>NC_063348.1:13518894-13528457 GCF_021869965.1 Rhincodon typus
TTTTTTTTCTTTATTCATTCATGGGATGAGGGCATCTCTGGCTAGGCAGCATTTATTGCCCATCCCTAATTTCCCAGAGGGCAGTTAAGAGTCAATCACATTACTATGGGTCTGGATTCAGCTAGACCAGGTAAGGATGACAGTTTCCTTCCCTAAGGGGCATTAGTGAACCAGATGGGTTTTTCCAACAATCGACAATGGATTCATCTTAAGATTCCTAATTCCAGATATTAATTGAATTCAAATTCCACCATCTGCTGTGGCGGAATTTGAAACTAGGTCTCCAGAATGTTATCTGGGTCTCTGGGTTAACAGTCCAGCGATAATTCCACTAGGCTATTGCCTCCCCACTAAATCTGAATGATGAACTGCACCATCACCAATCTCCTGTTGACAACTGAATAAAATATAATGTAATGATCCTTAGATCTTTCATAAAGTTTCCACTGCATCGGTATTTTGGCAAAAGCTGATATTGCTGAATTGTGTACAAGCAAAACAGAATTTTCTCCAGAGGCATGCTGAGCTAACCCAGGTGAAGATCATTATTACTTGATAAAATCCACTTTATGGTATGGTCTATCCAATTTATATATAAACAGCTCACACATCCTTCCACAACACCACTGAGGTCCACTTAACAGTCTTTAATTATTTACACACACATACAAGCTTACTGGCTAACTCTGCAGTCCATATCTGAATTTGCAGCAAATCCCATTCACCCATCACCTGCTGTGCTCACTGTTCTACCATAGTTTTCAGTCTAGTAATGCCTTAACATTGAAATTATCAGCCTTGAGTTCCAATTATTCCAATCCTACAGTACTCCAAGAACTATGTCCAGGCAAGATGGTGACATCGTGGGAATGCCATTGGACTAGCAATCTAGATACCTGAGGACATAGGTTCAAATAACACCATTGCAGCTGGTACAGTTTAAAGTCAATTAATTAAATCAGTGGTAACTATGGAATAAATCAATGATTGGCATAAATACTCACCTTGTTCATTACTATATTGCCCTTTACGAAAGGAAATCTGCTGCCCTCCCCTGGTCTGGCCTATGTGCGACTGCAAATCCATAGCAACATGGTTAACTCAACATAGAAACAGCTTAGTTAGCAGCTCGGGCTGCTGGTCTTGGGACGCCAGTGTCACCCACATCCCAAAGGGCATTGAGGAAAAAAAATTCCTCCAACTCTGGCCTCTTTTGCAATCCCAATTTCTTTCAGCTCACAACTGGTGTTTAATGCCTTCAGATGTCTAGGCCTTAGATTCCGAAAATCCCCCAAGCCCATGACCTCTTCCCCAGCTATTCCAGAAAATCTACCCTTTTGACCAATCTTCCCACCATCTGTCCAAATATCTTTATGTGACTGAGTGGCAAATTTTGTTTCATGGCCCACGACAAGTTTGTTTGGATGTTTTACAGGACCTAATCAGGTGTTTCTCAGAACATTCTGGGAAGCTAGGGAAGAAATTGCTGGGCCCTTGCTGGTTTATTTGTATCATTGTCAGCCACGGATGAGGTGTCAAAAGACTGGAGGTTGGCTAATGTGGGGCCATTATTTAAGAAAGGCTGTAAGGAAAAAACCAGGGAACTATAGACCAGTGAGCCTCACTCATAGTGGGTATGTTTTTGGAGGGGTTCTGAGGGACAGGCTTTACATTTACATTTGGAAATGCAAGGACTGATTAGGCTATGTGCGTGGGAAATCATGTCTACTCTCTTGATTGTCACCTCTTCAAAAACTCTAAGATTGATGAAGGCAGAGTGGTAGAAGTCGTCTATGTAGACTTCAGTAAAGCATTCAACAAAGTTCCTCAGGGTAGCCTGGTTGTAAAGTTATATCATATGGGACCCAAGGGAGCTAGCCAATTGTATACAAAATTGACTTGAAGGTAGGAGACAGAGGGTAGTGGCAGAGGGTTGCTTTTTAGACTGGAGGCCTGTGACCAACAGCGTGCCACAGGAATTGGTGCTAGGTCCACTGCTTTTCGACATTTATATAAGTTATTTGGATGTGAATACAGGAGGCAAGGTTCGTAAGTTGCAGATGACACCAAAATAGGTGGTGTAGTGGACAGTGAAGAGAATCTTAGAGTACAACAGAACCTTGATGAGATGGGCCGATGGGCCAATGGGCCAAGGAGTGACAGATAAACTTTAATTTAGATCAATGCAAGATGTTGCATTTTGATAAGGCAAACCAGGGCAGGGCTTATTCACTTAATGGTAGAACCCTTGGGAGTGTCGCTATATCAAAAGAGCTGGGGTGCAGGTGCATGGCTCCTTGAAAGTGGAATTGCAGGTAGCCAGGGTGGTGAAGGTGGTGTTTGGCACACTTGTCGTCATTTGTCAGAACATTGAGTATGGGAGTTGGGACATCATGTTATGGCTGCACAGGACGTTGATGAGACCATTTTTAGAATACTGCTTACAATGATGGTTGCCCTTCTATAGGAAGGATGTTGTTAACTTGAAATGGTGCAGAAAAGAGTTACAAGGTTGTTGCTGGGACTGGAGGGTTTGGGTTATAGGGAGAGGCTGAATAGGCTGGGGCTATTTCCCCGGAACATCAGAGGCTGAGGGATGACCTTATAGAGGTTTATAAAATCATGAGAGACATGGATAGGGTGAATAGCCAAGGCCTTTTTCCTAGGGTGGGAGAGTCTAAAACTAGAGGGCATAAGTTTAAGGTGAAAGGGGATAGATTTAAAAGGGACCTTAGGGATAGCTTTTTCACACAGAGGGTGGTGCGTGTATGGAATGAGCTACCAGAGGAAGTGGTGCAGGCGGGTACAATTACAGGGTAAAAGGTACAGGGTACATGAATAGGAAGGGTTGAGACAGATATGTGCCAAATTCTGACAAATGGGACTAGGTCAGATTGGGACGTCTGGTCAGCACAAACAAGTTGGACCAAACAGTCTGTTTCTGTGCTGTATGAATTTATGACTGAGTGAACATAATTCTTTTTCTTTTGAAACACTCATCTGGTGCAACTGCAGTTCAAACATATAAAGCACACAAGGGGTTAATTGGGCATGTAACAATTCTCAATAAGTAGCTTTAATAAAGTCCTGGACAATCATTATCTTACACATCAGTGGCACCAACAATAATCACCAGTGAACCAGACTTGGGGACAAAGGAGAATGATAATAAGATACCTCAAGTAAATATGCTACCGTATAAGGTAAAATGTAGATTGGTGGCCATGATTATTTACGAGTCATCAATCTCAGTTGTGCCGTCACAGAAAAGAGCTGTTCATTAGTGATTGCAGGCTGTTTGGCAACATTTGCGACTCTTCAGATAAAGCAGCAATTCATGCTTACAGACAGCAGGGCCTGGGCAACAGCCAGATTTGGATTGACAAGTGGCAAAGTAACTTATGTCACAGACGTCATTTCCAATTACCATCTCCTACTTGACAAAATCTTCAACTTTTCCTTGCCATTCAATGCGATAACCATCACCAAGTCCCCACCAATACTGAAGCATAATGACTGATGATGAACTTAAGTGGACCAGCCACATGAATGCAGCTTCCAGTGCAGGACAGAGGCTTGATGCTCTGTAAAGGTCAACTCCGGACCTCTCGCAGTCTCTCTACAACCTACGAAGGTATAGTTCAGGAGGGAGAAATAGTCTCCACTTTCTTCGATGGATGGACTTGTATCAAATTTAAGAAGGTCAAAGACATGCACTTCCAACACAATACCACTGGCACAGTGTGTCTGCAGTAGATATGAGCTATATGTGGTACTGCAGAAATGTAACATGGCTGAACAAGTCTGTTTCCGTGCTGTATGACTGTATGACTCTATGACTCCTTCATTAGCACCAGCAAACCAAAAATGCTGAAAGACTAAGGGCAAGTGAGGCATAGGAAAAGAATCAATTCAAAAGATCTCTTCCAAGCCATCTACCATGCTGCCTTTGACATACATTGTCATCCTTTCATTGTTGCTAGGAAAGGGAATCCTGGAACTCTCTACCTAACATTACTATGGGGATTAAAACAAAGAACTGTGAATGCTAGAAATCTGAAATAAAAACAAATTTCAGGAGATACTCAGCAGGTCTGGCAGCATCTGTAGACAGAAAGCAGAATTATCGCTTCAAGTCCAATGACCTTTCTTCAGAACTGTTCTGAAGGTAGGTCAAGGGTGTCGAACCACTATAGGAATATTCCCATCATTGACAGAATTAGTTCAAGAAGTCAGCCCACCACCACCGAGGCAACTACTTTTAGGCAATAAGTAAAGGCCAGTTTGTTGTTGTACTTCTATTCAAGATGGATGCGGAAAGGATATTTCCTCTTGTGGGTCAGTCCTAGTTTAGAATTAGGGGTCACCCTCTCAGGATAGAGGTGGATGATTACAGTGATGGGAACATGCAATTCAAAACACAAATAGATCAGCCACAATCTTAGTGAATGACAAAGCAGGCTCAAGGGACTGCACGGTCTACTTTTGTTCCTGTTTCATATGTTTGCATGTTTTTCTTACCCTATGGAGCAAATTACTCTAGTCCAGAAAAAAAAACTGTTGCTGTTAGGAGAATGAAGTGGTAGCTTTCCGGAAGTTACATTGTCAGGATGTGCATTTCACAGTAACTACTACACTGGCTCATCTTGGTTTCATTTTGTAGAAATTAAGGTATAATCAGATATTCATTCACATTCTTCATATGGTACCTATGGGGTAACCAATTGGCTTTCTGAATAAATTAGATACAAAATTAATTAGTGTTGCCACTTACTGAGAGAACACATTCAGAACAGAACAGAAGATTCATTAAACCGCTGAAAAGGAATGGAACAGAACAGAACAGACTCAAGAAGACAGCACTTAAACACATCTGGAAATTAACTCTTTCTGCATTCTGCAGAGCTCTTTAAGAACATTATGAAGCTGAATTGCTTAAACAACACAATTATGTCTTTAGCGGCACAACTAAGTTTTTTCCCCCAATTGTCTCTGGAGTGTGAATGAGATTTCAGGTGATTTTGCTGCGCAAGGAAATTAAATATTATGGAAAGTCAGCAGCATGCCAATTGTCCCCGAGGCTATGTGGAGTCAAACTATCAAGATGAATGACTTCCTCATTACGCACTTTATTTTTAAAAATGTATTGTAAAAGGAAACAATACAGAATGAGGAGTTACAGTTGAGAAGTGAAATTTAAGGAATGCATATTTTACAAAGATACAAAGGGATTAGCTGTGGTGTCACTAAAGTTACAAAGAACGATAATAAAAAAAACAATGTGATAGTTTCCACTGTTCAGCAAGATGTTAATCAAAATTTAAAACAATCAAAAAAAATTACAAGGATTGTTGAGAAACAAAAGTTATCCTTTGGGAAGTTATTCAAGGGACACAATTTTCTGTCATAAACCATTATTCAGAGTCCAGGCCATTAAGCCTTCTTAAGGGGCAATTAGATGTTTAAGAGAAAGGAATGTTGAAGAGCATCCAGGGTGTGCAGGACAGTTGGATTAGACTGGGTGGCTCATTGGAGAACATGGCAGCACAGACTTCATGCTGCATCCAGTGCTGGACCTGGTAAACTTTATGAATGCAGGAAAAACAAAGCCTGTCTGTCCACACCCAGCAAGAGAAAGATTTCAGCTTCTGAAGTTTAATCTGGGCCAAGGTATGAAATTGGTGGGACTGCTGGACAGAAATAGATTTGGGCCATTTTCCGTGATGAGTCCACCTTGTATTTTTACACAATGTCACTTTATTCACTTTCCTGCAGATATGGAGATTAGGGGGACAGAGGGGAGTAGGCAGCATGATCAAATCTGTGCATTTCCAATGTTTTCTGTGATGTTTCCTTTATCTTGGTAAATGTTCTTCGAATTGGGTTCATTAAATTGTCACTTCACAGCTTGCTGTTTGCAGCTTTTGTAGGTGTAGTTGTTCACTAGACTTCCCACTTTCACCGAGGATTGTCTCAGGAGAGAACAATAACTTTGGCCTCAGCTGCTGCTAGATTAGAAGCATCACTTAGAAAGCACTGGTTCAGTTATCCTCATACACCAGAATCAACAAGGTGGAAGAGTAAAATCAACGACAAAAACACACATTCTTCAACTAGTATTTATACTCTACATGAGCCACCTCCAAATTTAATTAATTGAATCCCAGCAGCACATACTTCATTTTCTCCCTCATGTACTTATCTAGCCTTCCCTGAAATACACCAATACTACTGACCTCAACTACTGTGTCATAGAGAGTGACACATTCTAATTGGTTTGCGTAATGACACTTTGTCTGAATTCCTTATTTGATTTACCGGTGTTTTCTCTTGATATTTATGATCCCCAAGTCTAATCTCCTCCACCAGTACAATATCTTCTGAACGTCTACCCTATCAAACCCTGTTATCATTTTATTAAACCTCAATCATCCTTTAGTTTTCTCACTTCCAGACAGAGTCCAAGCTTATTCAGTCTTTTCTGATCACTAATTTCTCAGTACTGGTATTATTTTTGAACATTACTGCATGCCTATCCAGCGTAAATATATCAAAGTGATTCAGAATTATACAAGAGAAATAGTTGTCCTTTCTCCCTTTCTGGAAGAATGCCAATCAAAACGAACTCCGCATCAGTAAGAAAGGAATAATGAATTCATTGCCAACAACATCCACACTTGGTAGTTTTGCTTTTTCCTTTGGCAAGATCTGGTGGTTTTCTAGATTTGGCCATTTTTACTCATTAAAAGAGTGATAAAAATGCATAATTTCATCCCCATTCACTATGTCTCAGCTTTGTTTATCAACAGCACACACCTCCTACACTCACTGACGTTATTCAGGATTCTCAGCACGACTCTGAAGCTGAAGAAATAGCTCAAAGTGCAATTCAACAGCTGGGTTATTTAGCAATTATACCCCTGGGGAGCTTTTCAACTACATCCAACATTTCCTTTTAGCAGAAACAATCTCGGCAATCTGTGATAAAAATCCTATTTCTATGATTAGTTAAATGAAATAGTTTATTGCTTTGTTGTTAACATCCAGTCTCATTTACTTTTAGGTTTGAAAACTGAATATAGATTTGAAAACAAATCCTTTCCTTATTATAACCAATTTTACAAGCAAAATTGCTTTAAACACTCAAGTTACAGAATACTACAATGTATTGGAGGCTTAGTGCTGTGTGCCTGGTAAAGAGCTGGACACGACCTTGTGCCTATTATTATCTCCCACACATTTCCGAAGCTATTTGGTGTCAGGCGAGTAATTCTTTGCTACAGCTAGTCACAGGGCAACACTGCTCAGGCCACTCTTGTCACAGGGTTTTCTTGTGTAGCAACAGTGTTTACAATGTCTGACCAGAAACTGACCTGGACCAATGATACCCCCAGAATGCCGATTCCTGCAGAGGATTCAGAACCTCATGGTTCTTACTTGTAAAAACAGCGACTGATAAATTAAGGTACAATTTTCATAAACTATAGATGAAAGAATAAAGCCTGATCATTTTAGGGCCAAAAACTACTGTTTTCCAGTCAAGCCTGCTTTTGATGTTCTCTGCTGAGAGATGCAGGGAACATACTAATTCAGATATCACTGTGTTGTTACTTGTGGAAGAAGACCCAATCTAAACAGTTAGATGACGAAATATTCCCATTGCTCCAGTCTTAAAAATTGCTGTAGATTCCATGAAATTGCTTCATAAACAGAATCACAGAACTGTTACAACACAGAAAGAGGTGATCCAGCCTATCATGTCTGCAGTGGCTCTCAAACAAATATCTCATCAAGTATCATTCTCCCACCTTCCTATTCACAACCCTGTTAATTCTGCCTCTTTGAATAACCATTTTGCAAGTCTCAATTGCCTGCACAACACTTGTCAATGTACCCCATACAATCCCTAACCACGTGCTGCATGAACAACTTTTTCCTTGTATCACTTTAGTTTCTTGCATCAATTATTTTAAATGTGGGCCCTTTTGTTCCTGATCCTATCAAGAGTAGGGACATTTTCTCCCTATTTACTCTGTCCAGACCCCTCATGGTTTTGAAAATCGAAACAGATCCCTTCTCAGCTCTCCCTTCTGTAAGGAAAACAGCGCTAGCTTCTCCAATCCATCTTCATAACTGAAACCCCTCATGCCTGGTAACATTCTTGTAAACATCTCCTTGACTCTCTCTAACCTTCATAAAGTATAATGCCCAAAAATGTATACAATACTACAGCTGAAGTGAAACTAGCAGCTTATACGAGTGAAGCATAACCTCCTTACTCTTGTATGCTATGCCTCTATTAATAAAGCTTTTAATATCCTAGGTTTTACTAACTACTTTTGCAACCCATCCTGCCACCTTCAGTCACTTATGCAGGTTCCCGGCTCTTACACACCCTTTAAAATAGTGCCTTTCATTTTATACTGTCTCTCCATTTCTTTGTACAAAACCTATCACCTCACATTTGCCCATATTGAACTCCATTTACCAACTACCTACCCACTCCTTTTGAAGTTCTACCTCATCCTCCTCAGAATTTATAATGCTTCCAAGTTTTATATCATCCACATATTTTAGGTTGTGCCTTGTAGTCTGAGGTCTGGGTCATTTATATCGGGAGAAGGACTGCAGAACTGGCCAATGGGGAACTCCACTAAAAATCTTCCCCCAACTGAAAAACATTCACTAATCATTACCCTGTTTCCTATTGGCTAGACAATTTTGATGTTGCTAGTGTCCCTTTTATTCCATGAGTTATAACTGTATTCACAGGTCTGTTATGTAGCATTGTATCAAATGCCATCTGCAAGTCCACGTACACCGTGTCAACAGCACTGCCCTGATCAACTCTCCCTATAAACTTATCAAAGGATTCCAGTGAGTTAAATAGTATTTCCCTTAAGAAATTCACACTCACACTTCTTAATTATAATGCATTTGTCTATGTGACAACTCATATTTTTACCAAAATTATTATTTGTAAACCTCTCTAAAGTATTGAAGTTGAACTTGACCAGTATGTAATTGCTCAGCATTTCTTTACACTGCTTTTTGAATGAGGGCATAACATTTGCAAGTCTCCAGTCCTTTAGCACCATCCCCTGGTCTAAGGAAGACTGAGAAATTGTCAGTGCCTCACATTCTTGCTTCTCTCAGCATTCTTGGATGCATCTTATTCTGTCTTGGTGCCTAGTCAGCTCCAAGTACTGATAGTCACACAATACATCCTCTTTATAGATTTAAAACCATTTCTTCCTCTTTCAAGAGATAACAAGGTGCAGAGCTGAATGAACACAGCAGGCCAAGCAGCATCAGAGGAGCAGGAAGGCTGACAATTCGGGCCTAGACACTTCTTCAGAAATGGGGGGGGGGGAAGAGGGGGTTCTGAAATAAATAGGGAGAGAGGGGGAGACGGATAGAAGATGGATAGAGGAGAGGATAGGTGGAGAGGAGACAGACAGGTCAAAGAGGCGGGGATAGAGCCAGTAGGAGGTCAGTGTAGGTGGGGAGGTAGGGAGGGGATAGGTCAGTCCAGGGAGGACGGACAAGTCAAGGGGGCGGGA
>NC_063348.1:13528557-13529776 GCF_021869965.1 Rhincodon typus
GGGGTGGGGCTTGAGGTGGGAGGAAGGACAGGTTAGGGAGGCGGAGATGAGCTGGCCTGGTTTTGGGATGCGGTAAGAGGAGGGGGAGGGGAGATTTTGAAGCTTGTGAAGTCTACATTGATACCATTGGACTGCAGGGTTCCCAAGCAGAATAGGAGTTGCTGTTCCTGCAACCTTCGGGTGGCATCGTTGTGGCACTGCAGGAGGCCCAGGATGGACATGTCGTCTGAAGAATGGGAGGGGGAGTTGAAATGGTTCGCAACTAGGAGGTGCAGTTGTTTAGTTACCCCGAGCGTAGGTGTTCTGCAAAGTGGTCCCCAAGCCTCCGCTTGGTTTCCCTGATGTAGAGGAGGCCACAACGGGAACAGCGGATACAATACACCACATTAGCAGATGTGCAGGTGAACACCTGCTTGATGTGGAAAGTCTTCTTGGGGCCTGGGATGGGGGTGAGGTGTAGGGGCAGGTGTAGCACTTCCTGCGATTGCAGGGAAAAGTGCCGGGTGTGGCGGGGCTGGAGAGGAGCGTGGAGCAGACAAGGGAGTCCCGGAAAGAGTGGTCCCTCCGGAAAGCAGATAAGGGTGGGGAGGGAAAAATGTCTTTGGTGGTGGGGTCGGATTGCAGATGGCAGAAGTGTTGGAGGATGATGCGTTGGATCCGGAGGTTGGTGGGGTGGTACGTGAGGACGAGGGGGATTCGGTTTTGGTTGTTACACCTGCCCCTACACCTCCCCCCTCATCCCCATCCCAGGCCCCAAGAAGACTTTCCACATCAAGCAGATGTTCACCTGCACATCTGCTAATGTGGTATATTGTATCCGCTGTTCCCGTTGTGGCCTCCTCTACATTGGGGAAACCAAGCGGAGGCTTGGGGACCGCTTTGCAGAACACCTACGCTCGGTTCGCACTAAACAATTGCACCGCCCAGTCGCGAACCATTTCAACTCCCCCTCCCATTCTTCAGACGACATGTCCATCCTGGGCCTCCTGCAGTGCCACAACGATGCCACCCGAAGGTTGCAGGAACAGCAACTCATATTCTGCTTGGGAACCCTGCAGCCCAATGGTATCAATGTGGACTTCACAAGCTTCAAAATCTCCCCTCCCCCTACCGCATCCCAAAACCAGTCCAGCTCGTCCCTGCCTCCCTAACCTGTCCTTCCTCCCACCTCAAGCCCCACCCCCATCTCCTACCTACTAGCCTCATCCTACCCCCTTGA
>NC_063348.1:13530276-13535301 GCF_021869965.1 Rhincodon typus
ATTATTGTTAAGTTTATCAATTGAATGTTAATTCTATTCAGTTGAGTTGTCCCTTTCTGTGGCGCAATTGGTTAGCACGTTCAGCTGTTAACCGAAAGCTGTTCCAATCTGTACCCCATAACCCTGGACTCCCTTGTCTATGAAGTATCTAACTACACCAATAAATAATATTCTTGAATAAATTTAAAGACCTAGCAATCAGGGATTAAAGCTGAAACACAGATGGTGTTTGCATCTCGGTGTCTCACTACTCTCTCTATTCTCTTTTGACCCCCAACCCCCATTCAAAACCTTTAATTATAGTCCATCTTTGTTATTTTCCATGCCAATCTTGAATCGTACTATGTCAAGATCACTAACCACCTGGGGACGAAGTGATCGCTGTTTTCACTTTGGCGGCATGATAGCTCAGTGCTTAGCACTGCTGCCTCACAGCACCAGGGACCTGGGTTCAATTCCAGCCTCGGGTGACTGTCTGTGTGGAGTTTGCACATTCTCCCCGGTCTGCGTGGGTTTCCTCTGGGTGCTCCAGTTTCCTCCCACAATCCAAAGCTGTGCAGGCTAGGTGGATTGGCCATGCTAAATTGCCCGTAGTGTCCAGGGATGTTTGGGTTAGACATGGGGAAATGCAGGGGTAGGGGAACGAGTCAGGATGGGATGCTCTTCGGAGGGACAGCGTGGACTTGTTAGGCCGAATGGCCTGTTTCCACACGGAGGGGATTCTATGAACTGGGGACTCACTTGTGCCACTGCCTCAGTCAGACGGTTAAGTTCCAGCCCACCTATCCGGGAGCTGTGTCATAACATGCTACAACATGGTAATTAAAATTAATAGGTATTAATATGCATTTACTAGTGTATATATTACATACTTAGGAACAGATTTAAGGAGTCTTTTTTTCCTTCTTATTGGAGGTGGATGATTTTCAATGTTTGTTCTGCAAGTCAGAAGTTTGCAGATGGATAAAGACTAGGCGCCAGTATTTTACTTACTATCTGGCTGAGTTGTGATAAAAACTTCTGAATTAAGAAATTTTATACAAGTGTGAATTTCTGTTTCTTTTCTAAATGTTGATAGAGCTGCTGATTATTTCTGGCATTTTCTATTACCAGCTCTGACACCTATACAGCTCAATCTTGACAAGTCCTGGAGTTTTCCTAAGGAAAATTAATGTACTTGGATAAGAATTTCCTTAAACTGCAGATTTTCAGAAAGAAAAGAAAATGATTTTGCATGGCAATCCATTTCAGAATTTGTTTAGTAATCCAATCTCAACTCAAATAAAAATCTCCAGAGTAATTCACTGACACCTCAAGTATTTAATAAATGCTACCACTTCTGCATTAGGTTTCAAACAATAGCAATACTTATGAAATAAATCACAATCTCTTCGGTGTGTTAACATGTATAATGTTGATGGATGGTGCCTGCGTCATATAATTCAGTACATTATTTGCTGAAAAAGAAATACAAAGAGCAAGGGGGTGGGATCAATTGGATAACACTTCTAAAGAGTCCGTTTGGGAAAATGGATACACTTTTGGCGCTGTTCTGTTTTAACATTCTGTGTCATGCACCAGCAATAATATCAGACTTTAAACTTACAGTAGCCATATACTAGGAAAATCAGTCTTATATTTTGTTTCCTCCAAATATTCAGTTCCACTCCAGGTAATTGCAGACAGCAACTGAAGATAAATGTGTTGCTGGTAAGGACACATTTAGTATTTATTCCTATTGCCTTGTTAACATTGTGATTTTCTTTGAAGAGAAGCATGGCTTGCTACAGCACTGTAGAAGCCGTTAAGAGCCTAGCTGTGTGTTGTCGTACCAGGATTGCTCAAAGGCAGACTGGGTACGTATGACAGGTTCCCTTCTCTGAAGTAGTAGCTTTTGTGGCATCCTTTCATGACTCACATAAGCAAATTTATTGAACTGAAGTCTGCAATTGACTATGGTGGAATATTGAACTCTCTATAGTATTAATTATTTGGTGGCACAGAGCTCAACTATTGCTGAAGAAAAGCCATTTGGTCTAAACTTTTCGTCTGGCTCTCATCACAGCAATTTGCAAGAAATTCCAAAGTACAGGAAAAAGAATGCTTATACTACACAAGAGCTGACTGGTTGACAGATTGATCCTAACCTGTCATGCAGACCATGGAGAATGCACCAGTTAATGATAACTGATAGTTAACATCCAAATTTTATTTACATTTGGAATCAAGCAGGTTAATCTGATTAGTCAAGGCACTGCCCTGATAAACAAACCAGTGAATGGCTGTCACTTACTTTGTTGAAATTGAACAGGCACAGTGGGTTCAAGCTGCAGCACATATGTACTGAAAGTTACACATGCTAATACATAGGGCTCCATTCTTTGTAGACAGAGAATGTACACACAGTGTGTCTATCTCAACTCAACAAAGAGAGTGACAGCCATTCTCTGGTTCATTTCATTGCCTTGACTAATCAGAATCAATCTGCCTGGTTTGAAATGTAAACAAAGCTCGGCAGTTAATTGCCAGTCATCATTGACTGGCATATTTTCCACTTCTCTACATATCAGAATTTACTTGCCAGCCAATCAGCCCTTTCCCTCAGAGTATAAACGTTGCTTTCCCTGACTTTGTTTTATGCTCATCAGGACAATTCACAAAAAAATACTAAAGAAGTTTGACAATATGTGATTTTTCTCAACAGTAAAATCAAGATTATTACTCTGTTGTAACCTTTTTATCCTGTCAATTAGGATTTGGCAAGTAGTTAGCTCAATAGTTTGTCCTGTGATGCCCAACTGAGAAAGATGTTGATCATAGGAAGTAGGCCAATCCCCTTTAGTATGCTGTATCATTTGATATAGTCATTGCTGATTGGATTGTGGCCTCAACTCTTTCTTAGGATTAGGGGCAAGAGTCAGTCGTTTAGCCCTTCATGTCTGCTCCACCATTCAAAATGATCATGACTGATCTAGTAACAATCTCAACTCCACATTCCGATCTGTACCCCATAACCCTGGATTCCCTTGTCTATGAAGTATCTAACTACACCAATAAATAATATTCTTGAATAAATTTAAAGACCTAGCAGTCAGGGATTAGAACTGAAACGCAGAGATGGTGTTTGCATCTCGGTGTCTTACTGCATGAAATCATAAAAAGTTAGTATGCAGGCACAGCAAATAATTAGGGAAGCTATAGAATGTTACCATTTATTGTGAGGGAAACTGAATACGGTATTAAAGTAGGGACGTTATGCTTGTTGTATAGTTTATTGGCAATATTACATGTGGAGTATAGTGTACAGTACTGATCTCCTTATTTATGGAAGGACGGATGTAAATGTGCTGGAGGTAGCTTACAGAAGGTAGCCTATTAGAAAAATACCAATAATGGATGAGTTGTCTTATAAGGAAACGCTCACAGGCTAAGCTTGTATCTGGAGTTTGGATGAGTAAGAGGCAAATTGATTGGAAATATACAAGATCTAGATGGTGGGGTGGGGGATGGGGCGAGAGGCAGTTCTCAGGTTGGATGGGGAAAGGATGCCTCCTCTTATAGGAGGATTTCTAACTAGGGGTAACTGTTTAAAAATGAAGGGTTGCCCATTTAACACAGTTGAAAGCATTTTGATTTCTCACAAAGGGTCGTGTGTCTTTGCAACTCTCTTTCATAAGATGATAAAAGCAGAGGAAGATAGATTCTTAACAAGCAGTAGAGTCAAAGATTTTGAGAGTAGGCAAGTTATGAGATCCCTTGATCTTATTGAATAGTGGTTGTAGGTTCGTTTGTACATAATGATGGTGAGAACCCCAGGATATGTAAGGGAAGTTCAAAGGGAAAGAGAGAAAGGAAATAAGAAGGCAAAGAGAGAGCATGAGAAAAGACTGACAGCTGACATAACACCGAATCTGAAAGTCTTCTATAGGCACATAAATACTAAAAAGGTACTAAGAGGAGTGCTGGGGCTAAACGGGGACAAAAAGGGATATTTAGATATAAACAGGTGAAAATGTTCAAGAAGATTGAAAGGTTGAATCCAATAACAAGTCAGACAGTTTAACCTCTGTTGTAGGAAAGCTTTTATAGACAATAATCTAGGGCCAAATTCAATAAATATGACTGAATTAAGGTCAGCATTGTATATTTGTTAAGGGTAAATCATATTTAATCTATTTCATTGAGTTTTTTGATAAGGTAACATTGTTAGTTGATAAAGGAAATGGTTGACGTACGGCACATAGATTTGAAGCAGGCTGAGTGATAAGAAACAAAGTAGTGGTGAACAGTTGTTTTGTAAATAGGAGTAAACCGTGCAGTCAGGTTCCCCGATGATAGTTAGGTATTGGGAATCACTTCTTTCCTTACTATACACAGTTAGTAATGACTTACAGAATGTTGCATAGGACAAAATTTTGATATCAGCAGATGACACAAAACTTAGAAATATTATCAACTATGAAAGGGATTGTGATAGACTTCAAAAAGAGTTTGGAAAGGTCATTGGGACTATTGCAGGGCAGGATTGAGAAAACAGTCAGTAAGACATAAATCCTGGACTTTGTTAATTAAGGTAGAGACTACAAAAGCATGGAAGTTATTAAAATTGGTTATGCTTCGTTGAAATATTGCACTCCCTTTTCTGGGCACTGCACTTTAGGAATCATCAAAGAGAGTGCAGGATAGACTGGAGGAGCTTACGCTGTTTTTCTTCGAGGAGACAAGGTTGAGGAGTGAAGTGATTTGATAGAGGTGTTCAAAACCATGAGGAGTCTAGACAGTGTAATGAGGCAGAGCTTCTTGGCAGAGGAGGCAAGAACCAGAGCAGATGTAAACAGTGTGGCAGAAGATCAAAAATGACATGACAAAAATACCTTTTTAAACAAAAACATAAAAGTACAGTCTCCTTCTGTGCCGTAAGCAATCAACGATCCTATAAAACTTGCAAAACCAAAAGAACAGCGGATGCTGTAGATCAGGAACAAACAAAGTTGCTGGAAAAGCTCAGCAGGTCTGGCAGCATCT
>NC_063348.1:13545301-13564816 GCF_021869965.1 Rhincodon typus
GCTTGAGGTGGGAGGAAGGACAGGTTAGGGAGGCGGAGATGAGCTGGCCTGGTTTTGGGATGCGGTAAGAGGAGGGGGAGGGGAGATTTTGAAGCTTGTGAAGTCTACATTGATACCATTGGACTGCAGGGTTCCCAAGCAGAATAGGAGTTGCTGTTCCTGCAACCTTCGGGTGGCATCGTTGTGGCACTGCAGGAGGCCCAGGATGGACATGTCGTCTGAAGAATGGGAGGGGGAGTTGAAATGGTTCGCAACTAGGAGGTGCAGTTGTTTAGTTACCCCGAGCGTAGGTGTTCTGCAAAGTGGTCCCCAAGCCTCCGCTTGGTTTCCCTGATGTAGAGGAGGCCACAACGGGAACAGCGGATACAATACACCACATTAGCAGATGTGCAGGTGAACACCTGCTTGATGTGGAAAGTCTTCTTGGGGCCTGGGATGGGGGTGAGGTGTAGGGGCAGGTGTAGCACTTCCTGCGATTGCAGGGAAAAGTGCCGGGTGTGGCGGGGCTGGAGAGGAGCGTGGAGCAGACAAGGGAGTCCCGGAAAGAGTGGTCCCTCCGGAAAGCAGATAAGGGTGGGGAGGGAAAAATGTCTTTGGTGGTGGGGTCGGATTGCAGATGGCAGAAGTGTTGGAGGATGATGCGTTGGATCCGGAGGTTGGTGGGGTGGTACGTGAGGACGAGGGGGATTCGGTTTTGGTTGTTACACCTGCCCCTACACCTCCCCCCTCATCCCCATCCCAGGCCCCAAGAAGACTTTCCACATCAAGCAGATGTTCACCTGCACATCTGCTAATGTGGTATATTGTATCCGCTGTTCCCGTTGTGGCCTCCTCTACATTGGGGAAACCAAGCGGAGGCTTGGGGACCGCTTTGCAGAACACCTACGCTCGGTTCGCACTAAACAATTGCACCGCCCAGTCGCGAACCATTTCAACTCCCCCTCCCATTCTTCAGACGACATGTCCATCCTGGGCCTCCTGCAGTGCCACAACGATGCCACCCGAAGGTTGCAGGAACAGCAACTCATATTCTGCTTGGGAACCCTGCAGCCCAATGGTATCAATGTGGACTTCACAAGCTTCAAAATCTCCCCTCCCCCTACCGCATCCCAAAACCAGTCCAGCTCGTCCCTGCCTCCCTAACCTGTCCTTCCTCCCACCTCAAGCCCCACCCCCATCTCCTACCTACTAGCCTCATCCTACCCCCTTGACCTGTCCTTCCTCCCTGGACTGACCTATCCCCTCCCTACCTATACTGACCTCTACTGGCTCCATCCCCGCCTCTTTGACCTGTCTGTCTCCTCTCCACCTATCTTCTCCTCTATCCATCTTCTATCCGCCTCCCCCTCAGTCCCTATTTATTTCAGAACCCCCTTCCCCTCCCCCATTTCTGAAGGAGGGTCTAGGCCCGAAACATCAGCCTTCCTGCTCCTCTGATGCTGTTTGGCCTGCTGTGTTCATTCAACTCTGCACCTTGTTATCTCAGATTCTCCAGCATCTGCAGTTCCTGCTATCTCTTCCTCTTTCAACATGTCTTGGATAACATCAACAGGTACAAACTAATTGTTTAATACATCAGCGATGCCCTAAACTGCCATGTATAAAAAACCCATTTTTGGCTCCAATTCTCTTTTTACCACTGTCTTACGATTTGTATCTCGGGAGAAGACTTTAAAATATCCTATTATGTCGTGTGTTATATTTATCTTCCCTCCTTGCTTTTCTTAGTTGTTTTATTATGATTCCTCTGAATCTTCTACATTCAACTGGGCTGTTAATTGCATTTTCTAGAATCCATTATAAGCACATTTTTCTTATTTTTCAGAACTATTTGTTTTGTCATCTGGTTTTGACTGCCCGACTTTCCCTGGCAAAGGGAATGTACCTTGACTGCATCCAAACTCTCTCTCTTCCTTGAAGGTATCCCTTTGTTCTGCTGCCATTTGTTTTGGCAATCTTTAACTTAAATTTACTGGATTTGGATCCATTCTTACTCCTTGAAGTTTTATTTCCTTCAATTAATTCTTACTTTGAGCTGTTAAGGACTCCTGTGGTAGTGTCCCTACCTCTGGGCCAGGGCATGAGTTCAAGTCCCACCTGCTCCACAGGGATGCAATTACATTTCTGAACAGATTAGACTGTTCACTAACCCATTGAGAAGGACAAAGGCAGCAGTTTCATGCAAACACCACCACCTCCAAGTTCCCTACCATCCTGACATGGAAAAATATCATTGTTGCTGAATCAAAATCCTGGAATTCCCTCTCTAACATCATCGTGGCTGTTACTACACCTGAAGGACTGTAGCAGTTCAAGGCAACAGTTCAGCACCACCCTCTCAAAATACAAATAAGGATCACCAATAAATGCTGGTCCTAGCCAGTGACACCCACACCTCATGAATGAATAAAATGCAGTGAAGCTTCATACTTTTTGTTCCTCCTGTGATTTTTTTTCAGGCTACATACCAACTATTGCTCCCATGGTCCAGCCAAAGCACATGACATTGACCCACTCATGGCTATACGTTAAATCTTTCTTTCTGTCAGTGCAAAGATATGTAGACCCCACAGACATTAAAGTAGGGTAGGTTAGTCTAGGTTTTACAACACGCACTTCTCTGTTTCTGGGCTCTTGCATATCACACTTTAGTTGCTTCTGCAGTGGTGGTCAAAACTTCATGTGAGTAGCCTCTAAAGCTCTGGAATCCTCCCCTTAAATCTCCCTGTCAGGTTCCCCATCAAAATTTGATGATTCCAAACATGGAACATGGCAAACATGAGGATGTTACTAACTGGCTGAAACAGGATATAAATAGGTTAGCAGAATGGGCAGACAAGTGACACGCTGGGAGTTAACAGAGAAGTGCAGGACAATACACATTGGTAGATAGATAGGGAGAGGTAATATTGACTAAATGGCACAGTTTTAAACAGTGTAGGGTCAGATGGAGCTGAGGGATGCGTGCCAACAGATCTCTGAAGGTGGCAGAACTTATTGAAAGGGTATTTAGCAAAGCAAATGGGTTTTTGGATTTCAACACTAAGAAGCATCAAGTAAAAAAAGCAGTGCAGTCACTTTTATAAAATTCTGAGTAGTCCCAACTAGAGTCTTGCATCTATTTCAAGTCACCACACTAGCAAAGTATGGCAATGTCCTTGTGTATGTATCATGTAATATATTGTGTAGATCCTGGTAATGGGCCAGCAGCCCAGAAGACACCAGTTTAAATTCCACTGCAGCAAATTATGGAATTGAATAAAGCAGATCTGGTCACTTGTAGGTCAGCATACAAAAAGGACAACTGATGTCAGAGTGCTGTGCAAATCAATTAGGGTTATTAATACTCTTCAGGGAAAAGAACCAGTGGCTCAGTAGCACTGCTGTCTCACAGTGCCAGGGACACAGGTTCAATTCCACACTCAGCCAACTGTCTGTGTGAAGCTTGCATTTGTCCCTTATGCCCCCATGACTGTGTGGGTTTCTTCCAGGTGCTATGGTTTTCTCCCAAAGTCCAAAGAAGTGTAGGTTAGGTGGATTGGCCATGATGAATTATCCATAGTGACCAGGGATATGTAGGTTAGATGGTTTAGCCATGGGAAATGCAGGGTTACAGGGATAGGACAGGGGGCTGGGTCTGGGTGGGATGCTCCTTCAGGGCCAGTGTGGACACAATGGATACAATGCTGCCACACTGTAGGGATTCTATGATTTGACTACAGGTAACTCCAGGCCCACACTGGGTGATTAACTGTTCATTCCTATGTAGCAAGCAGCAATCTGCAATAAATACTGCCATACCAGGGTCGTCCTCACATGAATGAATAAACATAATTGCTCAAGGGGATATTAAATTCATATTTTACAACACATAGGACTGTACTGTCAAGACCCAGCGCTCCTCAGCGCTCCTGTCACTCCAGCCCGCTTAATGACTCTTGTTAACACTTAGGTAATTTACATAATCACTCCCCAACTCAAACTAAAACTGCTGCATTGGATGTAAAGGGCTTTGGGAGATCCTGAGGACCTTGACTCTAAGGGGAGGCAATGGCCGAGTAGTATTATCACTGCTCTGTTAATCCAGAGACCCAAATAAAGTTCTGGGGATCCGGGTTTGAATCCCGCCACGGCAGATAGTGGAATTTGAATTTAGTAAGATATCTGGAATTAAGGATCTAATGATGACCACGAATCCATTGTCGATTGTCAGAAAAACTCATCTGGTTCACTAATATCCTTTAGAGAAGGAAATCTGTCATCCTTTCCTGGTCTAGCCTACATGTAACTCCAGATCCACAGCAATGTGGATGACTCTGAACTGCCCTCCGGGCAATTAGGGATGGGCAATAAATGCTGCCTGCTCAGCGACGCCCTCATCCCATCAACGAATAAGAAAAAGATGCCACATAAATGCAATTCTTCCTTTTACCCATAACAATAACTGAGGTCACAGATGAGGCTTGACGAGAAAGAACTTGCTCATTTAATGAGGGCAAATTCTTATCCAGTAACAATTTATAATCGATTTTACAAAATCTTCCATCGTGCGCAATACATTTGACCACTGTAGTCATTTGATTCCACAACTTCTTATTGTCTGTGACCCAAAAAGGCACAGAGAAGTGGGAAATATTTGTATGTAGATTCAGGATCTACAAAGGTGTTAATGTCCTCAAGCAATTTGCCACTTTTTTTGTAACCAGATGTTTTAATAATCATGCACGGAGATCTTTAGATGGTGTTAGGTCTCCCTCTGGTGGCACGAAGTGGGTCCTGCAACATTTCCATTCCAGCCAAGCAGTTTGGTGAAAGCAGTCTCTCCTACACCTTAATGGTCAGTTTCTATTAGCTCTTAAATCAAATGAAAACAAGATGATACACTCAGCTTGTTTGCCTTATTGACAGAGAAGATAAGGGGAAGATTTAGTCGCAATGTCCAAAATTATGAAAGTAAAAAGAAACCATCTCCAGTAGTAGGAGGGGCAATAGCCAGAGAACACAGATTTAGGGTGCCCAAAAATGACAGGAGGAAAATATGTTTTCACACAGCAGGTTATGATGATCTGGAGCAGACCATGTAAAGGGCAGGTGATAGAGGGACTGAGAATAGATTCAACAGACGCAATGAACAGTTACAGTACAGAATGAATCTATTCAACTTGT
Organism: Rhincodon typus; assembly: GCF_021869965.1. Classification (NCBI taxonomy): domain Eukaryota; kingdom Metazoa; phylum Chordata; class Chondrichthyes; order Orectolobiformes; family Rhincodontidae; genus Rhincodon; species Rhincodon typus. The sequence goes on from NC_063348.1 coordinate 13,550,468, forward strand.
CTATGGTGGCACTCTGTTGGAGCAATTCCCATACAGCCACCCTTCCACTTTCACCCAGACCAAGCTCGGTAATTCTTCCTTTGCAGATAACAATCCAACTTCCTCTTAAAAGCAACTGAGTCAGGCTTCACCACACTCAGGCAGTGCACTCTAGATCCAAATCACACTGAGTGAAAAAGGTTTTTCTCATGTCCGCATTGCTTTGATGTGTCCTCTTAATCAAGATCCATCAGCCAATGGAAATTGCTTAGAATGGGAAAAACTGTCAGACAACTCAGGATTGTGAACATCTCCATTAAACTCAACTTTCTCTTTTCAAAGGAAAGCATCCCCAATATCTCCAAGCTACCCAAGTAACTGAAGTTCCTCATCCCTGGAGCCAGTCTCAAAGCCTTTCTGCACTCTTTCATGTTCCTTCCCAAAGAAAGCCAGTGCCCCAAGTGGAGTCGATCTTTTTTATTAGTTTGTAGCCGATTTGCAACACCTTTTTACTTTCTTAACTCTAGGCATAAGAGCTGAACTCAAAGAGGTAAGGTGACAGTGACAGCCCTTGATATCATGATAACATTCGACCATGTAGTATGAAGGAGCTCTTGCAAAACAAACGTCAATGTGAACCAGGAGGAAAACACTGCATTGGTTGGAGCCACATTTGGTACAGAGGAAGATGGTCGCAGTTATTGGAGTCAGTCCTCTCAGCTTCAGGTCATCTCTGCAGAAGTCCCTCAGGGTAGTGTCCTAGGCCCAAGCATCTTCAACTGCTTCATAGAGGACCTTCCCTCCATCATCAGATCAGAAGTAGGGATACTTGCACAATATTCAGTACCACTTGCAACTTTTCCAATGCTGAAGTAGTTTACGTCGAACTGCAGCAAGACCTGGACAATGTTCAGGCTTGGGCTGGCAAGTAAGGAGTCACAATCATGCTACACAACTGCCAATGACCATCTCTAACAAGAGAGAATGTCACCATCGCTCCTCGACAATCAATGCCATTACCATTATGGAAAACCCCACGATCAACACCGGGGAAGAGAAGCCAGGCATATTAACACTGCGTCTTCAACAGCAGGTTAGATGATAGGAATTCTGTGGCAAGTACCTCATTTCCTGACTCCTCAAAGGCTGACCATCACCAATGAGGCACAAGCCAGGAGAATGCAATGGAGCAATCAGCATTTGCCTGGATGAGTGAAACTTCAAGACTGCAGGAAGAAACATAGAAGATAGGAGCAGGAGGCAGCCATTTGACCTTTGTAGCCTGCTCCACCATTCATCACAATCATGGCTGATCATCCAACTCAATAGCCTAATCCTGCTTTCTCCCCATAACCTTTCATCCCATTCACCCCAAGTGCTATATCTAGTCGCCTCTTGAATATATTCAATGATTTGGCATCAATTACTTCCTGTGGTAATGAATTCCAGAGGCTCACCACTCTTTGGGTGAAGAAACATCTCATCTCTGTCCTGAGTCGTCAGATGACCCCTGGTTCTGGACACACCCACCATCGGGAAAATCCTCCTTGCATCTACCCTGTCTAGTCCGGTTAGAATTTCATAAGTCTCTAAGATTTCCCCCTCACTTGTCTGAACTCCAGCTAAAACAATCCTAACCTAGTCAGTCTCTCCTCATATGTCAGTCCCGCCATCCCCGGAATCAGCCTGGTAAATCTTTACTGCACTCCCTCGAGAGCAAGAGCAAGAGCATCCTTCCTCAGAAAAGGAGGCCAAAACTGTGCACAATATTCCAGGTGTGGTCTCACCAAGGCCCTGTATAACTGCAACAGCACATCTCTGCTCCTGTACTCAAAACCTCTCACAATGAAGGCCAACATAACTTTTGCCTTCTTTACCGCCTGTTGCACCTACTTACCTTCAGCGACTGGTACACAAGGACATCCAGGTCCCGCTGCACACTCCCCTCTCCCAATTTACAGCCGTTCAGGTAGTAATCTGCCTTTGGTGTTTTCTTCCAAAGTGAATAACCTCATATTTATCCAAATTATACTGCATCTGCCATTGATTTACCCACTCATCCAACCTGTCCAGATCATGCTGAATTATCTCTGCATCCTCACAATTCATCCTTCCATCCAACTTGGTATCATCTGCAAACTTTGAGATGTTACATTTCGTTCCCTCATCCAAATCATTAATATATATTGTGAATAGCCTGGGTCCCAGCACTGATCCCTGTGGCACCCTGCTAGTTACTGCCTACCAATTTGGAAAGGAGCCATTAATTCTTACTGTTTGTTTCCTTTCTGCCAACCGGTTTTCTACCCATCTCAATACACTTCCACCAATCCCATGTGCTTTAATCTTTCAAAGTCCACATAAGAAATTATTGTGCAAGTCCAAATATACCACATCGACTGGCTCCCCCTTGTCAACTCTATGAGGTACATCTTCAAAAGAATTCCAACAAATTTGTCAAGCATGATTTCCACTTCATAAATCCACGCTGACTGTCTGATCCTGCCACTACTATCCAAATGTTCCATTATAGAGTTCTTGATAATGGCTTCGAGAATTTTCCCCACTACTGATGTTAGGCTTACTTGTCTACAATTCCCTGTTTCTCTCTACCTCCCTTTTTGAATATTACAGTGACATTAGCAATCTGGAGGGACTGTTCCAGAGTCTACGGAATCCTGGAAGATAACAACAATTGCATCAACTATTTCTAGAGCCACTTCCTTAAGTATTCTGGGATGTAAATTATCAGCCCTTGGGGATTTATCTGCATCAATTTTCCCTGCACCATTTCTCTACTAATATCGATATCCCTCAATTCTTCCCTCTCACTAAATGGTCCAACATTTCTGGCATCTGATTTATGTCCTCTTTTGTGAAGACAGAACCAAAGTATATATTTAGTTGATCAGCCATTTCTTTGTCCCCTATTATACATTCCCCTGTTGGTGTCTGTAGAGGACCTACATTTGTCTTCACCAATCTCTTTCTCCTCACGTACCCATAAAACCTCTGTGTCAGGCTTTATGTTGCATGTAAGATTACTTTCGTACTGTATTTTCCCCTTTGTAATCCCTTGGTCCTTCTTTGTTTGTCACCATCTGGGTGAAAGCAGCCTGCTTGATTGGTACCATATCTACCATTCACTCCCTCCAACACAGTAGCAGCATTGTACACCACCTACAAGATGGACTGCAACAAATAACCAAGGTTCTTTCAACAGCACCTTGCAAACCCACGACCGTTACTATCTAGATTGACAGGGACATGAATCTAAAGCCTCCCCTCCAACCATGCGTTCATCTGCTGTATCCTATTTCCATACTCGCTCATGCGTAATCCACAGGCTGCTCCATTTGATGTCCTACTTACAAATTCCTTGTTAGCTCCCTAGACTTGGATTGCAGGACCACATTCCTCTTTCTACCAATTTTGTTGGTACTGATGTGGAGTATTGACTCATCATTGACTCTGCACCAGGTAGACAACATTTCATTCTTAATTCACCACCCTGTTTCTCCAACCATTGAATCACCTACCATGATGGCTCTCCCAGTCTTCCTTACACCCACTGTACAGCTGAGGGAGCTTTGGTGTCATGCACTTGGCTCTGGCTGCACTCCACACAGATGAACTGTCACTCACATCAGTATTTGCAAGTGGGATACAAATCGGGAGATTCCTGCACTTCCTGCCCGAGACTTTTTGACAGCTTGGTGGTCACCCCTCTCCTGTCTCCGTGCTTAATAGTAAGTATGCAGGGGGACCACGTTTATACACAAACTCAGCTACAAGGACGGACTGCTACAATGCCACCTGCTGCTTAATTCCAAAATCCAGAGCTCAAACTACTGCACTCAACACCATTTTATGCGTTTACGGTTAGCAGGACACATGAAATATCCCAGAGTTCCCACTTCACATAGGATGCGCACTTGAGAGGTTGGAACTGTCCTAACACTTCTCGACCTATTAGGTGAAAATCCTTAATTAGATGAACAAACCTTATTACTCGAAAATAAAACACTCATCAGCTACACACTCCCTTTCTGTTGACTCAAGTGAAGGAATGTTAAGTGAATACTTCACTTAATCTGTATTCTTTCTGAAGAAATGAAAACTTCAAAAGAAACTGGATAAATATCTCAAGGGAAGACAATGGCAAGGTTATGGGCAGACAGCGGGACTAATAGGATAGTACAACCAAAAAGAGTAATCATAAACACAATAGGCCAAACTGTGATCTCGTGTATTGTAAGATTCTAAGTAGGTCTTATCAAACCGCTCAGACCTTAGTCAAATTGATCACTTCGAAGCAATTCAAGAAAATGCAAAATGAGTGTAACTTGAAATCCAGACCACAACGGAGTGCCAAACACAGATGTTCCAGTTTCCTTTTTATCCATACTTTTCAGCTGTGATGATAGCATGCTGCTTCACACAAAACAACACTGCGGTGGCCAGATGTGCTGGAACAGAAATAATGAGTCTCCACATTGGAACCACGTATTTCAACAGTAAAACTCTACATAATTTATGCAACGTTAATGATGCAAAATGACTGAAGGCAGCAATTAGCAGTCATGGAATGATAATGAGAGATATTTTAAGCACTGGCAAGAGCGTTGAAGAACACCACCTACATGAGATCTGATTTTTGGCAATTTGCATCACTGCAGCATTTCGTGACCCTTCATCCAGCTCTAGATAAAATCAAAGAATTTTACAGCACAGATGGAGCCCACTTGCACGACTGGGTCAGCTCTTTGATAATGGCATTTGCTTCTCAAGCTGCAAGTTTAGGTTTTCCTGACACACTGCACCCGAAAGGTAAGAAGCAGTGAGCGACCGAGTGCCTCAAGTACAATTCCCAATTTTACCTGATAATTAACGCTCCATAAGCTTGGAGTGACTGCTTGAGCAGTTGGAAAGTCAGAGCCACAGGGTCATACAATACGGAAACAGCACCTTCAGTCCAACCAGTCCATACCATGTTCCCAAACTAAACTAGTCCCACTTGCCTGCGTTTGGCCCTCCCTCCAAACCTTTCCTATTTATGTACTTATTCAAGTGTCTTTTAAGTGTTGTAACAGTACCAGCATCCACCGCTTCCTCTGGCAGTTCATTCCACAGGCTAACCACCCTCTTGTGTAAAACAAGTTGCCTCTCATGTCCTTTGTAAAACTTTCTCCTCTCACCTCAAAAATTTGGCCCACTAGTTTTGAACTCTCCCACCATAGGTAAAAAGACCCTTGCTATTCACCTTATCCACGTCCCTCATGATTTTATAAACTTCTATAAGGTCACCCCTCAACCTCAAATGCTCCAGGGAAAAACGGCCCAGCCAATTTTTATAATTCAGTCACTGAAAGTCCTCAGACAGCAACTACCAATCCTACAACCACTTCCATCTAGAAGGACAAGGGCAGCAGATTCATGGGAACACGCATGCAAGTCCCCCTCCAAGCCATTCACCTTCCTGACTTGGAAATATAATCGCCATTCTTTCATTGGTGCTGAGTCAAAATCCTGGAATTCCCTCCCTAACAGCATTGTGGATCTACCTACGCTGACTTGGACTGCAGTGGCTCAAGAAGGCAACTCACCACTACCTTCTCAAGGGCAACTAGGGGCAGACAATAAATGCTGAACCCAACCAGTGACACCCACATTGCACATATGAATTAAAAAAATAGCTGTGGGTCTGGCGTCATAAGTAAATCAAGCCAGATATGGACTGCAGTTTCTTTGCCTAAGAGGACAAGATAGGTTTTTCAGACAATCAACAACGATTTCACAGTCATCATTAGACTCTTAATTCCACCATTTGCCATGGCAGGATTCAACCCATGCCCCCAGAACATTATCTGAGTCTCTGGATCAACAGTCTCACGATAATACCACCAGACCAAAGCCTCTCCAGAAAACCCCAGACATTGAGATTAATATCTTTTATACGGCTAACATACTGGAACAAAGGAGATGAGCTTCTCCTAGAACCACCAGTAGGTTGAATTCAGGGAGAAAGCCCAGGATCCATAAGCTACCTGGAAAAAGAACATACTGACTATGTCATTATCAGCTTTCTGACAGGAACACTCAAAGAAACAGAAGGATAATAAAAGTGTCTTCCTCCCAGCTGTTTAGACTCTGGGCACACGTATTTACTAATGAATCACAAGTGGGAGGTTGAGTGAGGGATATTACCCAAAATATACATATTTGGCTATCCATGAATGGGGAATGCCTGATGTCCTAAAGGTGGAGGTGCCAGTGTTGGACCAGGGTGGACAAGGTCAGATATCACATGACACCAGGTTATAGTCCAACAAGTTTATTTGAAATCACAAGCTGTCAGAGTGCTGCTCCTTCATCAGGTGAAGTGAAGATAAGAGAAGCACACAGGCACAGAATTTCTAATCAGAGAGATCAAAAGATCGTACAAATAGCATGAGTGGAATATTGAGAAACTGTTTAATAAGTCTCTGCAGGTGATCAAGAGTGTCAGATGATGTGAGCAAAGTGTCAACAGCTGAATAGCAAGTGAGGTAAATATAAAAAAAATTAAAAAAAGAGACATAATTATAATAAAATATTAAAAATAAGGTGGTGCTGGAGACAAACCAAATGGCTGGAATAACACGATAGGTACAAGAGTCGCATGCTGAGGGTCTAACCAAAGTGAAAAGTAATCCAAAACTATACAAACTAATTAAAATAGAGAGATCATAAGTTATCAAGGTGATGGTGTCAAAACAGGTCAATAAGGAAGATTTTGCAGACACAGAACAGTACGGCGGGGTCACATGAACCCAAGATCACAGTCAAGGCCATCTTCATGGTTACGGAACTTGGCTATCAGTTTCTGCTCAGCAATTCTCCATTGTTGTGTACCTTAAAGGCCACCTTGGAGGATACTTGCCCGAAGATCGTAGGCCGAATGTCCCTAACCGCTGAAGTGTTCCCGGACGGGGAGGGAATATTCCTGCCTGGTGATTGTTGTGCAGTAAGAACGGGATACAATGTTCAACTCATCGATTACCAGTTCCGACATGCCACAGCGATAAACCGCAACCACCTCCTAAGATGACAGACACAGGATACGATCGATAGAGTACCCTTCATCGTCCAGTACATCCCCAGAGCGGAGAAACTACACCATGTTCTTCACAGCCTTCAACATATCATCAATGACGAATATCTCGCCAAGATCATCCCTACGCCTCCACTTCTCACCTTCCAAATAACTGCCAAACCTCAAACAGACCATCGTTCGCAGCAAATTACCCAGCTTTACAGACAATATCGATCACAACACCACACAACCCTGCCACGGCAACCTCTGGAAGACATACAAGATCATCGACTTGGATGCTACCATCACATGTTGGAACACCACCCATCACTCGTGTAACTCGGCCAATGCTGTTTACCTCGTATGCTGTAGACAAGGATGCCCCAAACCATGGTATACCGGCGAGACCATACAGACGCTACGACAACGAATGAACAGACACCGCACAACAATTGCCAGACATGAATGTCCCCTCCCTGTCAGGAAGTACCTCAACGGTCAGCCTCCAATCTTCAGGTAAGTGATCTTCAAGGTGGCCTCTGAGATACATGACAATGCAAAATCGCCCAGCAGAAACTAATAGTAGAGTTCTGTACCCATGAAGATGGCCTCAACTGTAATCTTGGGTTCATGTCTGCTACGTGACCCCCACCACACTGTTCTGTATCTGTAAAATCGTCCTTACTGTCCTGTTTTGACATCTTGATAACTTGTTATAATCTCTCTACCTTAATTAGTTTGTACAGTTTTGGATTACTTGTTACTTTGGTTAGACCCTCAGCATGCAACACATACACCTACAGGTAGTTCTGCTACCATGCATGCTTCGTCAATAGGAATTGACTATAACGCGACTGACAAATTAGCGAACGTTATTCGGGTAATGCGAGCTTTCTGCTGTACAGGCATAGCGATTTTCTATAGCAATCTATCACGCGATTTTTGATGGTGATTTTCTTTAGCGCAACCATCCAAAGCATGGTTGCACAGGAACACAACTATTGAGTTATACCAGAGCTACCTGTATCATATTATTCAAGTCATTTGGTTTGTCTGAAGCACCACCATATTTTTAATATTTTGTAATTATCTCTCTGCCTCAATTAGTCAGATTATAGGTCATCCCTTCACTTGCTATTCAGCTGTTGACACTTTGCTCACATTGTCTGACACTCTTGGTCACAGGCAGTGACTTATTATTCAGCCTGTCGGCACTCCACTCACACCATTTGTATCATCTTTTGATCTCTCTGCCATTAAATTCAGTGCCTGTGTGCTTCTCCTCACTTCACCTGATGGAGGAGCAGCGGTCCAAAAACTTGTGATTTCAAATAAACCTGTTGGGCTATAACCAGGTGTCATATGACTTCAATGATGCCCTAAAGAGGAAAATCTCCCTTGCAGTTCAAACAAGATATCGAAAGAACTGTGGATGCTGAAACAAGTTAAAAACAAATCAAACTAAATACCATGAAAATTCAGACAAAATAAGACACATCAAGAGAATTAAAATAGGGAAGAGTAATGAGAGACGTAACATTAAATGGAGAGGTGGTGCTGATTTGACTTTCACAGATGTGGGTGGGAAGCCTGCAGCAGAGGAGACATTGCTTGGAGAGTTTTTCCAAAAGGTTAATGCTGAGTCCAGTCACTAATCAGAGCTGGCTTCTTAGTGGGCTGTTACTGTGTTTTTTTAAACTGTCATTATATGTGTTTGAACAATGGTTTTTACTTTGTGATACCTCAGAGTTGGCAACAATGTGATTGAGCAGTACTTTATTATCACATGCTTCAAAAGTTGTTTACAGATCGTGTCATTTTGGCATCATATGCTTAAAAGTAAACGAGGAGGATTTCTGGTGGGTTCTCTTGATCTTCCATTGTAATTCCGGTAGGAATCCGAGAGAAATAACATAAAAGGGATTTTTTTCCTTCAGCAATTGCCCCAGAGGTGCCACAAATATTCCAGGTAATTATCAATCATCACAGCAGTAGAATTCTTTGTGATTCAACAGAGTGATTGCCAAGACCGTCAGTGGAAAACAATTCTCAAAAACATCAAGATTATTGCAAGAGCATATAGTGGGTTTTGCTACAAACGCGTGTTCCGGCAACGCAAATTGGCTATAACACGACTGATGAATAGGGGAATGTTATTTCTAAAACACGAATTGTGTTGGCTGTAATACGATTCCACCATGTGGGCATCTTGCTGTCAGGAGCCCTTTGCTAATGATACTTACACTGTACTTGTATGATGCTGTGATTCTGAGAGTCCCAGAGAAATTCTCCCTGTAGCCTTCATTAAAACTGTAAAGTAAGATGCCAGCAGATCTGTTATCAGGAAAAGTAGGGTGTAGGGGCGAGTGAAAAAACAGTATATCTAACTTATCTTAAAAGGAAACATTGAGGCATAGGACGTGGGTACAAGAAGAGGCTCCAGCAGCCTATTTAAATAGTCATGGTTGACTTATGTTTCACCTTGATTTTCCCACCTTTGCTCCATATCATAGAAAGATCATAGAATCCCTACAATGTGGAAACAGGCCCTTCGGCCCAACAAGTCCACACTGACCCTCAGAGCACCCACCCAAACCCATTCACCTATAACCCACCTAATCTACACATCCCCGAACACTACGGGCAATCCACCGAGCCTGCACATCTTTGGACTGTGGGAGGAAACCGGAGCACCCAAAGGAAGCCCACACAGACACGGGGAGAATGTGCAAACTCCACACAGACAGTCGCCCAAGGCTGGAATTGAACTCGGGTCCCTGGTGCTGTGAGGCAGCAGTGCTAACCACTGCGCCACCGTGCCGCCCCTATCCCTCGATATCCTTGTCGTGTGGTGAGGTGATAAGATCACTGAAGGATTCTGAGTTGCTTTGGCAACATACACACATGTATATGTCACAGTCTGGAACTACGGATAGAGGTGGTAGAGTCTCTAATGCTCTTTTAGTGGCATAGCTGACCAGGAATTTCTCCCAATCTTATAGTCTGTTACTGGCAGTGTTGGAAGATTTTGCCAATTGATTCTCAATCTTTTTAGTCACACTGAATGCACCTTCCCTGGCCATTGAGTTCCGAGGCAAGACTTGAACCTAGCTCTTCCTGCCTACAAAGGCTTACACCTTTCACAACCTCAGGATGTTACAAAGAGCTTGACAGCCACTGAAGTATTTTTGAAGTGCAGTCATTGTAGAAAATACACACAACACACTCCCACAAGTAACAATGTGATAATGGCCAGACAATCCGTCATTGTGTTGCTAAGGGATAAGTACTGACCGGGACACCTGAGTAACTGTCCTGCACTTTTTGGAAATAGTGAGAACAGTTGTGTCAATCTAAGAAGGAGCTGCAAAGCCGCTGTCACAGTCGGACCAAACTGTCTGAACAGCTGTGACAGTAGTGTTATCCTTTGTGTTATGCTTTTTTGGTTGTCTGCCCCTAACCCCACTTTTCCCATAGGCCCAGTTATTTCTACAGTATGATTTTCTAGAACACAATGTTGCACATTATACCAGAACCCCGTGTGTTCTCTGGAAATTGTATGCCTAATAACTGAGAAACCTAAAATCACAAAGCGCAATCCAACAAATAACCATATCCTTAAGGCTGTAGTGTACAGATATGCACCACTTGGATTCGTGATCTAGCTCTAGAGTTTCAGTGCTATAAATCATGAGCTAGGTAGTACAACTGCATGAACAAATTCCATAACATAGTAAAATTTCACCAATGCTTTACAAGGGATAAATGGGGCAACAACAGACATTGGGCAGAAATCAAGGAGTTTGGGACAAGTTTGACAAAGATATGACCAAGAGGCAAGTTTATCAAGAGGCAAATAAATAGGGAGGCTTGTCCCCACCTCCCTAACCTGTTCTTCCTCCTACCTCAAGCCCCACCCCCATCTCCTACCTACTCGCCTCATCCCACCCCCTTGACCTGTCCGTCCTCCCTGGACTGACCTATCCCCTCCCTCCCTACCTCCCCACCTACACTGACCTCTACTGGCTCCATCCCCGCCTCTTTGACCTGTGTCTCCTCTCCACCTATCTTCTCTTCTATCCATGTTCTATCCGCCTCCCTCTCTCTCCCTATTTATTTCAGAACCCCCTTCCCGCCCCGTCATTTCTGAAGAAGGGTCTAGGCCCGAAACATCAGCTTTCCTGCTCCTCTGATGCTACTTGGCCTGCTGTGTTCATCCAGCTCTACACCTGGTTATCTCGCTTACACTTACATAGCTCTTTTCATGACCAATAGATTTCTCAAAATATTTTACAACTAACCAATGAAGTGTTTTTGATGTATTATGGCTGATGCATTGGAAGTAGCAATGCAGCCAAAATGCACACAACCTCCTCCTCCAACAATGTAATAAGGAGCAGATAATGTGCTTTGTGACATTGATTATGGAACAGTGGAGAGACGTTGGCCAGAACTTAGAGATAAATCCCCTGCTTTTCGAAAGAGTACCATGTCTTCTTTACGACCACACATGCAGACAGATAGGGTCTCATTTGAAACATGGCAGCTTTTATGCTACAGCATAGCAGAGAAGTGTCTGACTTGGCTTATGTGCTCAAGTCTTGGAGTGGGGCCTGAACCTGGAATCTTCTTATTGAATAGCACGAGTACTACCAACCAAACCAGAGGTGACATAAATTATTTTTATAGTGAGTCTATCAGATATAAAATACTTGTGCAAAAGATTGTAATTTAGCGGAGGACTGTAATAGTCTGCAGTACCTGCTGCTAGTACAGTTAGCATTGTAATAGTTAATTTCAATGTTAGGGTATGATAATACAGATCATTACGGAGATAATACTCTATCTTGTGGTGAACTGTGTCACCAGGTTTCCTTAAATTGTACCCATAACTTTTTTGTCAAAGACAAAAGCTTACAGTCATTAGTGAAAAAAAGGGCATCTACCACTAACTTTAAGTATTACTAAGAAATTTCATCAATCATTAAGCAGTGTAATAAGTGATTGTGGTATGATATATAAGGCATAATCAAAGTGTGGAGCTGCAGGGGTGATATAAACCGTCCAAGCAGCCAGTTACATTAAAGGATTTGCAGCTATGCAAGCATGAAATTAAGATCCCTGTAAAAGTTACATACAACAAGCCAAATATTGAGACATATATATGGGGTAAAGGTAAAAACTAAAATATTCTGGGAATCATTAAAAATGGAATAGTTTAGCTTAAAAATCTAATTTTTTTTTTTCAAATGACACAAATTATTTCTTTCTCAGCAAGTTCTGTTGATCATGAAATTTTATGAACTAACACATTGTTAAAATTTCAATCACACCTGATTGAGGTTTCTGACAACAATGTGAAGTGGGCAAGTTAGCTCTTACTAACTCAGCACTTGCCAACTCTGGGGATGCTGGGTGGTCCACAGTATCACCACCACAGTGCTGGGTGGCACCTGAGCATTGAGTGACAGACTGCAGCTTCAGGATTGCCGCATTCACCTATGCTTATTGGGAGGAAAGGTAGATTGTTATTAAATCGTGACCACAAGGAATGAGGAGAGATACTTTTTTTTGAAAAAATGGATGCTACACTTTCTATTTTTAAAATGGAGTCTTGGGAGATACAAAATGGCTGCTATGGCGACAGAATACACAAATTAGGCAAGGTCTAGGAATTCCTAAGACTTCCAGTGAACAGTTAGTCTATCAGTCTTGTGGAATTTCAGGTCAATTATTGCAGGAGTACTGCAAATACAGCAGGACAATGATGCCACAGAACTTCTGTCTCCAGACCTGAACAATAACAAAAGGACAGGCATTAAATCATTCAGAGATAGTTGGAGCTGCCGATGCTGGAGAATGAGATAACAAGGTGTAGACCCTTCTTCAGAAGGGTCCAGACCCGAAATGTCAGCTTTCCTGCTCCTCTGATGCTGCCTGGCCTGCTGTGTTCATCCAGCTCTACACCTTGTTATCTTGTCATTAAATCATGCTGTGCCTACTGTTATAGTTATCCTCTACACCATGTAATGGTATTAACCAGAACCATTGAAACCACCTTACTAGGAACCTGGTCTCCAAACTGAAATTTCTCCAGTCTGAAGAAGAGTCACTAGGCCTGAAATGTTAATGCTGCAAGTTCTGAGTCTTTCCAGCAATTTTTACTTTTTTTTAAAACTGAAATTTGAGTTTGATTAGCTTTAACCATAAAGATCTGAACTAATTTTTAAGACTGCTTTTTAACTTTGGAACAGAGAACAAGTAGCGGTTGGCTCAGCTACAGCCTGCCACTATTCTCTTTCTCTCTTGAAACCTGATTTCTGAGAAGAATCCCGTATTTTGCTGGAAAATATGAATAAATTCCAAAAGACCCAAGGATAAACTTCATTTTTAGGATCAGAATACCAGTGGTAGATCAGTGCAGACCCAACAGGTCTCCTGTGCTGGAATTCAATGATTCACTGTGCCTCCAATGTAGTTCAAAGTCTCAAAGCTCTATGTTGCAACATAATTGCACATGTGTGCTGATGTGAAAGTTATCCCCTGGGTTTGAATGCTTGAATAAACTATCCTTTTATTTGAATCCTGAAGAGAGATTGTCATGGTTCACTTAAAAATTACACTTCACAAACAGAGGGTATACGGAGAACACATCATAGCTTAGATTAAGGAGAGAAAATAAATAAAACAAGAAATAATAAATATTACTTGTGAATTGCTTATGAATGTTAAGAGGAAAAGAACAAATTCATTCAATTCACGTCTCTCCAAATTCTATTAATGTTTCATTAAAATAAATAATTTTACTAAAGAAAGTTAACCGTTATGGCTCAACTAGATGCACCTCCAAATGTGCCTAGTGTTTTACCAACTGATCCTGATGCTTTACTGTCAGAATCGATGTTCCCAAGCTAAGACCACACGCAGAGACCATCTGCAGCTCATAGATCGTTGCTCTTGAAACTGGCACAGGTGTCACTATCAAAAACTGTGAATGATAATTCCCACAGCCATTGTCACAGAGATTCGCATTTACACAGCACTTTGAACATATTAAAGCAGCTCAATAAAACTGCAGTTAAACTCTTAAGGTTTATTTCCCCTTCAGTTTTCTTCATATCTCTTCTTCTCGTAAAATGATCTTTTTGTTTGTTTTCGTCCTACAGTCGTCTGAGACTCTAGCCCCCAATTATCTTCAGCCCATCACCAACGGCCATATCATTAGCTGTCTAGGTTCTAAGTCCTGGAATAAAAACCGAAAGAACTGCAGATGCTGTAAATCAGGAACAAAAACA
>NC_063348.1:13565216-13597544 GCF_021869965.1 Rhincodon typus
TTTCCAGCAACTTTGTCTAAGTCCTGGAACTTGCACTCTAAACCTTTCAACCACCGTTTTCTCATCAAACACTGTGCTTAAAATCTATACCTCTTCAACCAAGTGTCTGGTTATCTGTCCTAATATCTCCTTTACTTGTTTGTCAATTTTTGCCCAATTACATTGCTACGTGAAGCTTGGAGATTTAGAGCGACATTGCAGGCATGATGAATTTCAGCACAGGAGACCTGTTGGGTCTGCACCAGTCTGGAAGTGGTATTCTGATCCTAATTATTCCTCGCATGATAAACTTTCCCCTCATGTCTTTTTGCCATTGTTTTTTTTTAAACCATTTATTTTAATTCTGTGCCCTCTTGTTCTCAATGCTTCCATCAATGGGAACAATTTCTCCACATCTTCTCTGTCCAGCTCCTTCACGGTTTTGAATATGCCACTGAATTTCCTCTTAACATTCTGTTCTCCAAATTAAAAAAAGCAGTCCCAATCTGTCTACATAACTGAGATTCCTCACCACTGGAACTGCTCCAGTGAATTTTTTCGGATTTCTGTTTTAACAACTTCACATTCTTCCTAAAGCAGGGTGCCCAGAACACTGGATGCAATACTCCAGCTGAGGCCAATTGTTTTACATAAATTTCACATAATGTTCCTATTCTTGTACTCTATGAATATTAATGAAGCCAATGATAGGGTACGTTTTTCTGCTCTTTTAACCTGTTCCTATCATTTTAATGAATTATGCAGAAGCATCTTGATCTACTCCTCAGCTAACTGATTCAAGCAGAAAGGGAAATGTAACCCAATGTCAATGATGTCAACTATTATTCTTGAACCACCATCCCAAGTGACATTAACTGTCTGAGAACAGGTCAAAGGGTCAAACTTTCACTGACCGTCTAAAGCCTTAAGCATTTTCTGGGGGAGGGGAATGTTCCTACTCCTCCTAGCCCACATTGTTGTAAAGGCACCGATATTCAAAGCGGTTCTTGCCTCCCTTTGGTTGTGGAGTTTTCTCAGGCCTGAGAAATCCAGTTATCCAGTGTTAAACATAAACCAGAGGCTTCAGGCCTTACTAAAATATTTCAATTTACCAACCGGCTCCTGTGAGTGAGTCAGCTATTCGGCTCTTGTATCACATCAGTTAAGCCCGCGTTCGTGGGTTGCAGGCATCTTTCAGGCTTTTTAACATTTAACACCCGGCCTGACCCAAACCTACTCATTTGGATGTTAAAATTAACCCTGGGAATACAAAGAAATAAAGAGAGAAGGAGGGAAAGATTGGTATCACGTACCATGATATACCCATCTGGTTGAATTCTTAGCACCAACAGTGCAGAATTTTTAGGTTAGTGGATAAGTGGTTGGCCTACTTGAATATGCTCTTAAGTACTGAGTATATGATGCACTTATTAGCTCTGACTAATAGTTTGGTGAATAAGAGCAGTCAGAGATAAACAGCTAAATGAGATTACGATATTTCTCAGTCAGATGGATTTCTGCCTGAAATTCCTTGGTAAACAAAATGAATGCCAAACAACTAATTCCAGTCACAACTTTAGAGAATGCTGGAGAAGCACAGCAGGTCTGGCAACATCTATGAAGACAGAAATCGAGTTAACATTTCGACTTTGATATGTCTTCTTCAGAGCAGATCAGTTCCAAAGACACATTTGCTTCTGATTTCCAGTATCCGCAGAATGTTGCTTTTAGTCAAGTAATTTAAGTTTGTGTTTTCGTGAATGAAGCACACTCAATGCTTGCATGCAAATATATCACAGACTTTGGGATTTTGTTAGTTTTGTTGCTACTTCCTTATCTCACCTACACACCATTTTAATTTTCCAGAAAGGTGAACATCTGTAGCCATTGTTAGTGCAACTGTTGTGAAAAGTACCTTCTGCCTCCTCAGTACAGGTGGTTTTTAAAATCATGAAGGGGTATAGATAAGGTGAATGACAAGTGTCTTTTCTTTGGGGTGGGGCATTTCAAGACTAGGGGACATCTTTTAGGGCGAGAGTAGAAAGACTTTAAAAAAGGCATGGGGGTAATTTTTTCTTAAACACAGTGATTCATGTGTGGAATGAACTGCCAGAGCAAATGGTGAATGCAGATACAGTTACATTTAAAAGACATTTGAATAAACATATGAATAAGAAAGGTTTGAAGGGATATGGGCCAAGCGCAAACAAATCGGACGAATTTAGTTTGGGATTACAGCTGGCATGGACTGAATGGAGCCGAAGGGTCTGGTTCCATGCTGTATGGTTATAATTCTAGAAATCTGCAAGTGAAAGGAAATTACCATTTTTGTTTTTAAAAAGAGGACTACAGATTCTCCTACTCCTCTTCACAATGAAAATTAACCACTCATCCAAAAGATGGTATCTCAGTCAATAATTCCCAAATAAGAATTTTTTTAGAATTAGAATCCCTACAGTGTGGAAGCAGGCCCTTTAGCCAAACAAGTCCACACCGACCCTTGGAGCATCCCACTCAGACCCATCCCCTTATAACCCACCTAAGCTACACATCCCTGAACACTACAGGCAAATTAGCATGTGGGAGGAAACCGGAGTACCCAGAGGAAACCCACACAGACATGGGGAGAATGTGCAAACTCCACACAGACAGTCGCCCGAGGATGGAATTGAACCTGGGTCCCTGCCGCTGTGAGGCAGCGCTGCTAACCACTGAGCCACCGTGCTGCCCATTGTTAACTCTCAGTTAACAAACTAATGATTCTAATAAAAAGAAAATTGGCCTTAAAGTGATAGTGGATAAAGTGCAAGTGGACCAAATTGGTTTTTGGGGCAACTTGATAACAGATGGCTAATGAAATTAAACAAAGTAGAAATAGCAAGAGCAGCTTTACTAACGTATATACATTTCCCTGCAACCATCAAATCATATCAGTTATTAAAAGCATTGCGAGATCTGGACCTCGAAAAATAGAGATCGAGAGATATCCGGCTACAAACAGATGTTGGAAAATAATCTCACAAAAATAACTAATGGGATAGTCCTTGTAAGAGTACAAAGGGGAGGACTGGAGTGGCGAATTACAGTAATAAAAATGATGGACTGTGGAAGAGAGATATTGACTGATTCTAAATCACAGCTTTTGACGACATCATCAATACCTTAAGCTCCACATTCCTGGGCTAAACTTCTGGAGACAATTCCCAAAGATTTCAGTGTTTATTTCATATTTTTCTCAATTAGTTTGGAAAAAAAACAAATATTTAGTGCGTATTGGAGAAAAAGATTTATCCAGGTGCTGAAATTGCAAAAGACAAATGCATTCAACTTCAATCCTGAATGATTTTGACTCATTGAAACAGCAGCATCAATGCAAATTCCAAAATATTTTCTTATTTTCTCAGTACTGTTGAATATGTAAACTTGAGAATCTTTTCCATCTAGCAACAAATATGTAAAAACATAGAAATCAGCCTGTGCCTTTATGGAAAAACCTGCATCAAAAGAGGCATAAACTAGATACTTGATTTAGTGCTGGAATGGTAATTGTGCATATGCAATGCAGCTTCTGCACTGTCTCATGGGAGCTCTGAAAATAGATGAGCTTTGCAATTATGTGTTCAATGCCAGCGAGCCCTCTATCACGGGGAGTGAAGGTTTAGAAGAATTCAGGTTTCATGAACTAGAAATTCTGAGGAAATATCTGCCTTTAAGGGTGTTGATGCTACATGGGCAATGAATTCAGAGATTTCTCAGATTTTCTTAATCAACCAGTTCAGATATGTTATGACACACCTCTCAAACAGGTACGACTCGAATCCAGGCCTCTGGGCTCAGAGTTACAGGTATTACCACTGTGCCACAAGAGCCCTCCTTTCGTTTTCTTAGTAGGTGTCAAAGTAGGGAATATCTACCGGTCATTATTCACGGTCTTCTCACTTCATTACTTAATGTCAGGCAGCATTTGCATCGAAAACTTTATTAAGTCATATTTTGCCGATTACAAATTTCGCTCAGTGGCAACAGTCACATCTCTAATTGCTGCTGTCGCTCTGCTTATATCTAATGGCTCTACTTGTATCTAGGGATCCAACATTCCATCTTCTTTGACAGCTAGATTGGATATTATATCTTGTTTATGTACTTTCATCTATGCTTCACCAAATTCTTGGCGGCTAAACAAGAATGGTATCATGGAGCTAGGTAAAAATCATGAAGCTGCTTCATCTTACAGATCAGTTACATTAAAGGGATATTTCTAATTTAAATCAGTACAACATCTTTATTAGCCTACCTTAAACATTCAAAGGTATTAACATTACTGAGTCCAATATCAGCATGCTGGGAGTTATCATTGATCCAAAACTGAACTGTACTAGCCATGTAAATACTTTAGGTATGAGAATTCTAGGACTTCTGCAACAAGAAACTCACCTCCTGAATGCCCAAAACCTATATACTATCAAGGAACAAGGAAGGGGTATGATAGAATACTCTCCACATGCCTGGCTAAGTACAACACCAACAAAGCAAGACACAATCCTGGGAAAAGCAGACGTCTTAATTAGCATTCCATTCACCAGGTTGCATTGCTCTTCTTTAGTACAGACACGAGGAGCGAAAATGGTCTCTTCCCCAAACCTACCAAACATTGCTGGGGAAAATACTCAAAAACTCGTGAAACAATAAAGTGGATTTCCTCTTTTTTTAAAAATACAAGCTGTTCCAGAGATATCCAAATGTTTTTAACCCATGGTTTTAACCAAGTTCCCTATTATGTAACTTAAATATCGGGTAATTGAAATTTGGTGACTGAGAATTACTCACTTCACAATCACCAGTGGCAAGAAGACTTAATTAAAAATTGTAAGTGCTGGTTGATGTGTTTTGGGACCAGTAGCGTTTGATCCTCTGATCTGAAAATAACCCATCCATGTTCTGTTCCATGCTAACAAAGTTCTATAAAGGATCTTCTGGCAGTACCAAAGACCAATGAAGGATCTGTATTCAAGATGGGCTTGCTTCTTCCAATTGGGAATGAGGTCAGTAACCTTAAAAACGTATCTACGTAATGCATGAAAACTGACTGACTTAAGATCTTTAATTCCTCATTGAAAGCTGTTACTTTCCATGGGCATGGTTAAGGTGATGTGCATACATAACTTTGAAATTATTGAATATGCATTAGGATGCACTTTTCATGTATCCTATATAGATGTAAGACTAGATTTGGGCCAAACATTTTCACCCATTTGCACATCAGGCTACATCACACCATGGCATCAATGCAACAACTCGTATTGTTGGTGCAGACATGAAAAAGTTTGGTTCAAATCTTAGCCATCTTTTCCAACAGAAAACTACAGAACTAAAACAGGACAAGAGAACACTACAAAATCTGAACCTTAGATTTCATGGAATGCAATGCTTGCTGCAGGGGTGTCATCAATATGCTATTTGATTAATTTGACTTGTTAAGTTCATGTTCTTCTTAAAGGATCCTGCAAATAGATTTTGGACTTTTAATTCACACTAATGTAAGAACTGGTGCAGACTGAATAGATTTTTATTAAGTGCAACAAACATCTGTAGTTCTGAACCAAGTAAAATAAACAGAAAAATATAAATAGAAGATGATAAAATGCAATAAAAGACACAGAAAATTAGGGAAAAAAAAAGATTGCTCAAAAGGGAAAGTAATGATAATTTATCAATGAAATGAGTAAAAACAAGCAACATGCAAGTGCCAGAATGCTGCAGTTCTAGGGGCCATTTCGTGCAACGGGCCAGCATGGAACTGTGTATTATATAGCTTGTTATACTGCGGAGTTGCAAAATCTAAGTTATGTTGTGCCACAACTAGGCATTAGAGCTCATGCTCAAAGTCAAATGCTTTATTTCACCAATGTGAGTTAACTAGCAGCACATGGGAACAAGCTGATGCCCACTCCATTCAAAACCACATAGTTCATCATTTCCAGTTCACAGGCTAAAACACATTGAATTGATACATTTTTCAATGATGCCCAAAATATTTTCCAGTCAGGTCAAATAAACACACAGTCAAGTAATAAAGCAATTGTGGTCTCCTTGAGATTAATACATTCACATACTATTACATAGAAACAAATCGAAAGACTGTAGTTTAGTAACTGGGGACATGGATTTCAATGACTTAATTGATTTAATTACAACCTTACATCTCCCTCGGAAACACCCATCACTGACCTAAACTGTGGTTTCAGATTTTAATTTTCCATCTGGTTGGTAATCAAATGTGGAACTTTGCTTCTGAAAAAGTCACTGAGATAAAAATCAATTTCCACAAATTCCAGTGTTTCAGCCTAAACATTCTGGTGAATAAAGTTTTTGAGAAGACTTGTAGCTTGGGGTGTGGATGGGGTTGTTGATTTGTTCTCCAAGTTGGTAGGCTGGTTCGAGACATTTCATCACTATACTAGGTAACATCATCAGTGCGCCTCTGATGAAATGTTGTTGGTATGCCCCGCATGTCATTTACGTGGTCTGGTCTGATGTGGTGGTTGACTTCATTTCCAGTTCTGCTTCGTAGTGGTTGGTATTTGGGGTCTATTTTCACATGTTTGTTGGTGGAATTCCAGGTTGAATACCAGGCCTCTAGGAATTCCCATGCATGTCTTTGGTTAGCTTGTCCTAGAATGGTTATGTTGTCCCAGTTGAATTGGTGGAATTCTTTGTCCAAGTGTATGGAAAGTGAGTGATAGCTGGTTGCGCCTCTTGGTAGCTAGTTGGCTACCCACAACAGGACCAACGTTGTATACAAAATACTGGATATTTTATATTATGTAGTATATAAAAGCACTGACACCAACACTACATCAGACAGACTGGGAGAAAACTAGTCATCAGGGTACGTGAGCACCAACTAGCTACCACAGAGACATGACCAACTATCACTCGTTTCCATACGCTCAGACAAAGGCCACCAATTCAACTGGGACAACGTAACCATCCTCGGACAGGCCAACCAAAGACACACACAGGAATTCCTAGAGGCCCGGTACTCAACCCAGAACTCCAGCGACAAACACGTGGAAATTGACCCCAAATACCAACCATTACGAAGCAGAACCGGAAATGAAGCCAACCACATCAGACCAGACCATATAAATAACACGCGAGACAGACCAACTATGTTTCAGAGGCACATTGATGTTACCTAGTATGGTGATGAAATGTCTGCAAACCAACCTGCCAGCTCAGCAAACAAATCAACAACCCCATTCTAGTAAATACTTTTCTAATGGTGTGATAATGATGATGCTTGGAAGGAGTATTGCACACATTGAAGACTTAGGCTATTACGTTGGCAATTCATAAACACAAAGATTGTTTGTTACCATTCCAATGTTTCCACCAATTTACATTACCACCCCCCTCCAAACTGTTTATTTTCTTTGCATGCTTCATTGCCTGCTCATCATCGTATTTGAACATGAAAATGTTTTCACACTTAACCAGAGATTTTAAAATATTACTGATTTATGAGACCTTTTGATCATAGTTTTCCACAATCACTGCAATAAATAGGGCATTTTACAACTTTTTGACATTGCAATCATATAGTACAACAGTAACACAGTAAATTTGTTTTAACTCTGATCACGTGTGCTGCTTTATCAGTCTACTCTGATCTTTTAATCTTTCATGCAGTCATCAGGCTACAAGGATATATTTAAATCCCCTCAATCCCACCTGACATATAATCTGCTTGTTTATTAAAATAACACAATATTAAGTATGAAACCTTGACATTCCTGACTTACCCGTAGCTGTCAAAGTCAGCCTTACATCATACAAACTGTAACTAGCATTCTTAGTTTTCCAAGAGACTGAATTCTCATCAAATGCTTCCATAAATTGATTAGATTCATGAAAGCACAGGAATACAGAGAGTGTAAAGGGAAATTACTATGCAGCTTTAAGTCTGTAAAACTTCATAGGTTTGCTGTATACAAGTATGCATTTAGCAAGAATATGCTGCAGAACCATTTGTAAACCAAGCTGATCTCAGAGTGGATCTTGTAGTGAAGAAAAACCATAGTTTTAAGACCAATTTCATTGTAAATTGACAAATACTAATTGCATTGAATGATTTACAAGTTAACTATATCAACAAATCTAAAATTTCCCACTAACAATTTACCAGGCATTTGATTAAACTTTTACAACAATAAGTTCTTTGCAGCAAAACCTTTCCCCTTAAAAATAGCTAATTACAGCTACTCCAATTTGGTCATATATCAACAAACTGCAGTTGCTACTTTCACAGGCCCTTCCTGTCCAGTTCTGTAACATGCCCTAATTCTGCTGGCCTCACATGCACAATGATCCTGACTGCCCTTCTTGTATCCAACCTCAACCTTCATACCCAATCCACTCTCACCCAACAAGACTGTTATCACAATGTTCCCAAACCACTTCAACCAACACTGACCATAGTACTCTACAGTTATCCTGCAAGATTTTGGTCTGATCAAGTATTGTGTTGAGGTCATTAGACAAAAGTGGCAGACCAAAAGGCTCCAGTAATAAATGGCTATCAGAAGAAGACTGACTAATATAATGAAAGCAAACTACTGCAGATGTCAGAAGTCTGAAGCTAATACAGAAAATAATGGGGAAACTCAGCAAGTATGGCAGCACCTATGAAGAGAGAAAGAGAGTTAATGTTTCCAGTCCTACAGGACACTTCTTCAGTGGAGGAGTCATATTGGAATCGAAACTTTAATTCTGATGCTGCCAGACGTAATGAATTTTTCCAGTATTTTGTGTTTGTTAATTAAGGTAACACATTGCATTCTGTTGTCCAAAAGGCCTCAAAGAGTATGCTCAGAGATATTCAATTTATAGCATGCGTTTCAAACTTCATCCATCCTAAGATGATTTAGCTAAATATTCAGCATTGGAAAAGATAACTGATTTCAATGAATCGCTGCTTACTGTGGACTGTTAAACCATTCATCTGAAAGTTATCACAATATAGCAAGAAAATTTTAGACCTACAAGAAATTTGGAAAAATCTGATGAACGTTAGCCTCTATGGTGCATCATGATATCAACTGAATGATAACAATAGATTTGCTGATTGCTGTACCATATGTTCATTGATTTTTATACTATGGATTTGCTGACAGATTCAATGGATTTACGCTAGCTGTTGTACCATAGACCTACTGGTCGATGCCTTATAAGTTTGCCGAGTGTGTTGGCTTCTAGATTATTTCCGCTTCCCTGTCCAAAGTACTCTTTCTTTTGCTTACAGTACACTCGTCTCTTGGCTGATCTTACCCTCCCTTAGCTTGTATTTTAGTTCTTAACTAGTGCCCTTGGCTCCCCAACTGCTCTCTTGGATTTCACCAATATTCCTGCCTCTAATTCCATGCTTCTCTGAATTAGATGACAATTCATTCTGTTCCTGATGTTGCTTTCCGTGGACGCCACTGTTCTGCTGTTTCCGAGATAACCATCTCTTTCTGTTAACATTCTTACTCTTTCAATGGTTCCAGGTTTAACCTTTATTTGTCTGTAAAATGCTCTAAGTCATCTCCAGTTTCTGGTGTTACCTTCCCTTCATCTATGCATCCTTAAATTCATTATATTGAAGGATCTGGGTGGGGATTTTCTTTTCCTTCATCTTGACCTGGTTGCCCCCTTACTGATCAGCTTCAAACTATCATGACTGCCACTCTTCTACTGACTCTTGCCATAAGTTCCATGTCTACGTTTTTGCTGTCTGGCTGTCATTCATCCTCTTGGTTCCAGCTTCTCCTCCTTGTCATTATGAGCTCTGCACACTTCTCTACTTCTCACCTAGCTACTCCACCTTGCTTTTTTCTACTCCCTTCTCCTCTAATACTGTCTCAAACAGTCTTCTTCCTCATTCCTCAGTCTACTTTCTCCCCTGTTGCTGTTCTAGGCTACCTCAGCCTATGCCTTTTGCATTTGGGGTTGTCCATCCGTTGCCACACAACATTCCCTGACTGCAAGCTCACATGCTTCCACTTTCTTATACTCTCAAAGTTTGGTGGCAAAGTTTGCAATCCTGCAGGTATGTTCTCATATGGCCATCCACTTCTCTACTTCCATAACAGGAAATCTGAAAATGAAAGGGTTTGTAGGGGAACACAAAATTTATGAATAGAAATCAACTAAGTGGCTCATGGGCACAGTGGGCTGAATGGCTACAGCACAGAAGACCACTTCACTGTTTTGTTTCCTTGCTTAACACTCAAAATGTACATTGCTTCCCCCAAGATTCCAATCATTTGTTTCCTATCTCATTGGAGTTGGGGACTAAGTGTGGTGTGTCAAAATTTGCAGATGACACTAAGGTGAGTGGTAGAGCAAAGTGTGCAGAAGACACTGAAAGTCTGCAGAGGGATATAGATAGTCTAAGTGAGTGGGCAAAGGTCTGGCAGATGGAGTACAATGTTGATAAGTGTGAGGTCATCCATTTTGGTAGGAATAACAGCAAAATGGACTATGTTTTAAATGGTAAAAAATTGCAGCTCGCTGCAGTGCTGAGGGACTTGGGTGTCCTTGTGCATGAATCGCTGAAGGTGGGATTGCAGGTGCAGCAGGTGATTAAAAAGGCAAATGGAATTTTGTCTGCCATTGCTCGAGGGATGGAATTTAAAAACAGGGAGGCTATGCTGCAGCTGTATAGAGTCCTGGTGAGGCCACACCTGGAGTACTGTGTGCAGTTTTGGTCTCCTTACTTGAGGAGAGATATACTAGCACTGCAGGGGGTGCAGAGGAGATTCACTCGGTTGATTCCAGAGTTGAGAGGGTTGGATTATGAGGAGAGACTGAGTAGACTGGGATTATACTCATTGGAATTCAGAAGAATGAGGGGAGATCTTATAGAAACATAAGATTATGAAGGGAATAGATAAGGTGGAGGCAGGGAGGTTGTTTCCGCTAGCAGGTGAAACTAGGACTAGAGGGCATTGCCTCAAAATAAAGGGAAGCAGATGTAGGACTGAGGTCAGGAGGAACTTCTTCACCCAAAGGGCTGTGAATCTGTGGAATTCCCTGCCCAGTGAAGCGATTGAAGCTACCTCGCTGAATGTTTTTAAGGCAAGGCTAGATAAATTTTTGAACAGTAAAGGAATTAAGGGTTATGGTGAGTGGGCGGGTAAGTGGAGCTGAGTCTCAAAAAAATCAGCCATGATCTTATTAAATGGTGGGGCAGGCTCGAGGGGCCAGATGGCCTACTCCTGCTCCTAGTTCTTATGTTCTTATACTTAAGAAATAACTCACTCCATCAGGAAAAACCAAAAGGTATAACTGGCAAATTTTAGCTCCTAGGAAGCATGGATGCTTTCAGCAGTCTTCACCATGATCAAGAAACATTGAATATTGGTCCATCTTTGAAAATCCTTCAGGTAGAGTTGGAAGGTCTCAACTGCTGTACAAACCGTGTTCAGTACCTAAATTCCAAAACTAACATAGATGTAACCTGGCCTTACGAGATACATGTGGACTTCCTTTTGCCCCATTTCTTGCTCCCTGCACAGCATCAGGTTGTCTTATCTAGAATACAGCAAAACTTTTTAACACTGAACTATTCACGTTCGATTTTGACCACTTTGGAATTTCAGAATCCCAAAATTGTACAAGTATCACCACCAGCCCAGGCCCACACCAAATAAGTATAACGTGAGATCCAGGCATCGCCATGCATTTTTTTTTAAACAACCATCACATTTCTAGATGAGGAGTACAGGAGAAGTCTACTAATCATGTGTCAAGTTTCAACTGTAAAGACTGAGCTTCAATCAGAATACATAACACTGCTCAGTAGTTTCCAGTAAAGTGTTGTCACCCATTCACAGGTAAATAGGCCTGAATCTTGAAGCTTTCATGTGGCCAGCTATTCTTTTACGTTGCTCAATTCTTGTTTGTACAATATGTGATTCTTCAGTGGGAGACAGGGCTCAGTGAAAACCTCCCTGTTGAGGCAAAGGCACTCTGTAATCAGTCACCACAGCAAATGTTTTGTGGCTGCCAAATCCTGCACACTATCTGGCACCTTTTGTCAGTGAATGTGGCATTGCCCCAAGAGTTGGTTGTCTCATCCATATCAATCCAACAAGTCTCCTGCTGCTGAGCATTACCTCAACCTCCAAAAGATGCAAACTCCTGTCCAGGCTTGAGATTATTGAAGCTCTGTATAATGACTGCCAATATGTTTAATCATAATATTCTCTCATCTGCATTTGTTCCCAATTGTCTAGATGTGGACGCTTTTCAGTACAAAAATATAACACTGTACATAACATTGGAAGACAATGTCAAGAAAGTACCCGGTTTAACTGTTTCCAGTCCTGACTGGTTTTAACTGTGAGCCTGATAGCGCGAACAGAGAAAATTTGTGGCAGAAATCCTGCAACAAAATGAACAAGGGTTTTGTTATGTTTGTTCACGAGATGTGGGCATCACTGGCAATGTCAGCATTCTTCTCATTTTAGGCCTATTCACAGAAATATGTATACTTTTTGTTGTTTTGCTGAATAAACAAGATAAATTCACATTAGCCCTGAGAGTAAAATTGAAACATGACACATCTTAGAATCCCTATAATATGGATACAGGTCATTCAGCCCAACAAGTACACACCAATCTTCTGAAGAGCATCCCACCCAGTCCCATCTCCCTACTCTATCACTGTGACCCTGCATTTCCCATGGCTTACACACCCCTGAGCACTATCAGTAATTTAGCATGGCCACCCCACCTAACCATGCAAAATAAAATCTATATGACTAATTTATGAATAGGGAAGCCAAGAGTTTCAAACATTACCGTTAATCTTGTGAATATTACCAGACCTACAGACTTCATTTAAAACAACTGGTAAAGCCATTAATTTAAAGGGCAGGATAAATGATAGCTGACAAAGAAAATAATGAGAAATAAAAGGAGACTAGTATACGACTATATAACCAAAGTCGTTAAAATGCAAATCAGTAGCAACATCAACAGTACAGCATACCTTTATCCGTAAAATATTGATTGATGACTACTTTTCTGCTATCGTCTCTGGTAACCTACAGGAAACCCATCAATCTCCTAAAGCACATGAAAGTAGCTGTTCATTGAATAAAACATTGCATTTATTTTCCCTTTTCTAGACCAGATCTAACATCAGCCCAGGCAAACCTTTGTATTAACTTTTGCACCTGAATACAAGCTTTGCTGGAGAAGTTGCATACAAAGACAAAACAAAATGCTGTGGGAATATCAGAATTGGCAGGCCCTCTTCAACACAATTTCCTTCAACAATTCTTAGCAATTTAAACCAGTGATTGAGCTCTGCAGTCAAGCTCTGCTAAATTTATTCTCCCAACAGCTGCGAGAGATGCACCAGGAACAGATCTAACTCCATCCTTCAATTTTCACACCTTTTTTTGTCCTTGATTCTGCTGCACAACATTGAATGGACTTTTTCACTACTCCCGAGGAGAATGGATGATGAATGGCTCTCTTGATCTTTTCTTTTTGTAGAATCTCCGCACTGTGGAAACAGACCATTCAGCCCACCGTATCCACACCTACCCTCCGAAGAGCATCCCAGCGAGATCCCCATATTCCTCCCATATCTCTGTAACCTTGCATTTCCCACGGCTAATCCACCTGACCTGCATGTCTTTGGACTGTGGGAGGAAACCCACGCAGATACGGAGAGAATTCCACACGGTCTGCTGCCCAAGCGTGGAATCGAACTCGGGACCCTGGCGCAGTGAAGCAGCAGTAAAGTCTGCTCAGATTTTCAGACTCTATTTTTTATTTAGGATTCTTAACTGCCATGTTGTCAAATGTTTATACATGATATGCATTTACGATTTTCTGGATAAATTCTTAATCTTCTACTGGTTTTAATTCCTACAAAGTTATAAATAATGCCCCTACTATCAATATACCTTTTAAAAAAGAAAATGTACACTTTTAAATTACAAATCGATATTTGTAGTTAATGCCAACTGGTTAAATTTAATTAAATTCCAGTTTTATTTGTAAAACTTGAGGCTTTAAATTCCACAATTTTGTCCATTTTCCCATTTAAAAACATAAATGCTATGGCGCATTTATGCTGGAGCTACCTATAAAATTCTAGGCATTACCTCACTTATTGTAGCATTCCCGTTTGTTTTCGTCCAAAAAAGGGAAAGTGGTACACATGCGCTTATATTACACATGTTTACATGGCACAAACGGGAACATCTGAATTTTGTAAACATTTAAAATCAACTCCAAGTAAGTTTTTCTTAGCAGTGCCGAAATTATCAGAGCCATATACACTTTTACGCCATATGTGACGAACGCTGGTATTAAATTCAACTGAAATTTATGTTCTTACCAGAATTTTTGCCAGCACACCATCGTCACTAGAATCCAAGGTAACCACAGCTTTGTCTGTTTCTATTTCGCACAGTGCATCACCAACATTAATAGTTTCACCTGCAAAAACAAAGAAAGAATATCAGAAGAAAGTTGCATTTATATGATATTTTTTGTATCCTCAGTACTTCACAAAATGCTTTACCACACATTGACTGTTTTGTGAAGGGAGATCATTTATGTTAGCAAATATGACAGTTCCCAAAACAATGGAACAGAGATAAATTTCCACATAATCTGCTTAGGGCTATTAGACAAGGGATATAGGCAAATGTTGACTAGGACACTGGAGAGAACTAACTTGGTCCTATTTGAATATCATCAAGGGACTTTGTACTTGTGAAAACAGATTGAGCATCCAAAGCATAGCAACCTTCAATAATGCGACACTCTCTGAATACAGTAGTGATGTGAAGGCCTGAATTATGTGATCAAGTCCTAAAGTGGGGCTTGATTCCATTATCTTCCAACACAGAGGCATGACAGCTTTCACCAAACCAAGAGAGCTACAACTGATCAAAAGGTGCTGGTGTGATAAAACCCATTTCAATTATAGCAGGTAAACTCTCATTCCCAGAGAATAAAACATTTTGTGTGCACTCTGTTCTAAGAATAGCTAGGTATGAAAACTAAATTCTTTACAGTAACAGATAAAGTGCTTATTGCAAGGTTTTCAATAGATCACTCAGAACAGTATATATGTCACTGAAAAACATTTCAAAAGATTACAGACAGGGACTGAAGGTCAGCGAGTTGTGAAGCAAGCAGAGATTAGACTCTATATTAGAACAGCTGGTTAGAAGAGCTGATTTTTAAGCTTTATTGCAGGGAAGACAACTGAAGTACATAA
This sequence comes from Rhincodon typus, assembly GCF_021869965.1. NCBI lineage: Eukaryota > Metazoa > Chordata > Chondrichthyes > Orectolobiformes > Rhincodontidae > Rhincodon > Rhincodon typus. The sequence goes on from NC_063348.1 coordinate 13,580,491, forward strand.
GTCTCTGTCCCTTATGTAGAACCTAAGTCCCTAGAACTACAGCCGGGAGTTGGGGATGAAAAGCCACAAGCAATGTTTGTTTGATACAGCTGAGAGAGATGGGTTTCAGGGAAAAAATTGCAAGGAAACATCTAGCTTGGTGAAGCTACGAGTTGGCAAAAAGCTAGAGTTCTGCTTGTAAATGAGAACTGGAGTGCAGTTTTCAGGGTCCAGGAGAGCGCCTGAGCGGGACAGTAGCAGACTTTGAGGCAGTCTATGACAATGCAGCTCGAGGGGTGTTTCAAGGCTAGATTGACAAAAATGAAGAGATTCCATGAGATTTGATGACTGACCGTGTCATTAACATCTGTGCGGTGATTTATTATCTGTGGGATCTGTCTTGATTGCATTTTCCGTTTGATGAGCGTCATGGGGTGTTCAATCACATTCTATTACCCATATTTTCCAGATTGTTCATTCTAGGAGTTAGAAAGAACTTGTACAGATATTGTCGATTGTATTTCTGTTCTAATGGTGTTAAGTTTAAAGGTTTGTTATTTGATCAAAAGAGGAATCTTGTGTCTTGGTTATCTCAGGAAATCTCATAGATCTCACCTTTGGTCTATTTTATAATTAGAAAGGATATTGAGATTTTAGCATAAATTTGACAGTCTGGAACTATAACAGAATTTGGTGGTCTCATCCAGGATCATAACAGTAATTAAATCAGCAAGTTGGAGAAGTGAGGAAACAGAATGTACTACTGCCAAGTCCTAAAATAGGTGGAAGTTGTTATATTAACACAGAGTCTACAGAGAGATATAGACAGGTCAAATGAATGGGCAAAGAAACAGAGCAGATGGCCTCTAATGTGGCAAAATGTGAAGTTATGCTCTTTGAACGAGAGAATACAGGAGATGAATATTATTTAAAATGGAGAAAGACAGCAGAAAACTAATGCACAAGGATTTGGGGTGCTCATGCATAATTAACAAAGCCAACATATGGTTCGGTTGGTCATTGGAAAGGCAAATGGAATGTTGACCTTTATTTCAAAGGGAACAGAGAGAGTCTTATTAAAGCTATACAAGACACTAGTTAAACTACACACAAAAATAAAAGTTGCTGGAAATACTCAGCAGGTCTGACAGCACCTGTGAAGAAAAATATCAGAGTTAACGTTTCGGATCCAGTGACCCTTCCTCAGAACTAGTTCGACCATACTTAGGACACTGAACAGTTTTGGTCCCCTTATCCAAGGAAAGGTATACAGACATTGCAGGCAGTCTGGGGAAGGTTCACTAGGTTAATCCTGGGTATAAATTGGACTTTCTTATGAGGAGAGGTTGAGCCTGTATTCATTGGAGTTCAGAACAACGAGGTGAAATTGTTGAAACATTCAAAATTGCTTTGGGGGCTTGACAAGGTAGATGTGGAGAGGTCGCTTCCTCTGGTGAGGGAGTCTATAACCAGAAGAGATCACTCATTTCAGACAGAGACGAGGAGGAATTTCTCTTCTTAGAGGGTAGTAAATCTGTGGAATTCTTTACCACAGAGGGTTGTGGAGATTGTGTCATTAAGTATATTCAAGGCTGAGACAGACAGATTTTTATATCTGTGAGGGAATCGAGGGTTATGGGAGAAAAAAGGCAAAAGATTCAAATTGAGGACTGTCAGATTAGCCATAATCTCATTGAATGGTAGCGCAGAACTGATGGGCCAAATGCCCAACTTCTGCCCCTGTATCTTATGCTCTCAGAAATAAACGTAATAGCAGTAGTTCCACTACTGCTGGACATTTTTTCTGATTTTTAAAATAATTTTAAAACTATTTATAATAATGTAAAAGCAATCAATTTGCAATATTTTAGGTACAGCAGAGCAGAGAGATGCAAAGACAGACATTGATGGAGCAAGTCAGCAGGTCTGGCAGGATCTATTGACAGAGAAAGAGAGTTAATGTTGTGTGTCCAGTGACCGTTCTTCTGAAGGGGCCTCAATGGACTCAAAACACTAACTGTTTCTCTCCACAGATGCTGTTAGACCTGCTGAGTTTTTCCATCAATTTCTGTTTTTAGTCCAGCATCTGCAGTTTTTTGTTTTATTGTAGAGTGGACAGATATGCAGGGGAGAGCAGAAGGAGGACGAGTGGGACAGCTAACATACATGAAGTAGACCAGTGATGTCACATGGTTTTAATACTGAATATTGAGTTGGTAAGGGTAAGGCAACAAACATAAGGCACTTTTTTTCACTTCTCATACCCAGTGATATTAATAGGCTGTCTGCATGTGTGCAAGTCAGATTGAGAGAAAATTTTGAGACCCTAACCCAAGAACCCAAGATAACAAAGACCTCAGTAGTGATAAACACCAGTTCTCTGGCATTCAAGTTTTGATTTGTATGCCACAGAGGCAAAGTAAAACAACAAATTTTAGCAACATAATTGGATACATCCTACCACAACGATCATCATCAGCTGTGTGGCATCAAACAAGATATTAGGCCATTTAAAGGAAACCAGTTAGTTTACTTTATTCCCGTTTGACACCAAAACAATAATTTTGCTCTCATGGCTGAAAGCCTAGAGCTTGCCACATTTAGGAACAATTCATACCTCTTGCATTGTTCAAGTCACAATGGGTCTGCTCAACCAGCATAATCTCCAGTTTTTCAAAGTACTTGGCCAGAGATAACAGGGCAAGCGGAACACGATTCTCAATGAATACCACGGAGCATGAGATCATGGAAATCTTCCTATTTCTCACCATGCACTGACATTAAAAACACTGATCCTGCTGAGGAGCTCTTTAATTCTGTGAAGCACTGGGCAACACAAGATTGTATTGGAGATTTGTTCCTGATTACTAAACAGCTCATTTAAATACACTATTTAAATTTGTCAGGAAGTTTCAGTCTTGCTAGGGGTTAATTAAATTTCTTTTAGGCCTCCCAAAACTAAATAAAAATTGTGTTTTTTTTGCAAACTCATGTCAAAATGTCAGTATTACAATTAGCAGTTTATATTCCTGAACTTTCCTTTATTCGTATTACAAATCAGCAGCAATTAACATTTCAGGGTAAACCTACATGATGTATTTATGAGACTTGGGTAAAAGTTGGGGGGTCAGTTAGTTCAGTTGGCTGGATGGTAATGCAGAGTGATGCCAACAGCATGGGTTCAATTCTCGGACCGGTTGAGGCTACCACGAAGGACTCTCCTTCTCAACCCTGCCCCTCACCTGAGGCATCGTGACCCTCAGGTTAAACCACAAACTGGTGAATTTCTTTACTTTTCATGCTAAAATTACCAGTTTCAAATTACAAAATTCCACGTGTAAATAACCTGGTTGACAGCTAGAAAACTGAAGCACTGATAGCATTGCAAAAGCAGGTAATTATGTGATCTTCTTAGAGTTGTCAACCCTCCAGGGATTAAGAAATGTTACTGGCAAATAACCCGAGAGAAAAGTCTTTACAGCAGTAACAAGAAAGTAGGTTTTTTTTCCCCCCATTTTCTTTGAATGTCTTCATGCATTAGTAATGTAAACCCTGGAGGTGCTTCAAATTGTCCATTGTTAGGAGCCAGGACATCACACGATGAGACCTCCAGGAACAGGCCCTAACAGAGGAGCCAACCCTGCAAGACATATTCCCACAAGGAATTAGACAGCAATCAAATTGAATGTGGCTATTTAGCACTCTTAGAGATAAAGCGAATCCACACTACCCACCTCCCAACACAAATATACTGACACCCTAATTACCATAAGAGTTAGTAACATATCAGACACAGGCACCACAAAAGCTCAGTCAGTCCATCTCAAAATGAATTGCACAGTTCAGCTGTGGATGAATTTGCAAAAGAGGCAACAGCAAGCCAGGAACGTGTAGGTTGTGTTGGTTTGGGAAAGTGATGCATGCAGAAAAAAATCTAATCTAGAGAAGGCACTGACAGACAAGAGCCCATTTAGTAGCTCAAATGGCATGCATATTCAAGATTATATACACAGAACTTATTATTTGATAAAAAATTGTCAAGTTCCCACACAGGGGGCACCTGTTGTGAAACATGTAACTCCAACTGTAGTGTTATTGCACAGCATAAGTGATACTGGAGTGTGACTTCCCTTTATAACTCTCACCACAATGTAACTGCACTTAACTTTTATTGGAGTGCAAAAACACTGCATAATTTACACTGCAGTGACATCGATTTATATTTCAACAAAGTTTACATGAAAAAATAAGTTCGCTGCTCTCACGCAGATTGCCACTCTGGCTCTATTTTTTAAACAAAGAGAGAATGCTCTGTATTTCAGGAAATTCCAATCAGGACTCATTCAGAAATGTGCAGCCATGTTCTGTTGACAGTTCTTTCACAGCATAGAAGTGTCAGGGGAAGGCAAATCATACTCCCTTTTCACAGTAATCAGCTCTGTATTCTGACGTTCAAAGGTTATAGCAGTCACTTTGACAGCTGCTGGGGTGAGTGTGATGTCAGGGTGCTTGGAGGATAGGGGAACAGGTAAGTAGGGTGCCAAGGTAGCAGATAGGTATGGTGCCAGTGAGCAGGAATAAGATGTCAGGGGTTGGAAGCCAGATAGATAAGGTTTCACCTTGGGAGGGACAAAGGTACCAGGTTGTTGGATGCCAGGTGCCAAGTGAGTAGGATGCCAAGTGAGAAGTGAATCAGGTGCCAGGGTGGCAAAGCAACAGGTTATTGATGCACTGTTGAGGGTAGGTTGGTGTCAGAGAGAGAAACCCGATCTAGCAGTGTTGGAGGAGGGCGAGGGTCAGATCTGGGGCTGTTGTGGTTTGGGTCCAGCAGTGCGAAGGGAAGAGATATTGACAGGAAAGGGTTGGGTCCAGGAGAAAGGGTGTTTAGATTGGATCAGGTCCAAAGTGGGTGGAAAGAGTGTAGGGTGGGTCGGACTAGGGCCAACAGCAGGAATATACGTGTAGAGCAGGATCGGGTAATTGCAGTGCACTACAAAAGGGATTCCACAGGGTAACCCAGGCAAAACGTCCAATTACAGTGAAACAGCAGGAGGCTGGCCATGGAAAATCTGGGTTCACTCTCTCTCTGTAAAAGATCCTTTTTGTAAAAGTGAAACAGCCATAGTAACATGCCGCAACGTTGCCAGAGTTAAACTTCCACTCAGGAACAGGGGCTGTATAAAGCAATTTTCATACCTGTTTTGGTCTCCTGATTGGAAGGGGAGACAAATCTCAAAAGTTAACAAAAATGTGTAAATGTTGGAAATTTGCTGGTGTCACACATGATCTTGGCAAGCTTCACAGTCATCAGACATGTACTATCACCCAAAAGTGTTAATACATACAAGATCTTTACAGCATTTGACAAGATAGATGTGGAAAACCTGTTCCACTTGTGGAAGTCCAGGACCAGAGTACAATCTCAGAACAAGAAATCATACATTTAAGACAGAGATGAGGAGGAAGTTCTTCACTCAGAGGATAGTAAGCCTGCAGAATTCTTTACCAAAGGCGGCTGTCAGGGCAGGGTCATTACATATATTCGAGGCTGAGATAGACATTTTAATCAGTAATGAAATCAAGGGTTGTGGGGACAGGCAGAAAAGTGGAGTTGAAAATCATCAAATCAGCCATGGCAGAGCTGTGTCAATGGACCGAATGGCCTATTTCTGCTCCTGTGCTTTCTGGTCTTAATCCCTTGTTTGTAGCCTAATAAACATTACAAAGTAGGAAAATCAACTTGCACAATCATACAAAATCACCATTGATTACTTACTTTAGAGTGATCTTTTACTGCCCTCTTCTGTTGAAATAAAGAATGTGCTGTTTCCTTTAGAGGGATTAAGTTCCAATAACTTAAAGTTTCAGTAATCAAAGTGCAGGTTGTTACAGCAGATACAGCAAGGAAAGCAAGAAGTAGTATCACACCTTTTGCAATCTCAGGATAACTCAAATAGTTTTTGGAAGAGTAATGGAGGAATGTGATCACAACAAAATTCCACAAACAGTGTGATAACAAACAGATAATCTGCTTTTGCAATGTTGATTGCTTAATAAATATTGACTACAGGCAGTTACACTCTCCTTTGTCAAAATACTATATTGTGATCAAGGCTAGGAGGAATATACCATTGCTGTAGTCCTTCTAGTCCCAGGTTACAACATGAAAATACTTACTCCAGTTAGCAAGGTGACCAATTAAAAACCTGTCAGATTTTAAACTAAAAAGGTCTATCAACCAGGTTTCTTAATAAACACAATTATTGGTTTATCATCAAAATAAAATTTATTCAAATAAGATTAATAATTGGTTAACATTCACAGTCAGTAATAGACTGATAAGTGCTTATTTGTTTTAATTCACTCACAGGATGTGGGGGTCTCTGGCTCCCCAGCATTTATTGCCCATCCCGAATTGCTCAAAGGCAGTAAGGCCATCCCCAATAGACAGTCGCTTTTCCGGAAAACAGAAAAAAACAGACTTTTTCCAAGGATTAGCTTTTCTGAAAACAAACACTTTAGCCAATGGTCCCTCTGTAAAGACCAGCCAGAGCCCTGAGTGGGTGGTCCGGCTGCTCAGGGAACTGTGGAGGAAACTGAAAACAAAGACTTCAAAAGATAGTATTTTGTGGTTACTCCTAGTTCCACACACTAACAAGCACAGGAATAGGACAAAGCAGATGAATGTATGGCTGGAGATATAATGAAAGAGGGAGGGCTTGAGATTCCCGAGGCATTGGGGCCATTTCTGGGGGAAGGTGAGATATGTAGCCCAACCGAGTCGTACATCTGAACAGGAACGAGGCCAGCATATTTGCAAGATGAGCTTAGTTGTTCGGGTGGGTTTAAACTAGGTTAGCAGGGGATTGGGATCCTGCTAAATCGTTTAGAGGGGAGAGAAGCTGAGATGGAATTAGAACTTGAAATGCAAGCGAGTCTGGAAGGCAGAGAAACACAAGTTAGATAAGAAAGTGGTGAGTTTAGCAAGGCTAAACCAGCAGAGGGCTCAGTTAGGCATGTGGGAGTATGAAATCATAGCTATTACCTGTACTTAGGTGGAAGATGAATACCCCATGACCAGCTCAACATACCTGGTCATAGGGTATTCACAGGAGTTGGAGAGGGGAAGAGAAGAATGGGGTGGACGTAATACAGATCAAGGAATCAACTATAACAGTAAGGAGTGATGATATCTTGGAATGATCTGGCCATATGGATCAAAATACAAAACACAAAACACAAATGGTGCACGTGCTGTAGATCCCCAAAGACTGTCAGGGAGAAAGTATTTTGAAGAGAGTGACCATAAATCAGTTAGATTTAGGATAGTTATAGAAAAAGGACAAAGACGGGCTTAGAATAAATAAAATGTTCTAAACTGAGAAAGACTAATTTTACAAAGACAAGATATGATTTGGCCCCAGTAGACGGAAGCACAAATAAAACTGTGCCGGAGCATTGAGAGGAAAACAGCAAGAATACAGGGCAAATATGTTCCTGCAAATATATAGGCTGGGAAAGGAATAAAGTACATTGAATAAAGACACAATAATTGATATTACTGACTGTGAAGGTTAACCAAAGTATAAATGCTTATCACTTTAAACATCCCCGAGCGCGCACATTCTTCAGAAAGACAGACTTCTCTACAGAGTCTGGCTTTCTGAAGTTAAAATACTTCGGCTATTGGATTATTCTGGAAGAGCAAAAGGTTAAAGCAAAGAAGTTATACTAATCCTCTGGCTGGTGTAGTCAAGTCACTAATCACGCGTGGCTGCCTCTGAAGTCTGACGGGCATGCCTTGCTCAGAAAATACAATCTTGAGCTGTTTCTTCAATCACCCTTTTAAATGGACAAATAAGTTTCACCCTGAACTGATCGAGGGTTTTCATTTAAGAAACGGAAGAGACCAGCTGGTGACTTATTCATATTAAAGGTAAAGTTGCAATAGTCTTCCCAGACCATAGGGTTGCTCTTGCAAAAGAGACAGAGAAATAACTGTTGGTGGGCAAGGGTAGAGGTTGAGGAAGAAAGAGTGCTTCATGGTAACCTCGGCTGGTATGGGAATTGAACACACGCTGTTAGCATCACTCAGCATTGCAAATCAGCCAATGAGCCAACTGAGCGAAACAACCCCATTTATAGCATGCTTTCCTCCAACCCAACTTATACCAGATCGAACAAGCACCTCTCAAAGCCAAATCAGTCACTGCTCAAAATAGCCGCAGCTGAGCTTACAAAAGAAGCAAGCAGTAACCACCAGTCATCTGAATTCTGGGAAGCCTGGTTTAAAAAATTCTCCAATGTCACAGCAAACTTTGAGTTATCCCCATTAAAGAAACAAGTCTTGATATGTCCATAAGTCTTGAAATGAATTGCTTTTTCCACAATCCTTCAAAGCTTAGGTCCAGCAAGCAATGCTAGTTATAAAGCACCTTTGTAACAATTGCCACAGAATCTTAAGGACACATGGAGCCTCCGTTTAACCTTGCATGCAGAATATAATCACCCATAAAAAGGACAAGGCTCTCTCCCTCAGCAGTAAACATGTGTTCAGTCTTAATACTTGTTGTTCACATCCCTTGGTTGGCACGAAGATATAAATGAATTAATGTATTCTCAACACAATTAAAGCAATAAAACAAAGTGCCGTTCTCCATGTGCTCTGCATTCTATTGTCGGACCAAATTTCTAACACCAGAAGAGTAAGTGTGACCTAAGCGTACAAAGGTCTATGATTTTTTTCTGCCATGTCAGTTGGCTAGACAGCTAGTTTGCAATGCAGAGTGACCCCAACAATGCAGGTTCAATTCCTGTACTGCCTGAGGTTACCACAAAGGTCCCTCCTTCTCAACTGCTCCCCTTGCCTGATGCATGGTGACCCTCAGCTTAAACCACCCACCAGTCATCTCTAATGAGAAAGTAACCTATGGTCCTCTGGGACAATGATGACTTTACTTTTACTTAGGTCTGTGAAGGTGCTCCCTCAGCCACAACATTTACAGGAGGATATTATTTGCAATAAAAACGTGACCAGCAGGATGCTCTGGGAACAGATTGTTTCATGTGAACACATATAGGTTCTTACAGGAAGGTTTGGCAATAATAAACCCACAGATGGAGGGAGTTACACTGCTGGTTGTTTGACTACTAAATAAACCAACAGTGGGACAAATACCACACTCAGTTTTTAATAACGGTTCTGATAAAATATTAACACTTCTTCTAAAGCCATTACCAGCCTTAACAGAATAAAGGAAACAATTAAATTCCAAGTGGCTTGAATAGAATACAAATGAGTCCATCATACAGTTATACTGTTATTATGTGGAAATAACTGAAATACTCCACTCACAATACTTTGAAGTGCTGTGATTTGCGCAGGATGAAGTGTTTATAATAAAACCTTGACTCCCTGCTTCATAAAATCTGAATTGTAGTTATGAAATTAAGTACAATAAGTGCTATGATTGCCCACCAGTCAATCACAGTGACTGATCACTGACAGAACCATATTCATAAACAAGACTGAAGTCAGCGTCTGTGTAATACATCAAATCCTTCAGATGGGCTCCTTATTACATCAGAACTATTCCACATGAAGAAAACATCAAACACAGTTTACTTGCATCAATGTTCCAATGCAATTTAGAATTCCAACAGGCCTTTAATTACCTACAACTCATGATAGTGCAGAATGCTCTCCATTGCCTTTTATTATCAAGGGGTGAAAAGGTAACATACATTTAAACAGACTACATACATCCATCAGTACCAGAACCTGGATCAATCTTTCTACTAATATTGGATCACTGAACCAAGTCATCATGGTCACAAAGTTCATATCAAATTTGTTGTTATGCAAATTTTGCCAAGTGTGTTGAACAAGTAAGTTGAAATCCAATTGCAGACCTATGTTTGTCCTTAAATAAGGTTATAATAGTGTCCCTTGCTAAACAAAAAATGATTGTCATCAATTGCTTTAACCTGCAATTTAGTAAGAATGACCAAGTTCATGAGCACTCCAAATGTAGAATACAATTTAAAAGCATGCAACATTTGTCACTTGTCACCGGTAAAAACAGTTAAAATAACACCATTGGTTGCAAAACACCACACTGCATTCATCAATTTCTTGGCTTACAGTATCTAAACAGTTTTCTGAGCTCACAGCCGCCAGTTCCTAACACCTACCATCAGTTCCATACTTAAAGAAACATTTTCACACATTACTCACCATTACACAGTCGTTCATAATAACACTAAAATACTGATTAGAATTAATTACTTTCAAGAAAAATCACCATAAATAATGTCACTCAGTAGCATGTCAAGGTAAGTTGTCCATACAGCCAACCAAGATACTTAGTTCTATGCAGCTGTAATCAATCCTGTAAAAGTGTTTAAAGTGACCGCAAAGGGCCCTCTTGTGGCATAGTGGTAGCATCCCTACTCCTGGACCAGGATGCCTGGGTTCAAGTCCCATCTGCTCCAGAGGTGTGTAATAACATCTCTGAACAAGTTGATTAGAAAAATAGGTTAAATACTGTTTCTCAAATTAAAGTGACTATTGGGCTCTTGTGAAGTATCCCTCTGAGGCAGGCAGCCTGGGTTCAAGTCCCACCTGCTTCAGAGGCGTGTCATAACATCTCTGAGCAGATTGATTGGAAGATATCTTCAAAGTGACGACTTATTCTCCTTCATGTAGGAGTACTACTTAAGATGTTTTCTGTACAGGACTATTACAGTAAGGTTTCAGTTTAGCCAATGTCTGCGTCTTCAGAACCCACCACAAACTCCACTTCTTCACCGCCAATCACAACATGTCATCAAACCAGCAGACAAAGGAGATGCCAATGTCACACAGAATGGAGTGGACTACTGCAAGGAAGTATGAAGACAACTGAACAACCAGGAACACTACAGATGCTGATCCAACCAAAGGATACACCCACAAACTCAAAAGACCAATCAAGACTTTTGATGCAGTCCTTCAGAGTACCCTACGCACTCTCATCCTGCGTATTTCTCACACAGAGGACTTCTACAACCTTCTGAATATAAAACAAAGCCAACATACCTGGTCGTCCAATCATATCAGTCAATGGGACCCTGTAACAGAACCTCTCTAGCTATGTCAAGGGCATCTTGAAACCCGTTGTACAGGGAACCAGCAGCTTGTGTCGCAACACTTCAGGTTTCTTACAGAAACTCAGCATCACAGTCCAATCAAACCTCGAACGTTTCTTGTCACAATGGACATTTTGGCACTATACCAGCATACCCCACGACAACAGCATCGCTGCAACAGCCTCAGTACTTAATAGCACCAACTGCTCATTTCCAGGCGTCATCCTACAACTCACCCGCTTCATCCTTGACCACAACGTCTTCACCTTCGACAACCAGTTCTTCATCCAGACACACGAACAGACATTGGGACCAGACTTGCACCCCAATATGCCAACATTTTCATGCACTAGCTCGAACAAGACTTCTTTGCTGCACAGGATCTCCAAACAACACTATACGCCAATTACTGACGACATTTCCTTCCTTTGGACTCATGGCAAGGAATCACTGATATAACTACATAACGATATCAACAAGTTCCCTCCCACCACCTTACCATGGACTACTCTTCAGAATCAGTCTCATTCCTGGACACAAGCATCTCCATCAAGGACGAACACCTCTGTACCTCACTCGACCGCAAGCCCAAGGATAACCTCAAGATGCGGCACTGCTCTAGCTTCCTCTAAACATATTAAAAAAGCCACCCGCTACAGCCATGCCCTATGCATACACAGGATCTTTTCGGATGAGGAGGAATGAGACGGACACCCGATGGTGTTGAAGGACACCCTCAAAGGAATGGGATTCAATGCTCAACTCATTGATCACCAGTTCTGATGTGCCACGGAGAAAAACTGTAACAACCTCCTCACAAGACAAACAGGGGATACGTCCGGTGGGGTACCCTTCATCGTCCAGTACTTCCCAGGACCGGAGAAACTACGCCATGTTCTTCCCAGCCTTCAACACATGATCGATGACGATGACCACCTCACCAAGACCTTCCCAATGCCTCCAGTTCTCACCTTCAAACAACTGCCAAACCTTAAACACACTATTGTTCGCAGCAAATTAACCAGCCTTGAGGACAACATTGACCGCAACACCATACAACAATGTCATGGCAGCCTCTGCAAGACATGTCAGATCATTGACACGAATACTACCACACATGGTAACGCCACCCACCACCTGCACGGCAGATACTCACGTGACTCAGCTAACATTGTCTATCTCACATGCTGCAGGTAAGAATGCCCCGAGGCATTGTATATTGGCGAAACTGTAGACTCGACCACAACGGATGAATGGAAACTGAGCAACCATCGCCAGACAGGGGCTGTTCCCTCCCAGTTGTGGAAGATATCAGTGGTCAAGGACATTCAGTCTCAGATCTGCAGATAAATGTACCCCAAGGCAATCTTCGGGATACCCAACAACGCAGAGTAACCAAGCAGAGGCTGATAGCCAAGTTCGGTACCCATGAGGACGGCCTCAACTGGGATCTTGGGTTCATGTCGCATTACAGGTGACCCCACCACACTATACATTTTCACTCTCTCGCCCTCAAGCGTGCTCGCATATACACACACACACTCTCTCTCTCCGCACCCCCTTCACTCACTGTCACACATACACACACAAATATATGGAGTGAATTTGCATTTGCAGATACATTCTATTTTGTTCAAAAAGCACACAATTTGTAGACAATGTGGCATTTTATAAATTCCTGCTTTGGAAATAAGACAAGTCTGACTCCAAGTTAATACACAGCCAGATTCTAAAGAAGTCCTCACACCAAAAATGCATTGTCTGACCAGCGATGTTACTCTGATAAACTGAAAAACCTTTAGTTGCCATAGGGCAGTGACTTAAAAGAAATTCTGGGATTTGCATATTAATCAATCAAAATCAGCATTGACTTTCTAAGTGATTAAAGATTTAACAGCCATCTTAGGTTTGTTAAATACATTTGCATCATTTCTATGACCCTTTTATGTTTTGCTTATGTTTTGCTGATGCCATCTCTCTCACTAACACCTGAGGAAGAAGTGAGACTCAAAGATTGCGTTTTCAAATAAACCTGTTGGACTGTAACCTGGTGTTGTGTGATTTTTGACGTTCACCACCAATTTCATTCCCTTGCCCAGCTAGTGTCTTAGGCTAGAACTAGACTATTTACCTTTTCAGTGCCTTATCTGAATCTCAGTGAGTTTTCAACCTTATATCTTCTCCATCAGAAATACTACATAATACGCCTACTTTCACTTTTTCAAGCAGCAAATGGTTCGGAATTGGAATACACTGCCTGACAGCTTGGTGGTGGAAGGTTTAAACATGGCTTTCAAAAAGGACTTAGAGAATGATTTGAAAATAAAAAAATTCCAAAACTGAGGAAATGCAGGGGCATGGGACTAGCTGAGTTGCTCTTTAAAAGAAACAAAAACAGAAATCACTGGAAAAGCTCAGCATATCTGGCAGCGGCTGTGAAGAGAATATAGAGTTAATATATCAGGTTGAGTGATGCCTTCCTCAGAACCCCTCTTTAAAACAGCTGCATGGTAAGATGGGCTAAGTGGCCTCTCCTCTGAGACCTAGGCCTTTATCACCCTAGGGTAGACTTTGTTGTCCACATTAATTCTCTTGTACTCTCTGCTCTAAATTGACACCCAATTCCCTAGAGCTTCCCATTTAAAATTCCCGGCTTTGTGTTTAAATTCCTTCTTTGATTCCATGGCTACATCTTGCTCTATCACACAACTCCTGAGCATTCCATCCCTCTGATTATGGTCTTGTGCATCACTAACTCCCTGCACCCCAAATGCCATGCCATCACCCATCTAGGAACTAAACATCTGAATTCTCTTCACCCCTCTAATGATTATGGGACAGAGTTACGTAGAGAAGATGAGATTTAAACACGGAAATGGAAATGTTAAATTATAGGCACTGGTGGACTGGGAACAGATGTAGATCAACAAGCACAGCATTAATGTATGACTAGGGTGGAAGTTGCACAGTTGTAGATAAGCCCAAATTTATGCCAAATGGAGAATGTGAGGTTGGCCAAGAGGACACTGATGCAATCAAATGGCACTCCCAATCAGTTGCACTATTGGGCTAGTAAACAGAGAGGTCTGAATCAATGACCTGGGAATGAAAGCAAGGCAGAAAGACAAAGAAAATTTAATTTTTTACAGCACTATTAGGCTGAGTGGATTGCTTCTATGTAGTCAATTAAAAGTAAAACTAGCAATATATTGGAAGTTGACTCAAATGGAGACCATGTAGATGTGAAATTGGAGGCAGCCAAGGGCTGATCCTTGATAGACTCCAGAGGTAGCAATAGGAAGGTGATGGAAAGCCATTTCTGGAAATACCAGTACAATTAAACTACAGTAAGAGTGGAATGTGTTGAAAGTCATTCCACGGAACTAAAAAAAGTGAGGTGTTGAAGGGGGGTGACACGGTTGACATTTTCAACAGTCACCAAGTTTGAGAAAGATGAGAAGGGTTAATTTACCAGGGTCTTGCAAGACAGGTATGAAAACACCTGTATGGACCTGTTGGGCTGAGTGGATTGCTTCTATGTAGTCAATTAAAAGTAAAACAGAGCTTTCTAATCTAAACATTACAATTTAAACAGTGTAGTGTGACATATATGCACACAGGTAAGTACTCTGCTGCTTCAGAACACTTCACGAATGACCTCTTAACAAAAATAGGATTCTGCACCATCTCGATTCAAAACTCAATGCTTCTCAATGTTTTAAACTTGAAATTACTGGCAGGATGCAGAGAGTTAGCAGCATACATTGCAGAAAGAGGCCACTAGCCACAAATGTTTCTTCAAAATTCAAAATAAAAGGCTCATTTCTCTATTTTAATAATTTTCAATACAAAGAGGTTTATTCATGAATATTATGCCTTACCTTCCTTTTTCAGCCATTTTACAAGATTCCCTTTTTCCATTGTTGGTGATAGTGCAGGCATCAACACTTCGAGTGAAGTGACACCTATAGGAGACCAAAAGAAATTCAGTGATGCAACTCCGCCCACTGCCAACGCCGACGTCGCTCTGCCCACCGCCTCCACAGCCAGCAGCTCCAGAGGAGACAGCAGCACCCAACCCTGCCGAGTCTTCACCATCCCCCCAGACCTCCCCCTTACTGAGGACGGACGGTCAGTCCTCAGTAAAGGACTCACCTTTATCCCCCTCCACCCACAGATCAACGAATACCGGTCACGCTTGGATGTTGAACAGTTTTTCCACAGCCTCCGCGCTTACTTTTTCAACCGTGAGCCTAACCCTCCCTCTACTGACCCCTTCTCCCGCCTCCAACACACCCCCTCCTCCTGGACACCACCCGAAGGCCTCATACACTCCCTCGACCTCTTCATCTCCAACTGCCGTCGAGACATCAATCGCCTCAACCTCTCCAACCTCTCCCCCACAGAACGTGCAGCCCTCCACTCCAATCCCAACCTCACTATAAAACCTGCAGACAAGGGAGGTGCAGTTGTAGTATGGCGCACTGACCTCTACATTGCCGAGGCCGGACGCCAACTCTCCGACACCTCCTCCTACCGCCCCCTTGATCATGACCCAACCCCCGACCACCAAACCATCATCTCCCAAGCCATCCACAACCTCATCACCTCAGGTGACCTCCCACGCACAGCCTCCAACCTCATCGTTCCCCAACCCCGCACTGCCCTCTTCTATCTCCTTCCCAAAATCCACAAACCTGACTGCCCTGGTCGACCCATTGTCTCCGCCTGCTCCTGCCCCACCGAACTGATCTCCACCTATCTCGACTCCATTTTCTCCCCCTTGGTCCCGGAACTCCCTACCTACGTCCGTGACACCACCCACACCCTCCACCTTCTCCAGAACTTCCAATTCCCCGGTCCCCAACACCTCATCTTTACCATGGACGTCCAGTCCCTATACACCTGCATTCCCCATACAGATGGCCTAAAGGCCCTCCGCTTCTTCCTGTCCTGCAGGCCCAACCAGTCCCCCTCCACTGACACCCTCATCCGCTTAGCCAAACTCTTCCTCACCCTCAACAACTTCTCTTTCAATTCCTCCCACTTCCTACAGACAAAGGGGGTGGCCATGGGTACCCGCATGGGCCCAAGCTATGCCTGCCTCTTTGTAGGTTACGTGAAACAATCCCTCTTCCGTACCTACACTGGCCCTAAACCCCACCTCTTCCTCCATTACATTGATGACTGTATCGGCACCACCTCATGCTCCCATGAGGAGCTCGAACAGTTCATCCACTTCATCAACACCTTCCACCCCAACCTCAAGTTCACCTGGACCATCTCTAATACCTCTCTCTGCTTCCTGGACCTCTGTCTCCATCTCGGGCAACCACCTAGAAACCGATATCCATTTCAAGCCCACCGACTCCCACAGCTACCGAGAATACCTCTCCTCCCACCCACCTTTCTGCAAAAATGCCATCCCCTATTCCCAATTCCTTCGCCTCCACCGCATCTGCTCCCAGGATGAGGCATTCCACTCCCGTACATCTCAGATGTCCTCGTTTTTCAAGGACTGCAACTTCCCCCCCCCTCAGTGGTCGAGAACGCTCTCAACCATGTCTCCTGCATTTCCCGCAACTCATCCCTCACACCCCCTCCCCGCAATAACAACCAAAACAGAATCCCCCCTCGTCCTCACGTACCACCCCACCAACCTCTGGATCCAACGCATCATCCTCCGACACTTCCGCCATCTGCAATCCGACCCCACCACCAAAGACATTTTTCCCTCCCCACCCTTATCTGCTTTCCGGAGGAACAACTCTCTCCGTGACTCCCTTGTCTGGTCCACAGTCCCCTCCAGCCCCACCACACCCAGGACTTTTCCCTGCAACCGCAGGAAGTACTACACCTGCCCCGACACCTCCGCCCTCACCCCCATCCCAGGCCCGAAGAAGACTTTCCACATCAAGCAGATGTTCACCTACACATCTGCTAAT
>NC_063348.1:13602544-13605276 GCF_021869965.1 Rhincodon typus
CAGCTCTACACCTTGTTATCTCAGTGACCATTCTTTTGTTTTATATTAAAAGTTCATGTACTGTAATACTAACCTATGATATTTGGGGAAACTGATGAACAACCTCAAGACAAGTGAACAAGATCCAGAGAAACACATCTCAACGGAGGTTTACATCCAAAGCCATCAAACAAATTGTTTTTGGCATTTTATGGATTTTAGGATCATGTTTCACAATTCAGTGGATTAGGTGGGCCAAAGGGTTCTGTATGACTCTATGATTCTATGACAGAGACTATGAAGAGAAACATATTTAATGCATAGTTGCCAAATCCTCACTATTGGCACACATTCAGTCTTTCCCAGTACAGGTCAAGCAGGCAGCTTAGAAATCTGCTTCTTACAATGAGAGGAACAGGTTGAGATCATATAACCCCTCAAGCTCACTTTATCTTTCAATGATAACCTGTATTTCCAAAGGTTGACATATATTAAAAAAGTGAGCAGTTCACGTAGAGGGTGGTGCCTCTATGGAATGAGCTGCCATAGAAAGTGGTGGAGGCTGGTACAATTACAACGTTTAAAAAGGTACATGGATGAGTATATAAATAGAAAGGGTTTAGAGGAATATGGGCCAAATGCTGGCATATGGGACTAGGTTAGTTTAGGATATCTGATCAGCATGGGCAAGTTGTATTGAAGGGCCAGTTTCCATGCTGTACATCTCTATGACATAATGTGGCAAAAATGACAGCACCCAATATTAAGGTCTGAAGTTTCAACATGTTCTGCACCAACCTCTGCGTGAAAATGTTGCCCCTTAGGTCCCTTCTAAATCAATCCCCTCTCACCTTAAACAGACCCCAAGGAAGAGATTCGACTATTCATCCCGTCCATACCCCTCATGATTTTATAAACCTCTATAAGGTCACCCCTCAGTCTCCGACGCTCCATGGAAACTAGCCCCAGCTTATTCAGGCTCTTCCTATAGCTCAAACCCTCCAACATCGTGGCAAATCTTTTCTGGACCCTTTCAAGTCTCATGACATCCTTCCTATAGCAGGAAAACCAGAACTCGACGCAGTATTCCAACGCCTTTCTTTATAGTTACATTTATTTTAAACTTGCAGATTTGACTTGACTCCACGCATTTTTCCTGCTTATCAGCAAGCACTTTCTCAATACTGCCAAGTGCAGCAAGGTTTTTATTAAGAATCATACGTAAATAAATGATAAATGTTGCTAACCATCCAGATTGGCTCAGTAAGCTATGAAGAGCCAATAAGATAACCTGGAGAATTTAACAGATTAGTTACCTGCACGTTACTAACAAAAAAAAACAATCATTTATAATGCTGTTTTAACAAAATTCAGATCTATCAAAAAAGCTGTTTCCAGCAGTGAGAACAATAGCTGCTGCAATGCTACATTAATGGCAGCTATCTACATGCATTAATGAGCTGGTGAGTCTTGCAAAAATCATAGGGGACTGAACTGGATAAGGCATAATGAAGAAGCTAAAGAAGATTTTCTTTTCACTACCCATCTCACACTCTCCTCCTCCTTCTTGTCCCCCTTCTCCTCTCCTAACATTATAATTGACAGTTGATTTGTCTCATAAGAAGCTGGATCGGGTTGCTAGCCTCAGGTTTTGCAACTGTACCACTGCAAGTCTGATAAAAATAAAAGGACACTAGGAATTACAATAGGTCAAGCACAAGCTTATCATATCCAAGACCAGAGTTCAAATGCAGACTGACAATCAAAGCACTTCTTGTTAAGATGCAAGGGTCCTCCAATGTGAAATTAATTTAAATACTTGCAGGAGCCAGTCTCAGAAGAGGTAGGCTATTTTACATAAGACGAACAGGTTTTTTTTAAAAAACGCAGAGAAGTATATCACTGGAATTCTTTACTCCAAAGTGCTGTAAAAGCTCAAACATCAGGTAGATTGAGAGAGGTCTGGATATTAACAATATCAAGGACAGGTGGAAAATGGCATTGAGCGTCAGCCATGGTCATGTTAAATGATGGAGTAGGCTTGAGGTCTCTTCCTACTTCTATTTCCTATGCTGAACCAAAATTTATAGAAGATCTAAGTTGACAAAAAATTCCACCTAATCCAGGACTGATTAGCAGCTCCACTCATTGACAACTGAGGTGGTGGGAGGGAAAATTTAGGGAGAGAAGACTGCTCTCCTGAAGATGAGCAAATAGACTTCAATCTTAATAGAAGGCAGTTACAGCTGAGCTCAGAATACATGCCATTCACCAGTGCTAAAATTTCTCACCTGGCTGAGCACAAAAAGTTTTCGACAATTTGTAACACAGAACTATTCCTGCAAATCTCAGAAGTGAAAGGTCCATCATGAGCCCGCAGGTGTTAGTGCCATTTGAAGTGATAATTTATTAGTGATAACTAATTGTAATTGTAATTATAATTGTAATTGTTAATTAAGTAATTGGTCCAATCTGGTTCTGTAATTGCAAGAGAGTACAAGTCCTGGAGAAAGTGGGAGCTATATTATTGGGTCTGTCGATAGTTTCAGTATTCTGGAAGCGGTGTACTGGAGAATTGTACAAATGGAGCAGTAGAGAGGTCTTTAAGCTAAATACTGGAGGGGAAAGGTCAAGTAAGAGAAGCTAGGTATAGCAATTGGAAACAACAAAGTCATAGAGCAGATCAGCAATTTCAGTGATGACGACTTGACAGGAAGGGACAGAACACATAGCATAAGAGTACATTAGGTAGG
>NC_063348.1:13605776-13660433 GCF_021869965.1 Rhincodon typus
TACTCCTGTTTCCATTTCTTACTATAGACTTATGAGGAGTAAGGGTGTGCTGGTGTAGCATGAGCATAGGATCAGGATGCTCCAGCAATAGTTAAATAACTCGCCAAGACTCAAATAATGCAGTTTTACTGACAGCAATGATAAAAGAGGCAAGCCTGCTTTGTGTCAGCCATTGGCACATATTCGAGTGAAGCTAGTTTATTTTTCACCAATGATTGTTGTTGATGGATGAGGTGAAGAGTTAACTATCTGCATATGTGGTCACCAAACCAGACCTGCTTTAAAACTTCCTGCAGACATGCTCATTTCCCTACCTACTTATCCTCAGCTTACACTGCTGATAAAAGGTTTCTCCCCGGTCACTTACTTCATACTCATGAACTCCAAACTGCCTACCTTCTTGTTTTCCACTGGCTGTAATGCCTCAGCTAATATTAATTTGCCTCATCATTTCCTGACCTGTGTCTTCAGTGCCCTTATACTCTGCAAAATATTCTCATTTTCAATCCAAGTTGTTTCCCCAAGCTGTTTCATCTTCATTCTCTCAAATTCGAAAGGTAATGGCTTGAACATGCCTGATCAAAACTAACTCAAATATCTATTGCCAGATCTGGCCAGGCCTCTCATTCCTCTACTGAGACTGCTTACTGCTTCTGTCATCTTGGAGAACTATGTGAAGTTTGGGCTCCTTTTCTCTATAAATTAACTCTTCCTTGCACCTCCACCATAGTCTCTAACAATAAGTGTAAGGGTCTCATAAATTTCCTCTTCACCAGATCAAAAGCTATTGGCTAGTTGGGTACAAAAAGATGTCATTGTATGTTGTTTCGGTATCACATTCAAAAATTCAACATAGTTTGAAAGGCAGTGGGGAAAAACATGGCAAGAATTGTTTTCTGCACCCCTGTTGCTTTGAGGTCATTGTGGACAGGGCAAGGAACAAGCACAGATCTCTGCTAGGTAAGTATGTTTACCTCTTCAAACACATCTCTCCATGGGACCCACCTACTCCCTCAACCCCACTCACTCTAAACTGAGGATCACTCCATTCCCTTTCAGGCCTGCATGCAGTCTAGTGGAATCTTTGCTCTGCAATGTTCTGTGTACAAACCTGAATGTCTCTACAATCTTATTTGGACCTGGTTTGTTTACCTTCCTTTGTTCTGGCTTGGAAAGGATGATTTGCCATCCCCTTTGTTGAACACTCGGATAAGAGATCTCACCTTATGAAGAGTGAGGTGTTTGTTCATTGTGAGACAAGCCAATTAATTACTTACTTTCAATAGTTTCTGGAGAAAACAGACTCTATCTGCATATTAACATTATATCTGAGTGCCATTTGTTAAAAAGTTTGTGCGAATACATTTCTCTGCTTCAGAAATGTTTCCTTTTTACTTCCAAATCTTTCAATAAATGTCACAAAGTCCTGAACTAAGCCATCCATTTATTCCCTCATCCCTTCTCCCAATGGGGGAGTGCTCGTCAGGTTATCTGTACTCACATTGCTCTCCAATACAGTTGGCAGAGGACTATCAGATTCTGTATTTGGAGGTAACAGAGCTTGATGTTGCCAATGCAGTAAAAGGTATACGAGACATCAAAGCTTTAAATTAGATTGCGGTTTCCTGTTTGTTTTACACTGAAGCTCTGTCTTCCTGCATTTAATCAGAATGCTTGACCCAATAGCTTTTCTAAACAATATCACAATTGGACATTGATTATCACTAAAGCATCTGTTCCTGTCCCCAGTTCTCCCTGTGCTCCAAGCTGTCTCTTTGTAGGACCATTCCTGTCCATTGTAAATGATTGACCTTGAGTCCCAAAGTGAAAATGCTGGAGAAATTCAGCACGCCTGGCAACATGTGTGAAGAAAGAAAGTATTAATGTTTCGAATCTGAAATGACTCTTCTTCAGAACTCTGTTTCTCATAGATATTTACAGCGTAAAAGAGGCCATTCGGCCCATCATGTTTATGCTGATCAGCAAAAATCTGGTGGTACTAATCCCCTTTCCCAGCATTTGGCTTTGAGCCTGGAGGCTATGACAATGCAAGTGGAAATCTAAATACTCTTAAATGTTTGGAGAGTTTCTGACTCAACCACCTTTTCCAGCGGAGAGTTTCAGACAACATCACTGTCTGAGTGAAAAAAAATTCTCTTCAACTGCCGTCTTAGTCCTGTACCTCCTACCTTATATCTATGCCTCCTGGTTATTGACTCCTCTACTGGTGGAAAAAGTGTTTTCCTACTCTCTTTATAGTCTCTGGAGAAAACATACTTTATCTGTATTGTTATGTCATATCGAGGTGCCAGTTAAAATGTTTGTGTAAATACATTTTGCTGCTTCAAAAACTCTTGAAAGTATCTTTTCTTAAAAACTTTCTCTGAACAAATGTCAAAGAGTCCTGCCATCCAGTTATTACCTCACTCCTTATCTATGCCCATCATAATTTTGTATACCTCCATCTGATCCCTTCTTAACCTTCACTGTTTCAAGGCAAACAGGCCCATCCTATCCAATCTTTTGTCGTACGACCAAAAGAAAAAGGAACAGGAATAGGCTGTTTGGCCCCTTGAGCCTGCTTTGCCATTTATTAGAATTATGGCTGATCTAACACTCCTCACTTTCCTGCCCTTTCCCTGTAATCCTTAATTCATCAACTGACCAAGAACCTATCGATCTGAGCCTTCAGTTTACACAAGGAGTCTGCCGCCACAGCTCTTTGCAGCAAGGAGTTCCAAAGACACTCAACCTTCTCAGAGAAGAAATTCCTCCTCATCTCAGTTGGCAGGCCATTATTCTGAGGCTATGCCCTCTGGTCCTAGACTCTTCCCATGGCAGGGAGCATCCTCTCAGCATTTACCCTGTCAAGCTGTTTGAGAATCCTGTATGTTTCAGTGAGATTACCTCTCATTCTTCTAAACTCCAATGAGTCGACTCCTAACCTGTTTAACTTTTGCTCGTATGAAAATCCCTCCATTCCAGGGATCATGGTGGTGAACCTTCTCTCAACTGCTCCCACTGAAAAATATATTTCCTTAAGTAAGGAGCCACAACGGCTCACATTACTTCAGATGTGGTCTCACCAGCATCTTGTACAGTAACAGTAAGACTTGCTACTCTTATACTCCAACCCCCTTGAAATAAGGTCCAAAGTTCCATTACATAAACAGAAGTTGCTGAAAAAGCTCAGCAGATCTGGCAGCATCTGTGAAGAAAAAAATCAGAGTTAATGTTTCGGGTCCAGTGACCCTTCCTCAGAACTGATTGTAACTGGGAAAATGTCAGCATATATGCAGAAAATTGAGAGGGGAATGGGGTATGGAGTAAATGATAGGACAGAGCCCGGAGAGAGAGAAGAGCAGTTGGATAGACAAAGGAGTTGATAACAATATGGCTGGGAGGGTGAATGGTTGTTAATGGGGACTGTTAGTGACTAACAATAGGTAGGCTGTGTGACAACAAGGCCCGGTGTGTGGGTAGGGGGTTAAGACATGGGAGAGTTTAGGCCCTAAAATTATTGAACTTGACATTGAGTCCAGAGGGCTGCAGGGTCCCCAAGTGGAAAATGAGGTGTAATTCTTCCAGCTTACATTGAGCTTAGCTGGAACACTGCAGCAAACCAGAGACAGAGATGTTGGCCAGGGAACAGGGTAGTGTGTTAAAGTGGTAGGCAACAGGTAGCTCAGGATCTTTTTTTGTGAGCAGAACATACAACCTACACTTTGTTTCCCCAATGTAGAGGAGACCACATTGTGAGCAGCGAATGCAGTAGACTAGATTCTGGGAAGTGCAGGTGAAGTGTTGCTTAACCTGGAAGGTATGTTTGGGCCCTTGGATAGTGGGGAAGGAGGAGGTAAAGGGGCAGGTGTTGCACCTTTGCCGGTGACAGGGGAAGGTTCCGTGGGGCTGTGGGGAGGTGTTGGGGGTGAGGGAAGAGTGGACCAGGGTGAACTGGAGGGGACGGTCCTTGCGGAAGATGGACAAGGGAGGGGACGGGAATTTGTGTCTGGTGGTGGCATCTCGCTGGAGGTAGCGGAAATGGCATCTGATAATCTTCTGGATGTGGATGCTGGTGGGATGGTAAGAAAGGACAAGGGGAGCCCTATTGCATGCTTCTTCCCTCTCTCATCCAGAATTGGAAAAGTTCATTGATTTTTCTTCCAATTTCCACCCTGCCCTCACTTCCACTTGGTCTATCTGTGACTCCTCCCTTCCCTTTCTTGACAGCTCTGTTTCCATTTCTGGGGATAGACTGGCCACTAAAATCC
This sequence comes from Rhincodon typus, assembly GCF_021869965.1. Lineage (NCBI taxonomy): Eukaryota > Metazoa > Chordata > Chondrichthyes > Orectolobiformes > Rhincodontidae > Rhincodon > Rhincodon typus. Next base: position 13,610,048 of record NC_063348.1, read on the forward strand.
ACTGTAAACCCACTGACTCCCACAGCCACCTGGACTATACATCCTCACACCCTGCTTCCTGTAAAGACTCCACCCCATTCTCCCATTCTCTCAGTTCCTCCGTCTCCGTCGCATATGTTCAGATGAGGCCAGCTTCAACAAAGGACCTCTGACATGTCCACCTTCTTCCTCAATCAAGGATTCCCCAGCACCGTTGTTGACTGGGCCCTCAACAGGGTCCGACCCATCTCCCGCACTTCCGCCCTCACTCCTTCTCTTCCCTCCCGCAACAGTGATAGGGTTCCCCTTGTCCTTACTTACCATCCCACCAGCATCCACATCCAGAAGAACATCAGATGCCATTTCCGCCACCTCCAGCAAGATGCCACCACCAGACACATATTCCCGTCCCCTCCCTTGTCCGCCTTCTGCAGGGGCCATTCCCTCCAGGACACCCTGGTCCACTCTTCCTTCATCCCCAACACTTCCCCACCGCCCTATGGCACCTTCCCCTGTAACTGACAGAGGTGTAACACCTGCCCATTTACCTCCTCGCTCCCCAGTGTCCAAGGGCCCAAACAAACTTTCCAAGCGAAGCAACATTTCACCTGCACTTTCCAGAATCTAGTCGATTGCATTCACTGCACACAATGTGGTCTCCTCTACAGTGAGGAAACGGAGTAGACTGGGTGATCACTTCGCAGAACATCTACGTTCTGCTTGAAAAAAAGACCCTGAGCTATCTGTTGCCTGCCACTTTAATACACCACCCTGTTCCCTGGCCAACATCTCTGTCTCTGGTTCGCTGCAGTGTTCCAGCGAAGCCAAATGCAAGCTGGAAGAACAGCCTCATTTTCTGCTTGGGGACCCTGCAGCCCTCCGGACTCAATATCAAGTTCAATAATTTTAGGGCCTAAACTCTCCCCTACCCACACACCAGGCCTTGTTATCACATAGCCTACCTATTGTTAGTCACTAACAGTCCCCAGTAACAACTATTCACTCTCCCAGTCAGATCATTATCAACTCCTTTGTCTATCCGACTGCTCTTCTCTCTCTTCGGGCTCTACCCTATCATTTACTCCCTACCCCATTCCCCTCCCTATTTTCTGCATATAAGCTGACGTTTTCCCAGCTACCATTAGTTCTGAGGAAGGCTCACTGGACCCGAAACGTTAACTCTGATTTTTTTTTCAGCAGAAAAGATTTGCTGAGCTTTTCCAGCAACTTCTGTTTGAGTTCCTTATTTACAGCATTCGCAGTTCTTTTGGTTTTTATCCAGCATTTCCATTCTCCTTCCTAGCTCAGACACTCCAACACAGGCAGCATCCTGGTAAAACATCTCTGTATCCTTTTATTATTTGCTTCCTACACTGGGATGACCAGAACTGCACACAGTACTCCAATGTGGACTAAACAGCAAACTCTCCCTGCCCTTTTCATTCTGTTCATTGGCTAATAAAAGCAAGTACCCTATATGTCTTCTTAACTACCTTTTCTATCTGTGATGCTGCTTTCGGGAATTTGTGGATATGCACATCAAGGTCCCTCTGCTCTTCGGTACTTTGCAGGGTTCAGTGATTCATAGTGCAGTCTGTTGTCTTGTTAGCCCTCCTCAAATATTTTACCTCATATATTTCTGAGTTGAATTCCATTTGCCACTGATCTGTTCACCTGACCTGTCCAATCTTCAAAACTCGATTTTCATTTCAGGTCTTCAGCATCCACAGTATTTTGCTTTTATTTGGCACTCAACTGGGGTTAAGATGCTCATTCACCTGTGTAAATATCATATCTGTCAGTCCTCAATATACTCCAGACATGTGACTATCAGTAAACCTGATCATCGAATGATGTAGCACAGAATGAGATTGTTCCGTCTATTATGCTTGTGCCGACTAATTCATCCTGCTCCTTTCCTTTCCCCCATAGACTTATAAATGGTTACCCTTCATGTATCAATCCAATTCGCTTTTGTATGTTACTAATGAATCTACTTTCAATATCCTCTCAGTCATACCCTCCCGATCATAACAAGCCAGTGTTTGAAAACATACTTTCTTGTTTTGCCTCCAAATCTTTTACCAACTATTTTATTTCTGTGCACTCTAGTTATTAATCCTTTTGCCATTGGAAACAATTTCTCATTAATTAGTCTCAAAACCATTCATGATTTTGAATGCTTCCATCAAATCATGAATCATAGTTTATCTGGTCTCTCCACATAACTAGCATGCCTTGTCCCTGGCGCCACTCTTGTAAATTGCTTCTGCATTTTCCTAAATTGTGATGCTCAAAATTGAATATCATAGTCCAGCTGAAACCAGGTCAGTGTCGTTTTTAATGTTTAACATTTTTACGACAAAAGAACCAAGATGCTTTTTTTCCAACCACAATCCTCAAATTGTTAAATCAATTGCAATGATTTGTGTTATGAAGAAGGTTCATAACAAATTTTAATTATTATTTGGACACTTAGCTTCTAAAGTGATCAGAACCATATATGGCTTTGATTTGTGTTTCTATATAGTGTGCTCAAAAGGGAAGACATAATTTTACTTTAATTTTTGAGTTTTGTGAGTGGTGATAGGTTGCTTTAAATTTGTTTACATTTAATTGAGGCCTTTGGGGGCATAAAAGCTTTGAGGTGAACTATGCAGTGGTTTACAAAACAAGGGGTAAAACAGATGAAGAAAATAGGTTGTTTGCAAGTGTCCTGTGACACAAAGAAAGAGACAGAACCAAGTTTCCTTTTAGAAAGAGAGAGACAGAATCATTCAGGAGGTCAGTGAGTATGCAGGTTTTTGTCAGAGACAAACAGGTCATTCGGAGAGAAAACGCCTGGAGCATCAGCGGTGCAGTTTAGCAGTCTCCAAAACACGACGTATAGGAAAAAAAGTCCCTGATTAGTGTTCAGGGATGTGTAGGCTAGGTGGGTTAGCCACGGGAAATGCAAGATTATAGGGATATGGTAGGGGTCTGGGTCTGGGTGGGGTTGCAGTTCGGACAGTCAGTAGGATGTGATGAGCCAAATGGCCTCCTTCTGCCCTATAGGGGTTCTGTTGTATGATTCTGTCATTTGTCTGCCCTCATGACATCTGTTACTATTCATGCTGTTATTGACACTTTTTAATGCATGCACATTAGTATTTGTATTAAGTACAGTATTCCCAAATACCCAAATCACCCAGGAAAATTCACTACTTGGGGCTTCTATGGCTGAGCTATGCCGAGGAGGTTCTGCTGCAAATACTACGGGATGCTACAGTCAATGAGTTTAGTATGAGTTACTGGCTTGGTATTTCCCCTTGTTATGTTTTGTCTCTGCCACTGATGGATGCTGGCTTTTGAAACAGGCCGCACTGTTTTTTAGTAGGTTGGGTCATGTGATCATCATCCTGGGTGAGTCCTCTCAGGACCCACAGTCAATATTCCAGCTCTTAAATGTAGTGCCCTGGCAGTGCTTCCTTTGACCACTGAGAGCGAACCTCAGTCTCAAGCTCTGTATTGGTGATTTGCTTTGGCAAGTGAATATCAGACATTCTGTTTACATGAGCAATCCAACGTTTATGACCAACATTTCCTGTTTTTTATTGCAGCTGTGCAGCTTAGAGGGAACATTGTTTTTGACTGTTTCGCTACAGTTTGGATGCTTGACCAACTTGGGTGAATGCCTCACTGTTTTTCATTTTGTCTTGTCACCTGATTTTCAGATGAACACATCTCAAGTGAAAATGGCTAAGCTTCTTGGCATGACACTGGTAAACTGTTCAAATCTAGCAATGTATACCATAGAGTGGACAGGAGTTTAGGTCCATAAACTTTCAGTTTGATCAGCAGACTTATGCTCTTCATTGCCAGATTGATGCTTGAAGTCTGCAGAAGACTACACTTGCTTTGGAAACTCTTACTTGTGACTTATTATCAATTTAACTACTGGAGAGAGACCTTCCAAAATACATGAACTTATCCATTGCTGACAGGTTCTGGTCATATTCTGGAATCCTTGAAGTTGGGATAGAACTTTTCCAGAGCAGGCTTCAGTTACTTAGTTTCCTTAGTAAGGGTGAAGTTGTTGCAAGCATTGGAGAATAATTCCATGCTACATATCACATAGAAAGGAAGCTACTCAATCTGAAGATAATTCTCAGCAAAATCCAAAACCACCTCACGATTTCTAGTTTGCCAATGGCTGCTGGTTCAGAGTTGGGCATGCATTGTTGCATAAATGTATAGCTCCTAACTCAAAAACCTAGCACCAGAGGCAATAAATGTGTCTTTTTGCCTTTTTTGTTGGATCCTTAATAAATTACGTTCTCCTTCTACTTAGCAAAAAAAACACAAACTTTAAACAGTACCACCCCTGTTCCTTCCTCTGTGCTGACTGTAAAGAAGTAATTAATTTTCCAGTGATTGCTTCCAACTTGTAGACACTGAAGCTTAATTTATACAATCAACACTTGTGCACAGGTTGGTTTTAACTTATTTCCTATGTAACACCATCTGCACTTCAAAAATATTTAATTTGCTGTGAAGTGCTTTGGTATGTTCTGAAGGCCTAAAAAGATACTAAATAAGTGCAGGTTCTTTCTAAGTGTGAAGCCTGATTTACAGAAATACCATTATAACAATATCTTGCATTTATATGATGCAGTAACGCAATAAAACAGAAGCATCACGGAACAAAATGTGAGTCACTGAAGGGAATATCAGAATAGAAAGATGATCAAACAGGTACATTTTAAGGAATGACTTCGTAGCTCAGGAGTGAAGAAAGAAACAGGAGATGATTTCAAGAGTTTGGGGCCCAGGCAGCTAACAGCACAACAGTGTGATGTCAGCTATGTGATTTACATATATATTTGATATCATTTATTAAGCTTGGGTTATTGTTTTTTTGAGCTGTTAGCATGTGGGTTTTCTGTGTGCCTTGGGTTAATTCACTTGTGAATATTTCTGTAGGTATGTTGATTCCTTTATAACAGTTTTTGAGGCCTAACTTTCAAATTTTTAAAATGTACATTGGCAAGGCTTTATGACTGAAGAAGATAAATAAGCTCCAGTTTAAAGGTCAAGAGAGACTTTTTTCAAGTTTAAGGGAAACACTCATAGATAAGGGACAGAAGAGGTTTTTTCTCCGGTCTTACTTTGGGTTTTGGGCAGACCTGTGAGGTCCCTTAATAAAGATGTTTGAATAGATCTGTACTCCAGAGAAGAGGAAGATATTATGAAATCAAGAAAGAGTTGTTGTTTGTTCCAGACCACATGAGATGGGATTAAACCTTGAGTACATTACTTAAAGCTGAGTATATTTAAGCACCCATAGCCACAAACATATATTTGCAGCTGGGCTACCTCTACAAATTCTAGTGCACCAAATGGTTTTTCAATTGATAATTCTAGAAGCTAATAGAACTTCACTTCTTTCTTTAGGGAAAAGAGCACCCACGCAACCTGATTCCAGAACTCTGCAAGCAATTCTATCATTTAGGCTGGGTAACCGGGACTGGTGGAGGCATCAGCCTCAAATATGGGTGAGTTTAGGGGAGGAACAATTGTGTGGAGAAATTCTGGAAGTCACTGTGTAAATCGTGCTGTACGTGTCATTGAAAAGATGTTTGTGTAAAATATATCTCCTCACAACAGAATCTGTGTGATGTAGGAATACAGTTCTTGTATTTTATTGGTATGGCAGAAACATTTTGATCTTCCTTCAAATTGTAACATCTCTGTATTATACATTTTCCATCTGAATTTCAGTTCAAATATTATGAATGCAAACTAGGTTTCTGTAAGCTCCAGTAAAATAAAACAAAGAACTGTGGATGCTGGAGATCTGAAACAAAAACAGAATATGCTGGAGAAACTCAGCAGGTACGTCAGCACCTGTGGGGAGAAAACAGAGTAACATTTCAACTCTAGTGACTATCTTCAGAACATAAGAAACAAATTCTGCAAAAATGACATTAAATTCTTTTGGGCTGATTTGAATTATCTGACATATTCTTTATTTATGCATAGATTTGTGATAGATTCTTCATTCTTCTTTAGCCTGGACAATATGATCTAGCAATATCATATTTTTCTATGGATCAGAGAAGACAAGAGGCAATATGTGTGACTTTCAATGACAAAATACATTAATAAAAGATCAAAGCCCCTGAGCAATGCTAATAAATTTGCTCAATATATAAGGTTATGAATTTTGAATCATCTGCAAGTAGATCTGCTTGTAGAAGCTCTTACTATGGAGTGTAAGAAAACATCCTGACTGGTAACCCTCAGGAGTCAATATCATGAGTTTGATATATTTTTCAAGTCTTCATCTCATTTATGCTGATAATTTTGCAGAAAAGGAAATAACACCTGCAAACACACAACAAAAAGAACCCCAAGAACTGTGGATGCTGGAAATCCGAAACAAAAACAGAAATTGCTTGAGAAATTGTAGAGTTCTGAAGAAGGATCACTGGACCTGAAATGTCAGCTCTGCTTTCTCCCTGTAGATGCTGCCAGTCCTACTGAGTTTCTCCTGCAATTTAAGTTTTTGTCCCTAAAACACTCTTTGTGTTTAAGCAAAAACCGAAAGAACTACGGATGCTGTAAATCAGAAATGAAAACAAATTGCTGGAGAAACTCAGCAGGTCTGGCAGCATCTGTGAAGAGAAGTCGGAGTTAATGTTTCGGGTCAAGTGATCCTTCCTCAGAACTGCGTTTAAATTCTTGACTTATTTTCGTCTTCTCTTCCCTTAGCTCAACAGCGAGCACTATTCCAGCAGCTAAGAAGCAATAAAGTTTAAAATGATAAAAAGGTTATTCAATTCATCAAGCCCAGTTAAAACCAAATCCCTGTGTGATTCTAGCGAGTAAATCTCTACCTTACCTGTTAAACATTTTTTTACTGAATACATTTTCTGCCTTTCCCTGGGGAAAGAAAACTTCAAGCAGTGACTTTAATTTCAAATATCTCTTTCAAAAGACTTAAATACAGCATGATCCTATTGCATTAAGTGATTGACTGAATCACGTAACTCCTCTGGGAATTGTGTCCCACCTCCATTAAGAACTCATCTCTCATCTGTGTTCTGAATGTGAATGTATTTGGGCCCGCTTTTCTGTATTTATTTCCAATTTCTTGCTTCAACCTTATCTTATTAACTACAGGATTCTCATCACGTTAAAAGAATCGCATAAGACTTTCTGCACTAAATATTTAACTTTTGGAAGGGTTCAAAATGGTGTCGGTTGAATCATCTTTAAATGTTTTTGTTGCACCAGAATTTTAGAATCTTAATGAATGATTTGCATAGACAATAACAGAGCAGCATTATCTAGCTATAAAGTTAAGAATGAAATATTCAGGCAATTATATTAAATCCATTTGATTTACAGTGCTGTCTTGGAGGACCTTGAGCAAAATTTTTAGTTATTCTAATTTATGTGTAGTGCCAGTCTCAACAACATGATTCACAATCATGGCATAACTGATAAAGATCCTAGCCTGCATGCTCAAAAGGCCAATACGGCTTGTTTGTACTCTGTGCCACTTATGATTTAAGGACGAACTGAAAGGATTCACTGACAGAAAGGATTAATGTGATTGTCAGTTTCCCAGGTATTTTTTGTAATACAATGTTGTGACATCCATTTGGACTGATTTGGATCATTGCATTCAGCTGTACTGAAGTTACAGTCTTTGAGCACCATCTAGTGTTTGTTAATTTTTTGCCTCATCTGATCAAATAGGTTTAAAAGTGAATGATAAACACAGAATCAAAAGTAAAACACAGTGGATATATCTTCACATTTCACTTAGCTGGGTGGCTGACTTGTCCTGTAGATTGAAGCCAACAGCACAGGTTCAACTCCCATCCTGGCTGAGGTTGCCTAACTTCTCAACCTCTCCCCTCACCTGAGGTGTGGTGATCCTCAGATTAAAACACCACCAGTCATCTCATTCTCTTATGGTCTTCTGGGATTATGGTGACCTCATCTTTACCGTTATATCTTAACGCATTATAGGGGTAAGCAGCACGGTGGCTCAGTGGTTAGCACTGCTGCCTCACAGCACCTGGAATCCAGGCTCGATCCCACTGTTGGGCGACCGTCTGTGTGGAGTTTGCACATTCTCCCCATGTCTGCTTGGGTTTCCTCCCACAGCCCAAAGATGTGCAGGCTAGGTGGATTAGCCATGCTAAATTGCCCAAAGTGTTCAGGGATGTGTAGATTAGGTGGGTTATCGGGGTTGGGTCTGGATTTGATGCTCTGAAGGTTGGTGTGGACTTGTTGGGCTGAAGGCCCTGTGTCCGCACTGTAGGGATTCCATGATTCTATGACATTAAATAAACTAACTGTCAAAATGTATTTGTAGGAAACCATCAAAGTTAGTCTTGTAAGAAAAGTTGGTAATTTTTTGTTGTATGATGTTTTAAATGTTCATTCATAGCATGTGGGGCTCCTTGCCAAAGAATGTATTTCTTGCCCTTTCCTAATTTTCCTCAATAAAGTGACGATGAATTGTTTTTTTGAACGACTGCAGTCCTTGTGATGTAGGTACACCAACAGTACAGTTAGGAGGAGAAAGGATAGTGACATAGTGACACTGAAGGATATAGTATCAAGTCAGGACGGTGAGTAGCTTGGTGGGGAACTTGCAAGTGATGGTACTCGCACGTATCTGCTGCCCAGGCCTTGCCAGTTGGTAGAGATCGCAGGTTTGGAAGGGACTATCAAAGGAGGCATGGCAACTTCCTGCAGTGCATGTTGTGGATGTGCACATCCACATCTGTGTCTCTGGTGGAGGGAACAGATGTTTAAGGTGATTAACAAGGTACCAAAAACATGGGTGCTTTGTACTTGTTCGAGCTTCCTCGATGTTGTTAGAGCTATGCCCGTCTAAGCAAATGGAGAGTGTTCCATCACACTCTTGACTTGCTCCTCATGACTGGTGGACAGGCATCAGGGACTCAGGAGGTAAATTATATGTTGCCAATTTCCCAGTCTGTCTTGTAGCCGCAGTATTTCTGTGGCTGGCATATTTACGTTTTTGGTTAATGGTAACCCTGGGATGTATGTTATAGGGGATTCAGTAACAGTAATGACAATGACCATCAAGAGAAGATGATTTGTTTCTGGAACCAGCCTGACAGATTGGAAAATTGTAAACGTAACACCTCTAATCAAAAAAGGGAGGGAGGCAGCAAGCAGGAAACTATGGGTAAGCTAGACTGACCTTTGTTATAGGGAAAATGCTAGAATCTGTTAAAAAAATTATGAAAATTATGATACAATCACAGAGAGTCAGTGTGGCTTTTGTGAAAGAAACATTGTGTTTGATTTATTAGAGTTCTTCGATAGAGTAACAAGCAAGACAGATAATGGGTAACCTACCAATGTGATGCAGTTGGATTTCTAAAAAGTACTTGACAAGGTGCCATTATCAAAGTTTACTACACAAACCAGGAGCTCATGGTTTCGAGGGCACATATAAACATGCTTAGAGAATTGGTTAGCTAACAGGGTGCAAATAATGGGTTATTTTGGGTTGGTAAACTATTGCTACAGGGATCAATGCTGGGACCTTGATATTTACAGTCTGTATCAATGACTTTGATGAAGGGACCAAGTGTATCGCAACTAAATTTACCGATGACACAAAAATGGGTACAAAAGTAAGTTTTCAAGAGGACTTAGAGTCTACAGAGGCATTTAGATAGTTTAAGAGAGGTGGAAATATGGAGAAAATATGGCAGATGGATTAGAATGTTGAAAATTATAAACTTATCAACTTTGGAAGAAGAATAGCAAAGCAGTATATTATTCAAGTGGATCTGGGTGACGTGGTAGATGAATCACAGAAATGGGTGCACATGTGTATTGACTGATCATTATCTGAGGAGCTGCGATGGAATCTGCACAGCGTGCAATCAGCAGCTAACATCTGCATTTCTGACTTTACCTTGGAAGCATGCAGCTGGAGATGGTTGCCCCTAGGGCACTACTCAGAGGTACTTGGGGGGGAGGCAGAGATGTCCAACCTATAAAGCCACAACTGTCTTCCTTCATGCATGGTTTGACTTCGAGCAGTGGAGACTTTACAGTCACTATACCCTGATACCCAATGTCTTCAACAACAAAAACAAAGTTGCTGCAAAAGCTCAGCAGATCTGGCAGCATCTGTGAAGAAAAAATCAGAGTTAATGTTTTGGGTCCAGTGACCCTCAGACCTTGCCCAGTTCTGAGGACCGGTCACCGGACCCGAAACGTTAACTCTGATTTTTTCTTCACAGATGCTGCCAGATCTGCTGAGCTTTTCCAGCAACTTTGTTTTTGTTCCTGATTTACAGCATCCGCAGTTCTTTCGGTTTTTACCCGATGTCTTCAATTTTGCTTGGTTTCCTTGATCTTATATCAGGTGAAATGCTGCTTTGATGTCAAGAACACTCACTCTCATCCTTCCCTGTGGGATTCAGCTCTTCTATCCACGTTTAGACCATGGTTTAAGGAGCTGAGTGGCCCTGGCAGAACCCACACTGAGTGTCGATGAGCAGGCTACCACTATGTGTGCTGCTTGATAATGCTGTAAATGTCCTCTTTCATCACTTTGTTGATTATCAAGTAGATGGCTGATGGCATTTGACTTGAATATATTTGTAATTTTCTTTTGTAAACAGGACATGGCTGTGCAGTTGTCCACATTATCATGTGGCTGGCAAGTTGTAACTGAACATTTGGAAGAACAGGACTTCCTTAACATTTACATGGAAACTGTCTTATCATGCTTGACACTGTAAATCCAACATCTCATTCAGTCTCCAGCCTCTAATTCAGAATATTCATTGACTTAGACTTTGCAATATGAATAACAGTGATTCAATCAGTGCTTACCATTGTGAAGGAGTCAACTAGATAGCAAGCTGCACAATTAAATTCTAACTAACTATGGGTTGCACTGTTTCTTCACATTTCCCTATAGTGGTATCCTGCCAAGTGACTGAACATTCAAGTACATGGAACGTGTAAAGTTACTTCCTTTGCATATTTTGTCATGGAATTAAATATTCTATCTCGCATCAGAGATAGTATTCTATCTCGCATTCTTGGTTTAGACCTGGGGCCAAATTTTGAAATCTGACATAAGACTGAAGTGGGTCATGCAGGAAAAAAATAAATGACAGGTGGGAGGTGGTTCTGGGAATCACAGCCCTCCTGCCATTTTCAATGGGGCCAATTTATCGAGGCTGGAAATGGAGTAGGCCAAGAGCCTGCACACACTGTGAGGGATCAGCTGCAATTGCTGAAGCTATAACTGGGATTTTGACGACATCGGGCAAGCGTCAATAGGCACTCTACCTAACGGCTGCACAACGTAGTCAAGAATGGAATGGGAGGCTATTCTCAAGGGCAGAAAAGTTCTGTGGTAAGTATACAGTATTAAGTATACCCCAACTATAAAGTGAGCGGTAAAGGCTGCTTGGAAGTGAGAACAGGCAGGAACCTGATCATTAACAACTCAGGCTACTTAAAACTCACTCATCAGCGGCTATCAGTCAATTCCATCGGCTTCCTGGAGTTCAACTCAAAGAAAGGAGTCTACTGGAAATGATAACGACTCCCTTCCACCAGGCCATTGAGACATGTCAGTGTTGTTTGGCACAAGCAAGGTTCCCCAAGCAGAGCCAAGGTTGGCAAGGAGAAACCAAAAAATACCCTCAACACCTTGTGTGCCACACTAGGCTCACCTGTCTGGAAATATCGGATGCCAGTGGAGGAGGAAGCTTTGACTGTCCAGGGAGATAGTGTCTGCAATCTGTGTCCTCATTCCTGATGAATTGTCTCCTGGAACCACCATCGACAGGCCTTGCCAGTAGCACTGAAAATGACCATGGCCCTCAACTACTTCACCTTGGGATTACTTCAGGGCTTTACTGCTGACCTCTGGCATTCCACAATTGGTCACACCGTTCAATAACCTCTGCACAAGAGTTGCTGACGCCATCAGGTTCACCACGGATACAGCCTCCCAAACCCAGAAAGCTATGGATTTTGCTTCAGTAGCTGGCATACCCCAAGTTCAGGGCAGATTGACTGTGCCCATGTAGCTGTTAATGGTTTGTTGCATATGCTGTTCATGAGACAAGTAAACGGTATGGTTTGATTAAGGATTGGGCAAAAAATGCAGCAATGTGCAATCCTTGATTTTTAAAACAATCCTTTTAACATTTCAGTCCACAATCAAAAATATCAAATTTTTTAAAAATCTTCATGTTATTAAAAAGATTTCGAGTGGATGCAAGATTCGAAAAGGAACTCATCAGTAGGTCTAGTTGTAAACAATAAGGCATAGATTTTGCTGGCAGTGCTAAAGAAGTAGCGTGCTGTTTATTAGACTGACAGTTACCCAGAAAATTTCTGACACATTTCACTAACACTACAAACAACTGAATGCACCAGCACTATCCTTTTCTGCTGTGTTCCTTTGTTAAGTAGTAACTACTGTAACTTCACACACTTTTCACTGATTTCAATGCCGAGTATAACAGTGATATACTGTTACAGCATGATGAAAACCTAATAAATACAAGCAATACAACGAGTGGTGATACCAAAAGGCAGCTGTTATGGCACAGGGATAGCAAGCCAACCAAAATCAGCCTCAGTATTGCTGGATTAGCAACACTGTGCAATTAAAAGATTCTCTGACTCAAAATTGCTCATATGTTCCTAACCAGACTTTACAAATAACAGATCTTGGATAGCAAGTTTATAACTTGAACAAAAATTAACAACTTATTGTTAATAATTAATTAATACATATACAATGTAACTTTAGGAGAACACAGATGAACAACAAAGCAATGCTAATCAATATTTACAATCAAAGTCCAATCTTCTTTGATCACAAGACCCCACTCTCACACTGATAGACAGTCAGACACAGTTGTGGGATATATTATAAAGAATAAAAGAATCTCAAGTTGCCAGTTTCATAGCTGTTTCAACGATGAATACCAGGCCTTTATGAAATCAACGGGTTGTGTTACAGGCAAAAACAGAAATTGCTGGCAAAACTCAGCAGGCCTGGCAGTATCAGTGGGGAGAAAGGCAAGTTAACGTTTTGGGTCCAGTGACTGTTCATCAGAACTGATAGCTGAAGACGAGGTTGGTGAAATGTGGGGGAAAGGTGAGCAGTTAGATGGAAACAGAGCCAGAGGAGATAGATATGAAAGGGGTAAACAGATCAGGGGATTATTGGTGAGCCAAGACAAAAGGGAAGCTGAAAAAAGTGATGAAAGCAGAGAGTAGGAAATATTGGTATGTTGTGCTGAAAGTAACTTGTGGCAGGGCCAGGGTATGTGGGTGGGTAAAAAAAAACATGGATGGAATTTAAAGGCTGTAAAGTTATTGAATTCCATGTTGCGTTCTAGAGGCTACAGGGTCAAGAACTCCATGTTGCGTTCTAGAGGCTACAAGATCCCAAAACAAAAAGTGAAGTGTTCTTCGAGCTTGCGCTAAGGCTCACTGGAACATTGCATTAGGCCTGCCACAGAAATATTGACCAGCAAACACAGTAATCTGTTGAAGTAGGAGGCAGCTGGAAACTTGGGGTCATTTTTGCAGACACCCTGCATTTCATTTCCCCGACATAGAGGAGACCACATTGTGAGCAGTGAATACAGTAGTCTAGATTGAGTGAACTGCAGGTGAAGCACTGCTTCACCTGGAAGGTGTGTCTGGGGACTTGGATACTGAGGAGGGAGAAAGGAGGAGTGGACCAGGGTGTCCTAGAGGGAATGGTCCCTGCACAAGGCTGACAAAGGAGGGGAGGGGAATATTTGTCTGGTGGTGGCATCCCACTGGAGGTGGCAAAAATAGCAGTTAATGACCCTTTGGGTGTAGAGAGTGGAGGGATGATAGATGAGGACCAGATGAGACCCTATCGCTGTTGTCAGAGGGAAGGGAAGAGGTGAGGGTAGAATTGTGAGAGATGAGCCAGACATGGCTGAGGGCCCTGTCAACCACAGTGCTGGGGAATCCTTGATTGAAGAAGAGGATGGATATTTTGGAGGCCCCATTGTAGAAGTTGGCATCATCGGAACAGATGTGACAAAGACAATGAAAATGGGAGACTGGAATGGAGTTTTTACAGGAAGCAGGGTGTGAGGATGTGTAGTCAAGGTAATTGTAGAGTCACTGTAGAGTCAAGGTAACTGTAGCCTGCCATTACCCACCCCTTGTTGTTAGTCACTAACAATGATTCACCCTCCATTAACAACTATTCACCCTCCCAGCCTGATCGTTAGCAACTCCTTTGTCTGTCCAACTGTCTTTCTCTCTCTTTGGGCTCCATCCTATCGTTTACTCCCTACCCCACCCACCTCCCTATTTTCTGCATATAAACTGACATTTTCCCAGCCACCATCAGTTCTGAGGAAGGGTCACTGGACCTGAAACGTTAACTCTGTTTTCTCCTTCACAGGTGTTGCCAGACCTGCTGAGCTTTTCCAGCAACTTTGTTTTTGTAACTGTAGAGTCAGTGGGTTTATAATGGATATTGGTAGCTAGCCTATCCCCACAAATGGAAATAGAAGTGTCAAGAAAGAGAAAGGAGGAGTCAGAGATGGATCAAATGAAGGTGAGGGCAGAGTCGAAATTGGAAGCAAAATTGATAAATTTTTCCAGTTCTGAACAAGAGAGGGAAGCAACACCAATGATTCATCCATGTACCGGAGAAAGAGTTGTGGGTGGGAGCCCAAGGAGAATTGGAACAAGGAATGTTTCAAGTACCCCACATAGAGACAGGCCTGATTTCACACCAAATTATAATAATTTGCATATGTAAGAATAATTCTTCTGTTCTCACTTTACTGTTTTGCTAATTGTCAAATCTGTTCAGGTTCTCTTTATTTATCCTATTAAAATACTCATAATTTTGAACTCCACTATCAAATCTCCTCTTAATCTTGCTTACTCTATGACCACAATCATAACTTGCCAGTTCTCTCTAAATGACTGTTGTCTTTCATCCTTAATAGCTAATAGATTACTTCTGCGCCATTCAAGTCCTTGACCACCTTCTTAAAGTGTGGTGCACAGAAGTGGGCTCAATATCCTAGCCAAGTCCTAATATCTGATTTATAAAAGTTTACTGTACTCTGAGACAACAAGATGCAGGGCTGGATGAACACAGCAGGCCAAGCAGCATCATAGGAGCAGAAAGGCTGACGTTTCGGGCCTAGACCGTTCATCAGAAAAGGGGGAGGGGAAGGGGGTTCTGAAATAAATAGGGAGAGAGTGGGAGGCGGATAGAAGATGGATAGAGGAGAGGATAGGTGGAAAGGAAACAAACAGGTCGAAGAGGCGGGGATGGAGCCAGTAAAGGTGAGTGTAGGTGGGGAGTTAAGGAGGGGATAGGTGGGAGGAAGAACAGGTTAGGGAGGCAGGGACGAGCTGGACTGGTTTTGGGATGCGGTAGGGGGAGGGGAGATTTTGAAGCTTGTGAAATCCTCTGTTCGTTTTGTACTGTATTGTCAAGGAATGTGGATATGCCCATTCTCATGGTGCTTCTCCAGATGGGGAGGATTGATACAATTACAACTCTGTGGTGTTATGATGAATGGGCTGTAGCACAGAGGGGTCTGTCTGTTCTACATTGTACTGGCTAATGAACCAGATGGGAGATTTTCATGCAATCTGCTCAATAATATCACCACCTGACTTAAAACCTGACGTTAATAGTTAAGATTGGCACCTTCAAATTTTCTGTTACGCAGTTTCAGTTCTGTGCTTCAAGTCAGAAGCAAAGCGTCCAGGTGAAAGGTTATGGAAAGTTGACATTTTACGAATGACTATGATTGCGTTGTGAGGACCATAGATTGAGAGAAGAATTCTCCATCAAACCTGTTTCTTTTCAGTAGACACTGACCATTTTGATGATCCATTCAAAGTGAACTGTTAAGACTCAACAGTGATTCTGGTAGATTTAAGCCTAATTTAAATACTGAACTACCCAAATTGAAATGTGTTTTTTTTTTATTAATTCATGGGATTGGGCATTGCTGGCTGAGTGAACATTTATTGTCCATCCATGGTTGCCCGTGAGAAGGTAGTGGTGAGATTTCTTCTTGAACCACTGCAATCTGTTTGTTGTGGATGGACCCACAATGCAGTTAAGGGTGGGAATACCGTGGTTCTGAGGAGCCTTGGTGAATTTCTGCACTGCATCTTGTAAATCGTACACACTGCTGCTACACAGTGTCGGTGGTGGAGGGAATAAATGTTTGTGGGTTTGGTGCCAGTCAAGCGGGCTGCTTCGTTCTGAATGTTGTCAAGCTTCTTGAATGTTGTTGGAGTTGCACCCATCCAGGCAAGTGGGGAGAATTACATCACACTCCTGACTTGTGCCTTGTAGATGGTGGGCAGGTGTTGGGAGTCAGGAGGTAAGCTACTTGTTGCAGGATTCCTAGCTACTGACCTGCTCTTGTTACCACTGTATTTATATAACTGATCCAGTTGAATTTCTAGCTATTGGTATCATCCAGGATATTGATAGTGGGAGATTCAGCAATGGTAATGCCACTGAATTTCAAAGGGCGTTGGTTAGATTCTGTTTGTTTGGAGATGGTGATTTCCTGGCAGTTATGTGGCACAAATTGCCACTAGTCAGTTCAAACTCGGATTTATCCAAGTTGTTCTGCATTTGGACATGGAGTGCATCAGTATCTGATGAGTCGTGAATAGTGCTGAATATTGTCCAATTGGCAGCGAGCATTTGGCCTTATGATGGAGGGAAGGTCATTGATGCAACAGTTCAAGATGGTTGGGGTACGATATTGAGTCCTAAGAGATCTACTGTTCCTTAGTTTTTAGAGGTAGCCCAAGGACTGCTACATTTTGGTGAGAATTATCCCATGAAATAATAGCTAAGCATTCTGTAAAACCAGATAAAATTATAATTTGATTTCTTAGAAGTAAGGCAATGAAGATTTTAATTCTGTCTCTATTAAACAGTGTTTTATCAATTCGATCTAAGCACCTGTTTTGTTGAAGTCTAAAACCAATTTAATGTTTTCTATTTCAGGGGTGAAATCTATATTGCTCCATCAGGTGTTCAGAAGGAGAGGATCCAGGTGTGTGACTAATTTATTATGGTGAAGAGAAAGCAAAAAGGATTTGTATTTATCCCATACCTTTTATGATTCCAGGATCTCTAAGTCTGCTTTACATTCAGTGAAATTCTTTGCTGTGTTACAGTTGTAATCTAGGAAACACAACATCCAATTTCACGCAACAGATTGCATAAACAACAAGGTGATAATTCAGATCATGATTTTGTGAAAGGAAATATAATGCAACGTCATTGACCTGAAACGTAAACATTATTTCTGTCTCCAGAGATGCTGTCTTAATAACTGAGTACTTTCAGCATTTTCTGTTTGTATTTCATGCCTTAATAATATTGGTTGTTGGGATAAATGTTGGCCAGAAAATCAGGGTGAACTGTCCTGCCCTTCTTTCCCTAATGCTGTTGGATCTGATATACCTATCTGAAAGGGCCTTTTGTAACATCTTATCTGAAAGTCAGCATTTCCCCCAGAGCTACAATCTCACTAAAGTGTCAGTCCTATTTTGTACTCAGGTGCCTAGAGTGAATTCAAATGTAGACCTCCTGAGTCAGAGTCAAGATTGCCACCTTGTGAAAGGCAGCTGGTAACACCAGCCATTGACATTTCTCTGCAATAATTCATATCTTGTCGGAGGAATTCTCCCGTTAGCTAGCTGTATTGCAATTCACAATGTTATGTTAGAGAGAGACCATATGAAAGATTGAAGAGCCTTTAATTGGCAAGACTACTTGGGCTCCTGTACTATAATCTTGTTAAAGTTTGCTACAACAATAGCAAGGTTTCTGGAGGAGCAGGGTGAATCATGTTGCATCTTTTCTCGTTTTCACATTTTACTACATATGTGCAGTTGACAGAAGTTACCTTCCGATGTACTTTAATAATGGTGAATTATGATAACCTCACTGTTACTTCTACCACAAAACCTGTGCCAAAGTATAGCTGACTAGTGTCATTAACAGGATCCTTCTCTACACAAGTGTTGACATCTCAAATCATCAAATATTGAAATGTGATTTAAAATGGTTTTATTTTTTCACGTACTATTCAACAGCAGACTGAAGGACTTATACTTAATGAGGCTTCCTGGTTAATTATATGCGGCATTCGTTGTTTTGAAGTTCCTATGCTCTGTAGTTGAATGAACTTATTGCATGTGTCTTGCTTGTACTTTACATTGAAACATTTAGGACTGTATGGGAAGAATCACTAAGAGTAATGCACAGAATGTGTACAATTTGCAAGAGTTCAGCTTCTGTCACTCATTCAGCAACTCTCCAGACAAGCTGAAGGTTAGTACTAGATCAGAATCAATTGTCACTTTCCTCTGTCCAATCTTGTGATCTCAAATTCTCCTGTCTTGCAGCCTGATGATTTGTTTGTCTGTGACATAAAAGAACGTTACATCTCTGGCCCTCCACTCTCAAAGAAGCTGAAGAAAAGTCAGTGCACCCCTCTTTTTATGAATGCTTACACCATGCGAGGTAAGGGGTTTGTGAACAATGCCTTCCAGAATACTTGATCTACATACTGTTTCTGAACTGGAATGGACACATTGGGGACAGAACATGGTTTCTCTCATCTGATGTGCATATTTCCACGAGTGAGCGCACACTGTTTCTTGTTGTCAATATATAAAGCTGGTGAGATAGCACCCACTGCATCTCAATGAGAATGGACACATTCTGAATGGGTATGTATGCATGATAGTCCACTACAGTTCCTCAGAGATGGAATGCCCCATTGTTCTGCAGTTGCCCAAAATGCAGTTTCTCTATCTCTGACCGTTTGGTAGAGTTAAAAGTAATCTAATGCAGAATGAAAATATTTTGAGTCCTGGGATAGTAGGAACTGCAGATGCTGGAGAATCCGAGACAGCAAGGTGCAGGGCTGGATGAACACAACAGGCCAAGCAGCATCATAGGAGCAGAGAGGCTGACGTTTCGGGCCTAGACCCTTCATCAGAAAAGGGGGAGGGGAAGGGGTTTTGAAATAAATAGGGAGAGAGTGGGAGGCGGATAGAAGAGGGATAGAGGAGAGGATAGGTGGAGAGGAAACAAACAGGTCGAAGAGGCGGGGATGGAGCCAGTAAAGGTGAGTGTAGGTAGGGAGTTAGGAAGGGGATAGGTCAGTCCAGGGAGGACGGACAGGTCAAGGGGGCGGGATGAGGTTGGTCGGTAGGAGATGGAGGTGCGGCTTGAGGTGGGAGGAGGGGATAGGTGGGAGGAAGAACAGGTTAGGGAGGCAGGGACGAGCTGGACTGGTTTTGGGATGCGGTAGGGGGAGGGGAGATTTTGAAACTTGTGAAATCCACATTGATACCATTGGGCTGCAGGGTTCCCAAGCGGAATATGAGTTGCTGTTCCTGCAATCTTCGGGTGGCATCGTTGTGGCACTGCAGGAGGCCCAGGATGGACATGTCGTCTGAGGAATGGGAGGGGGAGTTGAAATGGTTCGCGACTGGGAGGTGCAGTTGTTTATTTTGAGTCCTGCTGTGTTTGATAATATTGAAGTCCCATAAGAGTGAGTAGTATGTTTCACACATTACTATCATAGAAAGTACAGACTCCTCTTCAAGGTTTAAAGAGTTCTGCAGAGAAATCCAGCTCTGTCCAAGAAGAAAATCTGATCAGGTTCAACTTTTGCTGATCAAAGACTGTGAAAATGAATGTATCTGCCCATCAAACCTTCACAAACCCAGGTTCCGTTTATCTGATGACCTACCGCATATTCTTTCACGCTGACCTCTAACTACCTATGGAAATTTGTCACTAAGATCAAAAACATTTGAGCTTCTTCCTCTTTTTCTCCTCCTAGCCCACATCTTCAGCCGCCTTTAATGCTGCTTTTATCAAAACAGACTTGACTGCCCAAAACTGTCTTTACTAACTTCTCAGACTTGGTACTCACAAACTACAAATAGCCCAAAACTCCATTCTGACACCTGATTGCCCATTAGCCATGGATCTCACTGATCTACACTGATTCGTAGCCACCATCGGCTTATTCAATTTAAATCCGTTCTTTTTTTTAAATTCATGCACGGGATAAAGAAATCACTGGCTCTGCCAGTATTTATTGCCCAGAGGGCAGTTTAGAGTGAGCTACATTTGTGTGGGTCTGGAAGTCACATGTAGCCCAGACCAGGTCCTTGAATGTAAGCTCTTGTATGACTCTGCCCCTCTACCTCAACAATATCATTCTTGGGGAGGTGATGGCCTATTTGTCTTGTCACTGAAATAGTAATCCAGAAGTCCCAGGAAATATTCCAGGGACTATGTGTTGAATCCCAAAATAGCAGATGCTGAAACTAAACTAAAGATTGTCCAGTCACGACCATGTAATTAGGGATGGGTAGTAAATGCTGGCCTAGCTCATTCTGCAAATGGATAATAAAATTCAGGAAGAGTTTCTCTCTGCCTATTTTATCAATTCCTTTCAAAATCCTAAAACCTTCAACCTTCCAGGGTGTAAAATACATTGTCTCCTCACATTCTGACCCCAAAGCTCTGGTAATAACCTGGTGAATCTGAGCTGCACTCCTTACAAGGCTATTATATCCTTTCTTAGTGCCCAGAATTTTGTACACATTCCAGATGTGTTTCATCTAAGGCTTTTTACAGTTGTAGCAAAACTTTCCCCCATTTACTTTTTACCCCTTTATTTTATTACATGACTGCCTTTTAATTAACTGCGTACATGGACCTTAACTCTCTTTGGACTTCTACTCTTCCAAGCTTTTCACCATTTAAGCAATACTTATTTTTAAAAAACTATCCTATTTAGTTAATTTTGGATGACCTCACACTTAGTCTGTTAAAATATATGTGCCACAGTTTTGCCTGTTCACTCAATTAATGCTCCTTTTTAAGTTTCTGTTCCTGTTTAAACTACTTTGTATTAGGTAATCTTAGGTACATGGCTTTCTATTGTGGTAAGGAAGTCACTAATACAGTGCTTCCCAAAGTTTTTGCCATTGTGACCTCATCGAGGTGCTTGAATCTTGCTGTGACCTGTGAACGCCACCCAGGATTGGGTTTCAGGAACTGTTACAGTAACAGACTGGGGTTACAGAGAGACCTCTGACAGCAGAGGAGCTGTTTAATGCGGAGAGTTTAACTGGAGAAACACCTACCTTGCCACTAGCTGTTTCAAGGATTGGACAGTCAGGCCATGCCATCTGTTTAAAAAAAACAGAAGATTTAAATGGACCACACAACTGCTAGCTGTCAGTCAGAGCTCCATTCATTGCTGCCTTGGAAATTGCAACCTCAGAATTCCAGTACTGATCCACTGGGAGTTGTGCCCCGCATTTGAGATTCCCTGCATGAATACATTTACTGTATAGTTGAAACTCCAGCAGAAATTCTTGTGAAACCACTGGTTTCTTCCTTCCAACTTAACCCATTAACCCTACAGTTTCCTCCCTTCTAACCAATCTCCTGACTAAGTTATTTAGCCATCAATTCCACAAACTTTGATTTTAACCAGTATTGTCATATTATTTTAGTTAATTTCTATTCAACTCAAGTACATCTCTTCAAGCCCAGGTTTAGGGAGTAAGCTCCAGATCATAGGGCCTAGATACTGAAGACAAAGTCTCCACAGAGTGGACAATGAAAATGGGGGTCTGTGCAAGAGTTCTGAATTTGAAGAACACAGAGTTTCTGTTGGGTTGCAGAGCTGGAATATTCTAGAGGTAGAGAGGGATGAGGTCATGAAGGGTTTAACCACAAGAATGAGAATTTCAGTTTTGAAACATTGTTGGACATTATCACTACAGGGAATGAATGCTCCCTTGTCTACACCAGCTCTCTGTATTGTCTGAGCAAGATATGGTGCTGCTAGTTCAGTTCCATATATTTGGGAGTCCATATGAAGTGCTGATTGTAATTTTACAGGATCTGGAGCAGTAATACACACGCACTCTAAAGCTGCTGTCATGGTAACGCTTCTCTTCCCGGGAAAGGAATTTCAAATTACTCATCAAGAAATGATTAAAGGAATCAGGAAATGTACGTCTGGAGGCTGCTACAGGTACTACACTCCTCAGGAATTGTTATACTGAACATAAATCTGGTCTTGTTTGGCTTAATCCTGCTAGTGACCTGAACAGTATTGTTCTCATTTGATTTTAACCTAGCAGCAATAACTTGTGGGTAGGAATATTGCTTTGCATCCAAGCCCTCCCATATTCAAATCATGTGTGAAGTGATGGAGTAAGCAGAGCTTTCTCCCTTCCCTGGCCAATATAGTGACTACTATTGGTAAAGCATTGGCAAATAGTTTGTATTGCAGAGGTTAAAATTGAGTTTTAGTTACAGTGTTCACTTTTTAAATGTGAACTGGAAGACATAATGCAAGGAAGGCTTAGCAAAATTCATTTCAGAAATTGAATGGAGCTGCCTTTTGAGGACATGTTAGTTATTGCCCCATGCTATCACACAATGAAGTAGCCTGTGCTAATAACTATTATATAGTGAAGAGTCAGAAGAGGTGAGACAAAGTGGCATCGAATCCTCTTGGGAATGAAAGAAGGCTTAACAGCTGATGCAAGAGCAGTGGTTGTTTTAACCTATTCACACCCGCAGAACCAAATGAATTCTTAAGTTAAAAAACATAGGGTAATCAGTATCGGTGCATGTCAAGAAAGCAATTGGAAGTCCAGTTCTTTACAGGAACATAGGAAGAGGAGTAGGTTATTCCGCCCCTCAAGCCTGTTCCGCCATTCAATGAGATCATGGTGATCTATGATCCATACGCCTGCCATATCCCTTAATATCTTTGCTTAACAAAAATGTGTTCATCTCAAATTTAAAATTACCAACTTATCTAGGATCAACTGCTGTTTGTGGAAGACAGTTCCAAAACTCTACCATTCTTTACATTTCATGCGTCTCGTTGAGGTTATTTGGCAACGTGAAACTATTGCACAAATTCAAACACAAGGGAAATGATTTCCTTGTTTCATAAAACCTCACTGAATTTGTTTGTGTTTGTCAGGTATGATGACCTGCTGGTGGTCCCTATCATAGAGAATACACCAGAGGAAAAGGATCTGAAGGACCGGATGGCACGTGCCATGGAGGAGTACCCAGATTCCTGTGCTGTACTGGTTCGGCGCCATGGCATCTATGTATGGGGGGAGACGTGGCAAAATGCTAAAACAATGTGGGTGCAGTCTGTGCTGGTTAATCTATTTCAGTATCTCTGAGCAATGCACGCTAACCCAATTCATTTCTGTGTCTCCCTCCATAGGTGTGAGTGCTATGATTATCTGTTTGACATAGCTATACAAATGAAACAGTGTGGCCTTGACCCATCTCGCCAGCCAGTGGAAGAAAGGGGCATTATCTAAGGTGACTCCATCAGGCAATACCTTTGGTCCATTGCAGAGCTCCACTGTAAATCCGAAGGCCTGTGCTCATGATGGAACTATCTTTGATCACTGACTACTACATGAACTTTACAACCCGGCTGACAATATGAACGGAGCTTAACTACAGCACAAGTGAATAGTCACATTGATGTCAGATATCCATGTGCAGATAGTTTTATGCAACCTACTCCATGGTCTCTTAATCGCTAACATTAGGACTCAACAAAATTGAGTATTTTGTTGTTAAATCAAGTTCAAAGACTGTGCTCTGGTGTAAGTGGCCACAAAACTGCTATTAGGCACATTAACCCCAAGCCCTGTATATTTAAATATGATGCAGGTCAATCATGAGAGAAAGTAGTCAGTCACTTCTTTAGTCTTATAAGTACTTTTCTCCAGGTAATTTTAACCTGGAACATAGCTTAGTTGTAATGCTATTGCATAGTAAACCAGTCTAATTCTCAGGCTAATTTTCTGGAAGAAAACAAGAATCAGATGTCATAGCAGTTGGTGGAATTTACCTTCAATCAATTCATATCTCAGTGGCGGTGACATGAAACTATCAGACTGTCATGAAATCCTGTCTGTTTCTTTACCATCCTTATCTCGCCTGGCCTACATCTGTCTACAGATGGACAGCAATATGGTCACCTCATAACTGTCCTCTGAAATGGCATAAAAAGCCACTAAATTATATGGAATCACTGCAGAAAAGTTGAAGAATAAAATCAGCTCAATATCAACCTAGACTGTGAAAATTATAAATGCACACCATTCCCAGTCAAGCGTTAGTAGTCCTCGCCATTAACTTGAGGCCTGCGCCAAAATTGAGAGAGCTGTCCCACAGCCTAACCAAGCAATAGGTTGGCAGTCATACTCACAGAATTATCCCTTATAGAAACTGTCAGAGACTCTTCCATCACCATCCCTGGCATTCCAGTGGCCAAACAGACCCAGCAGGGATAGCAGGTTTATAGCCACGACAGATTTGATTTGGGAGACCTCAACATTAGCTTCAGAGCCCATGACATCTCATGGAGTCAGATCAAACATGGGCAAGGAAAGAAAAACTTCTCCTGATTATCACCTATCTGTGTATCGACAAGAGTGACTGAGCTGGTCAAGTCCTAAAAGACATCTGTACCAAACTGGACTTGCAACAGGTGGTCAAACAACCAACAAGATGGAAAAACCTACTTAGAGTCGTAGAATCCTGACAGTGTAGAAGCAGGCCATTCAGCCCATCGAGTCCATACCAAATCTCTGAAGAGCATCCCACATAGACCCACCCCTTCCACCCTAACCCTCTAAACCCTTAATTTCCTATGCCTAACCCAACTAGCCTCCACATCCCTGGACACTATGGGCAATTTAACGTGGCCAATCCACCTAACCAATCCACGTCTTTGGACTGTGGGAGGAAACCGGAGCACCCGGAATAAACCCACACAGACACGGGGAGAATGTGGAAACTCCACACAGTCACCCAAATGCTGGAATAAAACCCAGGCCCCTGGTGCTGTGAGGCAGCAGTGCTAATCACTGAGCCAACATGCTGCCCCTTTACCTCACATTCATCAATTTACCTGTCACAGATGCAACTATCAGTGCAACGCACGGTCTTTGTGGAGACAGAGGTCCCACCTTCACCAGACTTGTTTCAAGAATGGTGGGACTGGACTATGAAGAAAAATTGGGAAAATGAAACTGTCTACTCTAGCATTTTGAAGTGTTAGGAGGTGATCCTGTTGAAACTTAAGAAGGCTAGACTCAGTAGATGCAAGTAAGATGTTTCCCCTGGTTGGCGAATCTAGAACCAGGGAGCACCAATTAAAAAAAGGGGAGTGCCACTTAAGTCTGAGCTGAGCAAAATCTGTTTTACTCAGAGGGTTGTGAGCCTTTGGAATTCTCTACCACAGACGTCTGGGGAAGCTCAGTCTTTGAGTATGTTTAGGTAGAGATCCATAGATTTCTGATTACCAGTGACATCCAGGAGTATGGAATGGCTTGAGTAAAAGACATTCCAGTGTTTGATCACCCATGATTGTATTGAATGGTGGTGCGGGCTTGACAAGCTAAATAATCCATTTCTGTTCCTGTGCTTTACAGTAAATGAGCACTTAAATGGTGCTAAATGCGTTAGATTTTGAGCATGTATAGCTCAAAACTGGGTACAACTGGATACACTGCAGCAAAAGCAGATTCATTCAACCATATCAATAAGCGTGGTTCAGTAAGGAGTGTGGGTGATCATACCAGGAGTGGCACCAGGCCTACCTAAACTGAGGTGCCAACTTAGTGAAGCTACACATGTGCCTGTATGCAGAACAGCAAAAACTCCCTGCTATTGGCAGAGATAATTGATCAACGACTGCTGTATATGTACGCTATGCAATCCTGCCACATCAAGTTGCCAGTCAGTGGACAATTAAAATGCCTATCCAGAGAGTCAGAGGCTCCACAAATATCCCAATCCTCAGTGATGAGCAAGCCCAGGATGTCAGTGCAAAAGACAAAGCTGAAGCATTGCAGTCTTCAATACCTTTGCCTAAGATCCCAGTATCACAAATGTCAATCTGTGTATGGGGGCTGTCCCAAGTTATTTGCAGATCTAGCCGAACAGTTCCAAACCTATTATCCTAATGTAGATAGTGTGTAATATTTGCACGGGTATGTCCATGCAGAAAAAGCAGGATAAATCCAATCTGGCTAACTACTCTCCCATCAGTCTAAAGATGGAGAGAGTTGTGAACAGTATTATTAACAATAACCTGCTCATCGGTGTTCACTTTGAATTCTACCAGGGCACTTAGCTCCAGACCTCATTACAACCTTGGTGCAAACATGGACAGAAAGCTAAGTCCTTGACATCAAAGCAACATTGACTGAGTGAGGCATCATGGTGTTTTGGTTAAATTGACATTGATGGGAATGAGAGGGAGAAATCTTTGCTGGTTGGAGTCATACACTCACCCAGTGAAACATGGTTGTGGTGGTTGGAGGACAATCATCTCAGTCCCAGGACTTCACTTTCAGAGTGGTGTCCTTGACCCAACCAACTTCAGCTGCTTCATCAATAACCATCCTTCCCCCATAAGGTCAGAAGTGAAGATGTTCTCCGATTATTGCAATATTTAGCACCGTTCACAACTGCTCAGGCATTGAAACAGTCTGTGCAAGCATGTAGCAAGACCTGGACAACATTCAACTTAGGCTCATAATTGGTAACGTACTCATCACGCAGGTACCAGGAAATAATCACCTCTAACAAAAGAGAATCTAATTATTTTCCCTCAACATTCAATAGTATTTCCAGTACTGAATCCCCCAGTATCCGAATGCCAGAATTGCCATTGAGCATAAACTGTACTGGACCAGAAGAATATATATACTGTTGTTACAAAAACCTTTGATTCTCCAAATGAGTCTCCAGATCCTGTCCACCATCTACAAGTTAGGGCTGTGATGGAATGCTCTTCATTTATCTGGATGAGCTGCATCTTCAACAATCTCAAAAAAACCTAACATCATCCAGGATGAAGCAACCCATTAATTAGCACCCTGACCACGGCAACTCATGGTGGCAATGGAGTGTATTTTCTACAAGTGTCACTGCAGCAATTTGCTAAGTCGCCTTTGACAGCACCTCCGAAAACCATAACATTTGCCACCTAAAATGACTAGAGCAGCAGATGCATGGAACCACACTGCTGGCAAGTGCCCCTATAACCCACCAATCATCCTACTTGGGACTGTTTCGTTGTTCCTTCACTGTCCCTGGATTAAAGTCCTGGCACTCCCTCCCTTACAGTTCTGTGGCTGTACCTACATCCCATAAACTGCAGTGGTTCAAGAAGGAAGCTCGCCACCTTTTCAAGATTTGAATAAGAAATGTTAGATTTGCCAGCAATAGGGTATAGGCCAGCAATGAAAAATAAATCACTGGTTTAATACTAAACTATGATGTAACTGTAAATTCAAATATGGTTTCACACATACAAAATCTAAATTGTTACGATGCATGATGGGTGAAATCACGTTGTTAGCCCGTACTTAATATCTTGAATATAATTTGAAATAAATTTTTGAAAATTTTGTAAAGGATTGAAAAGATGTTATAAGATGATTGTAGTGTAACTGATATTACCCATGCTGTTTTTCCTACCAAGAGTTCTAGAACTATGAGAAGGCCATTCAACCCCATGAGACTTTTCCAAGGTTCTTCCAGATATTGCTGCCTCAACCCATTTGTATTGTATACATGATTCTTAGAATTTTGCAGCACTGCTAAGTCGGTGTTTGTAACAAGCCCACCTAAATTCTGGAACAGGAAAATGTAGATTCTGTAACACGTGCATATGTTTACGTCTTTAGAAAAGTGTAAACAAAGAACTTTTATTTCTATAACTTCGTTCACAACATGAGGATTGCTGAAAGCATTTTACAGCCAATGAAATACTTGAGAATTGTGGTAATTTTTCAAACATAAGAAAAATGGCAACCAATTTGTTCACAGCAAGGTCTCCCAAACAAAGATAAGCAGATACAGAGTGTCATTCATGGTGGCTGAGGTTCAAATGTTGACCAGAACACAAGGCAGAATTCTGCCACTTTCTGTTCAAATAGTGGAAGGGTTTCTATTATTCCACTTGAGTGGGTCATAATATTCGATCAAAATGTTAGAAAAATTATATTGCAGTATAAATTTCCTGCCTCCATTGAACAGAGAAGCCAAAGAGCAGGAACTGAAGCATATGGTGCAGTAACTGACTACAGAAGCATCAATGAGGAGATGTCTAAATCCAACCCATCACTCCATCAACCAGATACCTTGGAGCCAGATAGCTCTCTTCTGACAACCGCAGATCAATTTAAAATCTAGATGAAAAATATGTTGGTAACATTGATATGATCAAGGATTACTGTCGTCTTACAGCAAAATAGAGAAAAGGAAATCGGCTGTGCTCAGTTCATGCTGATATTATGATGGACGATTTACATAGACCCATGGCTGTGATACCATCCCATCATGCAGCATGTGGTTGCCCATAAGTTTTGTTATTTCATCTCCCCAGCCTCCAACATAATCATAGACAATCTCCTGTCTTCCTGATCTCTCTCTCTCCCCTCCACTAGCTTAAAAGCTCTGACATTTCTCTCCCTGTTCAGCTGTAGCCACTGACCTAAAGCATTTATTTGATTTCACTAGATGTTGTCTGACCTACTGAGGTTTTCTAGCACTTTCTGTTCTTAGTTTAATGATGATCTATAGTAGAGACAAAACTTAAAACACACAAATTACTCGTCAAGCAATAATGGGAAAAATACAGCAAAGTTTGCAAGGAATAATAGTGTTTCATTCTAGGCAGGAACCGGAGGATTCCACAAGTTGTCTGCCAGCAATGGGAGAAATGCCAAGAGCCACTGGGTTAGGAGCAGGAAAAATACCAACAGTCACTGGGTTAGGAACAGGAGAAACATCCAACAGTCACTGGGTTAGAACAGGAAAAATACTAACAGTTCACTGAGGTAGGAACAGGAGAAATACCAACAATGACTGGGTTTGGAACAGGAGAAATACCAACAATGACTGGGTTTGGAACAGGAGAAATACTGTCAGCCAACAGTTAGGATTGCAGAAGTTATTTGAAATTATCACCAGCTAGAACGAGAAATATCTGATTCTGCCAGATGGTGGCATAGTGGTAACATCTGTGGTTTGGTAGAGCTCCCAGGATAACGTTCTGAGCACCTGGATTTGAATTGCAACATGGTGTAAGGTGAAATCTAGAACAAAGGAACTGGCTAACATCCTATGGTTGAGGGAGTTTTCTTTTTTTCTAAATTAAGCTGATGTTTTTGAACAATATTTGTAAGCGAAAATCAACATTTATGACAAAAACAGAAGCAACATCAATCCAATAATACGTTTACAGCCTTTGGCTAACATATCGCATTAGTATTGTATCCTGTGTGCAAAGACTAGTCTCAACTCCTGCCTTCTCCAACTACTGTCCAAACTCTAACTTTCTCTCCTTTAAGGATTCTTTGAGGTGCTGTCTCTAAGATCCCCTATTTTCACCTTTGTAACATTAGCCATCTCTGCCTGTGCCTCGGCTCTTGGTGCTGAAATCTTCATCAGTGCCTTTAACCACGAGAGTTTTGCATTTTAATGCAGTCCTGATTGACTTCCCACATAATACTCTGTATGAACTTGAGATTGTCATTAGAAGCATCCCTACCTCTGAGCCAAGAGCTCTGGGTTCAAGTCCCACCTGCTCCAGAGGTGTGTTACAGCATCTCTGAACAGTTTGATCAGGGAAAATATCTACATTCTGCCTCACAGTGGCCAACATGAATTGAGCTGCTGCTGGTGTAATCTGCAGACTGACCAGAGAAGTCAAACAAGGGGAGACAGAATGTGTGCCTCAAGGAGTAGTGCTATATGACCTGCACTAACTAGTCCTCCATTCACAACTCCGAAGTCAGTTCCCAGTGCTCTTGCTGACTTGATGTTCTTTTAGCCTTGTTTAGACTAGTCTGCAGCCTGGAAGTTGGAGCCATTCCACAGTTCAAACATACATCTACAGGCCTCGCTGTCACTCTTCATCCTTCCACATCTTTTATTCCCCAATGTGCACAGCCACTTTTGACTCCAATTGTAACTCTGTACTGATGGGATCAACAATTGCTTAATATGTTGACTGGAATTGTTCTATATGTAATCTGCTTGAGCAATCACAATCAATTTCTGATGAAAGACTGCTGACCTGAAAACTAAAGGCAGCTTCTCTCTTAACAGATGCTCTCTGACCCAAGCAGTCCCAATTTTTAGTTTTTAATAAACTTCATGTTGGGCTTGAAATCACAGCTCAAACCTGCCTATAATTTGGTACAGTGTGTGCCAGAACATATTATGCTCCACTTCTCAATGTTAACACTTCTTGTGCTAGTTTCAAAAATACTGCACATATTCTAGCAAGCAAATTCTAATGGTACAGTTAACTCTTCTTTCGTTCCTACTGCCAAATACCATTAGGAGCCTTGTATGAAAATCAATATTATACAGTTTACATTTGCTCGTGGTTTGTGTATTACAGTTAGAGACTTGCTCGCACGTAAGAAAGCTGTCATAGTGAGATCTCTCTGATCCCTCATTTATCTGGAATCTTGGATGTTTGCAGATTATGTTTTTGCACTGCCCTGAGCCTCTGAATATTTTGTTGATGTTAATTCTTTGTTTGCCTTCAAGAGGGAACCAGGCTGATTCTTGACTGGGGCATAAATAACATCATCCAGGAGGATTACCATACAATGAATTCATGGTTCATATGATTTGATGGCCTAAGGGTGTCAGCAAGAAATATAGGCTGTAGAGTTTTCTCTCTATTTGCCTTTGCCAGAGAATTACATGAGTTTAAGGCTGAGTGTTCAGGGTGTAGGTGAGTAGAACATGAATATTTATGTTACTCCTGCTATCATTAATGTGGGAGAGACTTAATGGATGAGCTAGTCTCTTCCTCCCCATCACTTCTGTATGTTCATTCATTCATCTGTCATCACTTTTAGTTTGATAACTCACCACCATGATATGTTTACTGTTTGTCTGATGTCAAGTGACAGATTAGACAGAATATTTTCTTCAACATAATATTGGTAAAATCAAAATCAAGTCTAGTCAATTTGCATCATTTGTTCTATTCCCCAACCCTGATTGCATCGTCCTCTTGTTGTTGCATTAAGGGTATAGTGTCAGTTTGCCATTTGACCCTAAACTGTCCAGTCTAGTTCTACAGTTGTCCAAACTTTGTCCTGACGAAGTTTCTGTAATCTGGTATGAATTTCAATGCTGTGTATCATGTCATGTCAACAGAAAATGCTCCATGACTTGCCATTAAATTGGTTGACTGCATCATGGGAGGAGCGTGGGTACACTTAGGCTTCAAACACCATGTCCTAACCATTACTGCTTATTTGTACTTCTGCAAATGAATCACCACTGTCCTCACCTCACCATCACAAAACTGCTGAGACTGTAATCTCTTTCCATATCGATAATCCACATTTTTAACAAATCACCCAGCCCACGTTATATTTCATACTCCTTCAAAATGCATATGCTCAATACCCTTTGTGGGAGCTCTGTCTCTGGCAAGTCTTGCCTTTGCAATCTTCCTGCTATTTCACTGTTCTGCAATTTTCTCCAATCTTCACACCTCACTCCTACTCTGGCCTCCTTTACAATTATTACGCACACTGCCCTTATACCTACCACTTTACTGCTTCTATCCAATTGCAGAAAACTAAAACACATTTCCAGTCATCTCCCGTAACACAGGGTACCTATACTTGTTAGGTGGTAAAAATAGGGATGTTAAAAGTTGTAACCCTAACAAGATTGGAAGTGAATGAAAGTAGTTGAATATGACACTACTGAATTTATATCTATGTAAAACAATTCAAATTTTCAGTCTCTATATTGTAAATGTGTACAAGTGCTAGCTGAAAACAGCAAGTCCTGCTGTATTGTCTCACTCAGCCATCTATGTAGGAGACTTCAGCAATCACCGTAATGACTGGTGTTACTCATTGTGAAACAGAGATAGTGAGCAGTTTCTCAAGGAGGCCTCCAGAATTACCTCACCTTGATACATGAGCTAAAATGGAGCCAGGTGGAGTTGTAAAGACTCACTTGGCCATCGTACTATGTCTCACCATCAGTCAATACATCTTTAAGAGACATCCTTATTACATCATCACCATCTCATAACATGTGAAGGTATACTCCATCTTACCTGAGATCATTTGAAGCGTGATACACTCCAGGAGGCCTACTCCTCAGTTTTAATCGATTAGCTTAATTCTAGCCCAGACACTATATACCAGCGAGTGTAATGTTTGTATATAATAGCAGTAATAGTTAATAAATTAATATCCAATGTCCACGTCCAGTTTCTTATGGTATGAGGGGCAACATAAGCATTACCACCTCAGTTAAAATACCTTGCTGGAAACTCTAGTAATGTGCAGGGCATGGCAATCCTGATCTCTTTAAGATCACAGAATTGGAGAAAGTGTTCCCGGGCCTAAAATGTGACAAAGCAGCAGGATATGACAACATTCCACCTGAATTCTTGCAATATGCTTGTACCTGACCAAATCAATTCTACACAAGAACAATCAGCTCAATCTCTCTCCTGAAGGTGTGGTGGATGGGAAAATTTATTGTCATTTCAAAACCCAGGAAAGATCTCACACTGGCAGCCAGCTATCGATTGATTTAACTACTTTCTGTGTATTTTAAGATCTTTAAACATCTCACTGTGAATATCTGCAGAATTTGGTACCATTCTTACTGTTGACCAAGCTGGTTTCTGTACGTGATCAAAATTCAGTCACTCACTGCCTACATTGAAATGGCTTCACAAAGACCCTGAAGATAGGCACAGTGTGCCTAGGCCTCACAGCTGCCTAGTACATTGTGTTTCTGAGATTACAAAGGGATCTTGATCAAATGGGTCAATGGGCTGAAAAATGGCAGATGGAATTCAACCTGGATAAATGTGAGTTATTGCATTTTGGTAGAACAACCAAGGGTAGGGTGTTATACATTTAAGGGTAGGGCCTTGGGTAATATTGTAGAGCAGAGGGACCAAGGGGTACAGGTACATAATTCTTTAAAGTTTGCGTCACATGTAGACAGGGTGGTTAAAAAGGTGTTTGGCACGCTTGCTTTCATTGCTCAGTCCTTTGAGTATAGGAGCTGAAATGTTATGTTGAGGTTGTGTAGGATATTGATGAGGCCTGTTCTGGAATACTGTGTCTATTTCTGGTCACCCAGTTATAGGAATGATATTATTAAGCTGGAGAGGGTCCAGAAGAGATTTACCAGGATGCTGCTGGGTATGGAAGGTTTGAGTTATTAAGAAAAGCTGGAAAGGCTACTAAAAGCATGATCCCAAAGCCGACATATTGGGGAATGACTCCAGATTGGATGTTTTTCTTTTTGGGAATAACTGAAAACAACAATAGCAAGTTTCAGACAAGAAACAACCTTTTAACCAAATGAGCTGGATCAGGACCTCAGCACATGCCCTGTCAGACTCTGCAGCAGAGCAGTGTGCTCCTGTTTGTCACAGGTCATCACACACACAAATCTAACAATGTGTATCATAACTGCAGCTCTCCACTCAACACCCCTCTCCCAGCTTTTTGTCCCCACTTTCACCACTCCCCCCCCACCCCACACCACCCCCCACCCCAAACATCTGCTGGTTGATGGAAATCCACAAGCTAGTTGAAACCATCCGCACTGCACCTCACTTTCCGACTCCTTAAGAACGTGTTCAATACTCTTACTGCTCCGCCTTCCAACTCAGAGCCCCTTCTGGGGCAACCCTCCTGGACATGATCCAGCAGCAAACATCCTTATGGATCAAGGATTGGGAATCACAGGGATTAGAATATGAAACATTGAACAATATGGATCAAGAACAGGCCCTTTGGCCCATCATGTCTGTACCGAAACCTTTGTTTTCAGTCCCATTCACACAAAAGACAGGCAGACACAGTGAAAGGATAAACTTCTAAAAAAAGAGAAAATTTAAAAATAAAGAAAATAATGAAACTGGCCAAATTAAGCGGTTTTCATGTTGTACTGTTTTATAGGCATATATGATTGTTTCTTAGTTGATTTTCTGAAGACGTCAATCAATGTTCAGTCTGAGGGATTCACCAACAAGTTCCTTGGAACAGATTCTGTCTTTCAAATGGCAGACTTTGAACTACATGGTCAGGGTGATTTTTGTTAAAACAGATTCAGAACAGGCCAAGGCCCCTGTGCAGCAAATCTCCATCACTTGGGCCTTGATAGAGACCCCTTATATGCTTGTGGAGAGACACAAACAATACTATACATTCTGAAGGAGTGGTCCCCTCTACGGACTAATCACCTTAGACACAGCAGATGAGGAGGTAATCACAATAATTCATATTTCAGATTGTTCAATATATCGCTTTAGTGCAGCCTTGAGGCACACTGGTTACAGTGAGTCCCATCCACTTACCCACTATAAGACTCCCACACTGCCTTGACTACAATTCTTTCTGTGCATGTATATTCGGAGTCTCACTCTAAACTCCTAACATCTGTTTTGATAGATATCATCTTCCATACCAGTCATTCTGCTATTTTTTCCTTTTGTCTCTCAATCAGAGACTCTTCTCACTAATGTATTCTTGGGCATTTCACCCTATTTCCCATGCTTGTCTCACTTCTTCCCTGTTTCTTAGCCCCCAACCCAACCATGACTGAGGTTCCCTTGTTCTCATGTTCCACCCACCAGCCCCATATTAAGACAAACATCCTAACTGATCATCTCACCACTTCCGGAGTGAAGCCACTAACTTTGTCATACTATCTTCTACCCTGTATTTTTCCTTTTCGCCATTCTACATTGACTGTTCCTTCTTCTATATACTGGTCCTCTCCTAATTCACAAAAACCTCTTTCTCACTGCACCTAATGTACAAATCAAGGCAATGCAATGCATGACCTTCACCTCATCCCTCTCACCAGCCAGCGGTCCAAATACTCCTTTGGAATGAAACAGCAATTCAACTCTGTTACTTTCTACTTGGCACTTTCCACTGTATTACCATGATACAACCTCCTCCTCATTGCAGAAACCAGAAACAGATTGAGTAACAGCTTTGTGGTTCACTTCAAATTTATATCCTGATTCCACAAAGGCATTTACAAAGAACAGTTCAAAAACAGAAATGTAATGGAATACTCCACATGGTCAGTGTACTCACCTCTCAAAAAGCTCAGTGCCATCAAGGATAAAACCAACTGCTTGACTGGCACCCTATTAACCACCGTAAACATTTACTTCCACCATCACCATTACAAGTCTCAACAGAGTGTACCATCTACAAGATGCACCACAGCAATTCACTGGAGCGTGGACAGCACATCCTAATGCCATTGGGACATATAGAAGGACAGCTGACATTGTCTAATCAGAAGCCAAATGTATTGCCCAAGATATGTATCAAGACCCCTCAGTAATACTAACACAATGACTAGGCAGTGATTGCCTGGAATGTTTAAGCTTCCAATGGATGATGACCCGCAATTACTCCTCTGACTTGACTATCCAACCTGATTGGACCACCCCTCCAACCGGACCAATCCCTCCAAATTCACTAACCCCTCCAATCAGACTGTCCCCTCCAACCAGGCTACTTTCTCCACTCCCCCAGTTCATGCTGTCTCAAGATCTCACTACATCATCCAACACAATCCTAACCCTCCTACTGGAAAAACGAGGAGTTGTTTGGATTTCTTCAATGATCTTAAACTGAGAGGATAGACTCCAGAAACTGGTACACTCTGCCTTTCTGAGAAGGCCCATTCCGAAGGCTACAGTTCCATTGGAATGATTTAAACAGGGAGTGAAGTGGAAATCTGATGGTGACTGTCACTCTTCAGGGGCCTTGGGGCATTAATTCGTTAAATTTCTTCACAAATGCTGCCTGACCCATTGAGCATTTACAACATTTTCTGCTTTTTTCTACTCCAAATTGCTGGAATCCAGATTTGTGTTGCTGTAATAAAACCATAGGAATGACATGAACACAAATTCCATGCAGATTACAGTGAAGGCAATCATTTGATGTTATTGGAATCTGTGGCCTGTCTGCATCAGCTGGCTATCTCAGTGTGAGCAGGGCTGGTACCTCAGGTGCACACCATTTCAAAGAGATTATTCATGAGTTGAAATTCAATCTGACCATCACTGGGCTATGCCATGAATTACACACCCAGTAAGAACCTAACAGGAAGAAGGGCCAACTGATGCTCATGACTTTAATGAGATTTTCAGTGATGTCCAGCAGCCTTTCCAATTCTGCCCTGGCTCAGCTGCCTTAGCAGAAAGGGTGTAGCGTTTTTAAAAAAGAAAGATCTGCATTTCTGTAGCACCTTTCACACTATCACAAGACATCCCCAAGCACTTTAGAGCCATTTTCAGGAGCAAGTCAGCATTGTGATTGCTGACCCAGCAATCCAGAGGGATGGACTAATGACCTGGAGATGTGAGTTCAAATCCTATCATGGTGATCAGAAATTTAAAGTCAGTTGATTAAAGAGATCAGAAATAAAGGGCTAGCATCAATAATGTTAACCATGAAAAAACCGAATTGTCATTAAAAACATCTAGTTCAGTAATGATCTTCAGGGAAGGAAATCTTCTCTCCTTATCTAGTCTGGTTGAACTCAAAACCACAGCAATGTGACTAACTTTTAACTTCATTCTGATATGGCCTAGCAAACTACTCAGTTGTATTTGTGATGGCAGCTCACTATCATCTTCTCAGGGTCAGTCTGGGATAGGGAATAATATACCTAAGTATGAGTAATCTTTGAATTCTTTAAGGAACGTGACAGCCCATTTACTCACAGTAAGATTACATAAAAAGCAATGGTGATATTAACCAGATAATTTGTTTTAGCAACATTGGTGGAGGGTAAGTACTGATTAGGACACAAGGGGGCCTCCTCTTCTCCAAAATGATATCATGGGATGGAACCTTTTACCCCCATGTCAGGAGGCATATATATCAGGAAATGGAGAGCAGAAGGGAACACAGGAAAATTACAATCATCAGAGCGGTTGTACTATGTAAATTGTTGGAACAACAGGATGACAAGTCCCAGGTCTTGATGGAATTCATCCCAGTGTCGTAAAAGGAGTAGCTAGTGAGATAGTTGCTGCATTTGTTTCAATTTTCCAAAATTTCCTTGACTTAGGGATGCTTTCATTAAATTGGAAGATAGTGAATCTAATCCCTTTATTCAAAAAGGGAGGCAGAAAGAAGGAAGCTGAAAGCTAGTTAGCTTAACATGTGTTACAGGAAAATCTAAGAAGCTATTATTAAATAAGCTATAACAGGGCACTGCAAAATGTTCCAGGTAATCAGGCAGAGTCAACATGGTTTTAAGAAAGGGAAATCATGTTCAACTAATTTATTAGAACTCTTTGAGGAACTTGCATGTGCTGGGATAAAGGGGCCCTGGTGAGTATACTGCGTTTACATTTCTGAAAGGCATTCTATCAGAATCATTGTAGCTATGAAGAGAAGCTGGATAAGCTCAGGTTGTCTTCTCTGGAGGAGAGAAGGTTGAGGATGCCTGGATTGAGGTGTATAAGGTTTGTGAGGAGTAGATAGAAAGAAGCTGTTCCCCTTAGTTAAAGGGTCAATAACAAGGAACTCATAATTATAAAACAAAAGGCAAGAGATTTAGAGGGGATTTGAGGAAAATGATTTTCTCCAAAGGGTGGTGGGGATCTGGAATGCTTGACCTGGGAGGGTAAACATTTAAAAAAAACACTTGGATGAGTACTTGAAAGGTCATAACATTCAATTTCATGGGAAAAGCGCTGGAAAGTGGGAGTAGGGTAGAATTAGTGTAGCTTTGGCAGTACAGACTTGATGGGATGAAGGTCCTTTTCTATATGGTATGATTCTATAATTCTATAAAAACAAAAACTCATAGTGTAGGGGGTAGCATACTGAAGATTAGCTGGCCATGGATAAGCAAAGAATGAGTATACATGGGTCTTTTACAGGTTGGCATGTGTTAAATCCAGTAACAGAGGTGTTCAATGGTACTGGGACCTTCCGCCATATTTACATGCCAGCCGAACACCAATCAAAACATTGTAAGCCAAGAATTCCTCTTTATAATCCTGGTGTGCAAGGATCTCCAAGCAATATGGTTGGTGGAGGCAAATTTACACTCTGGCGTTTGGGCAGAGAGCAGGGGTTTCCACTGGATAGGTGGTGGCAAGGACAGCCATCTTCTTTCCTCAGGATCAAAGGAGATCATGTCACCAGACCCTGCCACCCTGGTCCAAAGTTTCCACCCATGTCAATGCCAATTCCATGGGTCCGGAGGAATGCCCAACGGTTCAAGAAGAAGGTTCATGCTTTTCTGTACTCTGCAAGGGTAAGTATCATCACCTTCTCTCTGCTACCTCAAACTCACTAGAACCCTGCTAATGCACCCCCCTACCCCTCTCACTATTACATGCAGCATCTTCCCTACAGCATCACCCTAAACTTCCTTCCTGCCCTCTGTGCTCACCCAGGGACACCTCACTATCTTTCTATCTTTCCTACACCTGTACCGAACAGACCAGCTGAGGTTATTTACTTCCATCTCATTGATTCCAGGAGAAACGGCCCACAGTACACAAGAAAGATCCACAATGGGCTTTGGAGTGGCCGACATTCATCTGCTCACGCCCTATGACAAGAATTAGCAGAAGACAATCAAGAGCGATCATATGGTAATGCTGAGATCTCTGTCTCCCAGCGACACAGAAGTATTCACACAACCTCTACTGTGAAGGGACCAGCTCCTCCGGTCATCACCTCCTCCTCCCCGTCTGAGGACAAGGACCTCCCACCAGGTCAAATACTGACCCCTCAGGGCATACATTAGTGAGATTAGAGTCAGGAGCAAACCCTGGTGAGCACATCACCGCCACACCTCCTCAGCTGTCTGAGGAAGAAATGACCCAGCAGACACCGGACACCTACTCATTCCAACTCCTGTACTCAATGCACTGACCAATAAAGACAAGTGTACCAATCACTTTCTTCACCACTCTGTCTACCTATGACTGCACTTCATAGGAACTATGCACTTGCAGCCTTAGCTCCCCTTGTTCAGCAACTCTCCCCAAGGTCCTACTATTAACTGTAGAAGTCATGCCCTGGTTTGTCGCAACCAGAAATTTTTGAAAAACCAATCTCACACTTTGCAAATAATCAATTCTCAACACACCAGTTTGTAGCTTAAACAACAAATGTAGCAATTCATTAACGATACAATAACTTCAGTAGAGCAAAATTAAATGAAGTAATCTCATTGATCTATACATAGGAAAGGGATAAATAAAAGAAAATTAATAAAACTGGCATGAGTATTTAAATTGTTTTTACAATGCATCGTTCCACAGGCATAGATGATGGTTTCTTGCTTGATTTCCTGAAGATGTTGATCAGGGTCACCTTTATAGTTCACTCAGGTGAAAACAGTAATACTTAGTTTTCTATTCTCTAAACTTCTAAGAGCTGCTTATGGGAGATTAGGCAGGGAGCTTTCAAATCTTTATGCTGTAACATCAACATTCAGACTCCCTTTCACAGAAAACACAGTTAAAAACCTAAATCAAATTGTGACCACTCCCTGACAAACCAACTATCTCTTCCCAGTTACCATTCAACATCTGCCATCTGCTTGAGCAAAAAGTATTTTTCAGACTTGCTGGAACCAATTCCCAGGTATTGATCTTGTTAATAGCCACCTTCTGCTGTTTCAATATAATGCTCATTCCCAACGGTGAAACATCTGCAGAAACTTTTATTAGGAACTAACCTGCAAGTAACTTCTAGGCCTGGCCTCACGAGTGAACAAAATCTTGTTTGTTCTATCATTCCTTTTAATACAAGTTATTACCCACATTCCAAAAGTCATCTTTAGCTCTCAGTTCCAAGTTCACAGTTCCAAACCAAAACTGATAAAAGACTAAACTAAAAATAATGAAAAATCAGCAAGAGCTCTAACATAACAATGAAACATCAAGGTTGTCACAATCATTACCACACAAATTAAATGCATTGTGAAAATGTTTTTTTTGACAGCCCCTCCTGCCTGTATCTGGAATCTGCCAACTCCTGTTGGAAACATGATTGTGTTTACTGGTAATTCTTTCATACCATCAAACTGCCATTATTCACACAGGAAAGACATTCATCCATATTGTGTTTCATCACATCTTTAAAAAATATTGCAAAAGATTTCATGTACATAGAAATCTTTGCTATTTAAAAGCACTGTAGCAGGCATTTGCTGCAGCTGGTTTGTGCTTCACAAAGGCCTTCTCCCACTCTAATTCATCTTACTCTAGCAGTATATCTAATCCTTCCTCTTTCGTGTGTTTACTTTGCTTCCTTCTAAAAGATATTTAGGCTTTTCAGCTCAACTACCCCATGTCAATATGTGTTTCACATTCTAACCATTTTCTATGTTAAGATGTTTCATCCGAAGTTTTCCTTGGATTAGTGAGTTTTTACATTGTGACATCATGGACAAACACAATACCGTCTGTCCCTATTACTATCTTTCTGCCCAAGTGTTGATGGATAGTGATCAGGAATAGGTACTCTAGTCAATTTACTCCTTCCTGTCAGGCTTTCGCTACCACCCAAACTCAAGCCAGCACAGACACTGCAACAAAGTCAGAATCCTCTTTGTATACCTCAACTATTCATTCACTGGCTTTAGTCTAAGGTACAGAGGAAGTCTGCATTTTTCTATAACTTTCTTTTTATTCATTCATGGGATGAGGACATCGCTTGTCTATCCCTAATTGCCCAGAGGGTAATTGCTGTGGGTTTGGAGTCACATGTAGGCTAGACCAGGTAAGGATAGCAGTTTTCTTCCCTTCCCTAAAGAACATTATTGATTGATTGATTGATTGATGTATTGTCACATGTACCAAAATACAGTGAAAAGCTTTGTTTACGAGTGGTACAGGCAGATCACAGCAAGCAAGGGATGTAGAGATCA
Organism: Rhincodon typus; assembly: GCF_021869965.1. Taxonomy (NCBI): domain Eukaryota; kingdom Metazoa; phylum Chordata; class Chondrichthyes; order Orectolobiformes; family Rhincodontidae; genus Rhincodon; species Rhincodon typus. The sequence goes on from NC_063348.1 coordinate 13,651,176, forward strand.
AAAAGACGTAGAGGCATACAGGTTGCATTGCAGGTTACATTATTTGAGGTTACAGTCCATTTAACAGTCTGATAATGGCCAGAAAGAAGCTGTTCCTGAACCTGCTCGTGCATGCGTTCAGATTTCTGTATCTTCTGCCTGACGGAAGACTTTGTAGGAGGTCATTACCAGGGTGCAATGGGTCTTTGATGATGTTAGCAGCCTTTCTGCAGCAGCAAGCCGTGTAAAAAGGATCCATGGATGGAAGGTTGGCTTCCGTAATGGTCTGGCCTGTGCACACCACCTCCTGTAGTTTCTTATGGACCTGGGCTGAGCAGTTGCCATACCAGGCCCGGACAGTATGTTTTCAATGGTACATCTGGAGAAGTTGGTGAGCGACTTTGTACGGGTGACCTGTACCTGGCTATGTAAGGTAGGTTGTACCTGACCACACTAAGCGCCCATGCCTGTTTACAAGATGGCAGACAGAAGCTAAGCAAAACTAAGCACACACTGAAATACAATGGTACCTTTGAACAGAACTGCTAGAAGGTTAGTAAAGGAACGCTGTATGTTCCCATCTGAGACAGTTCTGATAAAAGGAAGCCTTAGGACAGGTAAATGACCAATTCCAGCTTTATTAATGAAAGGATGATTGTCCCAGTAAATGAATAACGTCAGTTGCTAGATTAGGCCCTTTATCAGTTGCAAGGACAACAGCTAAAGTTATTTTGTAGTAAATAGTTGTTTCTTTGAAGTTACCTGCAATATTAAATAGATTCTAGAAAATGCTCAAGAAGCTGGTTTCAATACATTACCAGGATACAATACAAGACTTAAAAAACATTTAACCTTCGATATAAAGATTAACTAGCATGAAGAAACACCTTCTCTTATGCTCTGAACAAGGTAGATTGATCACAACCCATAAATTAGAAAATGCTGACAGTAGAAGTACTTGTATAACATTACACTGTTAATTAACTTTGTGGTGGCACGATGGCTCACAGCACTAGGGACCCAGGTTCAATTCCACCCTCAGGCAACTGTCTGTGTGGAATTTAAGCATTTTCCCTGTGTTTGTGAGGGTTTCCTCCCACAGTCCAAAGATGTGCAGGCTAGGTGGATTGGCCATGCTAAATTGTCTATAGTGTTCAGGGATGTGTAGATTCAGTGGGTTATAGGGGGAGAGGTCTGGGTGGGATTCTCTGAGGGTCAGTGGGGGCTTGTTGGGCCAAAGGGCCTGTTTCCACACTGTAGGGATTCTATGATTAACTTTATAACAGAAGTTAACCTTATAGCACTTAGTTAAAACTGACTTTTTATTTTTACATTGGGACAGTGGGATAATAAAAGGAGTAACTGAATGTAATAAAAGTCGGCACCAAATCACAATGGATAATAGAATTTGAGCTGTCCTTACAGATAAACAAGCCTGAGAAAGACCTGAAGGAGTATAGCCTTAAACTTTTGGAATGCAAGTGAATAGGATGCGTAGCTAATAGCATAAGATTACGGGAACCTGGGGCTGTCCATAGAAGTGCCCATCATTGCTCAGATGTCCCATAGGATTGGGTGTTTGGATTAGGGGCAGGACAGTGACTATGTTGTATTTGATTACTGTAACACAAAATGTATAAAAATGCTGTATTTCTTTGTAAAAGCAGAGGGTGCGTCATTGATCTATCTTCTGAGGAAAGATTCAGGGGAAGATCCTTTGGCCCTCTCCCAGTATGAACTGGTTTCTGCTTGAATAAACACCTTCCACTTGTCTGAATCCTGCCTGCCTCCTGAATCTTTGTGCCTGGTCACGGGCGTACGCTCCTACAGGCCTTATGGACATGCCAAATTTCCTAACCCACCTGAATAAGAAGAGGCATTGTTGTGCCTTCTTCACTGTTGCATTTACATGGGATATCCAGGATAGATTGTCAATTATTGTCACTCTGAGGAACTTGATGCTCTTCACTCTCTCAACCCTCAGTTCCGTTGGTGCAGATGGAGGCATGTTCTCCTCCTTTCTTTCTGAAGTCGATGATCAGTTCTTTAGTTTTGCCGGCATTGAGAGACAGATTGTTTTCATCGCACCATGTCACCAAGCCCTCTATCTCCCTTCTGTATTTTGACGCGTCATTGTTAGATATCCGTCCCACTATGTTGGTGTCATCAGCGAACTTGTAGATGGCGTTTGTTCAGAATTTGGCAACACAGTCGTAGGTGTACAGGGAGTACAGTAGGGGGCTGAGCACACATCCTTGGGGGGCTCCAGTGTTGAGTGTTATTCTGGAGGAGGTGCAGTTACCTATCCTCACTGATTGCAGTCTATGGGTCAGAAAGCTGAGGATCCAATTGCAGAGGGTGGAGCCGAGATCCAGGTCACGCAGTTTTGAGATCAGTCTGCAGGGGATAATGGTGTTGAAGGCAGAGCTTTAGTCATCGAGCACGTGTCTGATGTAGGCGTCTCTGATGTCTGGATGTTCCAGGGATGAGTGCAGGGCTAGGGATATGGTATCCCCTGTGGACCTGTAGTGTTGGTAGGCAAATTGCAGGGGATCGAGGCGGGCTAGGAGACTGGAGTTGATGTGGGCCATGACCAGCCTCTCAAAGCACTTCATGATTATTGAAGTCAAAGCTATTGGGTAGTAGTCATTAAGGCACGTTGCATGTGTTTTCTTGGGTATGGGAATGATGGTGTTCTTCTTGAAGCAGTTAGGGACTTCGACTTGTAGGGGGGAGAGGATGAAGATGTCGATGAATACCTTCCCCAGTTGGCTCGTACAGGATCTGAGAGCTCAGCTGGGGACACCATCTGGGCCTATCGATTTCCTTGGGTTGACTCCCAGGAAGACCAATCTGACTTCTGAAGCAGGCACCCAGGGAACAGGTATGTCTGGGACTGTAGGGGCAAGCGTTGCTACGCCAGTGTTCAAACCGAGCATAAAAAGCATTGAGCATGTCAGTGATGCATATGTCATTGTCTGTCACCTTATACTGTTTCGTTTTCTATCCTGTAATGTCGTTTTAGCCTCGCTATAGGCAGTGGGAGTCTGTTTGGTAGCTTTGGGCCTCTAAATTGGTCTGGTACTGACTCTTAGCCTCTCTGATGGCTTTGTGGAGGTCATATCTGGATTTTCTGTATTTGTCTGGGCCACCTGACTTGAATGCTGCACATCTGGTCTTCAGTAAGGAGCGTATTTTCTGGTTCAGCCAATGTTTATGGTTGGCGAACACTGGGATTGGTTTCTTTGGTACACAGTCCTCCACACATTAGTAAACTAGATGGGTTTTTCCTTACAATTGGTAATGGATTCATGGTCATCATTAGACTCTCAACTCTAGATTTTTAAAATGCAATTCTACCAACTTCCATGGTGGAATTTAAAGCTGGTTCCCCCGAACATTATCTGGGTCTCTGGATTCAGAGCCGAGCAATTGTACCACTCGGCCATACCCTCCCCATCCTTCAATATATTCAAATACAGGAAAGTGGAAAAACAATCTGTGAAAGAAAAACTTAAATATAGAAACAATGAAACAAAATTTCCGCAATATGAGATTTCAGCTGTACTGTACCAGGAAAATGAGACAATATCCTGTAAATAGTTTCCAATAAACTGCTGTATGGGTGGCATTAAGTTGAGATGCTTTACAATTCTTTCAGATAAGTGGTGTTTCCAATCATACTGAAGTTGACTCAAGGTAAATTGATCCCATCCATAAAAATGCAGTATGTGAAACGGGAAGTAAGATATGTATTTAAGAGAAGCGCAATGGGAAATGTCAGAGCCTGGATTTAGATATATTGTGCAGGCTCCACAGCAGCATTTCTGCACTCTGTCATTATGTTAACTAAACGTTCGTACTGGCTTTATTTTAATCCTGGACTATTCTTAGCCATATGATCCTCTTGCCTGCCAACCATAAATCACCAGGAATAATGCTTTGTCCTCTGTAAAATCATCTCCTTCGAGATGTCATCTCAAATAATTGCCTTGTGGTTCAAGGAACAGCTCAATGAATTCAAAGGGATAATTGAGAAGAGGGTCCTTTTTGGTTGGACATACGTGGCACAAAATAATTTCAGTTGCTTAATTCTTTGATGATCTAACATTGCTGCTGTTATCCATAACAAGTGACATTTTTTTAACTTTATCACTTCACTCCAACATCTCAAGTTGCTTCACAAATACAAGGAACCTCTCTAGAGTCCTCTGGCATTCCTCCTGTGGCCAGAGATGTATTGAAAATGAATGCCTGATTCCCTGCAATCTCCTCCTTTGCCTCCCACTGGAACCTGGGATACATCTCTTCTGGGTCTTATCCACTTTCAAGCCCACTAAACCTGTTAATATCTCCTCCTTCTCAGTGCTAATTTATTCAAGCATATCACACTCCCCTTCCCTGATTTCTGTACCTCCATCGTCCTTCTCTACAGTGCATATTGTTGCAAAGTGCTCATTTAAAATCTCAGCTATGTCTTCCGCACAGATTGCTACTTTTGTCCCGAATGGGCCCTATTGTTTCCCTGATTATCCTCTTGCCCCTATAAAAGACTGCTAGATTTTCCTTAACGTTATTCACCAATGTTTTTCATGTCCCCTCTTTGTTTTCTTACTTCCCTTTTTAAAAAAATCCACACTTTCTATACTGCTCTAGGCATCTACTGTTATAAGCCTTCATTATCTACCATAAGCTTCCTTTAATTTCCCCCTTATTTAATCCCTCAGTAAGTTCATCCCTGTACATCCAGGGTCCTCTAGACTTGTTGGCCCCACCCTTCACTTTCATAGGAACATATTGACCCTGCAGTCTCACAATTAACTATTCGAATGACTTGCTGCTCTGATGTCAACTTTCCTGCAAGTAGCTGCTCCCAGTCGGCTTTGGCCACATCCTGTCATCATATTAAAATTGTCCTTCCCCCAGTTCAGAAACTTTATTTCTGATACATCTTTCTGTTTGTCCTTAATTACCTTAAATCTTAGTGAATATGATTTTGTCTTGTAAGCTTATCCATTTAGCACCTCAGCTAAACCTTTTGTCTCTGAGGGTCAGTCGCTTTTTTTTGGACCCAACTCAATCCTACTCCTTCCTTCCAATGTTTTCCTACTGATGTTCTTATCGAAGAATTTGGGATTTATGTTAGCTGCAATGGATGGATGCTGGGAAGATAGCTCAGTCTAGATGCCTGTGATCAGCAGTGTGGCACAAGGATTGGTGCAGGGTCCACTGTTATTTGTCATTTATATAAGTGGTTTGGATTAGAATGTAGGAGGTAAGTAAGTAAGTTAATAAGTTTGCAGATGACACCAAATTTTGCGGTTTAGTGGGCAGTGAAAAAGGTTATCTAAGAGTACAATGGGATCTTGATCCAATGGGCCAAGGAATGGCAGATGGAGCTTAATTTAGATAAATGCAATGTTACATTTTGGTAAGACAAACCAGGGCAGGATTTACACAGTTAATGGTAGGGTCTGGGGAGTATTGTCAAACAGAGAAATTTAGAGGTGCAGGGGCATAGTTCCTTGAAAGTGGCATCACAGGTAGACAGGGTGATGAAGAAGGTATTTGGCACACTTGCCCTCATCGATCAGAGCACTGAGTATAGGAGTTGAGACGTTATGTTGTGGCTGTATGAGACATTACTGAGGCCATTTTAGGAGGACTGTGTACAATTCTGGTTGACCTGCTGTAGGAAGGACGTTATTAAACTGGAAAGGTTGCAAAAAATATTTACAAGGATGTTACTGAGACGGGGGGGGGTTTGAGTTATAAGGAGACTCTGGATAAGCTGAGACTTTTTCCCTGGAATGTCGGAGGCTGAGGAGTTACCTTACAGAGGTTTATAAAATCATGTGAGACATAGATGAGGTGAATATTCGAGAATTTTTCCCCAAGGTAGGGGAACCTAAAACTAGAGGGCATAGGTTTAAGGTGAGAGGGGAAAGACTTAAAAGGGGACCCAAGGGGCAATTTTTTCACACAGAGGGTGGTGCATGTATGAAATGTGCTGCCAGAGGAAGTGGTAGAGGTTGGTACAATTACAGCATTTAAAAGACATTTGGACAGGTACATGGATAGGAAAAGTTTAGAGGGATATGGGCCAAATGCAGCCAAATGGGAATAGTTCAGTCTGGGAAAGCAGGTCAGCATGGATGAGTTAAACTGAAGTGTCTGTTTCTGTGTTGTATGACTTCATGACTCTATAGCCTCTCTTGGAGGGAAGGCTAAATCTAAGAGGCATTGTTTGAGAATAAGTGGTCTCCCTTTGAAGACGCGTGAGAAGAATTGTTTTTCTCCCAGAAGGACATACAAATGTGGATTTGTCTTCCTTCAAACGGAGTGGAGGTTGGGTTTCCAAATTTATTCAAATCTGAGTTAGATAGATTCTTGATAGAGAAGGGAGTGAGGGTTTTCGGTGTGGGGCAGAAAGGAAAGTGGAGCTGGGACCACAGCCAGATCTCCTGTGATCCAACTGAAGGATGAAGCAAGCTTGTAGGATCCTGCTCTTAAGCCCCGTATTCCTGTGATTCCAGTGTCTTCAGCTTTTCATAATGTTGAAATTTCCTGATGACACAATATGACTAGAACCTGTCTTACTGGAACTGAAGATGCAAAAATTATTGCAGTACAGTGTTACTTGTCATATGCCTTCCTGCCAACGCAGTGTTACAGCTATAAACAAAACACTAGAGACATTGGGAATCAATGCCCATTTTCTACTCTTGGCTCTTTCTGGCCTATTGTGGGCTGTTTTCTCCTGCACTGAGATAAAAGTTGCTGGACATGGTTGTTAATGTTGCTTCAGTTATAGAAAAGGCACAGAGGTGTCCCGAGTGAGTGAGTAGCACGTGCTACAAGGGCAGGAATCATACGTAGTTTGGGGTGGGGGGAGCGCAGATGGGGTGTGTGAGAGCAAGGAACATGCTGGCAATAGTGAAAGTGGCAGACCATGAGACTTGGTGGGTGGTGGATGCTGGAGCAGAGTTTGAGTGAGTGTGAGGTAGCAAAGAGAAGGTAAGACTTACCTTTACGGAGTGCAGAAGGTGATTAGCCTCCTCTTTGCAGCATTACTGCCTATTCCTCCAGTCCATGGACACTGTACTGATTCAGCCGGCAATGTTTGAAATGGTGCTCATTTGGGAGAAAAATGGTTTGGATAACTCTTGCATCCTTAATATAATTATGGATTTAGCTGCAACTTTTGAAGAGTGAGGGGTCACTTTTACCCTCTACCTCTATCTATCATATCCATCTCTCCTGCACTCACAGCGATTTTGACCTTCTGTGTTAGTTAAAACTACAAGGTAATCTTATTGTCCTGTTGGGCTCCTTTTTGGAACTCACACTTACAAACCTTAAATTAGTCCATGGGTTTCCTGCAACTTCCAGCATTCTGAGCGAAGGTGTCTCACTTTGGCCTTTGATATTCGGTTTCATCCTCAGCACCTTCCTGTTCTGTTTGAGGAGGAATTCTCAAGCCTTACCCCCAATGTCCCTTTCCTACTATGCCAACCTGCCTCCCTTTCAATCTCTCATCCTCCATCCTTCTCAGCCTAATGGAGGTGATGAATAAAAGGTTTAATTTCACCAGTCAGCTTCTAACTACCAGCCATCTCTGCTGTTGTCTAACTGTTGGACTCTCTGGTCTTGAACATGAGTTTTACATCCTGGAGGAAGTAAAATATTAAATTCACCTAAGAAGGTAAATTCCCCAAGAACTTAATACGTGGTGTTTATTCCTAATACTACATCTAAAGATCAAAATGTTTTTAAATTCAAGGCAGGTCTGCCTAGGCTGTTTCCTTATGTTTTGAAACTTTTGCCTCAGGGATTAACTCACAGCACCCAAAATAGCTCTTCTTACTGTGTTATAATCCTTTGAAATCTCTTCTGAAATTGACACATACATCTCACAAACTCTGCTCGTCAACCTCCTCTCCACTGAGCAGGGTCTACTTTTCTTTTGACAATGTTCAATTCAGCTTTTCAATTCTGATTCCAGGTTCTTCAATACCCTGTCTTTTTCCCGTTTGCGGTCTCTGATGTAGAAGTTCAAATTGTTTAATTTCCATTGCCTTTTCCATTTTAAGCTGATTCACTTTTTTTCATGTTCAAGCTGCTTAAGAATTCCCCTTAATCATTTGACTCGGGTCTTAATCCCAATGGCAGGCAGTGAGTAGTAGGGTTCTACAAGAATCAGTACTGAGCCCCAGCTATTCACAGGACATAGAAATGACCTGGATGAGGGAACCAAATACGACAGTTCCAAATTTGATGACAACACAAAGCTAAGTGGATTGTGAGCTGTGTGGAGGATGCAAGGAGGCTTCAAGTTGAGTGAGTGGGCAATCACATGGCAAACGCAGGACAACATATCTAAATGTGAACTTCTACATGTATTTGTTAAATAAAAAAGGAAGAGTAGTGTCTAAATTGAAATAACTCCATGAAGGCTGGTATCCTGTCACCAAGTGGAAGCAATGGCTTAGAGGTATTGTCGCTGGACTGCTAATCCAGATACCCAGAAAAAGGGAACCTAGGTTAGAATCCTGCCATGGCTGAAGGTGGAATTTGAATGCAATTAAAAAAAAGTTGAATTAAGAGTCTAATGATGACCATGAATCCATTGTCAATTGTCAGAAAAACCCATCTGGTTCACTAATGTCCTTTAGGGAAAGAAATTGCCATCCTTGCCTGGTCTGGTCTACATGTGACCTACAGCAATGTGGTTGACACTTAACTGCCCTCTGGGTAATTAGGGATGGGCAATAAATGCTGCCTAGCCAGCGATGTCCTCATCCCGTGAATGAATAAAGAACGGAAAAATCCAAGTCACTCTTTATTAACATTTGCAGAACAGATCACACCCCGTCCACTCAATAAGAACCAAAAAAGAATCCCCCTCGTCCTCACGTACCACCCCACCAACCTCCGGATCCAACGCATCATCCTCCGACACTTCCGCCATCTGCAATCCGACCCCACCACCAAAGACATCTTTCCCTCCCCACCCTTATCTGCTTTCCGGAGGGACAACTCTCTCCGTGACTCCCTTGTCCGCTCCACACTCCCCTCCAGCTCCACCACACCCGGCACTTTTCCCTGCAACCGCAGGAAGTGCTACACCTGCCCCCATACCTCCTCCCTCACCCCCATCCCAGGCCCCAAGAAGACTTTCCACATCAAGCAGATGTTCACCTGCACATCTGCCAATGTGGTATACTGCATCCGCTGTACCCGGTGTGGCTTCCTCTACATCGGGGAAACCAAGCGGAG
>NC_063348.1:13660833-13701973 GCF_021869965.1 Rhincodon typus
CTCGGGGACCGCTTTGCAGAACACCTACGCTCGGTTCGCAATAAACAACTGCACCTCCCAGTCGCGAACCATTTCAACTCCCCCTCCCATTCCTCAGACGACATGTCCATCCTGGGCCTCCTGCAGTGCCACAACGATGCCACCCGAAGGTTGCAGGAACAGCAACTCATATTCCGCTTGGGAACCCTGCAGCCCAATGGTATCAATGTGGATTTCACAAGTTTCAAAATCTCCCCTCCCCCCACCGCATCCCAAAACCAGTCCAACTCGTCCCTGCCTCCCTAACCTGTTCTTCCTCCCACCTATCCCCTCCTCCCACCTCAAGCCGCACCTCCATCTCCTACCGACCAACCTCATCCCGCCCCCTTGACCTGTCCGTCCTCCCTGGACTGACCTATCCCCTTCCTAACTCCCTACCTACACTCACCTTTCCTGGCCCCATCCCCGCCTCTTCGACCTGTTTGTTTCCTCTCCACCTATCCTCTCCTCTATCCCTCTTCTATCCGCCTCCCACTCTCTCCCTATTTATTTCAAAACCCCCTTCCCCTCCCCCTTTTCTGATGAAGGGTCTAGGCCCGAAACGTCAGCCTCTCTGCTCCTATGATGCTGCTTGGCCTACTGTGTTCATCCAGCCCTGCACCTTGTTGTCTCGGATTCTCCAGCATCTGCAGTTCCTACTATCCTTAACACTCCTCTTTAGCTTTTTTCTGTGCATGGACTCTGATCAGCTAGCTCAGAGCTAATCCCTAGAAAGAAGGGCTCCTGTCTATTTTTCCTCTCCAAAATCACCCGTGGCTGTGTGTGTCTGTATAGTGACAAAAAATAACTGCACAAAAAAAATTATTCTATATTTTTCAACACCAGGAAAACACCCATGTGGCTAATGAAACATTAACAAGCAAAGCCTGAGACACTCCTATTTATATCTGTCAGCCAGAGCTCTGAGTGGACCAGATTAACAGCACCAGTCAGGGAACCCGTATTCTATGAGGTCTACCTGCCTGACCTTGTTCCAATCACTACAAAATAGTGACATGTTGGGAAGTGTGGATATAAAAAGCAACTTGGATGTTCTTGTAAACCAGTCAACGAAAGTAACAGGCAGCTGCAGCAAGCAATGAGGAAAGTAAATGGTATATTGACCTGCATTGCAAGAGAATCTGAGGTCAGATGTAGAGATATCTTGCTGCAGTTGTATAGGGTCTCGGTGAGATCACACCTTGAGTACTTGGAACTATAAATGTTCTTTAAACAACAGGATGTTAGTTTATTCTACATTGTAGACAGAGAGGGAATGAAAGTGAACTTAGATTATTTCTTTTTCCATTGTAAGATTGAAACAGCAAGCTTTTATTTGATTTACTGCTTTGTATATCCCTCTAGGGACTCTGCAGTATCAGTATATTGCATAAGTTTCTCTTTCTTTCTTAATCCTAGCCTTTATGTCCATTGGCATTCAGGATTCTCTGGTGTTAGTCCTACCCTTTATCTTTATGGGAATGCATATGCTCTGTACTCTTGCTTTTTTCTGCCGTGAATGGCTCCTTATGTTCTGACACAGATTTAAGTGAAAGTAGCTGCTCCCAGTCCACATCAGCCAAATCATGTCTTACCTCAGTAAAATTATCCTTTCCTTAATTTGGAACATTTGTTCTAAGCCCAACCTTATCGCTTCTCATGGGAATCTGACTTATGATCACTATCTCCAAAATGCCTTCCAACTGCTCAGGCTCTTTTCTAAATATTAGGTGCAGAATTGTCCTCTCCCTCGTTGGTTTTCTATGTACTTGCTATGTACTTCAATTGAAAAATTTGTCCCCTCCCTACCCTACCCACTAAAACTTTCCCAGTTAATGTCTATGCTGTTAAAATCCCCTAATTTTAGTGCCTTCTTATCCTTACTGCTCTGAACTCTGATTACGTATTTGATCTTTCTGTCTGCTTGGGATCCTGAAGTACACACCCAACAGCGTGTTTGCCACATTTGTGTTTTTTTACTATCTATCCATACAGCCTCATTTAATGATAATTCCAAGACACCATCCTCATTGTTATAGTGGATTCCTTGATCAATGTTGCAGCCCACCACCTCCTCTTCTTTCCACCTCTCTATCTTCTAAATATATAGCCAGGGATGCTGAGCTGCCAATTTTACCCATCTTTATGCCAAGTATTGGTCATAGCTCCATCATAACCCCCAAGTGCCTATCTGTGCCCCCTCAGCTCATCTATCTTATTCCTCAGGCATTAAAATATATTCAATTAGCCTTAGAAAAAACTCACTATTTTCATATATAGCCTATGATTCCTCTACCTTCCAGACTCACTCGCATTTTACCTCCTAATTTTGTCTCAGCCTCTCTCACCTCTGAACAGCCATCACCCTGTCAATCTAATTTAAACTCACTCCAACAGCATTAGTAAAACTCCCCTTGAGGATGCTTGTCCCATTCCTGTTCAACTTGTATGCGTTTCACCTCCATGATACAAAGTCCCAATGTCTCAGAAATCTAAAGCCCTCCCTCCTGCACCAGCTCTCCAGCCATGCATTCATCTGCCTACGCTTCTATTCCTAAATTTGCTGTTGTGTCACACCAGGAGTAATCTGAAACCTTGCTTCTCAGTTTCCTACCTACCTCCCCAAAATCTGCTTGCAAAACCTCTTTTCTCTTCCTTCCTCTGTCATTGGTCTTAGTGTGGACCATGACCTCTGAACCATAGCAGAGAATACACATCTCTTCAGGATTTTGTTGCATATGATTTGGCCATGACACATAAAAGAGAGAAAAAAGTTTTATATATAGAAGGCATAAACAGCAAAACAAAGCTTCAACCTGTTTCCCATTAATATCTGTTAGAGTTTATTAAATCCCAGAGAAATAACACTCTTATCTCAACTCTTCAACCCCTTACTTAACTGACTCTTTCCAGTTCTTTTCCTTGGACTGGTAAGACAGTTTTACAACTTGTTTCTCAGTCATTTGGCATGAACCTTTTTCATGCTGATACCCTGAGCCTCTTTTCAGTTTGAATAGTTGGAACTCTTTTTTACAATTTCTCACCCTGGGATGCTTCATGGACTAAAACCCCTTCTGCTAGGACATCTAATTGCCTTGACCTAAAACATTGAACTACTTTGAGGTTAAAACAAAACTAGTGGTGTTGATCTGGTTTCTCTGCCTGTCATAAGATCAGCAGTGTAAACATTTCATCCATTAAGGCCACAGGGATGTGGTTGGGCAATTCACTGAACTTCCACACCTTCTTGGGAATGCAGTATTTAGGTCACTATTCCAAGTGACTTTTTGACCTTTGTGTTGAAAAGCCTTCATGAAATTGACTAAAATCTATCTGCTTCTATTTTAAAATCCAAGTACCCACTTATATATTAGACATCACACATGGTGGGGTTTCAACTCCCATTCTACTGGTTATTTGCCCAGGTCAGGAGATTACTATTATAGTTTTATAGAATGAAATCCCTACATTGTGGAAGCATGCCAATCGAGTCCACACTGACCGTCTGAAGAGTAGCCCACCTAGACCCACTTACCCCACCCTGTCCCTGTAGCCCTGCATTTCCTATGGCTAATCCACCTTGCCTACATACCCCTGGACACTATGGGCAATGTAGCACAGCCAAACCACCTAACTTGCACATCTTTGAGCTTTAGGTGAAACCAGAGCACCTGGAGAAAACCCACGCAGACCTGGGGAGAATATGCAAGCTCCACACAGATAGTTGTCCAAAGGTGGAATTGAACCTGGGCCCCTGGCACTGTGAGGCAGCAGTGCTAACCACTGAGCCACCATACTGCCCCAATGGCATTCGGTATGAACACTATGCTGCCATGTCATAAATATTCATGTCAAACCAATCCAAGATACCTGACAAATAAAAATTGTTTTTAAAAAAATATTCAGGTACATGATAGTCTTCTGCTCAAGGATAACATCATACTGATGATCACAATCGCATTTTTATTGGTCCCCTCAGTTTTTTTCATTTCTGTGATTTGTATATGGAAGAGAGTGACTGGAGACTGACAGAAGACTAATATACTTTTGTCCTACTTTACGCACATCTATCATATTTGTATTGTAGCTATCCTGAAATTCAGAATATCTACCAATTTCCAAATTACATGATGCACGCAAGCTAACTAATTCCCTGACATTCCTTGAATAGGACAAAATTCTCTCAGTGTTTCACTGAAGTAATTTGCAAGTTTTTGCATGCAACACCCATATTCAGGGCAGGTTTATGAAGATAAACAGAATCTGAATGGGAATAAATGTTGAAATGAATCTTAAAAACTGCACCAAAACTAAGCCAGAGCCCACTGCTACGACCTAGAAAATGAGAGATTAGGTTTTACTCCTAATCTGGGTTAACCCTGGATTTACATTGTCACGCCTAAATCTTTTACTCAAGACCCATTTACGAGAGGAAAAATTAAACTTGAGAAAACCAGTTTAATTCTAACACGAAGGAGCTATTCATGGAGGAGCTGAAAAGAAATGGTTCAGATGAACATTAAACTCCTATAATGACATCTCCTTGACAGCGTCTAATAAACAGCTAATAATTGAACAGCAATGTTGGGATTTAGGAGTTTAATTTCCTTAAGGATGAGAAGCAAGTTCTGTTGTATCGCCCATGATGGGTATTTGTGCCACAGTGACTGATGGAGTTACAACTGCACAGCCTTTTGTGGCATATGGCTTGTTTGCTGTGTTATTTGTAACTTCTTTAATTTCATATCATTGCTATACCACTACCTCCAGTGACCACCCATACTCATTTAATCTGTGGTGCCAGTGGTTAGTATGGGTGCTTTCATCAATCAGTCCTATCTGAGCAGAGTTCAGAAGTCACATGATACCAGGTCATAGTCCAACAAGTTTATTTGAAATCACAAGCTTTTGGAGTTTTGCTCCTTTGTTCCTGCACCTGATTAAGGAGCAGTGGTCCAAAAGCTTGTGATTTCAAATAAACCTGTTGGACTATAACCTGGTGTCATGTGACTTCTGACCTTGTCAACCCTAGTCCAACATGGCACATCCCTATCTGAGCTGAAACCTGGATCATAGAAATCCAGGGATTTACTAATTCCCTCCACCACTCATTCTTCTGAATGATTACTATGCCGAAGGGGATGTGGTGCATTAAACCACAAAGCAGGTGGTTAGATTCCTGTTTCCCAAGTTGCCAATCTCGGATGTGCTGTAGTTCATTTTGAGCATAGCAAGGAACAAAAGACAGGAAAGACAACTGCAGCTCTGCTCCAGGCAGCATTGACAGAGTCAACAAGGTGCAGAGCTGGATGAACACAGCAGGCCAAGCAGCATCACAGGAGAAGAAATGCTGACGTTTCAGGCCTAGACCCTTCATCAGAAAACTACTATCCTACTATCCTACTACTACATCCTACTATCTCTGATAGCATTGACAGAGTGCCTGGTGCAAAGTTCCACACTGTCCTGATTTCTAAGAAAGGAGTGTGGAGGAACTACAAAAAGCAACAAACTGACACTGTGAAACTGACACTGTCTTTGGCAACAATATGAAAATCAAGGCTTTCCTCTATATCTACTCTCACCTGAGAGTGAAGTTATGCAATGAGATATCAGTATCTAAACCAGCATTAGAATGCTTGAAGTGCAAGATATAGAATGTGGATAAAAGAAACTCTTTGGTTTTAAAATAACTGCTGGAGTGATTTTGATAATGCCATATCAGTGTTCTTGCGACTATCCCTTTATATTCTTTGTTTTTTTCAAAATTGAAGTCAATACCCTTTTAAAGACCTTATGATGATGTATAGGGAGCTTGGATCTCTACCAAACTAACCGGGCAATACTCAGTAGGGAGGCCAGAAGGACAAAGATTTAATCTATATCTACAGTGGCTTGTACTTGTATCCCCTTTGGTATGGATCAAGTGAGGCACTTTTCTGAAGCAAGTGAATGACGTGAAGTGATGTTAAAACTAGGTGAAACTGTGGTCTCAGAGAAATAGGAGGAAATCTGGTTACGGTGATAGGCTTTTAAAGGCAGGCCAAGTGGCAGTAATGTTAAAGATTTGGCAAAGACCCATAACTCAGGGCTCCAACACAAATAACAGAACAAAGGGAGGAGGGATGCACTAAATATCAAAGACAGAGGGTGTCATGCAAGGCTGGTGGAGATTACAGAGGACACAATTTCAAACAGATTTATAAATAGGGAATAGGATTTTAAATTCAATGCATTGGCAAACAGAAAGCCAGTGGAAATCTGGACCTAAATGAGCTTGGCATGGGCAATTAGTTAAAGCTTGTGAACAGCACTGTAGACACCTTCCCTGGCTCTGATCGCTTGAGAATGAAGATCTATAGGTCACTGAAACTGACAGATCGGACAAAAATGTTCACTGAAGAAATTAGCTGATGGGTATGTTGGTGAAAGGTGTAGATTTGAAGAATGCTTGATCTGAGGATGGAATAGTTTACAGAGGGATTTCCAGTTCTTAGAGACCTGGGCAGCAGAAAGTATGGTAAACAGTGTGAGCAATTGATACTGGGGATAACCATGATCTCAGGTTTGAAACATGACTGGCGTGAACTAGTTGGACCAAAAGGTCTGGTTCCGTGCTGTATGACTGTATGACAAGTGGGACAGCAGAGATTAGAATGTGGCAGCAGAATTAGCTTCAGTTTGTACTCAGTAGTGAATAGGACATTGGGCAAGACAACATTTGAGGAACTTAGAGCAAAGTGATGGATTGGGGAGAAGAAGGTAAGTGTGGACAATTAACTGTAGGTGGGTTTTGCAGACCAGTAAGAAATGGTTTTGGATCTGGTCTCCTTAATACTGAATTGTAGGAAATCTTAACTCACCAAATATAATGCTTAAAAATGACCAACTGAACTGGAGACACAGGCTGCAGAATAGTTAGGTGGGAGATTGAAACGAAAGGACATATATGGTGGAAGCTAGGAAACTGAACCATACATAAAACATGTTGGAAATGTGCATCAGTTTTAGCAGCATCAGCAGAAAGAAACAACTTTTACATCTCCAATCCACCACCCTATTTCCAATCTTTGTTGGAATAATTGTGCTAACTTACACAGTTCCAATGGGAAACTTTTCCCTTCAGTTGTATTAAATGTACCCAGCAAGAAAAGCTCTTCATTTTTTGACTCTCGTATAGAAAAGGGGAGGAAGGAAAATGTCAGGGCTCTAGTGATTGGTGATTCATTAGTACTGGAACAGGCATTTCCGTGGCTGTGAAAAAGACTCCAGAGGTGGAGTGTTGTCTCCCTCATGACATGGTCAAGGATATCTCAGCGAACTGCAGAGTATTCTGAAGGGGGAAGAGTGATCAGCCTGTGGTCATGGTACATATCAACACCAATAACATATGTAATATAAGGGATGAGAAAATCAGAGAATAAGGATTGAGGATGTAAATTATAAAGTAGGACCTCAAGTGCAGTAACCTCAGGATTACTGCTAGTGCCATGAATTAACAGGGAAGAATGAATGAATACATGGCTGGAGAAATGGTGTCGGAGGGAGGGAATCAAATTCTAAGCAAACAGGTGGTAGATGCAGTTTGATGTGGCTAAACGTGAAGATGTACACCTTGGTGTTAAAAACAGAAAAGAAATGCATTATTTAGACAGTGTTATATTGGGAAGTGTGGATGTACAAAGGGATTTGGGGTGTCTTTGTACATCAACTAATGAAAGTAGACAGGCAAGTGCAGAAGGCAAATGGTATATCAACCTTCATAGCAAGGGGATTTAGTTTAGATGTAGGGATTTATCATTGCACCTATACAGGACAACATAAGTATTGTATACAGTTTTGGCCTCTATACCTAAGAAAGTATAGAGAGAGTACAGTGGATGTTGACTAGGCTGATGATGGGGATGGCAGGACTGCCCTATGGGGTCAGATTAGTTCAACTGGGTCTGTGTTTACTACTGTTGAGATGGATGTGACGGGGTCAAATCGAAATGTATCGAATTCTAACTGGGCTGAACAGATGAGAAGCAGGGAGGATGTTTTCTCTGGTTGGGGGAGTCTAGAACTAAGGGAGACAGTCTCAGGATGTGTGGGTGAGATGAGGAAAACTGTTTTCACTCAAAGGATAGTGAACCTGTCAAATTCTCTACCTCAGAAGACTGTGGAGGCCAAGTCACTGCATATATTCAAGAAAGAAATAGATGATTTATTTTAGATTTCAAAGGCTTCAGAGAGGGAGAAAGCCGAATATGGCATTCAGATACAGAATCAGCTGTGAATCTATTGAACAGCCGAGCATGCTCTGAACAGGCTGAATGGCCTGCTTCTAGTTTCTCTGTTTCTGTTTTTGGAGATTGCCAACTTCACACATATGTCTGCAAAGCTCAGAGCGTTTCAGGAAGGACCACTGTCTCCCCGGCACTTCATTTTCTGCTGTCATCATTGCATTTGTGACAAACCATTGTTTCTCCATACACTTGACATTGCCAACCTGCTCTAAGGTTGAGACTGAAGCATCTGAATCATCATTCAATAACACTCGGGTATAAAGATCACTTTATTTAATTTTGACTGAGGATTCAAAAATGGAAAAAGACTGATTTGAATCAAAGTACTGTGGAAGAAGATGTTGCAGAAAAAGAATTATTTTTTCTATTCATTTGTGGGATGTGGGCATCACTGCCTGAGCCAGCATTTCTTGCCCGTCCCTAGTTGCCCTTGGGAAGGTGGTGATGAGCTACCTTCTTGAACCGCTGCAGTCCTCCTGCTGTAGGTTGACCCATAATGCCTTTGGGGAGGGAATTCCAGGATTTTGACCCAGTGACAGTGTAGGAATGACGATATATTTCCAAGTCAGGATGGTGAGTGACTTGGAGGGGAACTTGGAGGTGGTGGCGTTCCAATATGTCTGATGCCCTTGTCCTTCTAGATGGAAGTGGTCGTGGGTTTGGAAGGTGCTGTCTGAGGATCTTTGGTGACTTTCTGCAGTGCATCTTGTAGATAGTACACACTGCTGCTACTGAGCGTCAGTGGTGGAGGGAGTGGATGCTTGTGGATGTAGTGCCAATCAAAGGGGCTGCTTTGTCCTGGATGGTGTCAAACTTCTTGAGTGTTGTTGGGGCTGCACTCATCCAGGCAAGTGGGGAGTATTCCATCACACTCCTGACTTGTGCCTTGTAGATGACGGACAAGCTTTGAGGAGTCAGGAGTATTCCTAGCTTCTGACCTGCTCTTGTAGCCACTGTGTTTATGTGGTGAGTCCAGTTGAGTTTCTGGTCAATGGTAACCCCGAGTATGTTGATAGTGGGGGATTTAGTGATGGTAACACCATTGAATGTCAAGGGGTGGTGGTGAGATTGTCTCTTATTGGTGATGGTCATAGCCTGGCATTTGTGTGGCGCGAATGTTACTTGCCACATGTCAGCCCAAGCCTGGATATTGTCCAGATGTTGTTGCATGTGAACATGGACTGATTCAGTATCTGAGGAGTCACAAATGGTGCTGAAAGAAATCTTGTCTGGGATGTGTTATTGGAACTTGTTGAGTGTTGCATCTGCCAACATTGTCTTGTTCAAGTGGTGAGGAAGGCAATTAGACACCTTAGATCCATAATGCATGCTCAGGGCACCAATAGAAATTGCTGAAGACACTCAGTCCAGTGACCCTTCTTCAGAACTGATGGTAGCTAGGAAAAGGTTGGTATTCATGCTGATGATGGGGTGGGAGGAGGGGGGAAGAGTAAACGGTAGGTGGAGATGGAGCCCAGATACAGAGAACAGCAATTAAACAGACAAAGGAATGGGTAAAGGTCAGTCTGAGGAAATGAACAGCTACTAATAGGGACCATTAGTTGTGGTGGCAGTCCATGTCTAGTGTATGAGATTTGGGTTAGGACATGGGAGAAGGGTCTCAGGCCCTGAAACAAAACTTAGGTGTTCTGCAAAGTTGTCACCCACAAATGCTGAAGAAGGGTCACTGGACCTGAAACCTTAACTCTGCTTACTCTTCACAGATGCCGCCAGATCTACTGGGTTTTTGCAGCAATTTCTGTTTCAAAGTACTGTGGAAGAAGATGTTGCAGAAAAAGAATTATTTTTTCTATTCATTTGTAGGATGTGGGCGTCACTGTTTCCATTGTTTCTACTTTCTCCTCAAACCTTTGGATCCTTTTAGCCCCAAGATCTATTTCTAACTCTTCCTTGAAAACATTCAATGTTTTGGCCTCAACAACTTGCTGTGGCAAAGAATTCCGTAGGTTCACCACTCTTTGGGTGAAGAAATGCCATCTCCTCTCAGTTTAAATGGCCTACCCCATAACCTTAGGCTGTGGTCGCTAGATTTGGGCTTCTCTGTCATTGGGAACATCCTTCTTGTATTGACTGTGTCTAGTCCTATTAGATGATCAGCTGTGATCATATTGAATGGTGGATCAGGCTTGAAGGGCTGAATGGGCTACTCCCGATCCTATTTTCTGTGTAATGCACAGCACTAAATTAGGCTCAATGAGACCCCTGGAAATGCACCATAAGGCGGCATTGTAGCTCACTGGTTAGCATTGCCGCCTTACAGCGCCACACCCTCGGGTTCAATCCCAGCCTCGGGTGGCTGTCAGCGTGGAATTTGTACATTTGTCCGCATGGGTTTCCCCCAGGTGCTCTGGTTTCCTCCCACAGACCACAGATGAGCAGGCTAGGTGGATTAACACTGTGAAATGCAGGGCTACAGGGAGAGTGTTGGGGAACTGGGATTGGGTGGGATGCTTTTGGGAGGGTTGGTGTGGACTTGATGGGCTGAATAGCCTGTTTCCACTAAAGATTACTAAAAATCAGATCCGCCACAAGACATCTGAGGATGAGAATGCCATCCAGGTTTGAGATTGTTCTCCTGACATATCCTTGTCTAATGGAATGGTGGCAAAACGATAGTGGGAACATGAGATGGAATCCGTGATCCAGAGGAGCTTTGAAAAGGACAAGGATGGAGATGAGAAAGAAATTGGATAAAATGCAAACTGAGAACTAGAACAGGATTGCAACATCCACAGAAAAACCGGTAACTGAACATGACTCACCCAGCATGAAAATAGCCCTTGAAAAGGAAAATTAAGCAAAGTAAATTTACAGCATTGTATTTACAAAGAAAAGCTCATTCTGTCACTGCTATTTTGTTAAGGTGTTACTTTCTTATCGTCCGTCCTAGTACTATGTCTTAGCACTTTCCTAGAGGGAGCCCTTGTCAGTCCAATCGACTTTGATGTAGATCTCCAGAGATAGGACTAGGTAGAGGAATGGTAAATGGCTTCATGAGATATGGGAGCGTTGCGTGGCTGGAACCTTACCAAGGAGCCAGAGTTTATCAAATCCTGCTCACTAACTGGAAATTGTTCCATCATTTAGAAAATCAATTTAGGCTGTGGGAGATGTGCAGGAAGAATTGTAATGCTCCAGGCATGGGGGCCTGCTGCGGAAGTGTCACTGTCAAACTATCAGTATGAGACTAGACAGTGAACCGTGATTGAGA
This sequence comes from Rhincodon typus, assembly GCF_021869965.1. Taxonomy (NCBI): domain Eukaryota; kingdom Metazoa; phylum Chordata; class Chondrichthyes; order Orectolobiformes; family Rhincodontidae; genus Rhincodon; species Rhincodon typus. The sequence goes on from NC_063348.1 coordinate 13,672,372, forward strand.
AATGAGGGGCTTGTTAGTATGAATTCCCTCCTCACTATCCTTCCTCCCCTAACACTGCCTGGAAAATTCGCTGCTGTAAGTTGGAATAAAATTTCAGGATGGTGTGAGGTCTTTTCTCTTGTACAGCATTGCTATATCCTCCAGCAACCCTACAACCAGGACGCTATTATCTGCTACTACTCTCCTCATGTAGTATAGAGTTAACTCTACTTGTTATGTTCCGTTTAGCACTGCTATGGAAACTTGATCTATAATTTATACTTAGAGATGCAGTGAAACTTTCCATTGCAAATCACAAATCCTTTGACTAATCAGCTAACTCATTACAAAGTTTGCAGAGACATGATTTACGTGTTTGATTATGAGCCATATAGTTTGATGGCAGTGCAGGTTTTCCCCGGTCCAGCTCTGAATTTGATTTTTTTATGTTTTCTCTTGCCCATGACACCTACCTCCTCTTTCCAGGGCCATTTCCACAAAACTAGTGATCAGCAACTTCCCTTCCTGGACCCTGTGTCAGCTGATATTGTGAATGGTTCCTCTTCCTCAGGAAATATGCTCCTTCCTTGATTAATGTGTTTCTAGCCCAAGTTGTTAAGATCCCTGCTGATAGGATTACTGGGCATGTCAGATTCCTGTGTGAAACCTGGTTTGATGGACCATAAGCTGCTTGTTTACTGTGTTGGTTAGCCACTGAATATATTGACAAGCGGCTGCCAATTTACTTTTAACAAAGAACAGAAATTTTATTACACAAAAAGAAAAAAAAAATTGACCCATGTTGCACTATACAAAAACCACATGAAAAAGTATTTTTGTAAATAAAGATTCAACACTTTTACTCTCATAACAATCTTACAGACGCTCAAGTGTTAATGAAGGGTCTCTCCATCTCCACTTTAAGCTTCCATGTTCAGCTGACAGGCTAAAATTGGCTTCTAGAGTTTTTTTCTCGCTGAATACTAATCACCTTCAAAGTAAACAGTCATCTCCCAGTAGCGTTCTAACCATTTTTCTCAGTAGCTTAGCACTTCAGCCTCCACTCTTCACCTACAGACACACTACCTGACTTTCTGGATGTTTCTGTCTTTGCCTACCTGGATCATTGTATACAGTGTTGCTAGGCAACAATGCTATCCTTATACAGTTCTTTCCTTAGTCCACTAAACTGTTCACCTCAAGGGTTAAACACTTCATTAAAATAGATATAAATAAACTCCAGACACCCGGGCACCACCCACAGAACAAATTTAGAATGAAATTAAAGCTATGTCTCCTTCTCAGTGCACACAATACACATATACAAATATAGTTTAAAGCTACAGTTTGTTCTTGCAACCTGGAACCTAATTTTCCAAATAACAGTATATTATGAACTTTGATCATAAAGGAAAGAAACAACATTCAGTGCATTTTATGAAATGGAGAGAGGTGCAAGCGGAGCATATTTCAGTGGGAAAACATTTGGGAAATCATGCACAATATCATTAGCTTTACAGCGGTTGGGGAGATGGTGGTAGAGTGGAGAGGTCAGTGAACTAGGCATCCAGAGAATCAGACTAATGCTCTTGAGACACAGGTTTAGCACCATGGCAGCTGGTAGAATTTAAATTCAGCTCATTAAAATCTAGAAGATAAGGTCAGTCTTAGTAATGGTGACTATGAATCATTGATTGTGGTAAAAACTGCTCTTGTTCACTTCAAGACCACAAGATACGGGACTAGAAGAGGACTATTTGGCAGTTTGAGTCTGCTCTGTCATTTATTGAGATCACAGTTTATTTGATTATTCTCAACTTCACTGCCCTGCCTTTTCCCCCTTAATGCTTAATTCCCTTTCTGATTTAAAAATGTGTCTATCTGAGCCTTGAACACACCTAATAACCTAGCCTTGACAGCCCGCAGTGGTAAAGAATTCCATAGATTCACTACCCTCTGAAAGAAAATTGCTTCATCTCTTCTTTTTAAATGGATTGTCACTTTCTCTGGGATTATGCCTTCTGGTCCTAGAGTCTCCCACAAGGGGAAACCACATTTCCACATTAATCCTGTCAAGCTCCTAAGAATCTTATATACTTGATAAGATAAACCTCTCATTCTTCTAAACTCCAATGAATTCAGACCCAACCTACTCAATGTCTCCTCATAAATCCATCTCTCCATACCAGATACCAGCCTAGTGAAGTTTCTCTGAACAGTATCCAATGCCAGTATATTTTTTTCTCAGAGAAGGGGCACAAAACTGATCACAGTGTTCTAGCTGTGGTCTGACAACTGCCTTGTATAGTTTTAATGAAACCTCCCCACTTTTACTCTCCTTTCCTTTGAAACAAAGGCCAACATTCCATTTGCCTTCCCTAATACACACTGAAATTGAATGCCAACCTTCAGTGATTCATGCACAAGGAGCCTCAAATCCCTATGTGCTGTAACTTTCTCCAGACTTTCTCCAGTTAACTAATATTCAGTTCTTCTATTCTTCCTGCCAAAGGTGCATAACCTTTTTATTTTCCCAATAGTATTCTGTCTGCCAAGTGTTTTCCCACCCACTAAAGCTGTCTATATCCCTCTGCAGACTGTGTCATCCTCACCACTTGCCTTCCCACCTAATTTTGTACCATCCAAGCCATTAACACACATTGTAAATAATTGTGGCCCCAGCTCTGATCCTTGTCATAATCCACTAGTTAGAGGCTGCCAGCATGACAATGGCCCCTTTATCCAGCTCTTTGTTCCAAGTTAGGTAATCATCCATCCATGTTAATGTCCTATCCCCAACACCACAGGCTCTTATCTTATTAAGTAGACTTATGTATGGTACCCTAGAAATTTTTTGGAAATCCAGATATACTTAATTTACTGGTTCTCTTTATCATTCCTTCTGGTTAGTTTCTCAAAGAATTCTAGTAAATTTATCAGGTATGATTTCCCTTTTGTGGAAGACATGCTCACTCTGCTTGATCGTGTTATATAGTTTTAAATGCTCTGCCATTATTATTTAGGCTCTGACATAATTAGACTCTGTCCGATAACAGGTTTTAAGCTAATTGCCATAAAGTTACCTGTGTTTTTGATTCCTTTCCTTTTTTAAATAAAGGCATTACATTGGCAGATTTCCAATCATCTGGGACTTTTCCAGAACCTAAAGACCCTATTTGCTGCTTTTGTTATGATTGTACACTCTCTCCCTTCCTGTCCTACTCTGGGCATTATTATCCAAGTAGCTGCCCTGTACTGATGCCATATCTTCTTGCTTTGTAAGCTTACATTTCCCCTCTCACAAACCCTTACCCCATTACTTCAGTCAAAAGCCCTCTCTACAGCCCTACTTATTCAATTTGCCAGGATACTGGTCCCAGCATGGTTCAAAAGAAGCACATCCCACAACAACAGCTTCTTTCTTCCCCAGTACTGATGCCAATGTCCCACGAACTGAAACCCATTCTAATCCCAAACGAACCTTTGAGCCACACATCTAACTCTTCGACTTTATGCTCCCAATAATTTGCTCGTGGCTCAGGTAGTCATCCAAAGTTTAGTAACTTGGAGGTTCTGCACTTTAGTTTAATTCCTAACTGTTTGAATTCTTTCAGGAGAAACTCCTTTCTAATCCTATCAATGTAGTTGGTACAAGGTGGATGATGGTAACTGGATCCTTGTCCTTCCCATTCCATTCCAAATTCACTTCTAGCCCTGAGAAGATATCCTAGCCATGACACCAGACAAGCAATACAACCTTCAGGACTCCTGATTACAGCTGCAGAGAATAATATCTATCCATCCCCCTCATTATACTGTCCCCTACCACTACCACATTCCTGTTTCCTACCCACCCGCACCACCACACCCCCCCCCCCCCCTCAAACTTCCCGCGTCAAAGTGGCATGGTCAGTTTGCTCTTTCTCTCAGGATTCCCCACTCTCGTCCAAGTTTACAGAAACCTCTTCATTGCTGGACAATCACAGGGTCAGAGGCTTCGTGCATGCTTACCCTGAATCCCCATATCTGCAGTCACACCTTCACAGACCAAGTTTGAATGAACTAATATAGATATATAACTTTCCACTTCCCTAATCTGTTGCAATATCTGCAGCATTAATGTTCCTTTAGGGACGGAAATCTGCCATCTGTAACTGGTCTGGCCGACATGTGATTCCAGAATCATAGCAATGTGTTTAACTGTTAAGGAAGTGGCCTCACTCAGTCCAACAGCGGTTAGGGACAGGTAACAATAGTGGCTCTGGCTGCAACACTCACATACCATAAAAGAATAATAAAAAGGCATCATAAACGACAACAAAACATCAAATGTGGAAGTACTGAACTGTACTTGGTTTTGTTGGCCGGAATTTTCCCAGCCTCTTGCAGCTGAATTGGGCAGCAGGGGGGCACTGGGAAAATCTTGAAAGATTAACCTTGAGCTAGCTTTCTGATATATTCCCACCTCTGACCAATTGGCTCACGGGTGGACTGGCTCCACAAGCAGCTACCCAGTAACAGAGGTGGGAAGCCAACTAAGGCCAACAAAAGCTGGCATGCTTATAGTGTTCTGGCAGCTTTCCAGATGCAAGAACACAGCGGAAGGTCAGTGACCATGATCCAAGCTCGCAGTCTCTCATTTACAGATGCAGAGAGGTCCCCTTATCTTAACACAGCTAGAGTCGGAAAGATCTGAAGTACAGAAAAATGCCCTTCTGTTCATTGACTCTGTGCCGTTCAGAAAAGAGCACTTAACTATTCTAAATCCCAGCACTTGGCCCATAGTCTTGACATCACAAGTGCACATCGAAATCCTTCCTCAATGTTATGAGTGTTTTTGCCTCTACCATCGTGTCGGGGAAGTTAGTGAATCAGTTGTTGAATACAGGCATTTCCCCTGCTTGCTATTCACTAAGGCGGTTCTGCCCACTATTTTTAAAATGCCATTTCCATCAGTAGGTGAGTGACTCCATTCTTAGAGGGGGCAAGGTTCAGTCAGCAGTCAGTCTACTGACTGGGAGAAGAGTTTGTAGGTAGTTGGCCTGAATGCATGGAGATTGCAGAGGGTTTGACGACCTCTCTCTCTCTGCAATGGTGTTGTTCAATTATGTGAGACACACATTTAAGAGACCCTGGTGAAGATCAGGAGTCTTGGCAGTGGCATTGGGAATCTCAGCATGGGGTTTCAGTCACAATTTTCACCTTTTTGTGGAGTCTCCCGAACTCCATGAGAGTTCAGGTCTGCATTTAAAACAGAAGCACACATGGAGGGAAAGGTCTTTACAAACAGATTTATTAAACAGTGCCATGAGATAGTTACAGAGCCAGGCATTATGAGGCAGAGGGTGATACTAGATCAACACTCATTCTAACACAGTAATCAGGCATTGTCTTCATTCAAACAGTTGTGACAAACCTTGCCCAGTCTATAGATTGAGGAGTGTGTTAAAGCTGAGTGTTGGGTTAACCATAGTTTGATAGGGTGAATAATGACAGCCTTGCCGAGTGAGATAACAAAGTGATCTTCCTGCTGTGTTGTTGGGGGCAGACTGACCTTACTTCCCCCTGGGGAGTTGATGGCTTTTCCTCCCTTGCTTAGAGTGTGATGATACTATGGCTTTAAAAGGTGCATTTTGCCCTTTTTTTTGAAGAGAGGTTTTAAGGGAGAGGTACAGGGGTGTCTATTTGAATCCTATAAACAGCTTGTGGGGCTTTGGGTTTTTTGTTTGAACAATGGAAGCAGTTTAAAAGGGTGGTATCAAGCTCCCACAGAACCAGGACTTTTGGTTTTAGTTTTTCAGTAGCAGTTGCTGGGGTCTTGAAGCCGGATGGCAAAGCTGTTTTTCCTTTGTCTGTTACAGCTAAAAGCTGGGGTTCTCTTCCTGCTGCTAGAATTGCATGTGAGACAATCTATTTTACTAAATTTGCCTTTGCCAAGGGTGTGTTTGTAAGATGTTAATATACTACAACAGTTAATTAGCAATGGTTAATATATTTTCTAAGCATTTCGATAGAGGTGTATAGTTAAGCAAATTCTTATATTTTAATTTTGTCTGTATTTTAACTGTAGTATAAAAATAAAGTGTGCTTTGCTTAACATTGAGTAATTTGATCAATCAAATTGCATCTGGAATTCGACAACTTCCTCTTACCTTTAAAATAAGAAGAATTTAGGGTCTAGACTATCTTCTGAATACATTTTCAGGGAGTTTGATCGTAACAGTAGGGATATGTTTGGCACAGTGGAATTCTTTTACACAACAGAAGTAAGTGTGGAAAGGCAATGAAAGTTATTAGGGGGTATTTGGAATATTGGAAGATTATGTAAAGATATAAATATACAAAAGTTAGGCTGGAAAATAGAAGATAGTTCACCTAACCCATCCCATGAAGTGGTGGTCTTAAGCAGGATGTTGACAAGTTCTTTAACCTCAATATGTCATTCTTGTTCTGCATACAGTTCAACAGAGTCCAAGTCAACATAGAATATAATACAATTTAAATGATTTTACAAATATGCAACAGATAATTTTAAAATCAATTTCATTACAGTAATTTCATAAATTTATAAGGAATCTTTGTAGTTAAAACAGCAGTAAACATTTGCATTTGTCATCATATACAGGAATCAAAATCTTTCACAATAATGACCATCCATTGTTGTTATTCCCATTAAAGAAAAATTTGACCATTAGATTTTCATTTGAAAAGTACTAGGATGAATCCTCTGTTCCCAATGCACAGTTTTGTAACCTATAAGAGACAGAAGTGAAGAAAGTAGCACTGATGACAGTGGTTAGAATTCAGTATCTGCAGACACATGAGTTGGAAAGTCTCCAAGAGTAGGAATTGCATTTTGTCATTAGCCTGAGATGTTACCCAGTCTCTATGTCATGGGATGTGGTCAAAAGGAGAAGGCTCAGAGCTTCCTCCAATTCTCAGCTCATTGGCATTGTAACTTCCTTTACTCCACCATTGAATTTCAGCTGGATTGGCCCTGATCTCGGAAATTTCCTCTCCATCACTTTATCCATTTATTTTTCTTTAAGATACTCCTTGGAATCTACTTCTTCAGCCAAGATTTTGATCAGCTAAAATGTCCTTTTGAAGTTTGGATTCACGTGTTTATTTGAGTATATTCCTGTGAAGTACCTTCAGGTATTTTACCATGTTAAATGTGGTGGATAAATAACTACATTCTTATTGTTACAAGCTGTTACAGCACAGAAAACAAAACAAGAAGACTTTTCTTTTGCCTGACGTTCAAACTGTTGCTCTAATCTTTTGGGAAAATAATTCGCCCTGTTCATCTTTCCTTGTGGCTAGAAATCACTTGTTCTGTTTGAAAAACACTTACGGCCAGCATTGTCTCAGAACATTGCTTTTTAGCAGAGATTTTGAGGCTTTCGGAAATTTCTGAACAGCAAGATGATGGGTAGAAGTTGATGGAGTGGGTTCATGATCATTTTTGCCTCTGATTTTTCTATACACATAAATAACCATTTTACTATCTCTTTGAAGAGATGATATACATATCCTCAAAAATTTCCAATGGTTCAATATTGGTCATAGTGCCTCCAGCCACGAGCATTCTTTCCAAATTTATAGACCAACCTGCGGCCATCCACTCGCTCCAGGATTTCCCGTTTGTAATAATATCTGTACCGCACAAAGAAAAGATCAATTAGTGCATCTCTGAAGAAGGGTCCTGACCTGAAACGTCAACTTTCCTGCTCCTCTGATGTTGCCTGGCCTGCTGTGTTCATCCAGCTCCAGATATAACTTTGTTATCTCTGACTCCAGCGTCTGCAGCTCTTATATCTCTGATATCAATTAGTGCAGTTGTCTTAATGGATTAATCACTGGGTATAGATTTGCAGTCTGGTACAAATTGAAATCCTTCTTAAAATTGGACTTACACCCTCCTGGTCATTTATTTTAATAGGTTTCAATGAACAAGAGGGAACCAGGCTGCTAAAAATGTAACCAAGAACAGAATAAAATCCCCATGTACATATATACAAACCCATGATTGGGAGTTGGAGGAGATAAAAACATAAAGTGCTGGAGAAACTCAGTAGGTTTGGCAGCATCTGTGGAGAGAGAAAAACAGAGCTAACATATAGAGTCTTATAGTGTCATAGTCATAAAGTCATATAGCACGGAAACAGGCCTTTCGGTCTGACCATAACCCCAAACTAAACTCATTCCACCTGCCTGTGCTTGGTCTATTCCCCTTCAAACGTTTCCTATTCATGTACTTAACCAAATTTCTTTTAAACATTGTACCCGTACCCACATCTACCACTTCCTCTGGAAGTTCATTCCACACACAAACCAATGTCTGTACAAAAAAATTGCCCCTCATGTCTTCTTTAAATCTTTCTCCTCTCGCCTTAAAAATATGCCCCCTTGAAAATCCCTGACCTTAGGCAAAGGACATCTGCCATTCACCTTATCTATACTCCACATGATTTTATAAACCTCTCTAAGGTCACCCCTCAACCACCTATGCTCCAGTTCAAAAAAACCCGGCCTACTCAGCCTCTGCTTATAACGCAAACCCTCCAGTCCCAGCAACATCCTGATATATTTCTTGTAAGCCCTCTCCAACTTAATAATATTCTTCCTATAACAGGGTGAGTAGAACTCGACAGAGCACTCCAGAACAGGTCTCATCAGCATCTTGCACAATCTCAATATAATGTCCCAACTCCTGTAATCAAAGGTTTGAGCAATGAAGGCAAGCAAGCTAAACACCTTGTTAACCACCCTGTCTGCTTTATCTCTTCTTCAGTTCTGAAGTGTCGTTTCAGAATTTCAGATTTCTGGCCTCCAATATATTTTGCTTTTATTTGAGCGTGGGGGGAAGGTGTGTTTGTGGTTTACTTCATCATATAGTTCATGTTTCCCATGGTGACAGTGACCACTATAACATTTGGCAGATTCCCATAAATTTGGCTTTGACAGTGCATAGGTTTTGCTCCTGGCACGATGGGCCAAAGGGTACATAGAACATAGAACATAGAACAGTACAGCACAGTACAGGCCCTTTGGCCCACAATGTTGTGCTGAACTTTTACCCTAAACCTAAGATCTATCTAACCTCCACCGCTACCTTATACTATCATCCATATGCCTATCTAATAGCTGCTTAAATGCCCCTAATGAGGACGACTCCACTACCCTGTCTGGCAATGCATTCCACGCCCCTACCACTCTGAGTAAAGAACTTACCTCCGACGTCTCCCCTATATCTACCTCCACTCACTTTTAAACTATGCCCCCTCGTAATAGCTACCTCCACCCTAGGAAAAAGTCTCTGGCTGTCCACTCTATCTATACCTCTGATCATTTTGTACACCTCTATCAAGTCACCTCTCATCCTTCGTCGTTCTAAAGAGAAAAGCCCTACCGCTCTGAACCTTTCCTCGTAAGACCTTCCCTCCATTCCAGGCAATATCCTGGTAAATCTCCTCTGTACCTTTTCATGATTCTATGAAATGGTGAAGGGAATTCTGTTTTATGCGCATCAGATGATGTCTATAACTAAGCTGTTCTATTCAATTAGTGAGGAAACTGAAGAGGTAGATTTCAGCTGTGAGCATGTTGACTGAGGCTGTAGGTAGCAATGCCTTTTACGTATGGAATTTCCACATTTCCTGCTGATAACTGCAGTTCCAAGGTGAGCTGTGTTACACTGTCCTTTGAAAACACACTATGTCCCAAATCCAGGAGCCTTTACAGCTGCAATTCTGATCTGGGCTCTACTTTGTTGGAAAATCAGACGGAATATCCTGGAGATTGCCCAAACTGAAGGCACCATTCATTCATCCCGATCCTCTCCCCCACTTCCATGAAAGATATTGATGGAAAATAGGAGAGGAATTCCAAAAGATAAGAACAGAAACTCATTGATTTGTGACCCGATTGTTTAAACTAAAAAGAATAAGTAGCCTTTTGGAAATGTCAGCATGAGGTTGTTAAAACTATAATTTGCTATTAAGGTGTATTAAGATGTATTACAAGAATAGAAGATTAAGGGATGAACTAATTCAGGTCTTTAAGATAATTAAAAGATTTGACAGGGTAGATCGAGAGAAACTAATTCGTTTGATAGAACACTCCAATACAAGAGACCAAAATCAACGTTCCCTGTGGGTTCTGCAGATACTACACTGTGCAGCGATCTGAAAGTCTGTGTGCAGACCGTACACCAGTCGCTGCCTGTAAAGAGCCTTGTGCTTTTAATCAGTCAGGTTAATTTCTAACATAAAGTACTGGTCTAGTCAAGTTCCTATCTACTGGAAAGAGGGAAAATGGAACAGTAACCTCAGTGATAAAAAGGGAAAATCTCATCAGTGGTAAAGAAGGATATAACAAGAGCTAAGCAGGTAGTAGCAGCTTTATCATGTGAAATTAAATAATCAAAGGATTTAAGACTGTAAAGTGAGGTGTGTATTGTTCCCTTGACAACAGCTGTGAAATGCTGGTCTGTATGAATGTAGAGATTAGACAAGGTTGCACAAAAAGCAGTGTGGAGTAATGACAGAATTTAATTTATCATGACTGGGATAAACAGACCATGTCATGAATGTATTACACTTCTTCACTATGTTCAGGAAAGTTTTACAAAACACAAAAGCATGTAAGGTTACAGGCTAGCTGCTGGGTAATGGACTAGATTAGGTAGGTGACTCTATAACTTCTTAAAAGCAACGTGGGATGAGGCAGTATTAAATTTAGGAATGATCAATGAGCAAGATTTTGATGAGAGGCTAGTGGTGCCTAAATAATATCATAATTGCTTCAAGATTTTTTTTGAAAGGAAAGCATTAAACACCTATGAAGAATACAGATTTAGATGTAGATAAATAAGATTTCTAAGTAACAAAACAGAGACTGTTCACAACAAATGGTACAAATCCTTGGATGAGCAGAAACCACAGAAAGGAGATGTCTGTGAAATTAAATTTCTCAAATAAGTCATGCCTCAATGTTCTTTTTCCATGAGAAATGAGGCCCAGTCTGTCAATCCATTCCTGATGGTTGTATAAGTGGGTATTTCTGGTATCAGGTTTGTAAACCATCAGTTCCTCTATCAGTTCTGAAGAAGGGTCACCAGACTCCAAATGTTAACACTGTTTTTTCCTTCACAGATGCTGCCAGACTTGCTGAGCTTTTCCAGCAACTTTGTTTCAGTTCCTCGATGTCCAGTTTAAATATAGAGACCAGGATTGTGCACAGTACTCTTTAGTGCGTCTGGCCAAAATTTGCTGCAGATTTTGTACAAATTCCCTAAATTTCCATTACATCTTCTTGAAACAAAGCATACTCTTTTCTTAAAGCCTTGCTATGCTACGATGCAAACTTTAAGAGATTAAGGGATTTTTACTCCAAGATCCCTTTGTTCCTCTCCCTCACCTAGAGCTGCATCTTCCAAGTGTTAAATGACATTCTTCCCACCAGACTGTACTACCTCACATTTATGTGTTGAAACTCATTAACCAGTTACTGTTTCATCATTCAGTCAGGGGATGTGGGCTTCACTGGCAAGTCACGTATTTATTGTCCTTCTCTAAAGTTGGTGGCGAGCTGCTTTCTTCACCACTGCAGTTCCATTGTCGTAGATAGACTCACCAAATCTAAATCTAAATCTAAATCTGCGCTGACACTGAGGAGTGGGACGGCCCATCAGGTAACAATAGCAGCAGTAGCCACAGAAGTGGCATCACAGCTGGGCCTGACCTACACACGGGAGAGATAAAGCATAGTAAAGCAATAGTAATTGGAGATTTGACAATCAGGGGCACAGGTAGGCACTTCTTTGGCAGCAAGAGAGACTCCAGGATAATATGTTACTTCCCCGGTGCCAAGGTCATGGATATCTCTGAGCAGATACAGGGCATCATGAAATGGGAGGGTAAACAAGACAGAAGTTATTGTCCACATTGGCACAAATGACATACATAGGAAAAGTGCCAAGGTCCTGCAACGACAATTCAGGGAGTTAGGTAGTATACTGAAAAGCAAGGCCTCTACAGTGATAATTTCAGGATTAGTTCCCATGCTACTGGAGCTAGGAACAAGACAGTGTACAATTGAACACATAGCTAAAGAGCTGGTGTAGAGGGTGAGGGTTTCAGATATGTGAATCATTGGGATGTCTTCCAAGGAAGGTGGGACCTGTACAAGAAGGATAGGTTCACCTAAGCTGAAGGGGCACCAATATCCTAGCAGGCAAGTTGCAGCAGGTCAGCAAGTATGCAGACTGGGGAAGAGCTTGAGTCTAGGGCAAGTATAGCTAAGTGGAAGTGCAGTCAGGGAGAGGTTACTGAGTTCAGTGGAGTTGGAGGCTTGGACTGTATTTGCTCTAATGCAAGAAGTATAAGATGGATGAACATAGATCCTTGATTAATGCATGCAATTATGATGTTTTGCTATCACAGAGACATGGTTGAAAGAGGGACAGGATTGGCAGTTTAATGTTCCGGCATATCAATATATTAGATGAAACAGAGGAGGAAGCAAAAGAGATGGGGGAGTTGCATTACTGGTTAGGGAGCATATCACAGCTGTACTGAGGGTGGACACCCTGGAGAGATCTTGCAGCGAGGCATTATGGGTAGAGCTCAGGAATAGGAAAGGTGCATTCACAATGCTGGGATTGTACTACAGCCCTCCCAGCTGCCAGAGGGAGATGTAGTCAGATGTAGTCTAGAAAGATGTGAAAATAAAAGGGTTGCTGTTGTGGGTGATTTTAACTCCCCACTACCCCCCATATTAACTGGGACTCCTTTAGTGCCAGGGAGCAGTTTGTTAGGTGTGTTCAGGGCTTTTTTTTGAAGCAATATGTGGATAGTCCAACATGGGAGTGGGCCATATTAGGCCTAGTATTGGGAAATGAGCCTGGCCAGGAGATCAAAGTTTCAGTGGGGGAGAATTTTGGTAATAGTGACCATATCTTCATAAGTTTTCAGATACTTATGGATAAGGACAAGAGTGAACCTCAGATGAACGTGTTAAATTTGGGGAAGGCCAACTATGACTGAATTAGGCACGAATTGTAGAATGTGGATTGGAAGTGGCTGTTTGAGGGTAAATCCATATCTGACATGTGGGAGTCTTTTAAGGACCAGTTGATTAGAGTGCAGGACAGGCATGTTCCTGTGAAAATGAAGGACAAGTATGGCAGGGTTCAGGAACCTCGGATGACTGGGGAAATTATCAGCTTAATTAAAAAAAAAGGAAGCATACCTAAGATCTAGGTAACTAAAAACAGAAAAAGCCTTTGAAGAATATAGAGAAAGTAGTAAGGGGCTTGAATGGGGAGTTATGAGGACTAAAAGGGGCTATGAAATATCTTAGGCCAGCAGGGTTAAGGAGAATCCCAAGGCATTTTATACATATATTAGGAGCAAGAGGGTAGCTGGGGAAAGAGTAGGCCCTCTCAAACATAAAGAAGGGAGGTTATGTGTGGAGCCAGAGGAAATGGGTAAGATCCTTAATGAACACTTCACATTGGTATTCACCAAAGAGAGGGGCGTGAGGGATGTTAAGGTTAGGAAAAGATGTGTGAATGCTCTCGGGCAGGTCAACATGACAAAGGCGGAAGTGTTGGGTGTCTTGAACTACACCAAGGTAGACAAGCCCCTAGGGCCAGATGGATCTAACCCAGGATACCGTGGGAGGCAAGGGAGCAAATACCTGAGGCCCTAACAGATATTTTTGCATCATCTTTCATCTCAGGAGAGGTTCCAGAAGACTGGAGAATGGTCAATGTTATTCCTTTGATTAAGAAGGGAAACAGAAATAGTCCAGGTAATTACGGACTGGTGAGCCTGATGCCTGTGGTGGGGAAGCAGTTGGAGATGATACCAGAGAGACAGAATTTATTCACTTTTGGAAGTGAACGGACTTGTTAGCAAGAGGCAGCATGAGTTTGTGTGGGGAAAGTCATGACTCGCCAATTTGAGTTTTTTGAGGAGGTGACAGGAATGATTAATGAGGAAAGGGCAGTGGATATTGTCTACATGGACTTTAGTAAGGCATTTGATAAGGTACCTCATGGCAGGCTGGTACAAAAGGGAGAGTCTCATGGGACCTGGGGTGTGCTAGCTAGATGGATATAAAACTGGCTTGGTCATAGAAGACAGAGAGTGGTGGTGGAAGGGTTTTTTTCGGAAAGGAGATCAGTAACTAGTGGTGTTCCTCAGGGTTCTGTGCTGGGACCTTTGTTGTTTGTAATATATATAAATCATTTGAAGGAAAATTTAGATGATGTGATTAGTATGATTATGGATGACCCCAAAATTAGCAGAGTTGCAGATAATGAAGAAGAATGTCAAAGGATACAGTGAGATATAGATAGATTGCAGATTTGGGCAGAGAAATGGTAGATGGAGTTTAATCTGGACAAATGTGAGGTGATGCATTTTGGAAGATCAAATTCAGGTTTGAATTATACAATAAATGGCAGAACCCTTAGGAACATTGACACACAGAGGGTCTGGGTGTACATGTCCACAGATCCCTGAAAGTGGCAACACAGGTGGATAAAATGATCAAGAAGGCATACAGCATGCTAGCCGTCATCAGGTGGGGCATCGAATATAAAAGTTGGCAAGTTATGTTAGGGCTGTATAAAACTTCAGTTCGGCCAGATTTGGAATATAGCATGCCACATGACCAGAAGGACATGGATGCTTTGGAGAGGGTGCAGACAAGGTTTACCAGGACATCACTTGGTCTGGAGGGTTATAGTCATGAGGAGAGGTTGGATAAACTCGGATTGTTTTCACTGGAAAGATAGAGGTTGAGGGGTGACCTGATGCAAGTCTGCAAAATTATGAGAGGCACAGTTAGGGTGGATAATAAGAGGCTTTTTCCCAGGGTGGAAAGGTCACCTACAAGAGGGCACAAGTTCAAGGTGAGAGGGGAAATGTTTAGGGGAGAAGCACGGGGAAAATTTTTCACCCAGAGGGTGGTGGGTGCCTGGGAACGCACTGCCAGTGGAGGAGGTGGAAGCAGGCACGTTAGCTATGCCTAAGGTGTATCTTGATAGACACATGAACAGGAGGTGAACAGAGAGACAGAAACTGCACATGGGCAATAAGTAGCGGGTTGAAATAAGGATTAGGAATTGGTGCAGGCTTAGTAGGCCAAAGGGCCTGTTCCTGTGCTGTGTTGTTCTTTGTTATACTCTTAGGTGTTTAATATCTTTCCTGTCAAACACTATCACAAATCTATTATGATCACAATTAGATATATATTCAGGCACCATTAGTCTTTTGATAATTACTAGCTCATTAATCATTCCTAAATTTCATACAGTCCAGTCCCATGCTGTTTTTAGCATGTCATAGAGTCACTGATCTAATCTAGGCCCATCACCCAGCCCTTAGCCTGTGTTAGAGAAGGCTGTTCTTGTCCATTATGCAAGTATTGGATATTTCAGTCAGACAGTAGGATTTATTTTAAGGAAGTAATATTGTGGATGCTGAAAGTTTGAGATTGTTTTTGAACCTGTCATGCAGGTGCAGTAAACAGACTGGCCTAAACTTATAATTAATGCATGATCACAGCCTAATCTTCTAATAGATCTTTCCTCTTCAGCTTTACATAGTTCACAGTCAATTTACAAACAATGAAGAAATTACCAGGGTGTGGTGTTTCTTTTTTATATAGAACAACGTATCTTTTACAATCTGAATTGGCTTGCGAAATGTTTCTCTGTATTAATGCAGCACATGATAGTGTCACACTAAACTGATCATAACTCTGTTTTAATCTCATACTGTACATGGTAATGGAGATAATAACTGCTTCATAGTGGGCATAATGAGAGGCTCCCAATCATAAACCTGCCCTGTTTTCCTCGTTATCTGCACTTCTATTATAGCTATGGGGTCTTTTCATTCATAATTACATATTTATTACAAATAACAAAGATGATTTGGAGTTGGGGACTAAGTGTGGTGTGTCAAAATTTGCAGATGACACTAAGGTGAGTGGTAGAGCAAAGTGTGCAGAAGACACTGAAGGTCTGCAGAGGGATATAGATAGTCTAAGTGAGTGGGCAAAGGTCTGGCAGATGGAGTACAATGTTGATAAGTGTGAGGTCATCCATTTTGGTAGGAATAACAGCAAAATGGACTATGTTTTAAATGGTAAAAAATTGCAGCACGCTGCTGTGCAGAGGGACTTGGGTGTCCTTGTGCATGAATCGCTAAAAGTAGGATTGCAGGTGCAGCAGGTAATTAAAAAGGCAAATGGAATTTTGTCTGCCATTGCTAGAGGGATGGAGTTTAAAAACAGGGAGGCTATGCTGCAGCTGTATAGGGTCCTGGTGAGGCCACACCTGGAGTACTGTGTGCAGTTTTGGTCTCCTTACTTGAGAAGAGATATACTAGCACTGCAGGGGGTGCAGAGGAGATTCACTCGGTTGATTCCAGAGTAGAGAGGGTTGGATTATGAGGAGAGACTGAGTAGACTGGGATTATACTCATTGGAATTCAGAAGAATGAGGGGAGATCTTATGGAAACATATAAGGTTATGAAGGGAATAGATAAGGTGGAGGCAGGGAGGTTGTTTCCGCTAGCAGGTGAAACTAGGACTAGAGGGCATTGCCTCAAAATAAAGGGAAGCAGATGTAGGACTGAGGTCAGGAGGAACTTCTTCACCCAAAGGGCTGTGAATCTGTGGAATTCCCTGCCCAGTGAAGCTGTTGAAGCTACCTCGCTGAATGTTTTTAAGGCAAGGCTAGATAAATTTTTGAACAGTAAAGGAATTAAGGGTTATGGTGAGCAGGAGGGTAAGTGGAGCTGAGTCTCAAAAAGATCAGCCATGATCTTATTAAATGGCGGGGCAGGCTCGAGGGGCCAGATGGCCTACTCCTGCTCCTAGTTCTTATGTTCTTATGTTCTATATAAACCTGACAAACGCTAATTCTGACCTGGACCGAGCATTTGTTTGGGTTTAAGTGTGGAGCCTAGAAGTGCTGTACATATTTGACTTGGCATTTCTCAGAGCAGGGTTAGTGCTGACGAAAGAGCTTGATGTACTTTCAGCGACATGACACGTTTCACTCAGACCTACCTCCTTGCTGAAGACAAAATTTCGAGTTGGTTTCTGGCTGCTGCCCTGAGCACTGCATTTACATTGAGGGTGTTGGGAAATTGAATACTGAGGCCGGGGCTTCTTATGCAAGTACAAAAACAGAAGGACTCTATGAGGAAGATTCCTACCTCATTGCACGGCTCAGCTTCTCGTAGGTCATACTGCTGTTGTTCTTCTTCTTACCCCAGAGTTGAGCCACAGCTTCTGACTTGAGGAAACGGAAAACCCCTTCAGACCTGTCCTCCCACTTCAGCAGTCCTGGGTTCTTGTCTGAGTCCAGCAGGATGTCTCGAATAAACTCCCACAAGTGTGTCCCTCGAGGAGCTGAACAGAAAAGCACACAAGGAACTGAAGGGCAGAAAGACTTGCATTCATGTAGCACCGTTTGCAACTCCAGATCATCTAACTGCCAGTGCAGTACATATCATTGGAAATGCGGCAGCACATAGAAAGCCCTTACAAACAGCAATGAAATGAATGACCAAACCATGTAGTTTAGATGTTGCTTTTGAGGGATGGGAAAATGTTCTTTTGTAAAGTCTCCGGAGGTAGCATTTGATAAGAAAATATTCATCAGGGATCATCATGTGTCAATGTTATGGTTTTATGGGAGAGGAGTTTGAGGAGAAGCAATAAATGCTGGCCAGCCAGTGACACACAGATCCCACGAATGAATAAAAAAATGAGAATTGAATGCAAGAGTAGGGAGGTCGTGCTTCAGTTATACAGGGCATTGGAGGGACTGCATCTGGAGCACTGTGTAAGTGCTGGTTGTTGTACTTCTGGAAGGATGTTAATGTCTTGGAGGCAGTTCAAGGAAGGTTCACCAGACTAATACCTGCAATGTGTGGACTGCCTTATGAAGAAAGGCTAAACAGTCCAGGCCTGTATCCTTTGGAGTTTAGAAGACGTGGGGGTGACTTAATTGAAACATATAGGACCCTGAGGTACCTTGTCTGGGTGGATGTTGAAAGGATGCTTTCTCTTGTGGGAGAATCTAGAACGAGGGGGTAATAGTTTAAAAATAAGAGGTCATAGAGATGAGGAATCATTTTGTTTTCTCCCTGAGGGTTATGTCTTTAGAATTCCCTTCTTTCAATAGGCAGTGGATCTTTCAATATTTTTAAGACGGTGGTAGATAGATTCTGGATAAGCATGACGATGAAAGATTAGCAGAGATATGCAGGAATGCAGAGTGAGATGAAAGTCAGATCAGCCATGATCTTGTTGAATGGCAAAGTAGGCTTGAAGAACCAAGTGGCCTACTGCAGTTCCTTGTTTGGGTCTCTGTTCATCATCCACTTTCAGATCTAAGACACAAAGAGGGAGAGGCAACCTCTACATTTTAATGTCAATATGGTCAACAAAAGTGAATAAAACAAAGATTTGGATTTACATGCCATCTTTTCTCATCACCACAAAGTGTTTTGCAGTCATTGAAGCACTTCTGAAGTATCGTCACTGCTGTAGAAAATGTGCAGCCTGTCTGCGCATAGCATTTGAATGAGCAGATAAATATTGGTCAGGGTATCAGAGGATAACACCCCAATCTGCTTTGAAATAGTACCATCAGATGTTTTGCACCATGTGAGAGAGCAGCCAGGGATCTGAGTTTAGCATCTCATTGCAAAGAAAGGACAAATGTGAGAGAGTCCAGTGATGATGGGACTCTGTAAGTAATGGTTCAGTTAAGATTGCCAGAACACAGCAGTAGCGCTAGATGTATTTTTATTTTGAAGGCCTTGTGTTCACTAGCCTGCTGAGTGCATCATCATAACTTGGCATTAAACGGAACAATAAGCATGATTGAAGAATGATTATTCTCTGCTTTAAACTTAGCTGAGGTTTAGTTGGGCAGACAGAGAGTCTGAGAACTGTCAACCATTAGGAAGATAGGGTCATAGAGCACAGAAACATACCCTTCAGTCCAACTCGTCCATGCCGACCATGTCCTAAATTAACCTCGTTCCATTTGCCAGCATTTGGCTCATATCATTCTAAATGCTTCCTATTCATGTATCCATCCAGATGCCTTTTAAATATTGTCATTGTACCAGCCTCCACCACTTCCTCTGGCAGCTTGTTCCATACATGCACCACCCTCTGCATGAAAATGTTGCCCTTTAGGTCCCTTTTAAATCATTCCCCTCTCATCTTAAACTTATGCCCTCTAGTTTTGGACTCCTCTGCACTGGGGAAAAGAGCTATCCATGCCCCTCATGATTTTCTAAACCTCGATAAGGTCACCCCTCAGCCTCCGACACTCCAGGGGAAATAGCCCCAGCGTATTCAGCCCCTCCCTATGGCTCAGATAGGAACAGGAATAGGCCATCCAGCTCTTGCAGCCTGTTCACCCACCATTCACTAAGATCACATTTGACCTGTGATCGAACTCCATACCTTCGCTTTGTATCATTGAATCCCTCTGGTTAAGAAAAGCAATCAATCAATCTCGGATTATCAATTAAGAAACGGCCTAGCATCCCAGGTTTCGTTTTGAAAATTTCAATCAAATCACCCCTGAATCCTTATAAATTCCAAGGAATCCAACCACGCTTTGTATGAATTCTGTTTGTAGTTTAACCATTCTGGTGAGTCTATAATGCTTTGGTCCAGAGGCTGTTACGAGTTGTCAGTGCTGTTTTATCCTGAAGTGAGTACAAATCCCCCAGGGCTTTACGTCAATTGTTTTGTCATTTCTATTCTCTTGTATTCTATTCTCCATCCGTCAACGGCAGCTGCTAGGCACCTCTAAACTGTGCCATTTGTTCTCCCATCTCACCCCACTGCCTTCTCCCAAAAGGTATGTCCCAGCACAGGGGAAAAGTGAGTCAGGTTGTAGACTTGCTCGCCAAGCCAGTGTGTTTGATTGCAGACGTTTCGTCACCCTGCTAGGTAACGCCATCAGGGTACCTCCAGTGAAGTGTTGGCATTCTGTCTCGCTTGTTATTGATATGCCTTAGATTGCCGGTGTGGTTGGTATAACTTGCAGTTCTGTTTTTCAGTGGTTTGTATATCAGGTCCAGTTCAATATGTTTGTTGATGGAGTTCCGGGGGTTGGAATGCTAGGCCTCCAGGAATTCCCTGGTGTATCTCCGTTTGGCTTGCAGTGAGAATTGGTCATGTCTCTAGCTGGCTAGTTGTCAGTTATCTTCCAGTTCAGCCTATGTAATGTTTCTCACAGTCCTTACATGGTATTTTGTATATTATATTAGTTTTATTGGTTGTAGGTATGGGATCCTTTACGTTCGTCAGTAGCTGTCACGGGGTGGTTGTTGATTTGCGGGCTACGCTGATACCTAGGGGTTTGAGTATTCTTGTGGTCGTCTCTGATGTATGGTAGGGTAATTAGTGAATCTGCCTGTGCTGTGTCTTCCTGTTGTGGTCTGTCGTGGAGGTAACAGCAGATTGTGCTTTTTGGGTATCATTCCTTTTAAAAACTCTGTATAAGTACTCCTGTTCTGCTTTGTGCAATTTCAGGTTGCTGCAGTGTGTTGTGGCCTGTTTGAATAATGCCCTGATGCAGCTCTGTTTATGGATGTTGGGGTAGTTGCTGGAGTAGTTAAGTCTCTGGTCCGTATTTATGGTCTTTCTGTACACGCTAGTCTGGAGATCCCTGCTGTTCTTACATTCTACCATTATATCTAGGAAGGGTGGTCAGTTATTGTTGTCTTCTTCTTTTGTGAATTTTATTCCAGTGAGGACATTGTTTATGTGTCAGTGGGTTTCTTCTAGTTTCGTTCATTTGATAATCACGAAGGTGTCATCTACATAGCGGACCCAGAGTTTGGGTTGTGTAATTGGGAGTGCTGTTTGTTCTAACCTTTGTGTTACCGCTTCTGCAATCAGTCCTGATATTGGGGATCCCATTGGTGTTCCATTGATTTGTTTGAATATACAGTCATTGAAGATGAAGTGGGTTGTGAGGCACAGATCGAGCAGTTTCAGGGTGCTGACCTTGTTGATGATGTTGGTGTCATGGGGCGTCTGCCTTCCTGATTCGTCCAGCAGTTTGGCAATTGTCTCTTTGACTAGGTCGATGTTTATAGTTGTAAATAGTACTGTTACATCAAAGGATATCATTTTATCTCATCTTCTTCTATTCTGGTATCCTGATGATGTTGAGGAATTCTAGGGAGGAGTGGATGGAATGGGTAATGTTGTCAACTAAGTATTTCACTTTCCGTTGCAGTTCTTTGGCTAATCTGTATGTTGTGTGCCTGGTAGTGAGACAATGGGTCTGAGGGGGACTCCTGGCATGTGTACTTTGGGGGGTCCATAGAAGCCGGGTGTGTTGGAATCCTCTGGCTTCATTTTTTGGTAGTCTGTCTTGCTGATGTTTCCTGAGCTGTGTAATTTCTTCAGGGTTGTTGTAATCTGGTTCCCTAACTGTGATGTTGGGTCTGTTGCCATCATTTGGTAGGTGTCAGTATTTCCTAGTAGTGTGTTGGCTTTCTCGATGTATTGATCTCTGCTAAGGATTACTGTCGTGCGTACTTTGTCCGCTGGTAGGATTATGATGTTTCTGTCTTTCCTGAGCCTTTCCGTGCTTTCTTCTCTTCTGTGTTGAATGTGTTCCACTTACCTTTTCTGCTCAGTGTTGGGACTACTGCTTGTCTGATAGTCTGTTGTATTTCCTCTGTGAGTCTGTTGCTCACTAGTGTCGATTCCAGTGCAGCCAGCAAGACAGTTTTTTTGGTGCCTCCATAGTTATAGTTCAGTCCATGTGCTCGGATGGTCTCCTCAATATCTGTAAGTGGCCAGTCTGAGATGTTCTTGATCCATGTGTCTGTGTTGTTGTTGTGAGTGAATTTGGATATTTTGTCCTGTAGGGCTATTCTTTCCTCTGTTCTGGTCCTCTGTTGTTGTATGGAGATGACTTGTTCCAGCGTGATTGCCCATTCTTGGTCGGTTGCATTGGAGTACAAAGTATTTTGGTGCGCAATTTCCCATTCATGTTTGTGGAGGCTGTTATGGGCATCGTTGATCATAACCCTATCATTCTGCAACCGTTCTGTGCAGCTGTTTTCCGTGCCTGTGGATTGTTGACCAGTGGTTTATATTTTAAGCTTCATAGTAGTACCTGTTTTCTGAGTAAGTATAGTTGTTTGCAGGTTGCGCTCAGATGGATGGCATTTGTCTCCTATCTGCGGGCCGGGTTGAGGGTGTTGTGCCCTTAGGTGTTTAAAGTTTTTGAGAAGATTTGTAGCTCCGCTCATGGATGAGGTTGTAGACTTGCTCACCAAGCTAGTGTGTTTGTTTGCAGATGTTTCATCACCCTGCTAGGTAACATCGTCAGTGCACCTCCGGTGAAGCGGTGACGTTCTGTCCCACTCGTTATTTATATGCCTCGGTTGCTGGGGTGGTTGGTATCACTTCCTGTTCTGTTTCTCAGTGGTTTGTATATCGGGTCCAGTTCAATGTGTTTGTTGAGTCAGTCTAAATGATCATCAATATGAAATAAGTTTATGGTAATTGGAGGCCAATTCAGATCCATTGAAATTGGCTTTGGGGATACTGGGTTGGTAGGGGGGAGAATATTTTAGGCTTTCAGAAGTCTGTAAACTACATGAGGAAGGAAGAGTAGGAAATGTAAAGAATTATTAAGATTATCAAAAAGAATGAATTCAAGTGGGGAATTGTATGTTGGGTTTAAAGTTTAAAACAGGGAATGGTAGGAGGGGAGCAGGCACCAGCAAGTGGATGCGCTCACCTAGCTGATATTTGAAATCATTTTTTACCGAGTTGGTGAAGTGAGGAATTACTATCATTAGCTTGAGGAGCTTTTTAAAGAGAAAAGTTAGAGCTTCAGCAGTGTGACTAATGAAACATTACATCGATTTGGCCAAGGTAATTAGTTGTCACTCCAATGATCTGGATTATTGCAGGGTACATGCTGGCTACAATGTATGAGATTTGAAACATTATTAAAGGTTGCAGGTTCAAGTCCCAATTCAGAGATTCAATGACAGGGAGCTGTCAGTTTTTCATTGAGCTGTTCAGTGGAAGTCCCCTTGTCCTCTAATGAACAGCAATATTACCATCACCAGAAAATAATAAATGAAACTATAAGATCCTGTGAAAATACTCAAAAGTAGAGGATAGATTTATTTGGTGTCAGGCTGACCAATATAATCCCAGCACCAATATCATAGAATTATACAGTGCAAAAGAGGTCCTTCGATCCATTTAGTCTTATATCACTTCTAATCTTATTTATTTGTCTTCATCGCCTCACTACCCATGGGAGTTTGCAGTGCTCAAAAGGGTGTCACATTTCCTACTCTACACAATGATTACACGCCAAAATTACTCCATTAGCACTTTGAGACTTCCTGAAATTAATGTGCTACATAGTTGCAGGTCCATTGTTTCTCAATAATTCAACTTACAATACTGCTCTCACCTAAATCCTGTAAGAAGCAATTGTTAATAGCTATTTCATTAAAATCCTATCTCTAATTCCCAGTAATAAATCTTCTCCTGTGTAGCTCATTTGGTGCTGTGAAAGTATGTCAATCACATCATATTGCAGTACTCATTTTCCTCCCAGTCTCTCAAATACATGTTTGGTGGTTTTCGACTGGATCTGGCCTTGTTGAACTGGTTTCATTTTGATTGTCAGGCTCTCTAGTTTTTCAGCAGTCTGGTCCCTGCAAACAGCTGACTGACACATTACACAACCTGGCCCATTTCCAATTGCACAAATGTGGAGGTTTGTTCAGTTTCCTGACTAGGTGTAATTTATACCCACAGAGCATGCACCTTACAAGTAACTCAATGATCTGAATCTTATTGTCAATAATGGCGATTGAGGTTTGTCATGGAAACCTCTACGGACTAAAATATGGAAAGCCACCAGGGGAGCTCATATTGATCTGTTGGGTAGCTGTTTTAATTGGAGAAGTTTTTACACACCTCTGGAGCAAGTGGAATTTTCACCTGGGCCTCAGAGGTAGTGAAATTACCACTGCATTGCATGGTCCTTTCCACAAATACTCCTTTCAAAGGCAATCATATTCACTTTCAGAAATGAAGTTCCACCGAGAATTGAATCCTGATTGCGAGATCCCAAGTGCTCGCTATTACACCACAGAAACTACGTTGCGTCAGTGAGTAAATGTGTGATGATTACTCAGTATCGACCAGTTATTGACGCCAATTTAATTTGGGCAGCTTCAACACTCGCAGTTCCCGGACAAGACTCTCCGCACCAGCCCCCTCCCCTCATTACCATCCTGGGCTCTGCTCACTCCTACCTCATCTCTCTCAGTCCCCACGTCAAGCCTGACAACGCAACACCCACCCACCTCCAGTACTGCTCACACCATCACTACTCCAGCCCCAACATCTCCAACCCCTTGGTCCTACAGATATCAGAGAAGAACCAGGGCTGACAGATTGGGTGGTGTTGGGGCAGATACCAACAAGGGTGACCAAGTCGGGTGTTAGTAAACTCACAGAGTTAGACAATAGGTTTAAATGTTGACGGAGAAAATATTCATGTACTATTTGTGCTTAAACGTAGGGCACACGATCATGAAGGCAGACCTAAAGGAATCTGTCTTCAGCTCAAGGTGACGGTGGAAGTGGGATATGACTGAGCTGTGCCTCACTTTCTGGTAAGGTTCTGATTCTGCACACTGCAACATTTCCCATTATCGCCAAATGTGGCAACATATTTTAAAGCACAGCCAGTCATATCCAAAACGTGGGCGACTGTGAGAAACACAGGGGATGTTTCTAAATGAATTCAAACATTTTTAATGCAGGAATCAGATTAAACTGGGGTCGAGGTAAAATGTAATCGGCCACTCCTTGCTGATCTGCAATCTAGGACATGCGAATTAGAAATTCATGGTTAGGTTCATCTAGTGAACTCTGATGTGCAGGTTCATTCCTGTGTGATTCAAATGGTGAGCACTTGAAATTCTGACTCTGATGAGTTACCACCAGAAATTCAATGGGATGACAACTGCACAGGTGCCTCCTAGAATTAAGGATTAACCACCCGGACACTGTTGGAGACAATTAAGGAACAAAAACCACCAGGACATCTTCTCGGGCCAGTCAAACAGCAAATATTAGGGTCCCACCTTGCCCAGTTATGCAGTATGTTCCTCGACTATGCAAACTAAGGCAAAAATATACAATGGTTTTCCAGAGCACATGGCATCATGGATCTTGATATTGGCTTTTTTTTTATTCATTCGTTCACATGTGACTATAGCTGGCTGGGACAGCATGTATTGCCCATTACTAGTTGCCCCTGAGAAGCTGCCTTCTCAAACCACTGCAATCCATGTGCTGAAGGTAAGGGAGGCAATGGCCTAGCGGCGTTACTAGTAAAGTGACCAGAAGCCATGTTCTGGGGACCCCGGTTTGAATCCTGCCATAGCAGATGGTGGAATTTGAATTCAACAAAAATCTAGAATTGAAATCTAATAGCAACCATGAAACTGTTGTTGATTGTTGTAAAAACCCATCAGATTCACTAATGCTCTTCCTTTAAGGAGAAAAACTCCTATCCTTATCTGGTCTGGCCTACATGTGACTCCAGGTGCACAACAATGTGGCTGACTCTTAACTGTCCTCTTGGCAATTAGGGGTAGGCAAAAAATGCTGGCTTAGTCAGTGATACTCACATCCCATGAAGAATAGAAAGAAAAGGTAAGTCCCCAATAGTGTTAGGGAAAGAATTCCAGGATTTTGACCCAGTGACAGTGAAGGAACAGCGATATATTTCCAAGTCAGGATAGTGAATGGCTTAGAGGGGAACTTGCAGTGAGTGGTGTTCCCATGCATCTGCTGCCCTTGTCCTTCTAGATGGAAGTTGTTATGGGTTTAGAAAGTGCTGTCTGAGGATCTTTGGTGAATTTCTAAGTGTATTTTGTAGAGAGTACACACTGCTGCTACTGAGAGTTGGCAATAGAGGGTGTGGATGCTTGTGGGTGTAGTGCCAATCAAGCGGGCTGCTTTGTCCTGAATGGTGTCAAGCTTCTTGAGTGTTGTTGGGGCTGCACTCATCCAGGCAAGTGGGGAGTATTCCACCACAGTCCTGACTTGTGCCTTGTAGATGGTGGACAGGCTTTAAGGAGTCAGGAGGTGAGATACTCGTTGCAGTTTTCCTAGCCTCTGACCTGCTCCTGTAGCCGCTGCATTTATATGGCAAGTCTAATTGAGTTTCCCATAACTGGAAACCTCCAGGATATTGATCGTGGGAGATTCAGTAATGGTGGCGCCATTGAATGTTAAGGGCTGATGGAATTTGTAATTGTTGGAACTTGCATGGCGCAAATGTCACTTCACAATTGTCAGGCCAAGCCTGGATATTGTCCAGATCTTGTTGCATTTGAACATGAACTGTTTCACTATCTGAGGGGTTGTGAATGGTGCTGTACATTGTGCAATCATCGGCGAACATCTCCGCTTTGACCTTATGATGGAGGGAAGGTCTTTGATGAAGCAGCTGTAGATGGTTGGGCCAAGGACACTACCCTGAGGAACTCCTGCAGAGATGTCCTGGAGCTGAGATGACTGACCTCCAACACCACAACCATCTTCCTATGTGTCAGGTATGACTCCAAACAGCAGAGATTTTGCTCCTAATACCCACTGATTCCAGTTTTGCCAGGACTCCTTGATACCATATTCAGTTGAATGGGGCCTTGATGTTCACCTCACCAATGTAATGTGACCAATGATGAGCATGTTCAAGTAGATTTGCAGGATACAACAACACATGTTTATATCATAAATTTAACTTTGGAAAATACCCCAAGGCACTTCACAGGAATGGTTTAAGATAACATTTTACAATAAACCTCATTAGGAGATATTAGGGTCGATGATCAAAGGGTCAAAGAGGTAAGTTTTAAGGGAAGTCTTAATGAAGGATAGAGAGGTTTAGGGAGAGAATTCCAGTCTTTGGGGCCTTAAAAGCTGATACCATGGCTATTAAAGAAACATGATTCAAATTGGGACTGTTCAAAAAGGTCGTGTTTGGAGGAGCACAGTTATTTTGGAAGGTGGAGGAGTTTGCAGAGACTGTGAGGTGCATAAATGGGAGCAAATATAGATGAGATAGGGGTTTGGGAGTGCAAGGTAGGATACAGGCTGCAGGGTTTTGAATAATCTCATGGTTAGAGAGATTAGAAAGTCGGAGACGAGATGGCATGGTGACTCAGTGGTTAGCGTTGCTGCCTCACTGCGCCAAGGACTCAGGATCAATGCCATCCTTGGGCAACTATCCGTGTGGAGTTTACACATTCTCCCTGTGTCTGCGCACATTTCCTCCGGGTACTCTGGTTTCCTCCCACAGTCTAAAGATACCAGGTTAGGTGGATTAGCAGGTAGGTGGGAGAAGATGGACAGGTTGTGTCAGATCAAGGAAGTGGGGATGAGACAGAGCGTTGGACATGGGATGAGGCCTGGGGGTGGGAGATTTTAAAATTGGTGAATTCCACGCTTAGGCCATTATGCTGTCAGCTCCCGAGGCGGAATATGAGGTGCTGCTCCTCCAGTTTCTGGGTGGTGTCATTGTGACACTGGAGGAGGCTCAGGATGGCCATGTCACCCAGGGAGTGGGAGGGGGAGTTAAAATGGTTGGTGACTGGAAGGTGTTGTCGTTTGTTGTGTGTTGTGTACAGAGCACAGATGCTCGACAAAACGGCCTCTGAGTCTCCACTTGGTCTCATCGATGTAGAGGAGACCACATCGGGAGCAGTGGATGCAGTAGACCACATTGGCAGATGTGCAGGTGAGCCCCTGTCTGATGTGGAAATGTTTGTTTGGTACCTTGAATGGAGGTGAGGGTGGAGGTGTGGGGCAGGTGTAGCACTTCCTACATTTGCAGGGAAAGGTGCCGAGGGTGGTGGGGTGACTGGGGAGTGTGGAGTGGACGAGGGAGTCCCAGAGAGAGCGGTCCCTATGAAAGGCAGATATGGATGGGTGAGTGAAATACCTCTTTGGTTGTGGGGTTGGATTGCAGGTGGTGGAAGTGGCAGAGAGTGATACTTTGGATGTGCAGGTTGGTGGGGTGATATGTGAGGACAAGGGAGATTATGTCTTTATTTTTGTTGTGGGGAGGGGATGTGAGGGCAGAAGTGCGGGAAACATAAGAGATGCGGTTGAGGGCATTTTCAAACACCGGAGGGGGGAAGTTACGTTCCTTGAAATAGGAGGACATCTGGGACGTGTGGCAGTGGAACGCCCCATCTTGGCAGTAGATGCGGCAGAGGCGGAGGAGCAGGAGATCGCATTCTTGCAGGAAGGTGGGTGAGAAGAGGTGTAGTCCAGGTAGTTGTGGGAGTCGGTGGGTTTGAAATAGATGTCAGTTTCGAGGCGGTCACCAGAGATGGAGACAGAGAGGTCCAGGAAGGAGAGAGAGGTATTGGAGATGGTCCAGATGAGTTTGAGGTTGGGGTGAAAGGTGTTGGTAAAGTTGTTGAACTGTTCAAGCTCCCTGTGGGAGCACGAGGCATCACCAATACAGTCATCGATGTAGTGGAGGAAGAGATGGGGGACAGTGCCAGTGTAGCAGCGGAAAAGGGACTGTTCCACGTATTCTACAAAGAGGCAGGCATAGCTTGGGCCCATACAGGTTCCCATGGCCACCCCCTTAGTCTGTAGGAAGTGGGAGGAATTAAAGGCAAATTTGTTAAGGGTAAGGACGAGGTTAGTTAAGTGGATGAGGATGTCAGTGGATGCCGACTGGTTAGGCCTGCAGGAGAGGAAGAAGCGGAGGGCTTTTAGGCCATCCGCGTGGGGGATACAAGTGTACAGGGATTGGACGTCCATAGTGAAGACTCTAACTTGTGACAGCAAGCGCAGGGGTGGGAAGAGAATGGTACAGCCACAGCACTGGGTGGCATGACACCCAGTGGAAAAAGAATTAATTTCAATGCAGGAAGAAGTTTGTAGACCTTTCCAAGTCAGCAAAGTGACATGTGATGACAGAAAATAATCCTTCTCCTAAAGATATAACAGAGACGACAAAGCCTTTATCATCCCAGAGGTGCAGCTAATCGCATAAGAGTGTAACCATGTCAGTTTAATGCTCTTTACAACAGTGATTTCATGTCAAAATGAAACATTTAATTGAAGGCAAAACTCTTTGAAACTACTTGAGGTCACAAAAGGCATAAAATAAGCACATATCTTTACTTCACCTTCTCCTTCAAAAATTATCTAGCACTCAAAACCTGCAGTGCAGGTTAAACATCGTTCCCTCTGGGGAAATGCGATGAGACAAGCAAAGGTAATTCTACCACAGTTCTGCAGACAATAAAGGAGCAGGTCTGTGTTGCGTGAAAAATCCGATTGGCACAAAACTCAGAGAAGCATCAAGTTAGAGCAGAAGGGACAGTTCCATTATAAACACCTACACCGTCACTGACCAGTTCCATTATAAACACCTACACAGTCACTGACCAGCTCCATTATAAACACCTACACAGTCACTGAGCGGCTCCATTATAATCACCTATACTTTCACTGACCGGC
>NC_063348.1:13701983-13715417 GCF_021869965.1 Rhincodon typus
CACTGACTGGCTCCAATATAAACACCTACACTGTCACTTACTGGCTCCATTATAGACACCTACCCTGTCACTGACCGGCTCCATTATAAACACCGACACCATCACTGACCGGCTCTAGTATAAACACCTACACCGTCAGTGACCAGCTCCATTCTACCAAGCAAAATGAGCTGTCTCCAAGGATAACAGCAGCAATGACAGCATCTGCATAGATCATAGATGATGCTGTGACGGGGTGCCTTATGTGGGAAGAGTATTATGGAAATAGACAGAAAATGTAGGTTTTTAAAAGTCATATTATGAAGTGTGTCTTATATTAGCATAGCAGCTAGGCAAAAGCAGATTGCAGGATTCTTAGTTTGTCTGACTGATTTTTTGGCTATGCAGGAACTCAACAGAAAAAAATAAAGCCAAGGAGAGGAAAATGCACCCAAACCCCACTGCCCTATCCATAACTTTTATAACTGTGGGCTATAATCTGTTTGGACTCTTTCAGAACTACAATTTTTATTTCAGAATGGGCTGGTAAAGATGGCTGGTTTTGGGGTCCCTGGACTCTCAGTCTGATGTTTCCAGTAAAAAGAACTGGTGCACTGTCTCAAATATACAAGAAGCACATTACAGAATAAAGGCAGTCTCTCCGAGACCCCCCTCACTGCTTTTCTGGCTTCAATAGTGGCTCATTAACTTCAACCCAACGTGACCTCAGTAGGAGCGCTTTTACAAACTGAATGGTGTTAAAAAGGGTGTTTAATTCAGCCTGCACAGTGCCCTCAGCACAGAACAACCGCAGAAAAGGCAGCCACATCCTCACATTTAAAACATGGAGACTGCTGCATATTAAAGTCTCTTCCTTTACAAGTCGATCTGTACATAAACTTGATATCCTCACGAGGAAAACCACAAGCAACTAACTTTGAGGCGTATTGTAAAGTCCACCTGAGGAATCTCCCTGGACTAACCCTTCAGGAGTGAAAAGATCTGCTCCAATGGGCCTATGTTCTGATGTTCTCAAAGATAAGCCGAGCACGTGAACCATGAATTAGTCCTATAATTGGTAATTGGTAGAACTGCACTTTAGTCTGTAACTGCACTTCAGAGGTCTGAAGCAGAGTCATACTGGACTCGAAATGTTAGCTCCGTTTCTCTCTCTATAGATGCTATGACACATGTTGAGTTTCTCCAGCATTGTGTGAAGGGAGTGTGCACTTATGTGCGTGTGTGTTTTTATGTTCGGTACTAATCTGACTGGATCAGGATTTTATATTTGCTATAAACCAGACTGGATCAGGATTTTATGTGCGACTAACATTGCAGAGGATATCAATTAGTGCTGCGCAATGTTTCAACAAAACATCTTTCCTTTTAAACCATGGAAATTGAGATGGGTTTAAATCCCGGAAAATGGCGACACAACTAGATAGGATGATAAAAAGGGCATCTGGCATGCTTGCCTTTATTGGTCTGAGAATTGAGTACAAGCTCAGGACGTTATGTTGCAGCTTTATAAGACTTTGGTTTGGCCACACTTAGAGTATTGCGTTCAATTGTGGTCACCTCATTACAGGAAAGATGTGGAGGCTTTTGAGGGGGAGCAGAAGAGGTTTACCAGGAGACTGCCTGGATTAGAGGGTATGAGCTATAAGGAGAGGCCGTAAAACACGGGTTGTTTTCTCTGGAGCGATGCAGGCTGAGGGGAATTTGATAGAAGTTTATAAAATTATGAGATGTATGGATAGATGTGATGGTCAGAATGTTTTTTCCAGAGTTGAAGTGTCTAATGCGAAGGGGCATGCATTTAAGTTGAGGGGGATAGTTCAAAGGAGATGTGAGGGATGAGTTTTTTACACAGAGAGTGGTAGGAGTGTGGAATACGCTGCCAGGGGTGATGATGGAGGCAGATACAATAGGGGCATTTAAGACACTTTTAGATAAGCACGTGAATACGCAAGGAATGGAGGGACAGGGACCAAGGGCAGGCAGAGGGATTAGTTTCATATGGCATCATGTTCGGCACCACATTGTGGGCCAAAGGGCCCATTCCTGTGCTGCACTGTTCTATGTTCTATATTCTGGGCAATTCAGCCCCTTGAACCTGATCTGTCATGCAGCAAGATCCTGGCTAATCATTGTCTTACTTTTACTTACTAATGCACATTGCCCCTGATATTCCCACCAAACAAAAAATCTTTCCAATCACAGTTTTGACATTTTGAATCGATCCACAGCCTGCAGTGATTTCCCTGTTCTTTGCGTAAAGAAGCCAAGCTGTCATTCTCAGGTTTCAGCCCACATGAAAATGTATTGGTAATTTCTTCAAGTGCCCGGTCTCTCTGACATTTTTCACAGGAAAAACACAAGGCTCTTTACAGGCAGTGACCTGAGTACGGTCTGCACACAGACTTTCAGATCGCTGCACAGTGTAGTATCTGCAGAACCCACAGGGAACGTTGATTTTGGTCTTTTGTACTGGAGTGTTCCATCAAACGAATTAGTTTCTCTCGATCTACCCTGTCAAATCGAATTATCTCAAAGACCTGAATTAGATCATCCCTTAATCTTCTATTCTGGACAATACATCTTAATACCAGCAAATTATAGTTTTGACAATCTCATGTTGACATTTCCAATAGGCTACTTATTCTTTTTAGTTTAAACAATCGGGTCACATATCAATGAGTTTCTGTTATCTTTTGGAATTCCTCTCCTATTTTCCATCAATATCTTTCATGGAGGTGGGGGAGAGGATCGGGATGAATGAATGGTGTCCTCAATTTGGTCAATCTCCAGGATATTCCGTCTGATTTTCCAACAGATTAGAGCCCAGATCGGAATTGCAGCTGTAAAGGCTCCTGGATTTGGGACATCGTGTGTTTTCAAAGGACAGTTTAACACAGTTCACCTTGTAACTGCAGTTATCAGCAGGAAATTTGGAAATTCCATATGTAAAAGGCATTGCTACCTACAGCCTCAGTCAACATGCTCACAGCTGAGATCTACCTCTTCAGTTTCCTCACTAATTGAATAGAACAGGGTATAACAGGGAGTGAACTGTGTTGGCTGCACACTGGCTTCTTTGGAAAGTGGGAGCTTGTTATGAAGTTAGGATGGGGCGAGGTCACTGAGGAAGTTTTAAAATAAGGAGGAGAATCTCAAAATCATTGCACTGCCAGCAACTTTCCTTCTAAGCTGTGCAATGATTTATGCTGCTCGGAGGCTCTGAGCTTGCCACGGGATGTGAAGATTCAATTGATCATGGTTTCGAAAGTCACCACAGTCCGCATTGAAGAAAGAAATCAAGAAATAAATAATAATGTTCTCTGGTGAGGAGGATTCCACATACTCTCAGGCCTGAGAGAAGAAACAAAATCCCTTGATCTCCATCTTAAATAGAGTTGAAATATTTACACTGCGTCCACATGAAGAGTACATGGCCTCCTGACACAACTGGCTGTGAGCTGACCTCATCCTTCCAGTCACACTCCGAGCCACTCCCTGAGCGACCTGGTGCCAGGACTAATGTTGAACTCCCTGCTAGGAGCTACAGTGATTACAGGCGAACACATGCCCTGGTTTCCCCCATTCCTTACATGGAGCTGTGCCCTGTCATTATCTGAAGACCCCATCCAACATTTTGACAGCAGGAAGTTTCATCATGAAGAATGGTTAATTGTTGCCATCTACTTACTGCGCTTTTTCCCATTTGATCTCTGCGACTGGACGCACTGTTTCACATTTTGAGAATCTAAAAAGATGACAGGAGCACTGTCATGTTGGGTGTGTGTGCGGTTTTAATTACTTTCCGAATTGACAACATGGTTAACTTCACTCATTATCGTGAATAGTGAATGTGAAGTTTGAAGTCTCCTTGCCCAGAGACATCTTCTCTTCAATCTGGCAGCGTTTCCCAGTGCAAGGGAACCCAGGCCTAATTGAAAAGGCCTTCACGGAGGTTTAAGATAGGATCTCCCAGTGATGAAGAAACTTATGAATGGCCAGAAAGGACCAAGAAAGCTGCATTTTGAGGAGCAGAACAAGGTCCACACTGGCATCTGTTTGAGACTCAACACTTTCTTTAAACCAGGGCTTATTCCCTCTGGTCTCTGGCAGTGACTGGCACTCCCATTACATTCCTACAGCTAGCCATATCGGGCTCGATGATTTTGAGCTGTACATTGATGTCAATCGTTTAAGGGAGGCCCTTAAATTATAATCAATCAGACCTCGCCTCCTCCACAAAGTGGGATGGAGAACAAACAAATGAGTCTGACAAAGTATTATTACCTGGAACATCCTCAGGATCAGATTTCACTGCAGTCTCCTTTCTTCCCACCTCTTCACTATTGATGCAATCTGAAAATGAAGTGAATCATATCGGATTTCAGTCTGTTTGCCAAGTCTCAGGCGATAAATAGAAATACAATCGTGCGCCAAACAATAAGTAGAGCCATACTTTCAAATTTATTTTGAGACAAATATTCATCTTCCTTCCATGCATTGTTGACAGTTGACAAATCTGAAAAACACCCCAAGAAATAAAAGTGTTTGATGGACAGACAGACCAATTTAGGAGCCAGCACCTTTGTTTTTCTACATCATATTTGCTCACAGTTTTTTATTGTTGGGTAAAGTGAGAACCTGTCATGCAAGTATCTGTTCATCTTCAACATAATCCACCTTAGTCAAATATTCACAGAGGACATCAGGCACAGACACAAACATAAGCTGTGTTGTTTGAACCATGTTACACTACACTCTAAAGTATAACATTGTTTTGTCTTGTGTTGGATAAATCACATTATGATGTATTGTGTTGCCTTGGGCTTTAATTATTTTTAGCACATACAGATGAAGATAAATCCAATGTTGAAATGAAAGGGCAGAAAGAAAGTACCAAACTGTACGGGCTCTACTTTAACTGCAACTTGAATACTTCAATATGTGGACACCAAGCTACCACTTGAGATATTTCAAACGTCCCTCTCCATCCTTGCCACTTCCAGTCTCTCTCTCTCCTTGTCATTCCCCCACACTGTCCCTCTCTCTCACCCTGTCACTACTCTCCCCCCAGCTCTCTCTCCCTGCCACTGTCCCTCTATCTCCCTGCCATTCCCTCCCTCACTCCCTCTCTGTCCCTGTCACTTACCACTTGACCCACTTAAACATGCTCTTTCCTTCACTTGATATCATCTTTCATCTCTTTGGTTGCAATTGTTTCATTTGCTTAGTGGAACTTTTGTCATTTGAGGTATATACTGTTCCTGGAATAATTTTCCTTTGGAAACATTCCACCTGTTTGTACTTTGCCTGGATAGTTTTGACCAGTTTGCTGTTTTCAATCTCTGACTCATATCTCACTGAAGTTAATTTTATTAACATTTAGGAGCATAGTAATTGTGTTCAGTGTCTCCTCTTCAAACCTAACATGGAATTCACTCATGATCAGTGTTAGAAAAGTAGTGTCGTACAGTTAAGATCATTACCTATAACTGATTCACTACAAAATGTTTAGGTTGTGGAACCCAAGTGCATGATAATAGTCAGAGAGCTCAGATAGACTGGTTATGGTTAGTGTGTGACAACACTCAGAGAG
Organism: Rhincodon typus; assembly: GCF_021869965.1. Taxonomy (NCBI): domain Eukaryota; kingdom Metazoa; phylum Chordata; class Chondrichthyes; order Orectolobiformes; family Rhincodontidae; genus Rhincodon; species Rhincodon typus. The sequence continues at coordinate 13,707,577 of NC_063348.1, forward strand.
CTCAGATGGGATGGGGATGTTTAATGTCCAATACCAGTCACAATGTTCCAGTTGATGATTAATGATGACTCTATTCACATTTCCCAGAAATTCTTCCATGTTGATGTAATTTTTGCCATCTTTCTAATTAGAGAATTCACAGAAGAGATGAGCCAGGAAAGGAGATGGTTCGATAAATTAAATAGAAAAGCAAAACTTACACTTGTGAATGTTAAACAGCAAAGAAAGTAGATTGATTTGGGTGGCTTTTTTGAATAGACTTTCATTTGGACTTCTGTGTTCAGACCAGGCCATAGGGCTGTTTGCTGTCAATTGGTGTATTTGAAAAGATGGCACTGTTTACAAAGGCAAGAAAGCTCTGGATCAGGAAGCTGCTGTTCTGACTATTCAGAAGGACAGACAGGGAGGAAAGGGAGGTGGTGTAGCTCTGATATTTAAGGATAACATCAGGGTGCAAGTGAGAAATGATATAGATTCTATGGAGAAAAAGGGTTGAATCAATGTGGGTGGAAATTAGAAATTGTAGGGCGAAAATGTTACTGATAGGTGTAGTCTATAGGCCACCAAATAACAACATCATGATGGGGCGGGCAATAAACAAAGAAATAACTGATGCATGCAGAAATGGTATGGCAATTATCATGGGGGATTTTAAACTACATATAGATTGGTCAAACCAAATCGGTCAAGGCAGCCTTGAGGAAGAGTTTATAGAATGTATCCATGATAGTTTTCTCAGACAGTGTGTAATGGAACCGACGAGGGAGCAAGCTATCCTAGATCTAGTCCTGTGTACTGAGAAGGAATAATTGATAATATCATAGTTAGGGATCCTATCGGAAGGAGCAATCACAGTTTGGTTGAGTTTAAAATACAGATGGAGGATGAGAAGGTAAAATCCAATACCAGGGTCCTGTGCTTAAACAAAGGAGACTACAATAGGATGAGAGAGGAGTTGGCTAAAGCAGACTGGAAGCAAAGATTCTATGGTGGGACAGTTGAGGAACAGTGGAGGACTTTCAAAGTGATTTTTCACAGTGCTCAGTAACAGTATATACCAGTGAGAAGGAAGGACTGTAGGAAAAAGGATAATCAGCTATGGACAACTAGGGAAAAAAGGAGGGCCTCACGTTGAAGGTAAATGTTTACAAAGTGGCAAAGACCAGTTGGAAACTAGGGGTTTGGAAAATATGTAAAGGTCAACAGAAAACCACAAAAAAAAGCTTTAAAAAAGTTAGATGGATTACGAGAGTAAACAGCTCTGAATATAAAAGCAGATAGCAAAAGTTTCTACAAGTATGTAAAATGATAAAGAGTGGCTAAGGTAAACATTGGTCCCTTAGAAGATGAGAAGGGGAATTTAATAATGAAAAATGAGGAAATGGTCGAGGCATTGAACAGGTATTTTGTGTCAGTCTTCACAGTGGAAGACACAAATAACATGTCAAAAATTGATGTCAAGGAGTCTATGGCATGTGAGGACCTAGACACAATCATTATCACTAAAGAGGTAGAGTTGGGCAAGCTAATAGGGCTAAAGGTAGACAAGTCTCTTGGCCCTGATGGAATGCATCCCAGGGAGTAAAAGAGATGGCGGGGGAGATAGCAAATGCACTCGTGGTAATTTACCAACATTTGGCGGACTCTGGGATGGTTCCAGCAGATTGGAAACTAACAAATGTGACACCACGGTTTAAGAAAGGAGGTAGACAAAAGATGAGTAACTATAGGCTAGTTAGCTTAACTTCTGTAGAGGGGAAAATGCTTGAATCCATAATCAAGGAAGAAATAGCAAGACATCTGAATAGAAATTGTCCCATCGGGCAGACGCAGCATGGGTAAATGAAAGACAGGTCCTGTTTAAGTAACTTACTAGTATTCTTTGAGGACATTACAAGTGCAGTGAACAATGGGGACCCAGTAGATGTGGTGTATCTGGATTTCCAGGAAGCATTTGACAAGGTACCGCACAAAAGGCTACTGTGTAACATAAAGGTGCACGGCATTGGGGGTAATGTATTAGCGTGGATAGAGGATTGGTTAACTAACAGGAAGCAAAGGTTGGAGATCAGTGGCTAGTAGTGTGCCTCAGGGATCAGTGTTGGGACCACAATTGTTTACTATTTACATAGATGATTTAGAGTTGGAGACCAAATATAGTGTGTCAAAGTTCACAGATGACACTGATATGAGTGGCACGGCAAAGTGTGCAGAGGACACTGCAAGTCTGCAGAGGGATAGAGATAGGTTAAGTGAGTGGGCAAGGGTCTGGCAGATGGAGTATAATGTTGGTAAATGTGAGGTCATTCATTTTGATAGGAATAACAAAATGAATTATTATTTAATGGTGAAAAATTACAGCACACTGCTGTGCAGAGGGACCTGGATGTCGTTGTGCATGAATCACAGAAAAGTTGGTTTGCAGGTGGAACAGGTAATTAAGAATGCAAATGGAATTTTATCCCTCAGTGCTAGAGGGAGGGATGGAGTTTAAAAGCAGGGAGGTTATGTTGGGTACTGATGAGGCCATACCTGGAGTACTGTGTGCAGTTTTAATCTCCTTACTTGAGAAATGATGTACTGGCTCTGGAGGGGATACAGAGGAGATCACTAGGTTGACATGTGAATTGAGAAGGTTGCCTTATGAGGAGAGATTGAGTAGACTAGGATTGTACTCACTGGAATTTAGAAGAATGAGGGGGAGCAGATTTAGGACTGAGCTGAGGAGGAATTTCTTCACCCAAAGGGTTGAGAATCTGAAGAATTCCTTGCCCAGTGAAGCAGTTGAGGCTTCTTCACTGAATGTTTTTAAGGCAAAGGTAGATTTTGAACAGTTAAGGGATTAAGGGTTATGGTGAGAACGTGAATAAGTGGAGCTGAGTTCATGAAAAGATCAATCATGATCTTATTGAATGGCGGATCAGTCTCAAAGGGCCAGATGGCCTAATCCTGCTGTTGGTTCTTATGTTCTCATGTTTCATTTGGGGAGATGATGTTTTAATTGGGAGATTGCTTTGTTTAGATTGGGGAGATTGTTGTACTGGAATAAAGGGGAATTTGTTGCTTCTGTGAAGCTGCAGTTCTTTGATGCAGCTTGTGGTTGGTGTACAGCAGGTAGTAGATTGAAATTTGTCCTGCAGACTTGAGTTCATAACATGGGGAGGATTGTGACGTGCGGATTGAGTTCATTATTGTATGGAAATTCCAAAGGATTTTGCATTTGATTTGAGGATTTGTTTCGTATTGCAGAGGCGGTTATGTTTGATTTAGGGAGTGTGATTTTCCTGGATTGGCAAGGTTGTATTTGATCCCAGAGTTAGCCATTTTCAGATTCTGAAGTGTTGCACATACGGATCGGGGAATTCATTGTATGTGCGTATTCGCAAGGCTGTGCTCTCTGAATTGTGATGTGGGGCTGGGGGAGGAGAATGATTCTCTTACTTCCTTTAAACTTTTGTTTTCATTTATTGTAGACATGATCTGATTGTGATTGGTGATAGCCCAGATGCTTACCAATTGTTTGTGATTTAACTGTGCCATTGACTGGGAACAGCATGCCATTGAGAAAGACACCTAAAGGCAAAATAAAGAAATCAGTTCCCTCTACTCTGCAGCATGTGACAGAAGTCTTGAAGTAACTCTCTGCTCTCAAACCTAACATTAATTGGTCCTGTGTCAAAATGACTGTGACCAAATGCTACGCGTCGGGGCTGTGTTCAATACCTTTGTGCAAAACATCTCCACATTTGGTAACAAAACAAAATCAGTACCTGGCTGAGATTGGCTCAGTTCTGTCCATGGGAAGGCATATCACTGTCACCTCTCCACAGGACACAGATTCCTGATTATTTGAAATGTGCAGAGAGAATGAGCATCCTGGATATTAACTATCCAACCACGTCGCTTATTACTAGATCTGGAGTCAGCAACAACCTTCTCTGACAAGGGGATAGTAATTAATAGGTGAAGCTTCAAATATTTTACACTTGGAAAATCACAAGACGTGACTTGCCATCAGTCTGGGTGTTGCAAGTAGCTAAATCATGGAAAGGAAAAAGATATGGATATGACTGGCCAAATGGCCTCCCCTGAGAGGTAATTCTTCTATCCTCCTAATACAAATAACTTCATTCTGACTGAAAGTGAGGTTGATGCTCATTCCTACAGATTCTGTCAGGCCCATTTCTCAGGATCTTGCCTCTTTGGCTCAGTAAGGAGTATTCTGCTCCCCAGCAAATCTTACTGTCTGTGTGTCGGGAGACAGTTTCAATCCTGCCATTTTCCCTGCTCCCCCATAGATGGGAACCATCTTCCATCTGTATGTAACCCTGTCAGAATGAAATTTCTCTCTAGAAATTTGAAATAAATCAATGAAGTTGCAGTCCTTGAAATATGAGGACCTCTGGGATGTTCGGTAGTGGAATGCCCCACTTTGGGAGCAGACGCGGAGGAGGTGGAGGAATTGGGAGTAGGGGATTGCATTCTTGCAGGAAGTTGGGTGAGAGGAGGTAGTGCCTAGGTAGCTGTGGGAGTCGGTGTGCTTGAAATAGACTGAAATAGATAGTTTTTACTATTTCCAAGTGACTGTAAGGCCGGAATGACAAGGAAACTGCGCAATGTGTCAGCTTAGGGTACTTGGTGGCCTTGTGATTTGTGCGCAGGAGTCTGTGGGCTCATTCTCCCATTGAATAGACTTGAATGCAAACCCAAGATTGACTTCAGTACATGATTGAGAGAGTGCTGCACTGCTAGCAGCAGTCTAGAAGTGCATGTTCAATCTGTCACATTGGTGTACCTCATGCTATTTTAAAAGAGAGATAGAAGTTCTGTTTAGTTCCCTCATTGAAATGTCTCTCTCAACCAACATCACTAATCCAATTTATCTGGTCATCATTACATGGCTGTCTGTCGGTCACTCCTATGTGTAAATTGGCTTCTAGATTCCCAACATTACAGTATACTGTAGTGAACAGTGAAGAAGGTTATCTCAGCGTATATTGATCACATGGGCCAATGGGCCGTGGAGTAGCAGATGGAGTTTAATTTAGAGAAATGTGAGGTCCAACATTTTGGTAGGGAAAATCAGGGCAGGACTTATACACTTAATGGTAAGGCCCTAGGGAGTGTTGCCAAACAAACAGACTTAGGGGTACAGGTTCATAGTTCCTTGTAAGTGGAGTCACAGGTAGACAGGTTAGGAAGGCATTTGGAATGCTTGCCTTTATTGGTCAGTGCATTGAGTATAGGAGTTCGGAGGTCATGTTACAGCCGTACAGGACACCAGTGAGGCTACTTTTGGAATAATGCATTCAATTCTAGACTTCCTGCTGCAGGAAAGACATTGTTAAACTTAAAAGGTTCAGAAAAGATTTACAAGGTCCAGACCTGAAACGTCAGCTTTCCTGCTCCTCTGATGCTGCTTGGCCTGCTGTGTTCATCCAGCTCTACACCTTGTTATATTTTACAAGGATGTTGCCAGGGTTGGAGGGTTTGAGCTATGCAGAGAGAACAATGAGGCTGGGGCTATTCTCCCTGGAGCATTGGAGGCTGAGGGTTGACCTTATAGAGGTTTATAAAATCATGAGGGGCATGGATAGGGTGGTCCTGACCCAAAATATCAACTTTCCTGCTCCTGTGATGCTGCTTGGCCTGCTGTGTTCATCCAGCTCCACACTGTGTTGTCTCTGACTCTAGCATCTGCAGTTCTTACTATCTCTGGGTGAATAGCCAATGTCTTTTACCAAGGGTAGGGGAGAAGGCGTTCAAAACTAGAGGGCCTATGTTTAAGGCAAGAGGGGAAAGGTTTAAAAGGGATCCGAGGGGTAACGTTTTCACGTAGATGGTGGGTGTATGTATGGAATGAACTGCCAGAGGAGGTGGTGAAAGTGGGTACAATTACAACATTTAAAAGGCACAGGAAGGGTTTAGGGGGAAATGGCTGAAAAGCTGGCAAAAGGGACTAAATTAATTTAGGATATGTGACCGGCATAGACGAGTTGGACTGAAGGGTCTGTTTCTGTGCTGTATGATTGTATGACCTCAAAAGTACTCCATTGACTTTGAAGCACTTTGGGACATCCTGAGGCAGGAAAATATGTCTTTCTTTGTTTCTCTTTCCTCCGACATGAAAGATTTGACCGGAGTTAAGTAATCGGATTAAGCAGAAATGTGGAAATGCAGCCTTACACAATGGTACTTGCCTCTTTGCTGTGCCATCAGTGGCTGTCCAGGTGATGGGAGGTACTTGCTGCTCCAGTTTAAGCTCTCAAGGTTGGCAAAGAGAAGTGGTCCCAGAGCTCCAGCGACCTGGTTGAAGTGCTCCAAAGGCATCGAACACAACTGCTCACCCGTAACGTCGAAGTCTTGAAAGCGAATACAATTGCCATCCAACTGGTTGGTGTCCAGTGTGTGTTGGAGCCACTCCCACACTTGGTACTTGGACCAGAGGTGTGGGTGAGTGTGATGCCATGAACTTCCACTGTACCCACCTGAAACTGGAGGGTACAAGCACATGGTGAACATTGATGTCACAAAGACAGAACTTCCTAGGTGTTGCTGAGGCTCGGTGAGGAGGCAGAACCCAGGGTAAAGTTGTGAAGGACCAAGACTGTTTAGACATCTGATACATTCCAATCTGCAAATGATGTTGCTAAAGCTGGAGTCAATGGGACAGGGCTTACCTTCACAGTAACTGCTTAGGGTCATGTTGGGCCAACTGAGGTACGTTCAATGGTGCCATTAGGATCTTCTGTTGAGGCTACAGCCTGGTCCTTATCGATAAGGGTGTCTTCTCACTCACCCCAGATAGAATGTCATTGAATAATAGAATCCCTACAGTCTGGATAGAGGCTATTTGGCACATTGAGTCCGCACCGACCCTCTAACCAGCATCCCACCCAGACCCAGTCCCCTACCCTATCCCTGTAACATTTCCCATGGCTAACCCACCTAGCCTGCACATCCCTGCACACTATGGGACAATGTAGAATGGCCAATCCACCATGTTTGGACGTGGACGTTACATTGAATGTGACGGCCATATTCACAGGGCCCTCCCTCCACAACGCCAGCCCAGCAGTTGTAGCAAGACCTGGCCCTTAATTGAAACTCCTTCCAGTGCTGCAGACAGTACCTCTATTTTGAGGAGGCCTGCCTGCCTCATTAGCACCTACTTAGCATTGATTTGAGTCCTCCATTTGGAAATCTAGCATTTCTGGGCCACCTCCCCATTCTTAGTTGGATGGGATCTCTGGAGGGCACTTCTGAGTTGACCACCTATGAGGATGGGGGGGTAGATTGCAATGGAAATCCTGCCATTGCCTTGTCTGGGTCCTGGCCATGAGTACCATGACCCAGTTGGGCCCAATCCAGTGCACCTCCTGTTGTTGTGTAAGTCATGGTTTGGAGTGGAGCATACTTCACCTCAGGGTTTGAAGGCTGTGGGTTCAGGGACCAGAGGATAACATTTAAGCTCACTCTGTCACTGCAGTGTCTTTTAGGTGAGATATTAAACTGAGATCCTGTCTGCCTACTGGGTGCATGTAAAGATCCCATGTTATTATTTTTAAAATTGTGACTTATAGCTGTTCTATTGGTGAAAATCAATCCATCAGTTGACACCATTGAAAACAAATGATTTGAAATGTAAGATACACAGAAGCCAATCTGTGCACAGCAAGTGTGAATACACTTCAAAACGAACTTTGTTACAGAGAAAGTAGGAACTAACGATGCTGGAGCATCTGAGATAACAAGGTGTAGAGCTGGATGAACACAGCAGGCCAAGCAGCATCAGAGGAGCAGGAAGGCTGATGTTTCGGGTCTAGGCCCGAAACATCAGC
>NC_063348.1:13715817-13751763 GCF_021869965.1 Rhincodon typus
CTCAAAACGAACGTTGTTGGGTGTAAAACATGAGGAGGTGAAAGTGAATATTCCTTTCCTGCTCCATGAGTGAATGCTGCCATTTTCCTTTCTTCCACAGCACCACAATGAGACATTTGGTCAAAGCAAGCATCTGCTAGCTATTGGCTGTGGAGGTGATACTGGTGTCATGGTAACGTTACTGGATTAGTAATTCACAGACCCAAAGCTAATGCTCTTTGATCATGTGTTCAAATCCCACCCAAGGCCACAGATTCAATTAACTATATACAGAGTTGAAAGTTAGTAATGGTGACTTGGGCAACTATCATTGATTGTTATTAAAAAAATGCTTTCATTAATAAACTTTTAGGGAAGGAAATCTGTCTTCGTTACCTACTCTGGCCGAGATGTGACTCCCAGTAATGTGGTTGACTCTTAAATGGCCGAGTAAGCACTTTGTTGAAGGGCAGTTAAGGAGGTGCAACAAATTGCTACCTGCAACACCTACATCCCATGAGTTTAGAAAAAAAATTCTTAGATGCTTTAAAACCTCAGCACAGGGACAGCTGTTATGAGGGAAGAAAGCAGTCACGTGGATATGGAGAATATTCAAATGAGGTAGATTAAGGGTCAATAGATGTGAACCTGGAAAAACACAGGAGGTTAAACAGCATCCGAGGAGCAGGAAAGTCAATGTTTCGGGCTGAAACCCTTCGTTAGGACAGCGGGGCGGGAGGGGAGCCCAGAAGTAAATGTGGGGGAGGGGAGTGGGGCTGGGAGAAGGATGGTGGGGTAGTGATAAGTGGATGCAGGTAGGCGGTTATTGCGAATGGTCAGTAGGAAGGGTGGAGTGGATAGGTGAGTAGGAAGATGGACAGGTTTGGTCAGGTCAGTGAGGTGAGGAGGAGGGGAAGGGCTGGACATGGGATAAGGCTGGGGGTGGAGGGGTTTTGAAGCTGGTGAAGTCAATTTGAGACCATCGGGCTGTAAGCTCCCAAAGTAAAATATCAGGTGTTGTTCCTCCAATGACTATGACAGTGGAGGAGGCCAAGGATGGACATGTTGTCAGGGGAGTAGGAGGGGGAGTTAAAACGGACAGCAACTGGAAGGTTGGGTTGTTTGGTGCGCTCAGAGTGCAGATGCTCTGCAAACTGATCCCTGATTCTGCGTTTTGTCTCCCCAGTATACAGGAGGCCACATTGGGAGCAACGCATACAATAGATCAGGTTGGATGAAGTGTGGGTGAATCTCTGCTGGATTTGGAAGGATTGTTTGGGACCTTGGACAGAGGTGAGGGGGCAGGTGTTGTGCTTCCTGCGGTAACAGGGAGAGATACCGGTGGAGAAGTTAGTGGGTGGGGCGGGGGTTGTAGAGCTGACGAAGCAGTTATGGAATGAACAGTTTCTGTGGAAAGTGGATGGGCTGGGGAAGGAAATATCTTTTTGGTGGTGGGGTCTGATTGTCGTTGGCAGAAATGTTGGAGGATGATGCAGTGGATTCAGAGGCTAGTGGGGTGGTACAGGAGGGCTTAGGGGACTCTATCCTTATTGTTGATAGAGGGAGAGGTTTGAAGGCAGAAGCACGGGAAATGGGGGAGATGCGGCTGAGGTCATCTTTAATTACAGAGGAGGGGAAATTCCGGACTCTCAAGTAAAAGGATATCTGGGATGTCGTGGAGTAGGACACCTCATCCTGGGAGCAGATGCGGCAGAGGTGGAGGAATTGGGAGTATGGGATCACATTTTTGCAGGAGGATGGGTGAGAGAAGGTGCAGTCGACAGAGCTGTGGGAGTCAGTGAGTTGAAATGGATGTCACTGGTGAGTCAGTTTCTGGAGATGGAGATTGAGAGGTCCAGGAAGGAGAGGGAGGTGTCAGAAATCATCCAGGTGAATGTGAGGGTGTGGTGGAAGGTATTCGCCAAGTTGATGAACAGCTCGAGCTCCTTGCAGTAGCACAAGGCAGCACCTATGCAGTCATCGATAAAGCGGAGAAAGAGGTGAGGGATGGTGCCAGTGTAGTAAGGTGGGCATAGGTCAGGCCCATGTGGGTGCCCATGGCCACCCCTTTGGTTTGTAGGAAGTGGGAGGAATCAAAGGAAAAATTGTTGAGCGTGAGGACCTGTTCTGCCAAGTGGATGAGGGTGTCGGTGGAGGGGGACTGGGTAGGCCTACAGGAGAGGGAGAAGCAGAGGGCTTTTAGGCCCTCTGTGTGGGGGATACAGGTGTACAGGGACTGAATGTCCATGGTGAAGATGAGGTGTTGGGGGCCGGGAAATTGAAAGTTTTGGAACAGGTGGATTAAAGGTCCACATCTCCTTTGGTTTCCTTCTGTGTTTGTCGAATTGGAGGGAATTTTGATTTTTGAATGGTGAGTCCTAATGCTGTTTATGAAGTGCTCCGTGCAGGTTATCACTTGGAGAGGAACTGAAATGGGCAGGATTTTCTCCAGTGTCAATATCAATCTAAGGCTATCCTCAGTCCAGTCTCATGAAAGCAGCAGCTCCTACTCTTGTCAGTTCATCAGCCTTTCCTACTAAAATGAAAATTATTTTTAAAATATCAATAACAAGCTTTTAAAATTAACATGATAAGGAAAGGAACAAAAACAAAGGTGCTGGAAAAGCTCAGCAGGTCTGGCAGCATCTGTGAAGGAAAAATCAGAGTTAATGTTTCAGGTCCGGTGACCCTTCCTCAGAACTGATGGTGGCTGGAAAAATAACAGTTTATATGCAGAAAAAAAGGGACAAAAGGAGAGGGGAATGGGGTAAGGAGAGTGTTTACTCCCTACCCCATCCCCCTTCCCTTTTTTCTGCATATAAACTGATGTCTTTCCCAGCCACCATCAGTTCTGAGGAAGGGTCACCGGACCTGAAACATTAACTCTGATTTTTCCTTCACAGATGCTGCCAGACCTGCTGAGCTTTTCCAGCAACTTTGTTTTTATTCCTGATTTACAGCATCTGCAGTTCTTTCAGTTTTTATGATAAGGAAAGGAATGAGTTTGGGAGATCTGTAATGAGTAAATGAATGTTCCAGCATTATACAGATTATGTATATTTGTTGAAATCTTTCCTTTTACACCCTTCAGGACCACTCACAAGAAGTACTGACATAAAAGTAGTTCTTGGAATTTCTTGCAAATTGTCCTAATGAATGCAAGATGAAATGTTTTCACGAATTATGTCTCTTTTTCACTATTGCTTAAGTCCCCTGCTAGCAAATACCAAAAGGAAATCTTAATTGGAAAGACACTCTTCTGTAGTAATTCCAGCAGGGCAGCGAATTAGAAACATTGTTGAAAAATGACCACTTTATGCCAGCCCTAAGACTGCAGCATTTCAGATTCCATCTGCTCACTGGCTGAAACAAGGCGGATTTTAACTCCCAATGTTCAGCAGCAGGAACATGGATGTGATTATCTGGGGGCTTCCCAAATCCTGAATTACCCATAACTTCTGGCTGAAACTATTTCCTCAGAACTTCCAGCAGCATTATCCTCAAAGTTGGCTGTTGCCATTGGTCCCAGGTGATTACACATGGCTCATCATGTGTGCGCTGCCTTCATGCTATCTAATGGTAGCCTTTACAGTAGACACAGCCTAATGATATCAATGTCATTGGGTGGCAACCTTTCGACCTCTGGCTTTGTCACACTCTGGGGAGTTGGATGATTTTAATTCCCTCCGTGTCCATTCCCCAGATAAATGAGGGACTTCAAAACTGAGATAGTAGGAACTGCCGATGCTGGAGAATCTGAGATAACAAGGTGTAGAGCTGGATGAACACAGCCGGCCAAGCAGCATCAAAGGGGCAGGAAAGCTGACGTTTCGGGTCTGGACCCTTCTTCAGACGATGCTGCTTGGCCTGCTGTGTTCATCCAGCTCTACACCTTGATATCTCGGCTTCAAAACTGAGGTCCTTTCCACCTTGGAGGTGATGTAGATTAACATTTTTAAGTACTGAAAATCATTTAGAATTCGTATGTTTTTTAAGAGACAAATACTGAGAATCTTTCAAAGCACGAAGATATTGATATACCCAGACTGTGTGCAGTGTGACAGATTAGACGCACATTCTATTGTTTAGATTTTCTACAACTCCTTATTCTTAAGAGTGATAATTAGCTCAGGTGGCTGGATAGCTTGTCTGTAATGGAAGGTTGAAGTTAACAGTGTGGGTTCAATTCATGCACCAGCTGAGGTTACTATGAAGGACTCTCCCCTGATCTGAGGTGTGGTAACTCTCAGATTAAACCACTACCTGTCATCTCTTTCTAATGAGAGAGTGGAATTGTGGTGACTTTACTTTTAATTCTATGATCAGTAGCTTCTTTAGAACTGAAATGCTGTTGCAAGCTTTTCAACATTTGTATATTTGGCTTATGATTCATACTCTACCATGTTTGATCAAAAGGTAGCCCTTATCTTTGACTTGAGTTTTATTGGTGTACTAATCATTGTGAGACAGAAAGGAAATATATAAGCAGACATGAAGGGCTTGAATAATCGATTGGATGTGTTTTGACGCAGAGTATGATTGAAGGATATGGGAAGGAGACAGGCGACAAAATTTGTGAAGCTAAGGGACATTTTCTTTTGGAAAATTCTCTGAGGCACATCATTTTTTTAAATAAAATGTCAGTATAAAATGAGTGACAGGGTTGTCTTTTACATTTTTTTCTCCTTATTGTTTTGACTAAATTCACCAGAAATCAACAGCAGCTGAAATATTAACGGGAGCAGGGAGGTGTAAAGCGAGCTGCTGATCACTATGTGCTACTTTACAACAATACCCCAGTCTATATCTATGCCCAGTGGTTTTGCTATGATTTTTGTTCAAAATCCTACCATTGCTTTCCAGGTCGAGGGTGTTCCATGCGAATGGCAACTGCTGAAATACAGGGTGGCATCTGAACTCAGCATTCATTCTGCTCCCTCCTGTAAAGTCATGATCTGGAATCAAAGGGAAGAGATGTCATTGTTTTCCTGGCCTCGTTGTAAAGGGTGTCAATAGTTCTTTGCTACTGTATAGAAAGGGATTTGTAGTTGCTTGAAAATGCCTGCAGTAAACCAGACACAATAGTAACATAATGTGGCTGCTTCAGATACCATCTTCCTGCTGAAGGCAAAACACTGCAGATGCTGGAGATCTGAAACAAAACCAGCATCCGTGGAGAGGAATCAAATTGTGAAGGGTTGTACCATATTAACTCTGTTTCTCCCTCCGCACATACTGCCAGACCTGCTGAGTTTCTCCAGCACTCACTGTGTTTGTTTGTTTTCTGCTGATTCGGGCACTTTTAGAAAGTACTGGGAGCTGGGACTTCACCACATCTGAGTGAGTTCAGAACCAATGTGATCAAGAAGAAAATACTTTAAAAGATTTTAAAACTTAACACATGCATAATACTATATTTGTTTGACTTTTGCCATTTTCTTTTCCTCTTTCCTGCACTTCTCACGTCCTTATTCTCTCTTTTATTTCTTCCTCTTTATTGTTCTTTCCCTGCTTCTTTCGCAGTGGATCCAGATTTGTTGTAATTACCACTGGAACAAAGGCTTAGCCTCTGTTGCACAGAAAGGACATCGGAGTGACTTGAGTATATATGAGATTGTCCAGAGCCTCCCCTGTGTGTCTCTCAAGGCCCTTTGCCCCTGCTACTTGGATTTCCTCAATGCTTTCAGCAGCCTACTCCACAGGATCTTCCATGACAGATATCCTCATTATTAGTCACCTTCCCTCCACAGTGCAGGGTTGTGGTGGTCTTCAATGCTCTGCACAATATGTCAGACCCACCCTGGAACACACTGAAGGGAATCACCAGACCATTTTAGACATCTGAATCTCTTCTTCTGCAGCCACACATGATTGGTCACTCATGGGGAGAGAGTCAGGTTTTATACCTCTCCTGTGCTGCAGTGCAAGGGTTCCTCATTGCCGTGAGCAGCTGTGTCTTCAATGGGCAGCCCTCATCTCTGGGGATCCATTCATCAAGATGACGGGATGAGGGACTGGAATGGCTGTGACACCTAGTCCTGAACAGTACTTGAGCATTATGGCAGCTGTCTGTAAACAGCACCCGCTCCTGAAGGATCCACTTTCGATGGTCACTGTGCAGTTGTACGTCAATGGGGTGAAAGCTCTTTCTGTTGATAAAAGCCACTGGGAGGTCCATAGGAGCCTAGTGGCTACATCCATAAAGACAATGGAACTATACTCAAGGGGAATCCATTGGTGATGTTCCACACAATGGCTCTCTGTACCTGACTGTCTAGATCACTTCAGCAATGACTTGTCGTCACCTCCTCAAACCACAAACAGGCTCTGACATGGAGGATTCCACACATGTCCCAGTGCATCGGTGAAAAAAAATGATCTTCCGAACCATTCACATCAGGCATCTCCATGCTTCTCAGAGGAGTCTAAAGTATGGGGCTGAAGTCAGTGCTAGCCTCCCTCGAGTATCTTCATTGACATCTATGCACAGGCATCTGCAGATAGTATAGGCTTACATCTTTCACTGTTCAGAGAAAGTTCCCTCAACTCATTCCTGGGGTGAAAGGCTTAGTTTTTGAAGAAAGGTTTGACAGATTGGAGCCAAACTCCATTGGTGTTTAGAAGAATGAGAAGTGATCTTATTGAAACATTACAACATCCTGAGGAGACATAGGAAATTGGAGCAGGAGTAAGCCATTTGGCCCATGATTTCATCATTCAACTGGAACATGGGATTTGATAAGGTAGGTGTTGTGGGATGGATTTAGGGCAGCAGGCAGAACTAAGGGTCTCAGTTAGAGGTCTCCCTTTTAAGACACAGATGAGAATAATTTCCCCCATGAGGGCCTATGTGTGTGGAATTCTCTTCCTCAGGCACCGTTGGATGCTGGGCCCCCGAATATATTCAAGGTAGAGTGATGAATGAGGGAGGCGAGGGTTACGGAGGGCAGAGAATGATAGTGGAGCCAAGGCCACAACCAGACCAATTGTAATTTTATAGCATGGCGGAGCAGACTGGAAGGGCTGAATGGTCTAATCCTATGACTGTTCTCTGTGACCCTCTGTTCCAATGTACACTACTTCTGGGTGTTCTTTGGGCAGAGGCTCTCTACCTCTGTGTACTTTGCCCTAGAGACTAACCCTCTCACTGCTATTGCTGCTGTGGAGATACCGATGCCTGAACGTCCCTCCATTCATCTCTGTCCACCTTTCCTGTTCCTCCCAACCTCCCTCCTCTTTCACAGGTGAGGTTAGCAAGACTAGGTATTTGAGTCTCAACCAGTTGGGGTCCAGCCCCTCAAATAGAACCAAACACCCCCCCACCAAAACCTTCCCCTTACTACCACCTGCTGAACAGGGTACTGCTTCCCCTCTGCATCCCAACACCAGTCTCACTTATAGGATCACCGGCTGATCCTCTGTCGGATGGCATTGATGCTAATGGCGAGACTGCTGTATCTATGAGGTTCGATCACATGGGTCTGGCACCTGAGTGTTGAAGGTCCTGGTGAGGTCCTGCTGTCCTAAGCACCTGTACCCGATGTGAAGAGTTCATCAATGTCCCTCAGTGTGAGATAGCCAGACGAAATCTGCCCAAAGCAAAGGTGCCCAGAAGTTTCTCAGGATATTAATACAAGATCTCTGCTAGCTCCACTTATAGGACCATGCACACCCACTCCCCACCCCCTCCCACTCCCCACTTTACCACCACCCGCCCCCACAACAGACCCCTCCCACAATCACTGCCACCCCTACAGGAGCAACACCCTGTATAACTGGTCCTTTCTGAGACCTCCCTTTGCTGCAATTGCTGTACCCTCTTGAGGCAAAACACACTTTGAAAATGGCTGCCCCCCGAAATGGTGGTGAGGAGGTGTCTCTGCCAGGTTAGGGATCTGACATCCCAGGATTTCTGTGCACTGTTTATTAGTTAAAACAGCCTGTAATGCCACCTGATTGTATGAGAATCCCAGTTCACGACCTCCTGCACAGAGATAGTAAGAAATGCAGATGCTGGAGTCAGAGATAACACAGTGTGGAGCTGGAGGAACACAGCAGGCTAGGCAGCATCAGAGGAGCAGGAAAGCTGATGTTTCAGGTCTGGACGCTTCTTCAGAAATGGGGGAGGGGGAAGGGAGCTCTGAAATAAATACAAAAAGGTGGGGAGTGGTGGCAGCAGGTAGGTAGTGGTGGGGATTGGTCAGTGAGGTGGGAGGAGTAGATAGGTGGGGGAGGAGACGGAAAGGTCAATGAAGTGGGGACGGGGGTGCTTGGTCTTGGGATGAGGGTCGGGGATGGGGAAGCTAGTAAAGGTGAGTGTAGGTAGGTAGTGGTGGGGATTGGTCAGTGAGGAGGGAGGGTACCTACACTCACCTTTACTAGCTTCCCCACCCCCGACCCTCATCCCAAGACCAGCCACCCCCCTTACCCCCGCCTCATTGACCTGTCTGTCTTCTCTCCCACCTATCCACTCTTCCCACCTCACTGACCAATCCCCACCACTGCCTACCTGCTATCACCACTCCCCCCCCTTTTTCTATTTATTTCAGAGACCTCCTACACAGACTCGGATAATGTCACAGTGGTGAGCCCACCTGCATCTTCCTGCCCGCTAGGAAACATTTC
Source organism: Rhincodon typus (assembly GCF_021869965.1). NCBI lineage: Eukaryota > Metazoa > Chordata > Chondrichthyes > Orectolobiformes > Rhincodontidae > Rhincodon > Rhincodon typus. The sequence goes on from NC_063348.1 coordinate 13,724,422, forward strand.
AAAGCAAAGTTATGATGTTAGAGTTCCGTGTCTCAGTCTTTTGTCCCCTGCAGATTGGCTCCTATCTGTTTCTTCAGGTTTAGGTAATGCTGCAGCCATTGTGTCAGTTTTTGCAATAGTGAGTATTGAGCTGAACCTTCACTCACCTGGCTGGGCTCATTTCCCAAAACTGGGTCTAGTGTAACCCCTTCCCTGTTGTACTGTTTACATGCTGTGTCAAGAAACCCTTCCAAAGGGTTCTTACAAATCCTGCCCCATCTCAAGGCCCTAGCATGAAGTGAGTTCCAGTCAATATAAGGGAAGTTAAAATCACCCACCACAACAACCCTGCTGTTTTTACATCTTTCCAAAATCTGTCTACATATTCTTTCCTCTATCTCCTGCTGGCTGTTGGGAGGCCTGCAGTATACCCCCAGCAATGTGATTTCACCTTTCCTATTCCTGACTTCTACCCATGCTGCCTCGCTGCACAAGTCTGCTGATGTATCCTCCCTCAGAATAGCTGTGAGATACTCCTTTACCCACAATGCAACTCCCCCACCCCTTTTACCTCACTTTCTATCTGAAACATCTAAATCCTGGGACATTCAGCTGCCAGTCCTGTCCCTCTTACAGCCAAGTTCCGTAATCACTACAATGTCATAGTTCCATATGCTATCCAAAGCTCTAAGTCCATCTATCTTGCCTATTATACTTCTCGTGTTGCAACACATGCATTTCCGAGCACCTCCCCTGTTCCTTTCGGCAGCATTTCCCTGCCTGTTCTTGTTTGACTTGGTTTCTACCTCTCTCTCAATTTCTGCATCTACTGCCTGACTCCTCTGGTTCCCATCCCCCTGCCACACTAGTTTAAACCCTCCCCAACCAGTCTACCAATTACCCCTGCACCCCCTCCCCCCGCCCCACCCCCGCAGGGACATCAGCCCCAGTCCTACCCAGGCATAACCTGTCCAGTTTGTACAGGCCCCACCTCCTCCAGAACCGGTCCCAATGCACCAGGAATCTGAAACCGTTTGCCTCACACCATCATTTCAGCCATGTGTCCATCCTATATATCCTGCTGTTTCTACTCTGCGTAGCTCATGGCACAGGTAGTAATCCTGAGATAATTTCCTTTGAGGTTCTACATTCCAACTTTCTTCCTAGTTCTCTATATTCTGCTTTTAGGACCTCATCCCTTTTTTTTAACCTATGTCATTTGGACGAATGTGTATTACAACCACAGGATCTCTTCAAGAATGTCCTGCAACTGCTCTGAGACATCCACGACCCTAGCATCAGGGAGACAACACACCATCCTGGACTCTTTGCGGAGCCAGAAGAGGTAAGTGAGGTCCTAAACGAATACTTTGTGTTAGTATTCACCAAAGAGAAGGAATTGGAGGATGATCTCACGAGAGGGAGCATCGAAACTCCAAGCCAAGTTGCTATTAAAAAGGAAAAGATGCTGTGCGTCTTAAAAAGTGCTATGGTAGATAAGTCTCCCGGTCCTCATGGGATCAATCCCAGAATATTGAGGAAGGCAAGAGAACAAATTACTGGAGCATTGATAGACATCCTTGTGTCCTCTTTGGCCACAAGTGAGGTCCTAGAGGACTGGAGTATAGCCAAAGTTGTCCCACTGTTTAAGAAGGATAGCAGTGATAATCCAGGAAATTACAGGCCTGTGAGCCGCACATCAGTGGTAGGGCAATTATTGGAGAAGATTCTCAGGGAAGATTCTCTATACACATTTAGGAGCAAATGGACTTCTTCATGATAAACAGTATGGTTTTGCATGGGGAGGTCATTCCTCACTAACTTGATTGAGTTTTTTGAGGAGGTGACAAAGATGATTGATAGGGGAAAAGTGGTTCATGTTGTCTACATGGACTTCAGTAAGGCCTTTGACAAGGGTCTCATGACAGACTGGTACAAAAGATGAAGTCACATGGTATCGGGGTGAGCTGGCAAGATGTATCAGAACTGGCTTAGTCATAGGAGACAGAGGGTAGCGGTGGAAGGATGCTTTTTGGATTGGAGGGTTGTGACTACTGGTGTTCCACAGGGATCATTTCTGGGACCCCTGCTGTTCACGATCTACATAAATGATTTGGAAAAAAATGCAGCTGGTCTAATTAGTAGGTTTGGAGATGGTACAAAGATTAGTGGAATTGAGGATAGTGAGGAGAATTGTCAGAGGATACAGCAGAATACAGATCAGTTGGAGGCATGGGCAGAAAAATGGCAGATGGAGCTTAATCCAGACAAATGTGAGGTAATGCATTTTGGAAGGTCAAGTACAGGTGGAAATTATATAGTGAATGGCAGAACTCTTAAGAGTATTGATATGCAGAGGCATCTGGGTGTGCAGGTCCACAGATTTCTGAAGGTGGCAGCGCAGGTAGTTAAGGTAGTAAAAAAGCCTATGGCATGCTTGCCTTCATTGGAAGGGGCATTGAGTATAAAGATAGATAAGTTATGCTGCAGCATTTAGAACTTTAGTTAGGCCACACTTGGAATATTTGGATGCTTTGGAAAGGGTACAGGAAAGGTTTACCAGGATGGTATGGGGGATTTTTAGCTTGAAGAAAGGTTGGATAGACTGGGTTTGTTTTCACTGGAACACGGGAGGTTGAGGGGCGACCTGCTGGAACTTTATAAGAGTGTGAATGGCATAGATAGAGTGGAAAGTATGAGGCTTTACCCCAGGGTGGAGGGGTCAATTATTAGGTTCAAGGTGCAGAGGGGGATGTTTAAAAGAGATGTGTGCGACATGTTTTTCACACAAAGGGTGGTCAATGCCTGGAACGTGCTGCCAGAGCAGGTCGTGGAAGCAGGGACAATAGCAGCACTTAAGTCGCACCTAGATTAATACATGACTAGTAAGGGAATAGAGGGATACGGATCCTGTAAGTGAAGGCAGTTTTAATATGGAAGGGCAAAACGTGTCAGCACACGCTTGGAGGCCGAGGAGCCTGTTCATGTGCTGTATTATTCTTTGTTCTATTGAGCTGTTAAATAAAGCTATACTTAAGTTAACCTGTACTCACATTTCCAAAGAAATGAAAAGGAGTGGCTGTAACCAGTCAACCATTCTTTACTTGTTTACACCTCCTATCATTATGTGGATTATAAAACAGTAAGAACTGGATGACAGTCAATATCATTAGACAACACACACACACATAAGATTAGCAAGCACAAATATTTGTTTTTGTCATTTTGGTCCCTGTGCCCGGGTCTTTAAGTCATGAGATCTCAGAGATGGGTCCCTTCCCCATCCTATGTTCTTTCAGTATAAGAAGAGTTATGTGGAAAATCCCATTAAGTGATATTGCTCAGTCGGGAGCCAGTGCACACACAATGGGCCAAATGGTCTTTCTCCTGCACTGTACCATTTCTGTGATTCAATCCACTGTGTGACAGCTGCTGGAGGCCATGTCTTTAAATTAATCTAATGGGTTCCTGACGGTCCCTGGAGGGAACAGTTTATCAGGGGGAACGGGTACATCTGAGGATATTTGGCTCAAATTGACCAGACCAGGGCTCGGGAGGGGAGGGGTTGAAATTCTGTTAACAGCCTTATATCCTTAGTTCAAAAGGTGCAGTATGGGATCTGGTGAACGTCACGTCGCCCTCCAAACCCTTTCATCACCAGCAAAACCAGGCCAACTGAGGAACATAGGAACAGAAGTAGGCCATTCAGCCCCTCAAGCCTGTTCCAGCATTTGATGAGATCATGGCTGATCTGTGGCCTAACTCCATATACCTGCCTTTGGCCCATATCTCTTATCACCTTTGCCGTTTGTGGAAGAGGGTTCCAAATATCTACCATTCTTTATGTGTAGAAGTGATTCCTACATCTCTCCTGAGTGGTCTGGCCCTAATTCTCAGATTATGCCCCCAGTTCTAGAATGGATTTAGTTTATCTTTATCGGTCCTGTCTTCCCCTGTTAATATCTTGAAGACATTGACCAGATTGCCTTTAACCTTATAAATTCTAGAAAAAAAAGGCCTAACTTGTATAATCTCTCCTCAAAACTTAACTACGGAAGTCAAAGTATCTTTCTTATAAATCTACATGGTACTCCCTCAAGGCCAATGTATCCTTCCTGAGGTGTGGTGCCCAGATCTGCTCATGGTACTCAACTGAGGTCTACACAGAGTTTTGTATAACTGCAGTATAACTTCTTCATCCTTGTACTCCAGTCCTCTAGATGTAAAGACAAGAATTCCATTAGCTTACTTGATTATCTTCTGTACCCATCTGTGATATTTTAAGAATCTATGCACATGGACCCATCGAGTCACTTTGGACATTCAACGTATTTAATTTCAAACAATCTAAAAAATACCCTGATCTGCCCTTTTATTGATCCAAAAGGGATAACCACACATTTGCTTAGATTGAACTCTATCTGCCACAGTTTTTGCCAATCACTTAATCTATGAATATTCATTTATAATTTTATGCAATCATCTACACTGTTAACATGTCATCTAACTTTGCATCATCAGCAAATTTGGATATAAGACTTTCTCTGCCATTATCCAAGTGTTGAATAAATAATGTGAATAATGGAGGTCCTAACACAGTTCCTTGTGGGACACCACTGGTCACATCCTGCCAATTTGAGTTTCTACCCATTATCCCTACTTTCTGCTGCCTACCACTTAACCAATTTCCTAGCCAGGTCAGTAATTTGCCCTCAATTCCATGGGCTTCTACCTTAGTTAACAGTCTCTTGTGTAGGACTTTATCAGATGCCCTCTGGAAGTCCATATAATCAACATCCATAGACATCCATAAAGTCCCCACTGCTTCTCTCCTCTTCAAACACTGACCCTGTCCATCTCCAGAACATTGCCCATTGTTTACTCCCCCACTTAAAGCCATGTTGACGCTGATGTGTGGTGGAGTGGGTTGGGTGCATTGAATCTGGCAGCAAACAGTTCAAAACTGCATGTCTTCCATTTATCTGTAGAAGTTTTCTTGACTTTTGCAACTATTGCATAGGTGATTCACTGAAACTGTTCTGAGGCAACACAAAGTGTGGATGACAAGACTGTTGAACTCGGAGGAGGAGGAAGTGAACATGAGTATGGGTGATTGTTGGAGAGGGCGGCTGGTGCTTAGATGCAAACAGGCCTTATCCCTAATGATAATGAAGGGTCCAGACATGTAATGGTCAATTTGCCTTTTCTGTCTTCACCAATGAACTGTCCTGGTCTATCCATGATGTTATGGTCAAGAAAGCACAACAAAACCTGTACTTCCTCATGAGGCTAAGGAATTTCAGCAAGTCGACATAGACTCCTACCAATTTTTATAGATGCACCACAGAAAGCATTCTATCTGGATCCACCACAGATTGGTACGGCAACTGCTCTGCCAAGGACCACAGGAAACTACAGAAAGTTGCGAACACAGCCCAGTCCATCACATAAGCCATACTTCCATCCACTGACTCCATCTATACTTCCCGCTTCCTTAGAAAGGCAGCCAACATCATCAAACACCACTCCCAAGCGGTTATACTCTTTTCCAACCTCTTCCGTCAGGCAGAACATACATAAATATGCGTAACCAACAGATTCAAGAACAGCTTCTTCCTTGTTGTTATTAGACTTCTGAACAGGCCTCTCAAATTTTAAATTTAATGTTGATCTCGCTCTTTGAGCACCTTCTCTGCAGCTCAAATATTGTATTCCTCACCCTGTTTTATCACCCCTAAGCACTTAGTATGGCATGATCTGTCTGTACTGCACACAAAACAAAACTTTTCTCTGTACATAGGTACGTGTGACAAATCAAATTTAAAAAATAAATCATGGGCGTAGGTGCCTGACCATTTTCAATGATTTCTGTTTGAATTTGAACTTTGGTGCCAAAATATTTGATAGCTAATGAAATGCTTTTGGAGGGTCATCGCTGTCATAGTGTAGGAACTTCTGTAGTCAATTTGCACATGGCAAGCTCCCACAAACAGGAATGAGATACATCAGCAAATGAACTGCTTCATAGACATTGCCTGAGGAGCAAGGGTCAGCAGTTATTGAGGAGAATTCTCTTCAGTCCCTGGGAGGGCACCTCTGATAACACTGCGCTTTCTCAGTACTATACTGGGGTGTCAGAGTGGCTTCTGTGCTCTCCTCTCTGAAGCAGGACTTGAACACACAACTTTCTGACCCAGAGATGTCAGCGTAATCACTTGATACTTGAAGGGAAGGGGAGGCTGGGGGAACAAATTATCAGACATGTTAAGGGAACACAACTGGGATTTAAACAAAAGTGGCAGACTTTCCAAAGACCACCCTGTGGTAGAATAACTGCAAAGAATGGAGACAGTTGATGTACAGGTAAAAACGTTCCCCTTGCTGATGAAACGGGAGTAGTCTTAGTGCATGATTTGTCAATGTTCTGATGCACCTCGGACCCCTAGCCTCGCCCACTTAAACCTGAAGGGGCAGTGCCTATTGTTGCCAATTTTGAACACAGCAAATGGTCCATACTGAGCCATGGTAAAAGTGAGCCAGTCGTTCACTGGATAACAACCTCTCACTCTCTGTACACTTGACCCTTCAATACTTGGCCTGCTACATTGCTCCACTGAAGCTCAACACAAGCTAACCTTTCCACTCGGAACTCTGTAACCTTCGCCACTCAATTTTGAGTTCAACAACCTCAGACCAGCTGCCTCCAGCTTGTACCAGGTCTCTGTACTTTTCTTGTCTGGTTTGCTTGCCAGGTTGAACTTCCTCCTCCGTGTTGTAGTCAAATGGATTTTGTGGAGCCATTTACACCTCATTTGGATCCATCCTTTGTTTCTTTACAGTTCCCTGTTAAGTGTCCTCCTGAAATCCCCCAGCCTGCATCCTATCACTTACATCTCCCCTAATTTCCTATATTTCTATCTTTTTTCAGTTCGGATGAGAGGTCATCGACCTGAAATGTTAACCAGGATTTTCTTTTTGCCTGAGTCCTTTGTTGTATTCGTTTCAGATTTCCACAATCCACAGGACTTTGCTTTTGTAAACTGGTTGAATTTCTGTTAGGTCCATTAGCAACTTTTTTTTTCTAATCTCATTCCAATGAGGAGGAAGGAAAATGCTTGTGGTGAAATGTGAAATCGAGGTGCATTAAAATAAGGAAATAACAGGAGAAACAGTAGCTGCGTGAATCCTAAGGCATGAAATCAAGGCATTGTTTCTTTAATGATAGCAAGGTGTAGAGCTGGATGAACACAGCAGACCAAGCAGCATCAGAGGAGCAGGAAGGCTGACGTTTCGGGCCTAGATCCTTCTTCAGAAATGGGGGAGGGGATTCGCTCCCCTGATGCTGCTTGGCCTGCTGTGTTCATTCAGCTCTACACCTTGTTATCATTGGTTCTTTAATGCTGGCTGTATACTGACTGTATATATGTAACTAAACAGGGTTAGGGTGTGGCTTGTTTATATTGCCGCTCTTGAGTTTACACTGAAAGGAGTTCAATAAGAGTAAAACTGAACAAGCTGTAAAACAGGTGAGTCACTCAGACCTGTCCACCCTTATCCTGCTTAAAAGATAATGTTAAAATAAGGGCTCGACTCTCAAGATCCAAATCCACACTGTCATTGATTTCTGAGTACTGTGATAACAGATGGCCTGGCCACTGTTATTTGAACACTAAACATGACATACCTCTAGATTACAGGCAGCAACTGCTTAATGACATTGCGGGTTTATTTCCAGCAATAGTTCAAGAAGGCAGCTCATCACCACCTTCGCCAGGACAGCTAGAGACGGGCAATAAGTACTGGCTAGCCAGAAATACCCACATCCCATGAATGAATGAAATAAATGAATTTACAACAGCAGTCTGAAGCTGGTCACTACCTTCAGTTTATGTTTCCTCGAACCAGTCAGAGTACAGACGCAGTGTTACAGGGAGATAACAGCTTTCTGACTGTACTGAAACTGCAGAGTCAAACTGACACTGATTTTCAGAGAGTGGCGGGGAGGAGACAGAGAGAGATTGTGGTAGTTAATTATTAGTAATCTGCCACATTTCGAAAGGAGTGGCAGTAGTCAGATATTAAAATTACTGCCCTTTGAACAATTACTGTCCTGTAACCCTCAACATCTGTCAGCTTGTCAAACACCAATCTTCTTGACTGCTTCTGGTTGCCAGGTAGCGCAGGGGAGGAAACCAACAGTCTTGGAAACTTTATAAAACTTTTGCGGTGATCCGAATGCCATGCTTGATGCAGGCTGGAAATCATCCTTAACTGAGACTTTCCACACCGATACAGCCTCAAATATCAACATGCACCAATGCAGTTACATTGGCCCTTGGTTTCTTACCGGGCAATGTAAGGTGCAGGAAAGGGCCATGAGAATATGCCACTTGACTTTTCAAGTGCCAACAACTATCATGCCAACAACTATCCATGGCATAGTCTAAACACCAATGATTTAGTAAGAACATAAAAAGTAATAGCAGAAGTCGGCCATTCAGGCCCCTCGAGCCAGTAATGCCATTCTGTAAAATAATTTCTGATCTCCTCTTTAGTGTCAGCTCCTCTTTACCCTCAGCTCCACGATTGTTCAAAAGTCATCTACTTCCTCTTTAATTATTTTCAGTGATCTAGCCTCCACAACTCTCTGGGGATAGACAATTCCAGACCATCAGTATCCTCTAGAAGAAATTCCTTCACATCTCAGTTTTAAATGAGTGCCCCCTTATTCTGTAACCATGCCCCCTAGTTCGAGACTAACCCATTAGTGGAAACATCTTCTCAACATCTATCCTGTCAAGGGTCCTTAGAATCTTGTATGTTTCAGTAAGATCACCTCTCATTTTTCCAAACCCTAACGAATAAAGGCCTAACCTGTTTAGCTGTTCTTGATTAGTCAACCCTTTCATCTCTGGAATCAACCGAGTGAATCGCATCTGAACAGCTCCCAATGGTGACCAAACCATATCTGTTAACAGTACTCCAGCCTTACAAACATCCTGCACATTTGTAATAAGAGTTCCTTATTTTTAAACTCCAAGCCCCAAGCAGTAAGGGGCAAAATTCCATTTGCTATCTTAATCACTTGCTGCCCCCGCACACTAACTTTTTGTGTTTCATGCACAAGAACATGAAGATTCCTCTGTGCTGCATTTTTTGGGAACTTTTGCCACTAAATAATAGACTGTCTTTTGATTCTTCTGACCAAAGTGTATCACTTCAGTTTTTTCACCTTAAGCTCCATTTGCTAAGTTCTTGCCCACTCATTCAAACTATCTATATGCCCTTGCAGATTCATATGTCCTCATCACAATATGCCCTCCCATCACCTATCATCAGCAAGCTTCGCAATGTTACATTCTGCCCCGTCCTTCATGTCCTTACTATTGGAGATTAATAATTGAGATTTTAGGACTGATATTTGTGACACTCCACTTGTTACACCTTTCCAGCTTGTAAAAGACCCATTGAACCTGATTCTGTCTTCTGATGTGTTAACCAATCCTCAATCCATGATAAATATATTACCCCTAATACTGTGAGCTCCTATCTTATACAAAGCCTTGTATGCGGTACCTTATCGAATGCCTTTGGGAAGTCCAAAGACACAACATTTTACTGGTTCCACTTTTTTTAAAATTCTGCTTGTTATATGCTCAAAGAATTTGAGCAAATTTGTCAAATATGACTTGCCTTTCACAAAACCATGTTAACTCTGTTTGACTGTAATAAGCTTTTCTAAATGTTCTGCTATTTCTCCCTTAATCATAGACACCAGCATTTTCCCCTAAAACAGAATAAAGAATAACTGGCCTACAGTTTACTGCTTTCTGTTTCTATCCCTTCTTGAATGGGAGCAATGCATGAATGATTTTCCAATCCACTTGATTATCTGACAAAATACTTTGCAAGAAATAGAGCCATTGAGTCATACAGCATGGGAACAGACCCTTTAGTTGAAACAGTCCATGCCAACCAAACTAAACCAGTCCCACCTGCCTGCACATGGCCCGTATCCCTCCAAACATTTCTTATTCATGCACTTATCCAAATATCTTTTGGATGTTGTAATGTACCCACATCCACCACTTCCTCGGGAGGATCATTCCATTCACAGATAGTAGGAACTGCCGATGCTGGAGAATCTGAGATAACAAGGTGTAGAGCTGGATGAACACAATAGGCCAAGCAGCTCAGAGGAGCCAAAAAGCTGACGTTTCGGGTCTAGACCCCTCTTCAGGAATGGGGGAGGGGAAGGGGATTCTGAAATAAAGAGAGAGCTATTTTGCTTGGGAACCCTGCAGCCTAATGGTATCAATGTGGACTTCACCAGCTTCAAGATCTCCCCTGCCCCGACCGCATCCCAAAACCAGCCCAGCTCGTCTCCGCCTCCCTAACCTGTCCTTCCTCCCACCTATCCACTCCTCCCATCTCAAGCCCCACCCCCATCTCCTACCTACCAGCCTCATCCCACCCCCTTGACCTGTCCGTCCTCCCTGGACTGACCTATCCCCTCCCTAACTCCCCACCTACACTCACCTTTACTGGCTCCAACCCTGCCTCTTCGACCTGTCTGTCTCCTCTCCACCCATCTCCTCCTTTATCCATCTTCTATCCCCATCCCCCTCTCTCCCTATTTATTTCAGAATCCCCTTCCCTTTCCTGCTCCTCTGATGCTGCTTGGCCTGCTGTATTCATCCAGCTCTACACCTTGTTATATCATTCCATACACATGCCACTCTCTGTGTAAAAAAGCTGCCCCTCATGTATTTTTAAAATCTTTCTCTTCTCAACTTAAAAATATGGCCCCTACTCTTGAAATCTCCTACTCTAGGGAAAAGACACCTGCCTTTCACCTTATCTATACCTCTCATGATTACAAAAGCCTCCATGGGGTCACCCCACAACATCCTACAGTTCAGTGAAAAATGTCCCAGCCTATCCAGCCTCTTCTTATAACTCAAACCCTCCATTCCTGCAACATCTTAATCTCTTCTGAACACTCTCCAGCTTAATAATATCCTTCCTGTAACAACATGACCAGAACTGGACACAGCACTCCAGAAGAGGCCTCACCAACATTCTGTACAACCTCAGCATAACGTCTCAACTCCTACACTCAAAGGTCTGAGCAATGAAGGGAAGCATGTTAAATGCCTTCTTAACCATCCTATCTACCTGTTACGCAAACTTCAAAGAATTATATACCTGAACCCCTAGGTCTCTCTGTTCTACAACACTATCCAAGGCCCTACTTTCAATTGTGTAAGTTCTGCTTTTGTTTGTTTTACCAAAGTGCAATACTTCGCATTTATCCAAATTTATCTCCATCTGCTACCCTTTAAACATTGATCCAATTGATCAAGATCTCTTTGTAACCATAGATAGCATTCTTCACTGTCCACTGTACCACCAATCTTGGTGTTATCCACAAACTTACTAACCATGCCTTCTATATTTTCATCTAAATCATTTATATAAATGACAAATAAAAGTGGACCCAATACCGATCCCTGTGGCACACTGCTGGTCACAGGCCCCCAGTCCGAAAAACAACCCTCCACCACTACCTACTATCTCCTGCTGTTAAGCCAATTTTGTATCCAATTGGCAGACTCACCCTGAAACCCATGTGATCTAACTTTCCTAATTAATCTTCCATAATATCTTGCTGGATCATTGCCCCTCCAAAGTTTAATTACATTCCAAACCCATTGAAACTTCAATTTTCTAGACTGGACATTGGCAACATTATGGGGAGCGAAAGCCTCATCAAGGTTCTCACACAATTATCTCTGATTTGTATAGCTTTTAGCTATTTTCCTTAGTTTTTCAGCCAACTTTATTATGATTAAGTATTCAATATTTCAATTTTCTTTGTCAAAACTGCATTAGGGAAGATACTAGCATATCCATCCCTCGCACATAATAAATCATTACATGTTTCCTGCTCAACAGACTCTGACTGACCTGCTGAACATTTCCAGCATCCCCTGTTTGCATCGAGACAAGTGTAATTAAAAAGAATGGTTGAATAAATCCATATTAGCAAGACATTGAGCTTACCTGATGCAGATCCGGAAATTCCTTTCAAGGATCCCAAAGCAGTGGTTAAGATGACAAATGCAGAAACCCCCTTAACACTGAGGGAGGGGTGTTAAATGGCAAATGAAGTTAATCCTGATGCTCTATGACTGCATGAAGATTGGGCCAGAAGTAATTTAATTCGGAGACCCCATGAGGGCTTTGTCGCTTGTACTTTTGGTGGCAGAAGTTCGATTAGCTGTAGTTCTATGTTAAACAGAGAAGAGCTAGTTATTTTGCATGCACAGTGCTTTACATGAACATTTGACTAGTTCACGAACACTGCAGTAGCTGTTAAGAATCACTGCACTGGACACCGAGCCTCTTGTGTATAGTCACTGAACACCACAGAAGGAAGTTTCTTCAATAAATATAAATCAGTGCAGGAAATAGCTGATTAACAATGAAAGGGATGTGCTGATTGCCTAAAGTGTACTTAGGATGACTTAACTATTCAAATCTTTACAGTCGCAGTCCTACAAATAGTTAATTGCTAACCAGCTCCTTATAACAACAGCAAAACCCGTCCTACAGGTTAGTCTGTTTGTAAAGAAAAATAAATAGGTGTCAGTTTTCTAATAAAAAGTACATTTGCTCCTTTAGCTGGGAACCTTAGAGAGATAGACACCTGTTTTCAGACTTGCTACGTTCCCTACAACAACAATGAGCCCACGTCCACTCCTGTCCCAAAGCTGTTGACCCTGGCAGGGCAGCTACCTCTCTGAGATGACAGTTAATGGGCTTTTCTTCATCGTGTTCCCTGTCCCAGACACTGCGCTGCCCTCACCTTGGGAGTGAAAAGGCTTGTGTCCTAACGTTACTGAAGGAATCCGCCTGAGCAAATATTATAGAAAGTTACATAGAATATTATTGAACCCATTCTGATGAAGGGTCACTGGACTTGAAATATTAACTCTGATACTCTGATTTCTCTTCATTGATGCTGCCAGACCTGCTAAGTTTTTCCAGCAATCTCTGCTTTTGCTTCAGATTTTCAGCATCTGCAGTTTTTTTGTGTTATTTTGCTCAGCTTGATGGATATCACTTACAGATCACTGGATAACAGTAATCCCAGCTCATTTGACAAAGTTTCCAGCTCATTTTTTTTCCTTTATTCATTCACGGGATGAGGGCATCGTTGGCTTTACCAGCATTTATTGCCCATCCCTAATTACCCAGAGGGCAGTTCAGAGTCAACCACATTACTGTGGGTCTGGAGTCACATGTAGGCCAGATTAGGTAAGGATAGCAGTTTCCTTCCTTAAAGGACTTTAGTGAACCAGATGGGTTTTTCTGACAATCGATAATGGATTCATGGTCATCATTAGATTCTTAATTCAAGATATATTTTAGTGAATTCAAATTCCACCGTCTGCCCACCTGCCTGCCATGTGGTGGGATTTGAACCTGTGTCCCCAAAATGTCATCTGGGTCTCTGAATTAACTGCCCAGTAATAAGACCACTAGGCCATTGCCTCCCCCTGAATTAGAAAGCCCTCCAAGCTCACTGGATTACACTCGCAGCTCATTGGATAACAGTCCCATCTCATTGGACATCTCTTACAGCAGATCAGACAAAGCTCCCAGCTCATTGGACAGCCCTCCCACTTGTTTCATTATGCTCACTGCTGATTGGATGTACTGCATTTTGATTTCTAAAAGGCAGTTGATAAATTGCCACATCAAAGGTTATTGTGGAAATATCAGCTCACGTTGTAGGTGGTAGCATATTGGTACTGATAAAAGATTAACTCCCAAGCTAGAAATTGAGAGTAGACATGAATGGTTCATTTTCTAGTTGGTATAATGTTGTGTATTACACTGAGGATTCTCAGTATTTTGCAATTTTTCGAGAATTACTTGAATGAAGGTACTGAGGTTGTTTGCTAATTTCCCAGATGACAGAGATACTTAGGAATGTAAGTTGTTAAGAGGACATAATCATAGAATCATAGAATCCCTACAGTGTGGAATCAGTCCCTTCTGCCCAAAAAATCCACACCGACCCTTAGAGCATCCCACCCACATCCATCCCCCTATAAGAAAGACACAAAGCAATTGCTTTTTCAACAATCTTCAGCCAGAAGTGTCCAGTGGATGATCCATCTCGGCTACTTCTAGTGGTCCCCAGCATCCCAGTCTTCAGCCAATTCGATTCGCTCCACGTGATATCAAGAAACGGTTGGAGATATTGGCTAGTACAAAGGCTACAGGCCCTGACAACATTCCAGCAATAGTACGGAAAACCTGTGCTCTAAAAATTGCCTTGCCTCTAGCCAAGCTGTTCCAGTCCAGTTACAATACTGGTATCTACCTGATAATGTGGAAAATTGCCCAGGTATGTCCTGGACATAAAAAGCAGAACAAATCCAACCTGACCAATTACCGCCCCATCAGTCTACTCTTGACCATCAGTAAAGTGATGGAAGGTGTCAGTAACAGCGCTATCAAGCAGCACCTGCTCAGCAATAACCTGGTCAGTGACGCCCAGTTTGGGTTCCGCCAGGGTCACTCAGCTCCTGACCTCATTACAGCCTTGGTTCAAACATCGATAAAAGAGCTGAATTCCAGAGGGGAGGTGAGAGTGACAGCCCTTGACATCAAGGCTGCATTCAACCGAGTGTGGCATCAAGGAGGCCTAGCAAAACTGGAATCAATGGGAATCAGGGAATAAACTCTCTCAACACATCAGAAAGAAATGCCCTCGAAAGACTGAAAAAGAACCGGAAGATAATAATCATATGGCAAACAAAGACCGCTTGTCAGTTATAATGAATAAATTGGACTCGATTGGAAAAGCACAAAAATTACTTGCAGATACAAGCAATTACCAAGAGAGGGAGTCGGACCCCACACCACAGACAGAGAACAGGCTCACCAATGCATTAAAGAAATTACAATGGGCAGGCGATGGATCAAACACAGCTCTCCCCCCCACCCCGCCCAACCTCACCCCACCCCCGCCACCCCGATTCTACAGACTCCCTAAAGTACACAAACCGGACAACCCCCTCAGACTCATAGTTTCCCTGCTGGGAACACCGACACACAGGCTAACCAAGGAGTTACAGCAAAGACCGAAACACCTCACCAACGGATTGACCCACCCCCATACACTCAGCACAGGAATTCCTGGACAACATCAGATACATAAAAACCCACAAGGAGGAAACAATGATCTCCTTCAACATTACAGCACTATTCACCTCTATCTACATGACACTAGCAAAGGAGACACTGGCCACATTACTAGACAGTCTGAAAACACATACCCCCAATGAAACCATCTGCAAGGACAATGTGCTAAGATTACCTGACCTATGCCTTACCATGCACTCCATCTTCAACAGCAAGTATATGAACAAATCAATGGGACACCCATGGGTTCACCCATCTTGGGGTACATCGTGGAAGCTGTTATGCAAAGACTTGAAAGCACAGCTCCCCCACCCCCAGATCCAGCCTAAACTATGGGTTAGATACGTGGACGATACTGTTGTGATCATTAAACGAGCAAAGTTAGAAGAAACACAACACCTTATTAACAGCCTATTCACCGGGATCAAGTTCACCAGGGAAGAAGAGAACAACAATCAACTCCCGTTTCTAGGCACAATGCTGTAACGAATGAACAACGATGAATTCTTTACTGGCGTATATAGAAAGACTACACACACAGACCAAATCCTGAATTGCAACAGTAACCACCCCAGCGTCCACAAATTGAGCTGTGTCAAGACTCTATTAAAATGAGTGATAACACACTGCAATACCTTGGAGCTGCACAAAAATAAAGAGGAACACCTATACAAAGTCTTTACAAACAATGGGTATCCCAACAGCTTCATCCACTGCTGCCTGGCAAATAAACAACACCAAGAAGACACAGTATGCCCCAACACACTGGCCACCTTAGAAATACATCAGCACTGACTTCAAGACTCCTACAACCTCTTGGAAAATGGATAGCACATAAACCAACAGCCACACTTCACCAGTTACTCTCAAAGACGAAAAACCCCATGCCCACAATGAGCATGACAAATGTGATATGCAAAATACCATGCAGCAACTGTGAGAAACACTAGATAGGACAGACGGGCAGGAAACTCACCACCAGGATACACGAACAACAGCTCGCAGCAAAATGGCACGACCAACTCTCCCTCGTTTCAATACGCTGTGACATAGAAGGACATCAATGTGACTGGGACAAAGTCACAGTACTAGGACAAGTGAGACCAAGTCAAACACAAAAATTCCTGGAGGTCTGCTTTTCAACTACCGATGTGATAAACAGACATGTTGAAATAGTTTACATCTACATACCACTACAGTACAAAACTGCAAGCATGACTGCCCACCATGACAAATAGGACCATATAAATTCAGACCGGAACAGAACAACAGCGCCTCAGTAAAGGCTAGACGGCACTGTTGATGTCACCTAGAAGGGAGATGAAACATTTGCATGTAAACCAGTCAGCTCAGCGAACCAACCACAATCTCTAAACACAACCCGAGCTACAGATCTTCGTTAAAACATTAAACAAACTCTCTGGCACGTAGGTAGATGGTTATGATTGTTGGAAGTCAGTCATCTCAGTTCCAGCACACCTCTGCAGGAGTTCCTCAGGGTAGTGTCCTAGGCCCAACCATCTTTAGCTGCTTCATCAATGACCTCCCCTCCATCATAAGGTCAGAAGTGGGGATGTTCACTGATGACTGCACAATGTTCAGCACCATTCGCAATTCCTCAGATACTGAAGCAGTCCTCAGACACTGAACAAGATCTGGGCAGTATCCAGGCTTGGACTGACAAGTGGCAAGTAACATTTGTGCTACACAAATGCCAAGCTCTGACCATCATTAATAAGAGACAATCTAACTATCATCCCTTAACATTCAATAGTCTTAACATCACTGAATCCCCAACTATCAATATCTCGGGGGTTATTGTTGAGCAGAAACTGAACTGGACTCGCTACATAAACACAGTGGCTACACGAGCAGCTCAGAGGCTAGGAATACTGTGGCGAGTAATTCACTTCCTGACTCCCCAAAGTCTGACCGCCATCTACAAGGCACAAGTCAGGAGTGTGATGGAATACTCCCCACTTGCCTGGATGAGTGCAGCCCCAACAATGTTCAAGAAGCTTGACAACAGACAGGACAAAGCAGCCCACTTGATTGGCACCAAATCCACAAGCATCCACTCCCTCCACCACCCATTCTCAGTAGCAGCAGAGTATACTATCTACAAGATGTACTGGAGAAATTCGCGAAAGATCCACAGAGAGCATCTTCCAAACCCATGACCACTTCTCTCTCGAGCAGCAGATACATGGGAACACCACCACCTCTAAGTTCCCCTCCAAACCACTCACCATCCTGACTTAGAAATACATCACCATTCCTTCACTGTCGCCAGGTCAAAATCCTGGAATTGCCATCTTAAGGGCATTGCAGGTGGGCTGCAGCGGTACAAGAAGGCAACTCATCACCACATTGCTAAGGATGGGAAATAATTGCTGGTGAGCCAGCAACGCCCATCTCACACAAATGAATAAAGAAAAATAATTGATGTCGGTTAAGTGAGTTGGCAAAGATGCGGCAAATGGTGTATAATGTGAGAAATTATGACATTGTCCATTTTGGCAGAAAGAATAAAAAAAATAAACATTTTGAAATGCTGAGTTATTGCAGGGTTCTGAGATGCAGAGGGATCTGTGTATTCTGTGTATATATTTAAAAACGTTGGCTTGCAGATGCAGCAACCAATTAGGGAAGCCAACAGAATGTTATCATTTATTGTTGAGGGCATTATGTGCAAGAGTTGAGTGTTTACGCTTCAGTTATACAGGTTATTGGTGAGACCATGGCTGGAATATTGTGTGCAGTTTTCTTCTCCTTATCTAAGGAAGAATGCAAATGTGCTGGAAACAGTTCAGGGAACATTTACTATATTAATACTTAGAATGGGTAGGCTAACTTCTGAAGACAGGCTAGGCTTGTATCCACTGGAGTTAAGAGACTTGTAGGATTGTGAGGAGTTTTGACATGGTGAGTACAGAATGGGAATTTCTACAGCTTGGCATTGCCTACTTAAAACAGAGATGTGCAGAAATTTCTGATCACATAGAGCAGCTCTTTGTTGAAAGTTATTTTAAGCAGAGCCTTTGAACATTATAAGGCAGAGATAGACGGTTTTTGTTAAACAACAGGGTGAATGGCTGTCGGGGTAGGTGGATATGTGGAGTTATCAGATTTACTACAATGTTACTGAATGATGATACAGGCTTGCGGGGCAGAGTGGCCTAATTGTAAGTGTTATGCCTCATTGAGGTGGCACACTGGAAATTAAGCCCTGCTATTCAAGGAGAAGTTACAAAAGTTAAATGCCCCAATTTCCCTGACTTTCAGACCCAGCTACAAAGAAAGCACGGTCCATGTTTTTTGGACTGAACAAGAATTACTACAAATAAGTAGATTCTAGCTACACATAAATAGTTGATACATAACTCTACTGATTAAATCTCTAACCTCTTATGAACTCCACCTTAAAAACTCACACAGTCAGGCACAGATGGGGACAAAAAGCACGGCTGTTATGGGCAGACGGAAAACAAAAGGAAGAAAACAGCTCAGTGATCCCTGTACACCGGGTCTGCTGAGATAGTTCTTGTGCTGGTCAGAAGGCTACTTCTCCATCTTCCTTCTCCAGATGCTTTCATTGGTTTATAGGAGGCAAAGCGTGGCTGGTTCACACTTGTCAAGTTCACTGACTTATTTATTCAAATTTTCAGCAACCACTGAAGGAAGAATAAACTGGTTCTCTGCAGGCTTAAAGGGGACATTCTACTGCAGAGAACAGAGAGCTCCCAAGCTAGTGGAGGTTTGATTGCTTCTTGGTATCTTGTTCATAGCCCAGAGCTGTTCGTTTAGCTGAGAACCAATCACATTGTTGTTGACAGGCAGAAGAACATTGCCATCTATAACTGGTCACCAGTTTACAGACCAATCAGCTTCTTATTGCCAGCTGAATTTGAATTCATACCCACACCCTTGGCTTTAACTTGCCAATACTTTCTCTGATTACCTGCTTGAATGAGCAACTGTGTAAACAGTGCTTATAATGAGTGTCAGGTTGCTTTAAAAAAAACCTGCAGTAAACCTTGCACAATCCTGAGTACTCATAATAGTTCTTTTCTTTCCGTTTCAGTCCACTATCAAAATATAGAAAAATAAAAGACACAATATTTACAGAAAGTGCTCACACCTCATTGATAGGATTATCAACATCTATTGGGTTACCATTGACCAGAAACTGGACTAGCCACAAAATTACTATAAAGCATAGCATCATAGAGAGTCATAGAGTAATACAGCATGGCCTTGTAATACTCTTCAGCCCAAAATGGTCCATGCTGACCAAAGTGCCCACTCAGCTAGTTCCAATTGCCCACATTTGGTCCATATCCCTCCAAACCCTTCCCACCCATGTAACTATCCAAATCTTTTATAAATGTTGCTATTGTACCTGCCTCAACCACTTTCTCCAGCAGTCCATTAAATATATGAACCACTGTCTGCATGAAGAAGTTGCCCCTCAGGTCATTCTTAAATCTATCACCTTTCACCTTAAACCTATGCCCTCTAGTTTTCAATTCCCCATCCCTGGGAAAAAGAATATTTGCATTCATCCTATCCATGCCCCTCAGGCTTTTATACACCTCAATAAGGTCACCCCTCATTCTCCTACGTTCCAAGGAATAAAATCCTACCCTGGGCAACCTTTCCCTATAACTTAGGCCTACTAGTCCTGGATACATCCTCATAAATCTTTTTTGCACAAATTCCAGTTTAACTATGTCTTTCCTATAACAGAGTGGCCAAAACTGTGCACAATACTCCAAGTGCGGCCTCACCAATGACTTATACAACTGTAACATAAAATCCCAACTCCTATACTCAATGCCTTGACCGATGAAGTTCAGCTTGCTAAATGCCTTCTTCACCACCCTGTCTATATGTGATGCCGCTTTCAACAAACTATGTACTTGTATTCCTAGGCCCCTCTGTTCCACAACACTCCTCAGGACCTTACCATTTACTGTACAAGTCCTACCTTGAGTTGACTTGCCAAAGAGCAACACCTCACTAATTTGTATTGAAATACATTTGCCAATTCCTAGCACTTCTCCATCTGATCAAGATCCCTCTATAATTTTTGATAACGTTCTTCGCTATCAATGATAACTTCTAATTCTGTATCATCTGTAAACTTACTAGCCATGCCTTGTACATTCACATCCAGATCATTTATGTATATAACAAATAACAAAGGTTTCAGCACTGACCCCTGTGGCACATCACTCGTCACAAGCCTCCAGTCTGAGAAACAACCTTCAACCATCACCCTTTGCTTCCCACCATTGGGCCAATTTTGAATCCAATTAGCTGGCTCTCCCTGGATCCCATGCGACCTAACTTTCATGGCTAGCCTGCCCTGCGGGACCTTGTAAAAGGCCTGTCTAAAGTCCATATAGACAACATCCACTGCCCTACCCTCATCCATCCTCTTGGTTACCTGTTCGAAAAACTCTAAAAGATTTGTCAGACATGACTTCCTGCACACAAATCCATGCTGACTATCCCTAGTCAGACCTTGACTATCCAAATGTTGGTTGATCCGATCCCTCAGTATCCTCTCCAATAACTTACCTACCACTGATGTCAGGCTCACTGGCCTGTAGTTCCCTAGCTTATCTTTGTTACCTTTCTTAAACAATGGAACAACATTAACCACCCTCCAGTCTTCTGGGACTTCACCAGTGGCTAAAAATGAAGCAAAACTCTCTGCAAGGGCCTCTGCAATTTCTTCCCTAGCCTCCCACAACATCCGAGGATGGACTTGATCAGACCCAGGGGATTTGTCCACCTAAATGCCCTTTAAGGCTGCAAACACCTCCTATCTGGTAATATGTATGTGGTCCAAAACATCTCCACTTGTTTCCCTTATTTCCTTAGCATCCATGATTCTCTCCTCAGTAAGCACTGAGGAGAAATGTTCATTAAAAGTCTCCCCCATTTCCTGTGGCTCCACACACAGACAGCCATGCTGATCTTTAAGGGGACCTATTGTCTCCCTAGCCATCCTTTGACTCTTAATATAGCTATAGAACGTCTTGGGATTATCGTTAACCTTATCTGCCAGATCCATCTCATACCCTCTTCATGCTCTTCTGAATTCCCTCTTTAATGTGCCCCTACACTTTTTATAGTCATCTAGGGATTCACTTGAGCCCAATACCTGAAACCCAATGTATGCTTTCTTCTTTTTCCTGACCAGAGCCTCAATATCCCTCGTCAGCCAGGGATCCCTAAACCTGCCAGCTTTTCCCTTCACCCTATCAGGGACATACTGTCCCTGGACTCTTGATATCACACTTTTAAAAGCCTCTCATTTGCCAGTCATTCCTTTTCCTTCAAACAGACTCACCCAATCAACCTCTGCTAGATCCTCCTTAATGGCCCCAAAATTGGTCCTGCTCCGGTTTAGCACCTTAACCTGTGGACCTGTCTTAACTTTTTCCATTACTATGTTAAAACTAAGAGAGTTACGGTCACTGGACCCAAAGTGGTCTCCGACTGACACTTCAGTCACTTGCCCGACATCGATCCTGACAGGAGGTCCAGTGTTGCAACCTCCCAAGCAAGGCCCCCTACATATTGATTTAGGAAACTTGCTTGGATACATTTGACAAATTCCTTCCCGTCTGGACCTTTTACACTCTGGGTGGCCCAGAGCAGCTGGAGCAGCTCAGAGGCTTTGAATTCTGTGGCAAGTAACTCACTTCCTGACCAATGTTCCCCCTGACTGCTTTTCTTCCACGCAAACCTCCTCCACCCTCGACAAGGCATAGGTCAGGAGTGAGAAAGAATAGGCCCCACTTGCCTGGATGGGTGCAGCTCCAACCACACTCACAAACCTTGACACCATCCAGGACAAAGCAGCCCGCTTAATTGCCAATGCACTCAACATCTTTAATGTTCACTCCCTCCAACACTGATACACAGAGCTAGCAGTGTGTACCATTGACAGGGTTCACCGCAGTAACTCACCAAGATTTCCTTCAACATTACCTTCCAAATTCGCAATCTCCACCAACATGCATGAACAATGGTAGAAGAGATATGGGAACATCACTGAATACAAGTTGCCATCTAACTCACACACCATCCCAAAATATATCCGTACCTTCAGTAATACTAAGCTCATCCTCACCTTGAACAACTTATCCTTTAACTCCTCAGACTTTCTTCAGGTCAAAGTTGTGCCCATGGATACCCATATGGGTGTTAATTATGCCTGTCTCTTTGTGGGTATGTGGAGATTTCCTTGTTCTAGTCCTACTCTGGCCCACCCCACAATTCTTTCTCCAGTAGATCAAAAACGTCATCATTTCTGCTTCCCTGTCTGTTCCAGAGTTAGAAAAATTGATAAATTTTACTCTCAATTTCCACTCTGTTCTCACCTTTACCTGATCCATCTCATAATCTTCCCTTCCCTTCCTCAACATCTCGTATACGTTCCGATGATGCCACCTTCTACAAGGGAGCCTCTGAAATGTCCACCTTCTTCCTTGGCCGAGAATTCTCCAGCACTGTTGTTGACAGAGCCCTCAAATGTTTCCAACCTATCTCCCCCACTTGAGCCCTCACCCCCTCCTTCCTTCCCGCAACAGTGAGAGGGTTCTCCTTGTCCTCACCTACCATCCCACCAGCCTCCACATCCAAAGGATCATTTGCTGCCATTCCCACCACGTCCAGACACATATTCCCCTCCCCTCCCTTGTCAGCTTTCCAAAGGGACCGTTCCCTCTGGGACACCCTGGCCCACTGCACCTTCCCTCCCAACACCGCACCCCCACAGTCCCACAGCACCTTCCCCAGCAACTGCAGAAAGTGTAGCACCTGCCCATTTACTTCCTCCCTCCTCAGCGTCCAAGGGCCCAAACACATCTTCCAGGTGTCGCAGCACTTTACCTGCACTTCACTCAATCTAGTCTACTGCATTCGCTGCTCACAATGTGGTCTCCTCTACACCGGGGAGACAAAGCGTAAACTGGGTGACTGCTTCGCAGAACACCTACATTCTGTCCGCAAAAAAGACTTTGAGCTTCCAACTGCCTGCCACTTCAACACACCACCGTGTTCCCTGCCCAACATCTTTGTTTCAGGTTTGCTGCAGTGCTCCAGTGAAGCTCAGAGCTAGCTGGAAGGACAGAACTTCATTTTCCACTTGGGAACTCTACATCCTTCAGGACTCAATCAATTCAATCATTCAGGGCCTAAACACCTCCTCCATGTCATTTAGTCCCACATCCCAGGCCCTGTGCAATCAGCACAGCCAACCCATTTTCACTTACTCATTGTCCCCATTAATTTCTCCTTCCCTTGCTTACTATCAATCATACCTTTGACTACCTAACTTTCTTTATCATCTGAAAGAGCTGCGGATGCTTAAATCAGGAACAAAAACAGAAGTTGCTAGAAAAGCTCAGCAGGTCCGGCAGCATCTGTGAAGAAAAATATCAGAGTTAACATTTTGGGTCGGTGACTCTTCCTTAGAACTGAACTTCCGCAGTGCTGAGGAAGTGTCACCAGACCCGAAACGTTAACTCTGATTTTTCCTTCACTGAAGCTGCCAGACTTGCTGAGCTTTTCCAGCAACTTCTGTTTTTGTTCCTAACTGCCGTTATCTCTGTCTGGACTCCATCTCTTCCTTTCCATTCACGCCATCCCCCACAACCACCACCATCCTCTGTCTTCAGCATATGTACCGCCTTTTCCTAGTGACTATTGGTTCTGAGGAAGGGTCACTGGATCCGAAATGTTAATTCTGCTTTCTCTCCATAGGTACTGCCAGACCTGATAAGTTGTTCTGGCAATTTCTGCTTTTCTTTAAGATCTCCAGCATCTCTAGCTCTTTGCTTTATCTTAGTGTCTCTTGTATATTTGTATTTATAGTTTGTTTGATTGCTGGATATTTTGGCACTTTGACCTCAGTATCAACAGCCAGTGAAAGGACTAAAAACAGAGCCAGAAACAGACCCAGTGGTGGTTATGGAGGAACAGCACTAAGAGAGTTACCCATAGGCACCTCTGGCAGGGATACAGGAGTGGTAAAAGAGCTATGTAATTTGACAGGCCATGCACATCATTGCGCCAACCCCATGTGAACATATGGGACTGACTGCTTCTCACTAGATCGGGAATCATACCGATATCCAGGCATGTCTCCTGTTGTTTGGATGAAATTCCATTCAGCACGTTTGAAGTATATTTACTGTGTGCCAATTTGTGCATTGCTGGCACCCACCAACAGCAGTGACACATAACTTGGCAATTTTTTTTTTCAGTGATGATGGTCGAGAAATAAATGTTGGCCAGGCCACTGGAGAGAGGTCTGTGCTGTTTTCTGAATAATGCCTTGGAATCTTTTTCATTCATCTGAAAGATAGACAATGTCATGTTTGATTACACTTGTCTGATCACAGATTCTTATACGGTGCTTGATTGCTTTAGTCTTTGGATGGTGGTAATCAGTCATGCGTCTGTCTTTCCAGGGATCTCTACAATGACACCACATACATTAGAAGTGCTGTAAAGTTCTAAGATTGTTTTAAGTCATGTAAATAAATCATGCTGAATGAAAAACTGTCTCATCATTACTTGAGAGTAAGAAATACAGTAAACCTACTCCAACATAAGAGTAGCCTCTGTTTAATATCTCATATTCAGACATTGCAGTACTCTCTAAGTGGGCTGAGTGAAAGGTTATACAGTCACCATAGTCTTATCAGGTCATAGGGCTGTTCTCTCTCTCTCTCTCTCATTAGTGAGAGTTGATAGGTAGTGGTTTAATCTGAGGGTCACCACATCTCAGGCGAGGGGAGAGAGAGAGAAGAGTCCTTCATAATGACCTCAGCTATTGACATCTCTCTGCATTGTAAACAGGCTGTACTGCCAACTCAGTTTACAAGCCCCCTCCCAGAGTATTCAAAGAAAGCTATTTTGAAGCACCGACGGCCATTTTAAGGGAGTCACTAGAAATGAGGGGAGTTCCAATCAGATTGGAAACAAACAAACATGGTTATCACTTTCAGGTAGTGGAACAGAAATCTAAGGTTGTGGGTATAACAATAATATGACACCCAAACACTGCTTGATTTCAGTTGGAGTGGTTCCTGCCTGGCCAATCTCACTGTGCTTCTTTGAAGAAGTAACATTTCAAAATGATGCCAGAGGCCACATGATACAATGTATCTTAACTGCTGAAAAAGCTTTTTGAAGGTGAGTAGAGAATTTTTTTTGTAATTCAAAAATACGCTTTATTCATAGATAATCTCTTTATGTATATACATGGTCA
The DNA here is from genome assembly GCF_021869965.1 of Rhincodon typus. NCBI lineage: Eukaryota > Metazoa > Chordata > Chondrichthyes > Orectolobiformes > Rhincodontidae > Rhincodon > Rhincodon typus. The sequence goes on from NC_063348.1 coordinate 13,749,920, forward strand.
CAAATGCAGTTCGGTTCTGCATAGTAGCATATCAAGGAAACAAAAAACATTAGAGTTTGACTCTATCCAACAAGCTAAAGGCATCTCTTACACATACAAGACTATATTTACATGCATTTGTGGCACTGGGAAGGTCCAATAACTGACCCCCATTTAACTTCAGCAGAAAATCCTCAGACAGGGTGGCACATGCACCGCTGTGGAACTTTTAACTTGCACTGTCGAGATGAACTGACTGCTTTTGACTGGAGTCCCTCCCCCCAGGTGCACCCTTGAAGCGTTACCAACCTGCAATGTTAGCTCTGTTTCTCTTTCTACAGATGCTGCTGCACCTGCTGAGTTTCTCCTTTCTGCGTTTGATTTTGGATTTCCAGCATCTCATTCCAGTAAAATGAAATCAATGTCATCAATCTTCCAAAGTATTTGCAAAAATTCAAATGGTCTCTCCTCAGAAAACTGGTGATGATTTGTAATTGGTGAAGATTGATGCAAGGGTAAGTGTTATGTACTACTCCTGACAACTCTAAAACATATAACCCATAGACAGACGAAGCTAAGGTAAAATCTATGGATGTCAAACTTTCAGTATTAAATGGTTCACCAATTCCACATGCAGGGTCAATCATGCTGGAATGTAAATAGAGGCAATCAGCTTTTACATCACAAATATACCATGCCATAGACCAATGCTTTCAGGTCTATCAATCCATAGAATCTGTCAGATATCAGTCAACAAATTAAGCTCAGAAATTATCACTTCAATTTAGAACCTAACGTAGACATATCCCAAGTGCCATGATAAAATTGGCAATTTCCCAGGGAGCTACAATTACCTCTGTGTGAGAGTTTAGCCTGTGAAATGTCCAGACCAAGAGTTTTTGGTTTGAATTCTGCAGATTATTAAAAACTGAGAAAGTCTAAGCCCTCAGTACGTGGGTATTTCAGAAAAAAAATTCACAACTCACAAGACAGGAAATGAGGAGTAGTCAAGTCCAAATTACAGTTTGAACAGGGCAGAAAAGTTTTTCTTTGCTTTTTAAGTGACTGTAAGGACAAGATTGAATTGAGTTGAGATTTAGTTTTGATGTATAATTTTATTTCTTTTGGTGTAATAAACTTCTGTCTTATTCTTAAAACTAAACCTGCAGCATTGTGTTTCATTATGCTTCAGTGCTTCTGTTTCAGTGAAAAACCGCCATGTTTTATATTTAAAAAAAAGCTATCAAGCCTGATTTCATTCTGAAATATAGCTGATTCAGTAATAGCATTGGCTGGAATTGTAGCATTAGAAGAACATAAGAACATAAGAACTAGGAGCAGGAGTAGGCCATCTGGCCCCTCGAGCCTGCCCCGCCATTTAATAAGATCATGGCTGATCTTTTTGAGACTCAGCTCCACTTACCCGCCCACTCACCATAACCCTTAATTCCTTTACTGTTCAAAAATTTATCTAGCCTTGCCTTAAAAACATTCAGCGAGGTAGCTTCAACCGCTTCACTGGGCAGGGAATTCCACAGATTCACAACCCTTTGGGTGAAGAAGTTCCTCCTGACCTCAGTCCTACATCTGCTTCCCTTTATTTTGAGGCAATGCCCTCTAGTCCTAGTTTCACCTGCTAGTGGAAACAACCTCCCTGCCTCCACCTTATCTATTCCCTTCATAATCTTATGTTTCTATAAGATCTCCCCTCATTCTTCTGAATTCCAATGAGTATAATCCCAGTCTACTCAGTCTCTCTTCATAATCCAACCCTCTCAACTCTGGAATCAACCGAGTGAATCTCCTCTGCACCCCCTCCAGTGCTAGTATATCTCTTCTCAAGTAAGGAGACCAAAACTGCACAC
>NC_063348.1:13756763-13775338 GCF_021869965.1 Rhincodon typus
CAACCTGTCCATCTTCTCTCCCACCTATCCACCCCTCCCACCTCATTGACCAATCCCCACCACTCCCTACCTGCACTCATCTATCACCCTCCCACCTACCTTCCCCAGCCCCCCCCCCCCCCTCCCTCCTTTTTTTTGAGCTCCTTCCCCCTCCCCCATTTCTGAAGAAGGGTGCCGACACAAAAAGTCAGCTTTCCTGCTCTTCTGATGCTGCCTGGCCTGCTGTGTTCCTCCAGCTCCATATTGTGTTACATTTGAGAGATGATGTCCTGCTCAGCATCGCTTCCCCTCATCAAGCCAGCTTTTGCATTCAGGATAAACATGAATGGAAATTAGATTCTACAGTTCTAACAAGATTACCTACAAAGTTCATGGAATCCTAAGAACATAAGAAGATAAGATTTAGGAGCAGGCGTAGGCCATCTGGCCCATCGAGCCTGCTCTGACATTCAAAAAGATCATGGCTTATCTCATCATGAACTCAACTCCACTTACCAGCCTGCTCACCATAACACTGTTCAAAAATCTACCTACCTTTGCCTTAAAAACGTTCAACAAGGGAGACTTGACTTCTTTACTGGGCAGGAAATTCCACAGATTCACAGCCCTTTGGGTGAAGGGCTTCCTCCTCAATTCAGTTCTAAAACATCTTAGAACCCCTACAATGTGGGAGCAGGCCAGTTTGCCCACCAAGTCCACACCAACCCTCCAAAGACCATCCCACCCAGACCCAACTCCCTACCCTACATCTGTAACCCTGCATTTCCCATGGTTAATCCATTCAGCCTACACATCCTTGGACACTATGGGCAATGTTGCATGGCCAATCCAACTAACTTGCACATCTTCAGACCATGGGAGGAAACCCGAGCACCTGGAGGAAACCCATGCAGACATGGGGAGAATGTGCAAACTTCACACAGACAGTCAACCAAGTATGGAATCAAACCTGGGTCCCTAGTGCTGTGAGGCCACAGTGCTAACCACTGAGCCACTGTATCACCTCAGTTAACTACCACTGATTGGAGCAGCTCCCTTGCTGATATTCTGAAGAAAGCTGACACTCAATGTGTTTCTTTAGATTCAGAACAACTGAACATTGCATTGAAAAGATGTGCATACAAGATTACTAACTTGGAACAGCTTTATCCCAAACTTTCAGATGCCAAACATTTTTCCAAAAATACCAAGAGGGGATATTGAACCACACATCCTTTGCCAGTGTCAAAGGAACTTTTAACATTTAGAATTTATTTCAGTAAATATTATTTGTTCAGATTACCATTTCGATTATCCATCAGCCAGCATGTATGGATTGTAGCATCAAGAACCTATCATTTATCGAGGGAAATTTGTGTCTGACTTCCTTGATTGAAATTTTTGGGAAAGTTAACAAGGAGAATTGGTGAGGTGGAACATGTTTGATGTTGCATGTTATTTACTTTGGCCAGGCTCTTGACAAGTTCTGAAATGGCAAGAATGGTCAGGAATGTAAAAGCCCATGGAATCCAAAGGAAGGTTGGATCTCGAATTGGCTTAAAATCAAAAGTAAAAGGCAAGGACTGACAGATAATTTTGTGGATGGAAGGTTGTTGCAGTAGTGTTCTGAAGAACTCAGCATTAGCACCCTTGCTTTTTTGCAGTATCTAACAACTCAGATATGTGTGTAGGAGGTGTGTTTATAAAGGTTTCCAATGGTATAAAAATTGTTTATGTGATTGAGTTTAAGGAATGAAGCTATAGTCCACAGGAAGATATCAGTGCGCTGGTCAGGTGGACAGAAAAGGAACTAATTGAATTCAATCTGGAGAAGCGTGAGAGCATGCATGCAGGGAGGATAATATAACTCTATGATTGTATAACCAATGAGAGGATAGTGGGAGGCATAGCAGAACAGAGAGATCTTTCAGAGTAAGTCCACAGATCCCTGGAGTTAGCAGGACAGACAGATAAACTAGCTATGGGGGTATAGAAGATGTGTTCAATTATTAACAAAAGCACAGAAATTAAGAGTGTAGATGTTATCCCCATTCTGTCTAAAACACTGGGTAGACCATATCTAGACTATAGCATGCAATTGTTGATAATGCAGTACAGGAGGGATGAGAGAGGAGATCTATGAAGATGTTATTGGGAATACAGTCTTTTAACTGAGGGAAAGATTGAATAGGCTGGGAAGGTATCTTTAGAATGGAGGAGGTTCACATCTCATTGAGATGTTTAAAATTGAGTGCCACAGACAGATTGAGGAAGAAGGTAACTCCCTTAGCAGAGAGTTCAATAATGAGTGGGGAGTTGGGGATAGATTTAAAATAGTTGGTTGAGGGATTAGAAGGACATTGAGAAGAATACTTTGACCCTCAAGATGGTGGAATGATCTGTGTAAAAATTTAGCATGGGCAGAGTTAGGGTCAGGGTTAGAGTTAGCCCTAACCCTAAGCATAACCGTAATCCTATCCCGAACCCTAACACTAAACATAGGCCTAACCTTAACCCTAACCCTAACCTTCATCCCTCTGATACGCACCCTGTAACAGACATGGCAATGGACCAAGAGCTGGACATTACTGGGAGCTTGACTAAATCCTTTTTTCTTCTGGCATAGACACAATGGAATGACTGCTTCCTTTTATGTTTCAGCAAATACCTCTCTTCATTACATGATGCATCAATATTTTCCTTGGTGAGTTGTCCCTTGCTAGGGCAGAATGGGTCTAATCTCTGAATAAACTATGAACCGGCTCTTGAAGATCATCATCCTATTGCCTTGTCCTACCTTGATCATGTTGTGCTCCTCTAGCCAACATTAGGAACTGTGCTGCCTTGCAATGGCACCTGCCCTGTTGCAAGCAGAACTTCTCCTAGCTCCATCTTCCGCACGAGGACTGCCTCTGTACTGACAGGCATTGATATGACATAGGCCGGAAAGCAATTATAAAATAACTTATACAAACTCCATTAATTTGTGTTCAAAGGGTCTGACTAGTCAAAATAAATCATTCATACTGGGGCTGTGTTTTAATCTGGACTGCTTACCAGAGAAATTTGAAAGGAGTGAGCTAGTATTGATTAAACGAAAAGCCCTGAATAAATTAATACATATTCGGGACATCTGTTAGCTCCAGCACATTAATTAAGTTTGTTTTCCTCACACCCCCACAGAGACTTTGTCACTGGCAAGGTCCATGTTTTACCTAACTTGTAATGTTGACCGTACCACCTATTATTTCACACGATACATCTTGCCACCAAGGCAAATCCTCACATCCCACTCAGTACATCTGTCCTTTAGTCCATTTGCTGCAGTGAGGAATCGACATTTAAGCTGCACACAAAATTGCATATAATTTGGCTGGCATTTAAGTAACCCGTGCTTTCTAATTGGCGTCTGCAGAGCTGACGACTGCATTCTGCAAAGGCTCTCTAATAAATGTGGCAGCAGGTCCTGAGATTGATATTAACGTATGTTCAGAGCTGAGATGAAAGGATGGAGTTCACTCACGGTCTGTGATGTTGCTCAGCTCCAGGTAAATAGCTGGTCTGGTGGGAGTGAAAGCAGATCTATAAAGTCTGGAGATCTACAGAGCATCAATTGTTGTAAGATTCCTGACACATGCCCTCCACTCACAGCCCTGACCTTCCTTTACCTTGCTGTATTCTCTCCTCAGGACGTGCTTCAGAGCATGCTAGTCTCCCCAGGCTGAATACAAGCACACTTTCATCATTTCAGTTTAACAGTCAATGCTTCTCTTCCCCTTCTCACCTTTGCTGGGTTCTTTCCAAACTCTTTGGTACCACTTCATAGAATCCCCACAGTGTGGAAAGCAGGACATTTGGCCCATTGAGTCCACACCTACCTTCTGAAGAAGACCATCCCTCTCAGATCCGCCCTAACCCTGCATTTCCCACAGCTAATCCACCTAGCTTGCACACTGTGGGTAATTTAGCGTGGCCAATTCACTTAACCTGCACATTTTTGGAGTGTGGGAGGAAACTGGAGCACTTGGAGGAAACTCATGCAGACACGGGGAGAATGTGCAAACTCCACACAGACAGTTGCCTGAGGGTGGAATCGAACCCAGGTGAGGCAGCAGTGCTAACCACTGAGCCACCGTGCCTTTTCATTATCATGCCAGACAGCTTCAACAAGATCCTGCTCCTCAATGGTCGAGGCAATCTCCTTGGCTGTCTGGTTGCTATTGTGGCCAAACAGATCTTACTAGGCCATGAAGTGGTGGTGGTGAGGTGTGAAGGGATTAACATCTCTGGCAACTTGTATCGGAATAAACTCAAGTTTCTTGAATTTTTGCACAAGAGGACGAATACTAACCCATCTTAGGGCCCATATCATTTCAGACCACCAAGCTGAAACGTCTGGAGGACTGTAAGACGTATGTTGCCACACAAGACAAAGCGAGGTATCACTTAAACCAATAATAGGGAGGTTTTAAGGAAGAAAATACTTATCACAAATTATGATGGGATCCTTATGATGTCCACGAGTCTTGACAGCCAATGGTGGAGGAAAAGAGTGTTTGCATGGTGTGAGTACTAACTATGTCATAATAATTCAAATGTGTGTCATACTTTTTTAGTTTTTAAAAGGAAAGAATCTACACTGGCTGGACCAGCATTTGTTGCCTATCCCATGTTGCCCTTGAATGTGTTGGTGAGCTGCCTTCTTAAACTATTATGGTCCATTTAATGTAAAGGCACTGACAATGCTATTACGGAAGGACTTACAGGATTTTGATCCAGCGACAGTGAAGGAACAGTAATATATTTCCAAGTCAGGATGGTGAGTGGCTTGGAGGGGAACTTGAAGGTGGTGGTGTTCCCATGTATCTGCTGCCCTTGTCCTTCCAGGTGGAAGTGATCATGGTTCTTGGAAGGTGCTGCTCTAAGAAGCCTTGGTGAATTTCTGCAGTGCATCATATACATGATGCCACACTTACTGCCAGTGGTGGAGGGAATAAATGCTTAAAATGATGAATAAGCCATTTACGCAGGTTGGTTTTTCCTGGATGGTGTCAAAATGCCTCAGTTTTGTTGGAAATGCATCCATCCCAGCAAGTGGGGAGTATTCCCTCACACTCCTGACTTGTGCTTTGTAGATGGTGTAGGGCTGGAACATTACCTTACCGTAACATTTCCCACCTGATTTTGTAGTCACCGTATTTATATGGCTGATTCAGATCCAGTTCAGATTGTAGGGGATTCAGTGATAGAAATGTCATTGAATGTCAAAGGCAATGGTTAGATTCCCACTAGTTGGAGATGGTCACTGCTTGTTTTTTGTCTGGCACATATGTTACTTGCCACTCAATAGCCAAGTATGGATAGTGTCCAGATCTTGTTGCATTTGAATATGACTGATTCAGGATTTGATGAGAAGCAAATGGTGCTGAACATTCTGTAATCATTGGCGAACATCCTCACTCCTGACCTTCTGATGGAGGTCATGGGTGAGGCAGCTGAAGATGTTTGGCTCCAGGACACTACCCTGAGGAACTCCTGCAGAGATGTCCAGGAGCTGAGATGACTGACCCCCAACAACTTCCAATGTGCCATGTATGGCTCCAATAATTGGACAGATCTCCTCCTAATAAGATTTGGGTTAGGCAGCCTTGTCTCCAAACACATGTTAACATATTTTATTTCCAAGGGCTAATAGTTTTCCCAATGTCAAGCACTTGCTCAAACACTTCCAACCAATAAATATAGGACATGTTCCCATGATGTGAAGATGGTCATATTTTAACTTGTACTGAAAGTTATCTGAGCCCCTTTTTAAAGCCTTGCATGGATAAAAAGATGCACATGGGTCATCCTTTTGACTTAAGAATGTCAACATTGAGACCTGAGCCAAGAGATCTCAACATTTTAAGAACTGTTTGCATGTTTCTCCAGAGAAACAGAAAGAAAATAATTTCCTTGCTGAGGTAGTCTTATGCTACACTTATCAATTACATAAGAATTCTGAATTTCTTCTGAAAAGCATCATTTGCTAAAAGTTCCTTTTGTTGCATCTGAATCCCATTTATTTCACAAACTGAAAACAAAGATCTGTGGATGCTGAAAATCAGAAACAAAAACAGAAATTTCTGGAAAAACTCCGCAGGTCTGGCAGCACCTGTGGAGAGAAAACAGAGTTAACGTTTCGGGTCCAGTGACCCTTCTTCAGAACTGATTGTAGCTAGGAAAATGTTGGTCTTTATGCCAAAGTAAGGGATGGGGAAGGGGGAAGGAGTAAATGATTGGTGGACATAGAGTCCAGACAAAGAGAGAAACAGTTGGGCAGACAAAGGAGTGAATAATGATCAGCCTGGGGAAATCAACATCTGCTACTGGGGACCATTAATGGCTGACAATGGGTTGTGTGTAATTGCAGACGATGCGATAACAAAGCCTGGTGTGTGGGATTTGGGGTGAGGACATGGGAGAAGGGGCTCAGGCCCTAAAATTATTGAACTCAGTATTGACTCCTGGAGGCTGCAGACTCCCCAAGTGGAAGATGAGGTGTTATTCTTCCAGCTTCTACTGAGCTTTGCTGGAGCACTGCAGCAAGCCTGAGGCAGAGATGTTGGCCAGGGAACATGGTGGTGTGTTGAAGTAGCAGGCAATTAGGAAGCTGTTTTGCAGACAGAGCGTAGGTGAAGCAAAAATTTGACTGTACCCCATTCAATCTAGTCTATTGTATTCGCTGCTCACAATGTGGTCTCCTCTACACTGGGGACATGAAACATTCAGACATCAGCACTCAGACTGATGAGCAAAAACACGCTCAAAAAATAGGTTTTAATGAGTGTCTTAAGGAAACAGAGGATTGTAGGCAGTCAAAGGGGCTTGAGGATTGGGCTTGAATCAACAAAAGGCATGACCACCGATAAACGTGAGGAGAGTGTGGGTGGAAGTATAAGGGAAGAGATTTGGAGTAAAGCACTGTTCTTGGACGTTGGTCAAACTGAAGGATATTGTAGAAGTTATGTACTGTGAAAGCAAAGAGAAGTTTGAAAACAGACATGAGAGATCGAAATCAAGGCACTTCTCGACCAGAAAGTTAGGAAGCAGAGATGTGTCGGATGGGTGTATTAGGAGTAAACTAAGAAATTAATGAGGTAGGCCAAGTGAACATGATCGTAAATCCAGTGCTCATAGTGATGTCTGGCTTTGTCACAGCTGGTGACAGGGTAAAACTTCATTCTTGTCAGTGCCCTCACCATGATAATTACTGCTGAAACCAGAGTATTAGAATTCTTCCCAGAGGCCTTTCTGATCTTATTAACTGGTACTGGTATTAGATGCTTTGGAAACATATAGTGGGAAGCAGATGTGTACCAGTAACAACATCATATTACAGCTCTCTACATTATACCCTGTCCCACTCCATCACTATCTCATCCCAAAATTATATTATATAACAGGTCATTACATTCATTTCCCTACCTCACTGAAAAGCACACATCTTCAGTTTTAGTTGTGAATTCTGCAATATTTGAAAATCATTCATAAGTAGCTTTCTGTTTTAAATCCTTCTGTTTACCTCGAATTCTGATTCCAGAAGATGGTGAGCTGATGCTCTGCCATTTTATTGCTTCTTCATTTGCTGGGGCAGTATGAGTTTCCCAATCTAGATTTAGAGTTTAATCTCCCATCTCATCAGGTTGACTCATCTCTGTTGTTAATTCTTGCTGATCCGCAGATATTCGTGATGCCAACCATGTGAAACTAGACTCCATCCTAGACTATGACCTGGTTCCCATTTTCTACTACATCTCATCAGCCAGCTCTTGAAACTTCCTCATGTTCCTCATGTTACCATTTCTCACTTGAGGTAATGTTAGAGAAAGCACATTCACTGACATAGGAACTGACATAACTGATACATATCGAGTATCTTGGACACTCCCCTGAGGAACCCCTGCAGAGATGTCCTGAAGCTGAGATGACTGACCTCCAACAAGCACAAGCAACTTCCTATGTGCCAAGTATGACACCAACCAGTCTGCCCCCTGATTCCCACTGACTCTAGCTTTGCTCCTTGAGGCTACACTTCGTTGAATGCATTCGAGGACTGTCACTCTCACCTCACCTCTGGAATTCAGATCTTTTTGATCCATGTTTGTTGTAGTGATATCAGGAGCTGAGCGGCCCTGGTGGAACCCAATCTGGGTGACACTGAGCAGGTTATTGCTGAGCAGGGGTTGCTTGATAGCGCTGTTAATGACACCTTCCATCACTTTACTGATGATCAGGAGTAGACTGAGGGGGCGGTAATTAGCCAGGTTGGATTTGCCCTGCTTTTCGTAACCAGGACATACCTGGGAAATTTTCCACATTATTAGGTTGATGCCAGTGTTATAGCTGTACTGGAACAGCTTGGCTAGGGAAGCAGCAAGTCTTAGAGCACAAGTCTTCAGTACTATTGCCAGAATGTTGTCAAGGGCCTGTAGTATTTGCAGTATCCAGTGTCTCCAACCATTTCTTGATATCACTTGGAGTGAATCACATTGATTGAAGACTGGTATTTCTGATGCTGAGACCACTGGAGGAGGCCGAGATGGATCATCCACTCAGCATTTCTGGCTGAAGATTGTTGCAAATGTGTCAGTTTTATCTTTTGCACTGATGGCATGGTCTCTCCTACCATTGACGATGGGGATATTTGTGAAGTCTTTACCTCCTTATGGTTGTTTAGTTTACCTTTCGTGACTGGAAGTAGTAGGACTGAAGAACTTAGATCTGATCCTTTGAAACATTACTGAGGATATTGATTAATTATTCTAATTCTGCATCACTTCCGAACTGAATTGGTGCAGTTGAAGAAATAGCCCACAAAACTAAATTGCAGCCCTTGAGAAATTTCACTGGGAGCCATATAAATAGAAATATCTTCACCACTGACGAGCATGACTTTCTTAGGTCATCAGCTGGGTTGTTTTAATAAAAACCTGCAATTCTAGGCTGAATGAGAGTGGACCTTTTCTTCAAGGTATTGAAAATGATTAAAGTATCAAGATTCTTGGCATTCTGGTGAAAGCAGAACAGTTTTGCACAGTTAAAAATGCTGAGTAAATGGCTTTGACACCTCAAGATGAATGTATAATGAAGTAGTTTAGGCTGAGTTACATGTATTGAAGCACTCACATGTTTATTGATCATCCAGAGAGTCTGTGGGTGAAAGGAAATGTGTTGAAATGAATACACAGATATAATTTCCTTTTGGCTGGGATACAAAGGTATACAATCATTTCTTTTTCCACACTGAATCTATTATCATGTAGAAGTAAATTATAAAATTGGTGCATTTTTCTGCATAAAACAAATAACATTCCCTGTATTTATCTTGCTGCTCCCAGGGGTTAATCACACTGCAATCCCCGTGCTACCTTGCAAACATTACTGTAATATTCCGTGTATCTTTCTCCCTCTCTGCTGATGGCGTTCGGTCTTCAAATATATGAATTGAGTATTGGAGTTGGGAGGTCATGTTGCTGCACCAGACTTTGGTTAAGACACTTTTGGAATAATGCATTCAATTTTGGCCTCCTGCTATAGAAAAGATTTACAAGGATGTTTCCAGGGTTGGGGTTTTGAGACATGGGGAGATGTTGAATAGGCTGGGGCTGTTTTCCTTGGAGCATCAGATGCTGCGGGGTAATCTTATAAAGGTTTATAAAATCATGACTGGTGTAGTTACGGTGAATAGCCAAGGTCTTTTCTCCAGGGTGGGGGAGTCCAAAACTAGAGGGCATAGGCTTAAGATAAGAGGGGAAGGATTTAAAAGAGACCCAAGGGTCAACTTTTTCATGCAGAGGGTGGTGTGCGTATGGAATGAGCTGTCAGAGGAAGCAGTGGAGACTGTTATAATTACAACATTTAAAAGGCATCTGGATGGGTACATGAAAGGAAGGGTTTAGAGGGATATGGGCCAAATACTGGCAAATAGGACTGGATTAATTTAGGACATCTGGTCGGCATGGACAAGTTGGACTGAAGGGTCTGTTTCCATGCCGTACATATCTATGACTTTATGACTCTATGCGTCAGTTTCATGTTGTGCTACACCTTTAGCTGGATTTTTACATATGTTACTGGAGGGTAATAGTACAATGTATCATGTTGTTCAGATTTAATTGATTGATTTAAAGAGTGAAATAAAGCTACTACTTCGAAATGTGTAGAATCTGTCCAACAATTTTTAAAATCTGTAATAGATAAACTAAGGAGACAGTAAAGACTGCAGATGCTGGAAACTAGAGTCAATAAATGTGGAGCTGGAAAAGCACAGCAGGTCAGACAGCATCTGAGGAGCAGGAAAGTCAAAGTTTCAGGCTGAAACCCTTCCTTCTGTGTTAACCAATCTCTTCCGCACATTTATCTTTTAACTAAACACAAGGAAAAGCAAATCACAGCTCACATTATCCTGGAGGGTCTTGGGTCAATACCTGATTTGCTGTTGGGTGAGCTGATCTCTGTTAGGGAGGAAACAGGGAGGTAACTTTTATCTTCAGACCCAGAAAGCAGAGAAATCAGATGGGGTTGTGTGTTTCTTTCGCTCACTGCGTCCCCAGGGAGTAGAAGGACATGACCCTAGGCATCAGGCAACAGCAAGATGCTGGGTAAAACTTTGGAGAAGAGAGAGAAACTGCAAAAGATGGCACAGAACTAGAGGTTCAGTGCCCACCCTGGAACCTGCCATAGTTTGCTGGGACCAGGGTGGTAGCTGGGTGGCTTTTAGCTGGCTAATCTGTGGCTAACAAAGTCAACTTCATGTGTCAATATGCCATTGCTTTCCGTCCCTGCTGGTTATAAACAGTGGGATGTTTTAAATATAACGTGCACTCTTGGGACCTGGCAGGGAAAGGTCTAAAGCTTGAGGAGGTGTTTAGAGAGGTGGGGTATCCTTTGGAGGGGTAAGGTTTTTATGTGGATACTGTGTAAATTATCCGCAGCCCCTTGAGAGTGCCCTTTGACATTCTTAAAAGTGAACAGGAATGTGTGCAGAAAACAAAATATGCTGGAAATCACAGTGGGTCAGGCAGGATCCATGGAGCGAAAGGAGGCTAACATTTTGAGTCTAGATGATTCTTCATCAGAGCTGATGAAGATGTGTGCGAGAAAAGTGTATAAACTCATTGGAAGCATGGAAGGCGAAACTCTTAAAGGGAACTGTCAAAAGGACCTATCAAGGGAGGCATCAATTTGTCAAATTATTTAAATCTCTGGCCTTTAAATATTTTATAAAAGAAACTGTCAGTAATCGTAAAAACAATCAGAGCTTGTTATTTCACTCTGTCTGGTGACATATCTTGAGGATTTATAGAATGGGATAAGTGTTGCTTGACAGATTTCACAACATCTCATTATTACAGTGGGGTGCCTGTCAGTTCACAGTTTGATTGACAACTCCAGGTGCTTATAAACTCTTTGAAGTGGGACTATGAATACAAATGCTTGTTTTGAAGGGATTAAATTTTTGAAGACTGTTAAACAGAATCAATGGGCTCTTATCAATGAAAGATTTTTTTTTATTTTGAAATGGTCAATTCATCAATAAACACTTAAGAACTTTACTTCATCTCAGCATCAATCCTGAGCCCTAGCCATGGTGGAGATTAGATATTGATGGTGAATATTGGGGAATTTGGCAAAATGGCATGAGGGAAAAGGGTGTTGATTATTGGGTAACCAGGTAACATAAGTGGGTACTCAGTTGGCATAGAAGCTATGAAGGGCCATGGTAATGGTGGAGGGGCAATAGTTAGTATTGAGGATAAGAATGGGCAGTGGTATGCGTTAGCATGGGTGAGGCATGGGAAATGTGTCAGAGGTTAATGAGGTGAGAGGGGTAAGTGCTATTGTGTTTCATTCCTTTTCTGGCCGAGGTAAAACCTTACTATAGCCCACCTCCACACACAGCAGTCCCTGTGGCTGCTTCCCAAATCCTTGCAGAAATGAGTTTCATTTCAACATCCCCACTGCCAAGAGCAAGAAAGTCCCATCTTCTGGTCACTACTTCCCAGGTCAGGTTTGCAAATCTGGGAATATACCAACTGCTACCAGCCTGTGAGCCCAATTTCAGGTCTTGGTGCCTTTGTGCAATGTTTCATGGTGAAATACTGAAACACACCCTGTGCAGATGCACAGAGGTCACCTTGATAATACCTTTAACTATGGATAATGACTTTGGTAAGGAGAAAAGAGAACAGGAAAGGAGAAAGGGTGAGAACTGACAGAAAAAGCAGTGTATTTTTTTTAAATCTCGGGTGTCACATCATGTATAAAAAAACAGTTAGAATCTCTCCTCCATTGGGATATTGGAACTCTGAGCAATTATAACTGACTGCCGATTCTAAACATAACACAGCAAATGAGAATATGCAGTGGATTGAAAAACGTTTTGTGATCAAGCAACAGGAGTCAAGAAGCAACCTGAACTCTCCCAGTGTTTTGAATGATTCCTGTTGAATCTGCCTCTGACATACTCTCAGTAGTCACCAATTGAGATGGGTGCAAATCTCTGAACATTAATCATTTGGCCTATTTTAAATTGAAGATGTAGTCGACCTTCCATTGTTTGAGAATGAGCTCTTGACAAATCCTTAAGAAATAACCTCCACTGCTTTTAAAGGGGAAATGTTGGCAAGCCGTGTAACTTTCAAAGAACACACATTATAATTGGACACTCATTTATGGGTTTTTTTTTAAAGGGGACACCTCACCTTGCTCATTTGGATTACTGGGAAAAGACAATGTGGCAGTCTGGCTGCTCACCCTCACGATGCTGCTCCAGGAATACAAGTCTAAAGAAAATGGAAATAAAATGTTATTTATTTTATAAAGCCACTCTGTGCAACATAAGCTGCCTCAATCACATACCAGGCCACAATTCACTGAAAACTTCAATCCTTCAACTGATCTGATACCTTGCTCAACTTGGTAAGAGATACCTTTTGATTCAATTTTGAAAACAGAGGGTCATTATCTCTTTCTTTGATGAATGCAGGGAGATGATGTGATAGCTGTGATGAGGGAATGGTTCCTTTATAAATGGACACTGCAGTTAATTGGTAACATTTATTATCACAGTTATCCATTCTGCCCCCACGGTCTCCAACTGATACAGGGTCTGGGGCAGCAAGAGTGATAGTGGGTGAGGCTGCAAGAGGTGAGGTGTGGGACTGGGGAGGGAGTCTCGACAAATGTGGAGGTGGCAGTGAATGGGAGGTGATAGGGTGGCGAGAGAGCTGCTGAGCGAGGCATCTGGAAGGGGGCAATGGCTAAGGGGCATCAAAAACCTCCAAATCTCAAACTGAGGGCATCAATGGAAATGGGCAACAGGATGATTTTTTTTTAATAAGTGAGATGTGGGAGACATTAGTCACAGTGAAAAGAGCAGTTTTAGAAAATAGTTGATGTTGTAGGGTGTGTGACTGTTTGTGTGGTAAGTGGGCCTAAGTCTCCCACTCACCCCACCACCAACTGTCTGTGTGCAGCTGTTAAATAAAGGGTTGGCAATCTACCATTATCCTTAATAAACCCATTATCTGGTCAGGATGACATTACTGTTTGTAGGAATTTGCTGTGTGCAAAGGTTTCAGTACAATAATGGCTCAATTGTAAAATTATTTTATTGGTCCTATATCTAATGGTCTTATGTCTTCTTCAAAGGGGAAAACACACACCATGAGTCTGCAAATTGGGAAGTAATCCACAGACTATGGTTTGCTGTTGAGCAGGGGATCATGGGCTCATTGTTACTTTTTCAGTCAGAAAATAATCAGAGTCCAGACTGTTTGAAGTTCTTTGACACCTTCAAGTGTTACAGTTCATCAGTCCCATACAGAGGTATTTTTTCCACTTGCAATGATCACCTCTGGAGCAGTTCTCTTTTCTAAAAAAATGTATTTTGGAATCGAGTGCTAAAAATGTCCACAGTACTGTTGGCTTCAGATCAGTGTCTGTTACAAGTGCCACAAGTAACCAACTACAAAAGTCAGGGAGCATCAAATACAATAGGAACATAGAGCCAAGAGTAGACTATTCAGCCCCTTGATCCTGTTCTACCATTCAATGCTGATCTGTGGCCTAACTCCAAATACCTGCCTTTCACCTATAGCCCCTTATGTTTCTTGTTTAGACTTTTTTAATAACCAGACTGCTCTTACATGCAACTGAATGGATTTCTTTCCATCACCAAAACACCCATGGTATTTTTATTCTATTAACCATCACCAGTTCATAAAATCCCTACAATGTGGAAACAGGTCCTTCGGCCCAAAAAGTCTGCACTGGCCCTCAGGACATCCCACCCAGACCCATCTCCCTATAACCCACTTAATCTACACATCCCTGAACACTATGGGCAATTTAGCATGGCCAATCCACCTACCCTGCACATCTTTGGACTGTGGGAGGAAACCCACACAGATACAGGGAGAATGTGCAAACTCCACACAGACAGTCGCCCAAGGGTGGAATTGAACCTGGGCTCCTTGTGCTGTGAGGCAGCAGTGCTAACCATTGAACCACTGTGCTGCCCATGTTTCCCAATTCATTCATATATACAAAGCAGTTGAGGGAAATGCAGATCATCAAAGGTGAGAGTGATAGGGAGAAAGGGAGGGGGCTAAATCAAAATGGAGTTGGAAGGGGCACATATCCCAGCATAGCTTTAAAATTTTTTTGTGTTTAATTCTCTTGGACCACTTTCATTTATTAGTTTGAACATTAATTGGATATTAAGAAGAGCCATTTGATGAATCACCCAGCTGAGTAACGAAGGGTCAATCATGTTCTAATTGGGAAGATGGAGGTTTAACCAAGATGGACATGTTGGGATTGTGGGGAAAAGAGGTTGAAAGTCATATGGCATAAGAGGTTTGTCCCTTTCTCAAAGCATCCACCACCCTCTGAGCCAACACCTTCCCCAATCCGTACTTCCTCATTCTGAGATGAGCCCTCCTCTCTCCTCCTTCTGATTGACACTCTCCCCTCAAGATCACATGATCACCCTCCCTTCGTCGCCAGCATATACTAACTGGCTCTGTGACCTCCAGTTAATCCACCTTGGTCCCCCTGTGAAGTCTTTACGTTTTGCTGAGTTAACTCAGAGGGGCAATGATCATAAGATTAAAAGAGAGAAGTGCAGGATAAAGCTTCAATATGATTAGGGCTGACCTGACTGTGGCTTCAACATCCTTTTTTTGCACCCCCACCCGACCAATTCAAATACCAATCTGTCTAATTCAGCCTGAAATGTAACCCAGCCTCTATAACTCACCATGGAAGACAATTCCAAAGGCTAATTCTACTCACCTTTGTCTTAAATAGAAAACTTCTCATTTGTAATGTTGTGCCCTCTAGTTCTATATTCCCCCATTAGTGCACCTAGTCTCTCAGTATCCACCCTGTCAAGTCCATTCTTCCAAACGCCAATGAGTACAGGTCAAACCCAGCTCAAATTTATCTCAAAACAGAAAACCCTAATGGCAGGATTTATATTATTCCTTTGTTTGGTTCGAGTGGTTTCAATAATTCTCAAAGTCTGCTGGCCACAAAACTGTATGAGAATGCGTTCTCATACTAGCTCCTGCTCAGTATGCCCTCCTCAAGAATCAACAGGGATGAACGTATGTCACTTCCTTCCCTGATATCACAGACTAAGTTAACCCTTGACGAGACTTAGTTGAACATTGTCTATTGTAATCAGCCTCATGAACCCTCTCCGAACTGCTTCCAAAGCAAATATATGCATTACTCAGTAAAGAGATCTGTAGTAAGAACTGTATACAATTCTCAAAGTCTAATCTCACCAAAACAATGTATGGCTGTAGCAAACTTCCTTGATTTACCTGCTTTGCCCCTCATCCAACAAAGGCCACCGTTTCAATTGCCTTTGTAAGTACTTGCTGTACCTGCATACTCAC
This sequence comes from Rhincodon typus, assembly GCF_021869965.1. Taxonomy (NCBI): domain Eukaryota; kingdom Metazoa; phylum Chordata; class Chondrichthyes; order Orectolobiformes; family Rhincodontidae; genus Rhincodon; species Rhincodon typus. Next base: position 13,772,696 of record NC_063348.1, read on the forward strand.
TCTTTGTAATGGATAAGGACATCTTTTGCTGGTTTTTAAAACTCTCCCAATCTTTTGGCCTTCTATTATTGTTTGCAAAATTGAAACCTTTCGCTTTCAATGTGACATCATCTTAACTTCCTCGGCTGACCATAGATTGCTCATTCTTTTCTTGGTGTCATTCTGTCTTTAAGGAATGTAATACTTTACAACACGTTTGGGTCTTTGGAATGCAAGTTGCCAAGTCTCACAGGGCACTGCTGTAAACATTGAAAAGAAGATGCTGAGAATCTAACTACTACACATTTATTTTCTGAAAAAGATTGTTGAATACTAATTAGCAGTAAAAAATTACAGTGGAATACAACTATGGACATTTTATTTAAAAAAAAGTTTGAAATTCTTCCAAATTTAATCATCTTCCACACTTGAAAGATTTATTTGCATTTCATTTGTCGAATGTTGATTGTAACAAATGATGTATGAATATTAATTATATTCGCGTTTAATATTTACACTGAGGAAAAATTAGAGTTTCTCACTTCCTCCAGTTAATTAAACTTTAGCAGTTTAACTAGATATTGTGACATTCACACAAATGCTGTTGTGGATAAAATTAATAAGTTTTGCTGACATTTCTATCAGGATTAAGTTGCTGTAATAGGTTGTTTATAGATTGAACATATTTTAACTCATTCTTTGTAGTTTTATTTAGAATTTTATGTCTAGTTTACATTAAAATGGGTATGCGGAAGATGTGTGTGCAATTAGATGGAGATGGAGTCATACACGTTACTGAAGTGTAGCTCTTCACTGCTGATGGATGCAAAGTAAAGAGAGAAAACTGACAAGTGAGGGAAGGTGAAATAAACATAATATTATATGGGCTAGAAGGAATGCGATGGCCTTGTGATGTCATCACTGGACTCTTAATCTAGAGAGTCACGTAATGTTCTGGGGATCCAGGTTCGCTTCCCACATGGCAGATAGTAGAATTAGAGTTTAATAAAAAGTCTGGGCTTAAGAGTCTAATGATGACCATAAATCCATTGTCAGTTGCTGGAAAAATGTCTTTAATAATGTTAATGTCTTTTAGGGAAGGAAACTTACCTGGTCTTGAGAACATGTGACTCCAGACCCACAGCAACGTGGTTGACTTTTAACTGTCTTCTGGGCAATTAGGGATGTGCAATAAATGCTGGCCTAGCCAGCAATGTTCTCATCTTTCGAATGAATTAAAACATTTGGAAAAAGACATGGACACAGTAAGGTGTCCTCCATAGCCCTGTGCACTTCCAGCTGACTGTCATTTGACCCTGATAATGATTAGTTGCTCTGAATTTTCCTCGGGACATTTTCTTGAGTGTGTTCTGCCAGGCTATCAGCTCTTCATTTGTGGAAGAGGCATTAATCCATACTGAAGATCATTTCTGGGCTGTTTACACTATTTACAGAGACTGTTCAACAGAACTGCATTAGAGCCTTTCTCCTTCAGGTCCCAGTCCACATGATCTGATGTCATTGATGATGAGCTGTAGTTATTTGGATGACAGTGCTTTGATCCCAAACTGAACCCTGGCTTGATAGATCATAATTTGTCTTGTTTTAGCCAAGTAGTCTCTCATTGAAACATAAGTATGCAGTGTTGCAGATTAGCTTTTAAAAATAAATTAGATATTAATTAACCAGAAGAAATGAAGATAAAATAGAATGAAACAAACAGCATATATAAAAAACAGATTCAAAAAGCTTTAAATACACTGTAAGAATATAACACATTAATCCCAAAAGCACTCCTTCTATGAGTTCCAAAAAATGCCTTGTACAATATCTAAAATCATCCTTTCGCACCAGAGAAAAATCTTTTCCTAATACCTCAGTAGGCTGAAGGTCAGTGTGGTTTTAACTCATAGCCTGGAAATACTAATAGTTTCTTCCTGGATCTATCATACACCCGAGTTTAAACGTGCTCAGCTTTGAATAATCTCTTCAGAGTTTTATCCCCATACTCCAAGTTTGAGGCAACTGCTGACTCCTTATTCCAAGGTAATCTAGTTTTACTAAATTTCCCCTTTCTCAAAAGCACTGCTTTTTACATCCATCTCCATCAAATGACTTCACACAACTGCCCCCAAAACCAAGTTAGCTGAAAACAAATAGATTCATCTAAGGTTTTGGAGTAGATTTGTAGCTTGGGTTGTGGGTGTTGAGGTTGGTTGGCTCGCCAAGCTGGTTTGTTGTTCCGCAGACATTTTGTTACCGTGCTGGGTAACATCATCAGTGCAGCCTCCAATGAAGCGTTGATGTGTTTTCCCGCCTGGTTTTTAAACTCTGGAGTCCGTTGAGTTGGATTGCCTCACTTCTGCTTTTCCTTCATAGTGGGGTGTATATGGGGTCGAGTTCTATGTGTTGATTGATGGCCTTCTTTATGGAGTACCAGGCTTCTAGGAATTCCCGTGCCTGTCTCTGCTTAGCGTGTCCCAGGATTTTGGTGTACTCCCAGTCGAGTTGGTGGTTCTCCTTATCCATGCGGATAGAGATGAGTGAGTATTGGTCGTGTCTTTTTGTAGCCAGTTGGTGTTCGTGTACCCTTGTTGTTGGTTTCTTTCCTGTTTGTCCGATGTAGAGTTTCTCACAGTCTGTGCAGGGAATCTTATAGATGAC
>NC_063348.1:13775738-13832568 GCF_021869965.1 Rhincodon typus
GTTCATCCAGCTCTGCACCTTGTTGTCTTGGATTCTCCAGCATCTGCAGTTCCTGCTATCTCTGATTCAATTTCAACCCTACGACAACTGCTCACCTGAACCAAAGACCCACTCCCCGCTATGGACAGGACCAAAGTCATCTATAAGATTCCCTGCACAGACTGTGAGAAACTCTACATCGGACAAACAGGAAAGAAACCAACAACAAGGGTACACGAACATCAACTGGCTACAAAAAGACACGACCAATACTCACTCATCTCTATCCGCATGGATAAGGAGAACCACCAATTCGACTGGGACAACGCCAAAATCCTGGGACAAGCTAAGCAGAGACAGGCACGGGAATTCCTAGAAGCCTGGCGCTCCACGAAGAAAGCCATTAATAAACACATAGAACTCGACCCCATATACACCCCACTACGAAGGAAAACCGGAAGTGAGGCAATCCAGCTCAACGGACTCCAGAGTTTAAAAACCTGGCGGGAAGAAACACCAATCCTTCATCGGAGGCTGCACTGATGATGTTACCCAGCAGGGTAATGAAACGTCTGCGGAACAACAAACCAGCTCAGCGAGCCAACCAACCTCAAGATTCCTCTAAGCTATGGGTGTTTCCCTGAAGCCTAAAAAAATGACTTAGGAATTTCTAACAAATGTTAAAGCATGATACTCTACCTTCCTGAGGTAAACAAATTCCTATTAGTGCAGCTAAATTAGCTCTCACAAATTGTTTTAAAAGAAAAATCCATGACTACAGAAATAATTACAAGTTAATTATTAACTTGAGGTACAGACCAAACCCAACCATCACTAGCCCAAAATCCAAAATCCACACTTAAAATATCAAATATGTATTTAAATCAAATAGTTTAATTCACAACAGATATTAACCCATTTGCGTGACACTAATCTCATTTACAATTGGTTATATTTCACTATTCAAAGAGCTTTGTCACCACATCGTTTCCATTTGAGTCTTAATATAGCTGAATGCTGTACAACCTGCCCACGCAGTGAGGACTGAGTAAAAGGTAACCTGACTTCGTGTGGCTGGTGGTGATGTACATTACTTAGAGCTGCTGTTTCAATACTAAAGGATGAACATCAGTTACCAGTTTGAGTGGGCCCGGAGAATCCAAAGAAAATCAGGGCAAGAATGAAACCAACTCCTTTGGGAAAGGGGATCAGGAGCTGTTGTCAATTCTACAAAGTTACACTGAAGACTGAATTTCTAATCTTGTTACCTCTGTTTTTACCTGGATGATTACTGAGTCTGTGTACAACCACATATATCTGTTTGTGATTTCATCATTTCATAACATTTTAACAATTTACATACTCGACCCCAAATCTGTTAAATATCATTGTTTTCTAACTTTTCACAAAGGAGACAGACTGGCAAAGGTTTATGGTGTATATGTATAGAGAGTGAGTGTGACAATGGGTCATTGTGAATATCTATAGAGAGTGAGTGTGACAATGCATGATTTTGTGAGTGTGCAGGGAGTGAGTGTGAAAATGGGTCATTGCAAATATCTATAGAGAGTGTGTGACAATGGGTCATTGTGTGAGTTTATAGAGAGTGAGTGTGGCAATTGGTCACTGTGTGTCTATAGAGAGTGAGAAGGCGAATGGATCATTGTGAACATCTGCAGAGTGAGTGTGACAATGCATAATTGCGTGTGTACATGGAGTGAGTGTGAAAATGGGTCTTTGTGAATATCTATAGAAAGAGTGTGTGACAATGGGTTATTGTGAATATCTATTCAGAGTGAGTGTGGCAATGAGTCATTGTGAATATCTGTAGAGAGTGAGTGTGACAATGTATCGTTATGAATATCTATAAATAGTCTGTGACAATGGGTCATTATGAATTTCTATACAGAGTGAGTATGAAAATGGTTCATTATGTGATTCAATAGAGTACGACTGACAATGTGGGTAGACATACACAGGCAGTCCCGGAATCTGGAGACCATTTTGAAATTGATTTGTACATAAGTTGGAACATAATGCAGGACAACGTAAAGCCTTTATTTGTAAGTACAGGAAACGTTCACATGTCAGTCCTTAAAATGAAATGCCCATTTGGAATCGTGTTTGTAAATACGGGTCATCATAAACTGGATGTTCGTAAATCAGGGACCTGCTAATAGAATGAGAATGACAATGGCTTGTTTTATGTCTCTGTAGGGCGAGTGGCAGTAGGTTATTGCGTATATGTAGGCAGTGATAGATTGCAATGTTTTTTTCTTTTTTTCACATGTGCCTGAGATTGCTGACCCTCTGATCTGTTTCACTGTGCTCCAGTGTTGGCTGGGCACCTTCAAAATGATTCTGACTGGCACCTTGGAAACAACAATTGCAACGACTCCTGAATTGTCTGAATAGGACTGGGGAAATGTCTGGTGGAAGTAATGTGGGGTCATTAGAGCTGATGGATTCTCTGAGGAAGGTACAATTCCACTTGCTTTGATCGAATACGACGGCAATAAACAGTCAATGAAGCGCATCAAAAATCGAGCATGCTGCCAGATGTTAAACGTTTTATGATGAATCAAAGGAGATGTAAAATCACCAGCTCTGATGTGGGCGAGTGTCAAAAAGTGGAATCTATTCTAATTAGGAGCACAGGTTAATCTGCTTGTCAAAACTGTCTCCTATTAGCTGTTTGCAGGTAATGTTTGGGAACTGCAGCATCAGATTTCCAAAGCAGTTTTTAAATCATGTGGATAAATGTCATAAGCGAGAGCTGAACTGATTTCAGTGCAGAATAAAGAGTGCTTCTGGTTTGTGTTAAAGCTTTGGGATTGTTCTGGGGCCAAGTTCCCGGTCCATGGTGTTGCGATACAGTGACCTGTGCTGAACCACTCACTCTGATTCATGGAGCAGTATTCTGTGAGCTGAATTTGCTCGTCTTTTTGTGACTGACGTGTTTCTGGGGAGGATGCTACAGATTGACAATCGCATCAACAGCCAAGGAGAAAATCTGGCGCTCCGATTTCGAATGAACAGGGGCCAGCACAATAACTGTCCCCATTTCCCAGGGACCGACCATTCGTCTGTCTGCGTGCGTTACGCCTTAGTCTCTCAAAACTTAAGCACAGCAAATGTGAAAAATCTTACAATGAAGATCAAATAAACGCTGGGAAGAACTCAAGAAGATCGAGCGAAGAACATAACAACATAGAACATTACAGCGCAGTACAAGCCCTTCGGCCCTCGATGTTGCACCAACCTGTGAAACCAATCTGAAGCCCATCTAACCTACACTATTCTATTATCATCCATATGTTTATCCAAATGACCATTTAAATGCCCTTAAAGTTGGCGAGTCTACTACTGTTGCAGGCAGGGCATTCCACGCCCTTACTACTCTCTGAGTAAAGAACCTACCTCTGACATCTGTCCTATATCTATCACCCCTCAATTTAAAGCTATGTCCCCTCGTGCTAGCCATCACCATCCGAGGAAAAAGGCTCTCGCTGTCCACCCTATCTAATCCTCTGATCATTTTGTATGTCTCTATTAAGTCACCTCTTAACCTTTTTCTCTCCAATGAAAACAGCGTCAAGTCCCTCAGCCTTTCCTCATAAGACCTTCCCTCCATACCAGGCAACATCCTGGTAAATCTCCTCTGCACCCTTTCCAATGCTTCCACATCCTTCCTATAATGCGGCGACCAGAACTGTACACAATACTCCAAGTGCAGCCGCACCAGAGTTTTGTAAACTGCAACATGACCTCATGGCTCTGAAACTCAGTCCCTCTACCAATAAAACCTAACACACCGTACGCCTTCTTAACAACCCTGTCAACCTGGATGGCAACTTTCAGGGATCAAAGCACATGGACACCAAGATCTCTCTGCTCATCCACACTACCAAGAATCTTACCATTAGCCCAGTATTCTGTATTCCTGTTAGTCCTTCCAAAGTGAATCACCTCACACTCTTCCGCATTAAACTCCATTTGCCACCTCTCAGCCCAGGTCTGCATCTTATCTATGTCCCTCTGTAACCTGCAACATCTTTCCGCACTATCCACAACTCCACCGACTTTAGTGTCATCCGCAAATTTACTAACCCATCCTTCTACGCCCTCATCCAGGTCATTTATAAAAATGACAAACAGCAGTGGCCCCAAAACAGATCCTGGCGGTACACCACTAGTAACTGAACTCCAGGATGAACATTTCCCATCAACCACCACCCTCTGTCTTCTTACAGCTAGCCAATTTCTGATCCAAACTGCTAAATCACCCTCAATCCCATGCCTCCGTATTTTCTGCAATAGCCTACCATGGGGAACCTTATCAAACGCTTTACTGAAATCCATATACACCACATCAACCGCTTTACCCTCATCCACCTGTTTGGTCACCTTCTCGAAGAACTCAGTAAGCTTTGTGAGGCATGACCTACCCTTCACAAAACCGTGTTGACTATCCCTAATCAAATTATTTCCTTTCTAGATGATTATAAATCCTATCTCTTATAATCCTTTCCAACACTTTACCCACAACCGAAGTAAGGCTCACTGGTCTATAATTACCAGGGTTGTCTCTACTCCCCTTCTTGAACAAGGGGACAACATTTGCTAGTCTCCAGTCTTCTGGCACTATTCCTGTAGACAATGACGACATAAAGATCAAAGCCAAAGGCTCTGCAATCTCCTCCCTAGCTTCCCAGAGAATCCTAGGATAAATCCCATCCGGCCTAGGGAACTTATCTATTTTCACACTTTCCAGAATTGCTAACACCTCCTCCTTATGAACCTTAATCCCTTCTAGTCTAATAGCCTGTATCTCAGTATTGTCCTTGACAACATTGTCTTTTTCCTGTGTGAATACTGACGAAAAATATTCATTTAGCACCTCTCCTATCTGTTCGGACTCTATGCACAACTTCCCACTACTGTCCTTGACTGGCCCTAATCTTACTGTAGTCATTCTTTTATTCCTGATATACCTATAGAAAGCTTTAGGGTTTTCCTTGATCCTATCTGCTAAAGACTTCTCATGTCCCCTCCTGGTTCTTCTTAGCTCTCTCTTTAAGTCCTTCCTGGCTAACTTGTAACTCTCAAGCGCCCTAACTGAGCCTTCACGCCTCATCTTTACATAAGCCTCCTTCTTCCTTTTGACAAGAGATTCAACTTCTTTAGTAAACCATGGTTCCCTCGCTCGACCACTTCCTCCCTGCCTGACAGGTACATACTTATCAAGGACACGCAGTAGCTGTTCCTTGAACAAGCTCCACATTTCAATTGTGCCCAGCCCCTGCAGTTTCCTTCTCCATCCTATGCATCCTAAATCTTGCCTAATCACCCCATAATTGCCTTTCCCCCAGCTATAACTCTTGTCCTGTGGTATATACCTATCCCTTTCCATCACTAAAGTAAACGTAACCGAATTGTGGTCACTGTCACCAAAGTGCTCACCTACCTCCAAATCTAACACGTGGCCTGGTTCATTACCCAGTACCAAATCGAATGTAGCCTTGCCTCTTGTTGGCCTATCTACATACTGTGTCAGGAAACCCTCCTGCACACATTGGACAAAAACTGACCCATCTAAAGTACTCAAACTATAGCGTTTCCAGTCAATATTTGGAAAGTTAAAGTCCCCCATAACAATTACCCTGTTACTTTCGCTCCTATCCAGAATCATCTTTGCAATCCTTTCCTCTACATCTTTGGAACTTTTCGGAGGCCTATAGAAAACTCCCAACAGGGTGACCTCTCCTTTCCTGGTTCTAACCTCAGCCCATACTACCTCAGTAGACGAGTCCTCATCAAATGTCCTTTCTGCCACCGTAATACTGTCCCTGACTAACAATGCCACACCTCCCCCTCTTCTACCAACTTCCCTGATCTTACTGTAACATCTAAACCCCGGAACCTGCAACAACCATTCCTGTCCCTGCTCTATCCATGTCTCCGCTCTGTCCATGTGTCCGAAATGGCCACAACATTGAAGTCCCAGGTACCAACCCATGCTGCAAGTTCACCCACCTTATTCTGGATGCTCCTGGCATTGAAGTAGCCACACTTCAAACCACCTTCCTGCCTGCCGGTACACTCCTGCAACCTTGAAACCTTATTTATGACCTCACTATTCTCGACCTCCTGTACACTGGAGCTACAATTCAGGTTCCCATCCCCTTGCTGAATTAGTTTAAACCGTCCCAAAGAGCATTAGCAAATTTCCCCCCCAGGATATTGGTACCCCTCTGGTTCAGGTGTAGACCATCCCGTTTGTAGAGGTCCCACTTACCCCAGAATGAGCCCCCATTATCCAGGTATCTGAATCCCTCCCTCCTGCACCATCCCTGTAGCCACGTGTTCAACTGCTCTCTCTCCCTATTCCTCACCTCGCTAGCACGTGACACAGGTAACAAACCAGAGATAACAACTCTGTTTGTTCTAGCTCTAAGCTTCCACCCTAGCTCCTTGAATTTTTGCCTTACATCCCCATCCCTTTTCCTCCCTATGTCGTTGGTGCCTATGTGGACCACGACTTGGGGCTGCTCCCCCTCCCCCTTAAGGATCCCGAAAACACGAACTGAGACATCACGGACCCTGGCACCTGGGAGGCAACACGTCAACCGCGAGTCTCTCTCGTTCCCACAGAATCTCCTATCTGTCCCCCTAACTATGGAGTCCCCAATGACTAATGCTCTCCTCCTCTCCCCCCTTCCCTTCTCAGCAACAGGGACAGACTCTGTGCCAGAGACTTGTACCCCATGGCTTACCCCTGGTAAGTCATCCCCCCCAACAGTATCCAAAACGGTATACTTGTTATTGAGGGGAACGGCCACAGGGGATCCCTGCACTGTCTGCCTGTTCCCTTTCCACCCTCTGACTGTAACCCATCTACCTTTTTCCTGTACCTGAGGTGTGACTACCTCCCTGTAACTCCTCTCAATTACCCCCTCAGCCTCCCGAATGATCCGAAGTTCATCCAGCTCCAGTTCCCTAACGCGGTTTTCGAGGAGCTGGAGTTGGGTGCACTTCCCGCAGATGAAGTCAGTGGGGACACTAGTGGTGACCCTTACCTCCCACATTCTACAGGAGGAGCATGCAAATGCCCTAACATCCATTCCCACTGTTCTGAATTCAGAGAAAAAAAAACTAGTAACCTTACCAAATTGGCGCTCAGAACCTTTTTTTTTAGTTAGAGGAGGAGGATGGGTGGGAGACACTACGACCTAAGTAGTGTTTCGGGTAAAGCAACCGCCCAAATATATTACCTCACTTACTCAGCCGTCCCGTGTCCGCTCCTGCTCAGCGTGCGCTCCGCCTATTCACGAGGTAAGTTTTTAAAGGATTAACTTACTTTCCCGGCAGCCCCCTGGTCCTCGCTCTCACTGCTCCCGCTGCTGCTGCAACAATGGAGGAACAGACAACGTTTTCGATTGATGACCTCCCATCAGAACAGACTGAGCAGCCCCTGACCTTCCATGGAGCAGGCCGCTCTGCCCATTGAACAGAACAATGTCAATGTTTCCCTCGAGATTAAACCCTTCGTGTTTGAAGGAGATGCGTCGTTCTCTCTGCAGCCATCAGGCTAACATACATTCTCTCCTGCTCCTCCGTGAGTCTGCTTTTCCTCGATGGATCCCAGGCAATGGGGTCTGAATCCAGCTCAGAAAAGCCTGGGGATGGTTTGATCCTCTCATGCAGACGTTCCATTCCTGACAGTATCCAGCTCATTCCTGAAACCTGAGTCTCTGAGTGAAAGACCACTTGTTTTATTGGTCTCAGTGACGTGCACGTTTCTGAACTGATACTTGATTTACATACACATCTTCAGAAAAATCCATTGAAACAAAGAAGCTTGGAGTAGGAAGAGGCCTTTCAAAATCTCGAGCCTACTCCTTATGATCATGGCTGGTCATTGAGATCAATACCTTAATCCCACCCTCCCCCTTTATCCCTTTAACTGTAAGATCTACTTCCTTGAAAACACATAATATTTTGGCCTCAACCAGTTTCTGTGGTAGTGAATTCCATAGGTTAACCACTCTATGTGTCAAGAAATTTCCCCTCATCTCAGTCCTAAAAGGCTTATCCTTAACTTTCAACTATGACCTCTGGTTCTGGACTCTCTTATCATCAGGGTCATCCTTCCTGCTCTAACCTTTCTAGTCCTGTTAGAATTTTACAGATTTCTATGAGAATTCCTCCTCATTCATCCAAATTCCAATAAATACAATCCTAACTGACTCAATCTCTCATCATACGTCTGTGCTGCCATCCCAGAAATGAATTTGATAAACCTTCACCACTCTCCCTCTATAGCAAGAACATCCTTCCTCAGATATGGAGAACAAAACTGCACAGAATATTCCAGGTGTGATCTCACCAAGGTCCTGTATAATTGAAGCAAGACATTCCTGGTTCCTGTACTCGAATTCTCTCGCTATGAATGCCAACAAACCATTTGCCTTCTTTACTGCCTGCTGCACCTGCACGCTTACCTTCAGCGACTGGTGCACAAGGATACCGGGATCTGGTTGAACATTCCCCTTTTTCAGTTTACAACCACATAATAATCTGCCTTTCTATTTTTGCTACCAAACTGGATAACCTCACATTTATCCACACTATATTGCAGCTGCCATGCACTTGCCCACTTATTCAGCCTGTCTGCCTTTGCATTTTTCTCACAACGCACCCTCCTACTGCTTTGTGTCATCAGCAAATTTTAAGATACTGCATTGAGTTCTGTCATTTAAATAATGTGAATAGCTGAGGATCACCTGAGCATTGGTCATGAAGACCTGCTGTGCCTCTGAAGGTCCTGGTACGGAGTAAAGGTATGAATTAGTGTTGGCCATTTAAAGAGTAGAGATTGAACAAAATCCATTCCATGTAGCAGGAGCAGGCTGAAAGGACTTTGAGAAAAAGTTTGAAGTGAGGTGTGTGGGGCTTTAGGAACGATGAAATTAGAAGTCTGGGGGGAGGGGGGTGGTGTGGAATAATCCTCGGAGGAGATAAAGTCAGTGACAGTCTTAGAGATGATGCAGGGGATGAGGAGGTTATGGTGTGATCCAGGCCTGGTAACCTGCCTGCTAAAGCCTGGTAAGCTCTCAGGCTCGGACTTATAATATCCTAGTTTTTGGAAATCAAGACATTTGTAGGTAGACATCATAACATATGGAGTGGAATCCCATTTATTTGAGGCTAAGTGCTTATCAGAGGTGCAGTGGCTCAGTGGTTCGCACTGCTGATTCACAGCACGCTTAAGTGAAATGTTTATTGTCATAAGGGATTAGTTGGATGCAATATCAGTGTATTGAATTCTTCTTACACCAATGACAGTGTATTTTCTGGGAACTTCCTTATTTTCTAGGAATATAAAGTTTCTGGGAACTTTACTTTCTGTCATGATGCCTCCTGATCAACGCCCCATTCTGGGTAATAGCTGTGTTGGCATGGAATCAGAAGGACAAAAATGGTGGCTGGGACGCACTGAGTTGCTATAGGGACTATGAAGGACTATTAAGGTGATTGAGAATGTATTCTGTATGAAAAGCCAAGTGAAGTGTAAGGGGTGGCACAGGAGGTATGAGAGGCTAAAGGATTGATTCAGGGGCATAGGTTGAAATAGATGTATGAGTGCCAATGGTGGATGGGCAAATAGCCCTAGGGTGGCACAGAGGGAATGGACAACCAAGCCAGTGTCTTCTGGTGTAGGGAATGGGCATAGAGAGTGTGAGGAGGGTGTGGGTGAGAGTGAGGGATGTTTTCTATTTACGTTTTGCTTTAGAACTTTGCGATACAATACTGGATTGTTTAGCAGAAATCCTGTCCAGCTCACCAACAGCAATTTCTTAGGGTTTCCCGGTCTGACTCTCAATCCACTCTGGAACCCTGGACCAGAAGTCTGAACTTGGGCAGTCAGTTTCGAAGACTAGAATCTTCAAGTTGGGACTCATTCCCAACTCTGCACCCCCAATCCAGGAATAAAATCAGGGCCCCCTCTCACAGTCATAAATGGATACTATCATACAGACACTTGAGCTGTCACATTTATATTCTTGTACACAGCCACACCGCAACACACTCTTACATTATCACTTCCACACTTTCACACACATTGACTCCCTCTGACACATTTTCATAGACTCATACACACGCACACTCCCACTTGTTCATACTCTGTCAAACACACATTGTCCCCCACTCTAACGTACTCATATTCTCATGCTATCACATCCACTCACAGATTTACAGCCTAAATTATACTCACAAAATCTCTCACACACTCTCGCTCAAACTCAATCTCACACTCGTTTGCTTGAGCTCTCACACTCACTCCAACCTCTCACACTCTGACTCAAATTCTCATACTGCTGCACACGCTCACTCTCCTTGCACTGCTAAGAATGAATCGCCTGAGCACAGTCAGTGGCATATGTCTGATAAATAAGAGAAGATACAAACCAAAGTTTCAACATGATTACTTTCCAGTAACATCCCTGCTGACTGAAGCCCAATAAAGAAAATGTTGTTGATAAATTCTTAATAGCCATGTGTTAAATAGGTTGCTTGATTTTTCTAAACATGTAGAGTATGTTATTTCAGTTTGGATGAACAACTGTGAGACCCCTCAGGGTGAATCTGACACTCTGCTCTAATTAATCAGCCTTTTCTGTCTGACTGTAGAGTGGGATGGGAGATTACAGCTCCAGTAATTAAAATGCTGTCAGCTAAAGGACATATTTGTCTTTCAAATGGTGACGCTGGCAGTAATAATAGAATCAATTAACATTTGTGAAGAGCTCCTTTGCTGAGCTCAATTGTATGGGCCTGTGTGGCTGCAGCTGGATGCCATGGTGTGTTGGCCCTTTCTTGTCCCAGGCTTCGCAGCATGAGTAGGTCTTAATGCCTTTGGCATTTGCTCCACAGATTCGACAGCCTGATTGCCATTGTTCTTTAGTTACCAATAACCTCGTTGTTGTGACAATGGGGAACCAATGAAGCCACAGGCTTCCTGTTGAATATTCCGGAAACCCTGGCCTTGAGCTGATATGGAGAGGTCAGGAATGCATTCGGCAGTCACTGCAGCATTTGTTCGAAAGCTGATAAACAATCTTGATTATCGCAACCATATCGAATCTTTTCAGACAGTGGCTCCTGTTCCGGTTTAATTTTGCAGTAACTTTGCTCACTATTCTGCTAGACCTGCTTTGTGGATGGGTGAAAGGAGGGTGGGATGATGTTGTTAGAGGTTTTGTGTTCCCCGGTGCCAAAAGGTTCTTGAAAAGACAGACCAGGTCACACCAAGCTAGGGTATTGCTTTATCCCCTCCTTCAAGACCACAATTGATGGCATTGTAGACAGTGAAGAAGGCTTTCTAAGGTTAGAAAGAGAACTTGATCAAATGGGTCAATGGGCTGAAAAATGGCAGATGGAATTCAATCTGGATAAATGTGAGGTATTGCATTTTGGTACAACAACTAGGGCTTATACAGTTAATGGTAGGGTCTTGGGTTGTGTTGTAGAACAGAGGGACCAAGGGGTGCAGATACATAACTCTTTGAAGTTTGCATCACATATAGAGAAGGTGGTTAAAAAGGCATTTGGCACGCTTCCCTTCGTTGCTCAGTCCTTTGAATATAGGAGTTGGGAAGTCATGTTGAGGTTGTACAAGACATTGGTGAGGCCTCTTCCGGAATATTGTGTCCAGTTCTGGTCGCCCAGTTATTGGAAGGATATTATCAAGCTGGAGAGGGTTCAGAAGAGATTTACCAGGATATTGCTGGATATGGCAGGCTTGAGTTAAAATGAAAGGCTGGATAAGCTGGGACTTTTTTCACTGGAGCGTAGGAGGTTGAGAGATAATCTGATAGAAATTTATAAAATCATGACAGGTATAGGTAGGATTTAGGAAATGTATTTTCCATAGGATGGGGGATTTCAAGACTAGGGGGCACAATTTTAAGGTGAGGAGAGGGAGATTTTAAAAATGACACAAGAGGCAAATCTTTTAAACAGAGAGTGGTTTGCATGTGGGATAAACTTCTTGAGGAAGTGGTGTATGTGGGCACGGTTACAACATTTAAAAGACTTTGGATAAGTGCATGAATAAGAAACGTTTAGATGGGTATGGGCCAGGAGCAGGCAGGTAGGAGTAGTTTAGTTTTGGGATTATGTTCGGCATGGACTGGCTGGATTGAAGGGTTGGTTTCCATGCTGTATGACTCTATGACTCTATAAGTACAAGGAATGACTGAGGGAGTGCAGCTGTAGGACCTGTCACAGCCACTAGGGACAGCCACTTCAATTGACATCACATCTTGTGAGGCCATCCAGTAACAAACACACCCGCACAAAGTGTTTGGCCTCTTTACCCAACTTTTGATCAGTAACAACAGGGCAGCTCTGCGGTTAGCATTGCTGCCTCACATCACCAGGGTTCCGGGTTCAACTCCCGTCTCAGGAGACTGTCTCTGTGGAGTTTGCAAGTTCTCCTGCGTCTGCGTGAGTTTACTCCGGGTGCTCTGGTTTCCTCCCACAGTCCAAAGATATGCAGGTTGAGTGGATTGGCCATGCTAAATTGCCCCTAGTGTCCAGGGATGTGCAGGCTAGGTGCTATAGCCACAGTAAATGCAGGGTTACAGGGATAGAGTAGGGGTGTGTGTCTGGACGGGATTCTCTTCAGAGGCTTGGTGCAGACTCGATAGGCCGAATGGCCTCTTTCCACATGGTAGGGTCTCCTATGATTCTAAACAGGAGGCACTGAGAAACATTCTGCAGGTCTGGCAGCATCAGTGAGGAACAAACACAGAGTGGTTTCAAGTTGATAACTGTTTGCCATCTGAAGGAGATGTGCAACCTCAATCCACTTACTAAGTTCTATTTATTTCTTTATTTGATCACAGGATGTGGGCATCACTGGCTAAGCCACTATTTATTGCCTATCTGTGAGAGTCAACAACGTTGCTGTGGGTCTGATGTCACGTGTAGACCAGACAATGTGAGGATGGCAGATTTCCTTCCCTGAAGGACATAAATGAACCAGATGGGTTTTTAACAACAATTGAAAATGGTTTCATGGTCACCAGCAGTTCAGCTCTTTATTCCAGATTTGTAAAGTCATGAAGTCACATAGCACAGAAACAGACCCTTTGGTCCAACTCGTCCATACCAACCAGCCATCCTGATCTGACCTCGCTCCATTTGCCAGCATTTGACCCACATCCCTCTAAACCCTTCCTATTCATATACCCATCCAGAAGACTTTTAAATGTAATTGTACCAGCTCCCAGCACTTCCTCTGGCAGCTCATTCCATACACGCACTATCCATTGTGTGAAAAAGTTACCTCTCAGGTCCTTTTTAAATCTCTCCCCTCGCACCTTAAACCTAGGCCCTGTAGTTTTGGACTCCCCTACCCTGGGGAAAATATCCTGGCTATTCACCTTATCTCACCATGAGCCATGGTGGGATTTGAAACCATGCGACAGAGCATTGGCTTGGGGTTCTGGATTGCTAGCCCAGTTTAGGAGAAATTAGTAGAGCACGTGAGGATGAAAGGAATGAAAGGTTCCCCATGAATGGGTAAGGGCTCCCATGGAGCTATAATACCAGCACGGAGCAGTTGAGTTGAATGTGTCGTAAATTCTCCATACTTCTGTGTTGAGGAATTACTGCAAACAGCCAGTAAAATGTAGGCAGAGGAAAAAATAGCAACACAAAAGGGGAAGTCTGAGCTATATTGGAGAGCAGGAATTAGTCAATGACAATATTGAAATTGGTACAAATCAGAAAGAGCTGATAATGAGGAAAGAAAAGACTCCAGAGAAGGTACAAATTGCCATGGCAGAATAGCAGTGTCCTAAATGGGTAGGTCATAGAATCCCCACAGTGTGGAAGAAGGTCATTTGGCCCATCAGGTCCATACCATAGTGCTAATCACTGAGCCATTGTGCCGCACAAGTCTTCTTAACTAACATAGGCAAGGAGACCTTCTGAGATTATTACCTCCTGCTCTTCCTTAGCTGATGAACCAGCACGCAGACTATACCCTGCATAAGCAACCTTCCTGTCCATTAGCAAGGTATGCTCAGGAGTATTGCAAGTGACTGAGCTGACTAGGTGTTGTAGGATTTAGTTTCTGGACTGAACCTGCTGTGTTAAGTCTCATGATCAGTATACCTTTAAGAGATATGCTCAAATTATAATCACAATGTCATTGCCTGTGACCTCTGAGGGTAGAAAGCTCTCAGACTCCATCTTAGGTCATGTCACTTGAAGAATGGCATGCTATTGGAAGTATGCTGCTCAAATGGAATGAAATGCTTAAAATGAGCCCAGACACAAACGTGCCTTTGCAAATGAACTCTACCTCTTCTCTTACCAACCTGGCACCCAATACCATACTCTTGCCTCCCTAGGCTGGCACTCTTCCCAGCTGGGTATCCTATTTTTGTGACACCCTGCCCATCGGGCACCCACCCTCCCACCACCTTATCCTTATCCTTAACCTTATGTACTAGAGTTTGACGGCAACTGTCAAAGGGACTGTAAGGAGTTTTACGTGTCAGACTGCAGAGCTGACAGCTGTGAAAAGCGGATACTGTTTCCCTTTCCCTGATATCTCTATGCTATGAGCAAACTGTCAGAATTAAATATGGTATGCATTCCCGGGGGAGCCCTGAGTGGAACCTCTGGTCAGAATTGCAGAGCTCCCTTCTTTCATTTAAAAAACAGGCAGCACTCTGCATTTTTCACTCTTGGTATTTTAACGTTGCAATTTGACTGTGTTTTAAGGTTCATTATATTCCAAAGTTGAATGAGGAAAAGGAATAACTTTATTTAGGTTAAATCAGCTTTAGCAGTCAGCAGCTCTACCTCTGTTTGTGACTTTCCATCTTCAGTTTCCTAGTTTGTCAGATTGCCACATTGTCACATGTTGAACATGAAAGGAATAACATCAATTTACACATTCTTACATTTCAGTAAACCCTACCAACTGCAATAGGGGAGTTCTTATAAATTCTCACATCATATCACAACAGGTACAGGGGAGAACTGATCATCTGACTTCACACAGAATCTGTCAGGGGATTGACTCTTGACTCCCATGTGTGTTAGAATGAGGTTACTGTGAATCACTCAGCAATTCCTGATGACTAAATTCTGTGCTTATTACAAAAAGGAATGTTGTTGTTGGTGAAACCACTTCTGTACAGTCCAAATGCACACTGTCAGGGTTCACACACCATGGGCTGGAAGATAGCCCATCTACACCTTCCAAACACTCTCTTGTCACTTTCATCATGGGTTAAATACAGAGTTGAGCTCTGTCTATACTGCCTCCATCAAACACTCCCAGTTATGTACCGTGCGGGGTTACATACAAAGAAAAGCTCCCATAACACTGTTCCCATCAAACACCCTGACGACAGGTAGAATACAGTGTTAAATACAAAGCAAAGCTCCCTCTATACTATCCTCAGTAAACACTCGCAACATAGGTACAGTTGAATATTAATTACAAAGTGAAGCTTACTCTACATTGTCGCCATCAAACACTCCCAGGACAGGTACAATACAGTGTTAAATACAAATCCTCTCAACTCTGTCCTCATTTAACACTCCCAGGACAGATACAATACAGTGTTAAATATGAAGTGAATTCCCTCTACACTGTCCCCATCAAACACTGCTAGGTCAGGTACAGTACAGTATTAAATACAAAGTGAAGTTCCTTTTACATTGACTCCATTAAACTCTCCCAGGACAAGTAAAGAATGTGGTTAAATAAGGCTTTTTCTGCTCTCTCCCATCAAACACTTCCTGCACAGTTACAGCATGGGTTAGGTAGGGAGTAAAGTTTCCTCTGCACTGACTCTATCAAACGCTTTGAGGGCAGATACAGCATAGGTTAAAGTTTCTAAGAAAATTCCCTTAGATTAACCCAATGAGGTGCAGACACAAAGCAGATATCCAGACAATGTCTACTATCTGGCTCTTGGTCCATCAGTCTGTAGGTTACAACATTTAAATTGTAGATCCAAGTAGTTTTTAGACGTGATAAGGTTTTCTGTCTTTACCAGCTTGTTTGACAGTGAGTTTCAGAATAGCCATCACCTTCTGTATGAAAATACCTCTTTTCAACTCCTCGCTAATCCTCTTGGCAATTAGTAAATTTGATATCCCCAGGTGAGTGGACTGGTTGGATCAAAGGGTCTGTTTCCATGCTGTATGACTCTATGTCTCTGTAGCCATTAGAAACCATACTGAGATACTCCAGAGGTACACTGTAAACTGGCCCCTTGATGCTGTCAAAAAGAAGAGACTTTCTTTCCACTCGAACTGTGTCATAGACTACCCCTGTTAAGGGTCAAAGGTTGTTCTGCCCTCTGCCCACGCCTCTCAGTGCCTCAGCACTTGTTTACACTGGCTCAGAAATGGAGCATGATGGGGTCAAATAAACCAAGGCTTCATTTGCAGCATTATAAAAGGGGCTTGGCAGAGACGGTACACTGGGTTGTCACGGAAACAAACTCAAACAGGCTGCACAGGCCGAAGGTCCCTTCTGAACATCCTGAAATGCTGTTCCTCAGGCAGTAAATAATTTATTCTTTTTGCCTAGTTTACTCAGAATATTTGTGCAGTTGTAATTTTGTGTACAGATTAGTAAACAGGCCTCTCTAATACCGGGTGAAAAGATAAACCTCCCTCTCTCCCTGTCGTGTCCTTCTCTCCCTTCAAGTTTGATTTTTACTACAGTGACAATCTACACACAATCTTCCCCACTTAAAATATTCCTCCAAATAATTACATAAACTATTATTATTAACTAAATGAATACCAATCAAAGCTGATCGTCATGAAGGAGAAACTTCAGCACAATTTTGAAATTGTTTTATTGATTGACAAGCCACAATGAGAATATACTTTTTCCAACATGAATTGGAGGGGAAGGAGTTATGAGGACATTTCATTGACAGAGTGTCGCAGACCTACGTTAATGCAGTTGCTCAGATTTTGGTGTTTCAGAGGGACAATTATAACTTTCTCGGGGTGGGGGCACTCTGACCAGTGGAAGGTACTGGAAAACTGTCTTTGCCGGCAGTGCACAGACCATGAAGAGTCATCTTGAGGCCCAGTCATGTTGAAACCAGACCAGCAATCAGTGGATGCTAATTCATGGCAGGTTCACCATGTTCAGGACATGCAGGACCTGGAACTGGGTGGAAGACTGCATCAGGACTCAATAATCAAGGCCCAAGGCTCTAAAGTGTCTGGGCTGTTTTTTTAATGATTCAGTCACAAAGTATAACTCACTTCCATTAACAAGTGACCCGAGTTAAGAGAGTACACAGCCTTTCTACTCACATCCTACGTTACAATGATGGTATCATGAGAACATCTTTTAAAGTTATACTAACATGTTGGTCAATATTGAGTGTGAGTGACCCTCAGTGGTGTGTGTTGAGGGTGGATGATCCTTACTGGTCTGTATTGAGTGTGAGTGACCGTCACTGGTCAGTATTGAGGGTGGATGATCCTCACTGACTGGCTTTGAACTCCTGCAGTTTTGGAATCTCAATATCTATGTCCCCAATGTCCAGTGATGTGGTCACAGAACCCAAGAACTTGACACTGGACATTCCTTGTGATCTGGCATGACTCCCACGTCTTCAGCATGTGTCATCCACAATCTGGCAGAGGTGGATGGTAGCTAACAGGCAAGGCAATTTCTGCTTCCTGATACAAACTGGCTTGCTCCATGGCCAGCAATATCAACAGGATATTAAGATGAGATCACCTTGTAGTTTAATGTGCAGACAAATCTAAGAAGCACTCCAATAGATTGTTCTTTACAAAGTTGAAAAAGACAATCTTAGAATATCCAGTCCCATCGACTGGAAAGGAAGAATTAGTCAATATTGAAGTGTGACGTGTCTTTCTGAATAACCACACATAGTCCACAAATTGGTAATTACTGTGTGTCTAAATGCAATAACTAACTGCCCCTTAACACTTCAATTGCCTTTTATCTCCCGGTTCACAGCATAAGGTGCGGCTGTCTCAGGTCTAAGTCTTTTTGGTGAAAGAATTTGCCACAGAAGCTCAATCCATGTTAGGGAGAGGGAGTTAGGGTAGAGGAGGGTAGGACTAGGGAGACATGGGGACAGGCTTTAGGTCAAACAACCAAGACTACCTTTGCATTGTTACCGCTCCAACAGCTATTTGTTCCCCAGGAATCACATGTTTCCTCCCTACTCTCTCCTCCAGCTGTTAATAGGTTAGGGGCATAGGGTTTATGCAGGAGACTGGAGCAAGGAGAAAACAGTGGGGCTACCACGGGAAGCATAATATTTGAAATAAATGTAAGGACAGATGTTTAACACACATTTATAGGCAAAGTAATAGTGAATTAATTAGAAAAATAATCATCCATCCACATCAAAATTATTTAAGTATCATACACATTACAGAAATGTTTGCAGAAAAATCTGGTTCTGAGTAGTTATGATGTGAACGTGCTGGTGTTGGACTGGGGTGGAAAGAGCTTGTGATTTCAAATAAACCTGTTGGACTATAACCTGCTGTCATGTGACTTCTGACTCATAATTAAACATTTTTTGTTTGAAATCCACGCCACTCTTGGCTTGAATTCCTTTTGCTCCACTTCTGGAATTTCTGTTTATTAACCACCTTCATGTTTGTTTTTCAGAACTTTATTCTGTGCTTTACAGGCAAGCACTTCAGCCAATTTTCACGTGACACCCCACACATAATCAATAAAGTGGTCAGCTAAATTTGAAAGTATTGGTAAATGGAGTGTTAATGAACAGGACAACTCTTCTGTATTATTTTCCATAGCACAAAGCTGCAACATGTTTTGTAAACTTAAAAAATCTCCCAAAAGAAAGTAATTTTGCTGTTGTTCTTTCCGGGAGACATAACATTGCAATGCTGAATGTTATCCACCTTTCATCCTACTACCATTTTGCCTGGTCCCTCTGACCAAATTGATTTTATTCCTCAATGCCACAAATACATGGCTTTAAGACTCATCTATTGGGTGGTGTTGTGTTCAGCTACCAGCACACACAATGATATATCCGTTTCCATAGTAATGCTTTATAGAGGGCAAAGAAATCTTCTCCAAGGAAGGAAAACAGCAACCATCGAGCTCATTTTCCATTGCCATCAAGCGGTAACATTTCAACACAAATCCTCATCCTCTTCAATCATTGCTGTTGTATTGATAAGGAGAAGATGGTAAGCCCCCATTGAATTTCCCTTGACTTTAGAAACAAAAGCAAGACACTTGACCTTTCAAGTTGGTATTAAAAATAGCTTATTTCAGCATTACATTGGCTAACCCCTCTGTGTCTTGAGTCCTTCCATTCCATTTGTTATGTTCTTTTCTTTTGCAAATGTGCACAAAAATGTAAATTAGATTAAATATTAATAGAAATCTAAATCTCTGCAGCAAACTATTGGTTCTATGCTTTTCTTTACTGCTGCTGAACGCATGCTGATAAAGCCAGTTTATTTTGGAATTCCCATTTCTTGGAGTCTGTGTAACAATGAGTGCAGTATTTATTTGTTCTGCTTGTATGCAAGGGTGCTGTCGTTGCTTGCAACTCTGATCGTACTTAGCATGCAGCACTTGCTTTAGAAAATAAAGCTATTTCTCTGTAAATGTCTCCTGCTCAACTCCTGACTCCCATTCAACTGGTGGGATGGGAAGGCTGAACATTTAAAATCAGCACTGGATACATGCTGAGCCCATTGAGTACCATTCTCCAGTGGTGCCAGTCTGGAACCTGTTTAACACATGCGAGCAGTAGAGTAAACCTTACAGAATCTAGTGAGTGTATTGGTGGCAATATACAGAAGAGAACTGGCCTTTGAGTGGAGGAGCAGCCAGCTCTGTGAATGTTGCTTCCTTCCCTCAGTCAGAGGCCTGGGCAATTGGACAGGTGCCTATCTGCAGTCAATGGGCAATACTATAGTGGAGGTGATTCCTGCTGGGTGGGAGAGACTAGGCTGGGGAGGGGCTTCCAATCTCCAGCCAAGTTGGGGGAGGAGCTCCGGGCATTGCTCATTATATGCATTCTGAAATCTCCCCTTCAAAGTCTACTTCTGCAGCTCTATTGATCAATCTCCAAACCTAGAATTCCAGTTCCCTCCAGTGAGCTCAGCTTTTGTATTGGCATAGATTGCCTTATTTAAACTTAAAACACTAGTCTCAAAACCACTCTTTCATTTTCCTCACTCAATATTTCTTTGCTGACCTATTGAAATTCAATTCTATCTACAAGCTCATGAATTAATCCTATCCCATTGCTCACCACCAGATCTAGAGTAGCCTGTTTTCTCTTTGGCCTCAGAATGTGCTGCTCTATGAAAATGTCCCTAAAAGCCCCTTTAACTCATCTTCCCAGAAACCTTTGTCAATCTGATTCATCAAATCTATACATGAGTTAAAATAACCATGATTGTAATCATATCAATCTGACAAGCCCTTTTCATGTTCCTTTATAGCCCATCCTACAGTGTACTGATCTTTAGGGAAACTATAAACTACTCCCAGCAGTGACTTCTTATGTTGACTATGTCTTATCTCTACCCAAACTGATTCTACATCTTGATTATTAAAACTGAAGTGATGTCTTCAAATGCATTAATATCTTTCTTCATTAATCAAGCTACCCCTCCATCTTTTCTTAACTTCCTGACCTTCCAAAAGGTGTTATACCTTGAATATTCAGATCCCAGTCTTTATCCCCTTGCAATCACTATAATGGCTATCAGATCATAGATTTCTATGGTAACACCAATTCATTTGTTGCATTATAAATGCTACATATATTTAGACAAAGAGCTTTTAATTTTGTCCTAATATTTTATGATTTCTGGTCTGATCTGTCGGCACACTTTGTCCCTTTGTGCCACACTTTGATAATCATTTCCCTTATTGCTACATTGCCATTTTACTTTGTCCTCTCATTTTAATTTATTATGTTTTCTCTAAGTTGTTCCCTCATCTCCACTGTTTATGGTAAAGCCTTCTCTACTGGGCCAGTTATAGAACACGTGAGAACGCAAGCCCCCACATAACTCAGGAGAAAATTGTCCCAGTGGTACATCTCCTACTTTCCCCAGTACTGGTACACATGGTCCTTGAATTGAAATCCATTTTCTCCTATTGCCAAACTTTGAAGAACCCATTCAAGCCTCTAATCTTATTTATCCTATACCTATTTATTTGTGATTTAATCCAGAGATCTTTCACAATGTCCAGAAGATGAGATTTCAAATAAAGTCCTTCAGTGAGATGATCATAGTTGCACTGATTATGGGATGTCAAACACTCTTCAGTTGGTTAACATTAACATCTGCTTCAATCCATTGTGTGCACGAGGGAACTCTGCAAATCTGTTTGGGACTAGACCACATCTCTCTCTCTCACTCTCTCTCTCTGTGTCCAGCCATCAGAGGGAGAGTTGACGTAGCAAACATGAAAAAAAGTTGCCTCATTTAAATAAAAAACATCTCAGGCAGCTAAAAGAGGTTAAATAATTTTATTAGTATGAATATATTTCTTCATTAAGGAGCTTGGCCACAATTTCATCTGAAACAGCGTAGAAAATTTCAACCTCCAATTGGCTTGAAGGGACCTAGAAAGAATTCTTCAAACTTGCAACCTCCATCTGCAGGACCGGTTAAACAAGTGACTCTGTTTTTTTGCACTTAATCATCTAGGTGGGTACCTTACATCTCTAGTGGTTATCGTTCCTTGCCTGTGCAGCTATTTGTTTGGGGAATAGGTATCCATTACACATGTTTGGGTACTGTGTTATACTTTCTTTTGATGTCAACTTACAAGAGAATCTGCTCATATTATCTCCTTAAAGTCACAGCTATCAAAGGGGTTAAAACACACTTCCCCCAAAACACATCTTGCTGCAGTCAGGCAAGATGTGAGGAAAGGGGGAGTTTTATCCCATATCTCTCACCAGTAGCAGAGACAAGAGGAAACCCCAGACAAAACAGCAGGGATTATTGACAGTGGGTATTCTTGTAAGAGCAGTGGCAACTGGTGCAACAGGTCCATGGCAGATGCCATCTCCCCGGCCCTTTACTCATCCCTGGAATATCTAGATAACAACGATACCTGCGTCAAACTCCTATTTATCAACTACAGCTCTGCCTTCAACACTATAATCCCAACCAAACTACTCCCCTAACTCTGAGATTTCGGACTCTGCTCCTCCCTTTGCAATTGGATCCTTGAATTCCTGAACCACAGACCGCAATCAGTGAAGATAAACAACTGCACCTCCTCCACAATAGCCCTCAACACTGGTGCTCCGCAAGGATGCCTTCTCAGCACCCCACTGTACTCCCTGTACACCCCCATGACTGTGTGGCCAAATTTTGTCCAAACTCCATCTACAAGTTCGCTGATGGCACCACTGTTGTAGGCCGGATATCAAACAATGACAAGACAAATCCAGGAAAGTGAATAGAATGCTTGGTGACATGGTGCAAAGATAACAATCTCTCCCTCAATGTCAGCAAAACTAAAGAACTGATCATCGACTTCAGAAAGCAAGGAGGAGAACACACTCCTGTCTACGTCAATGGAGCTGAGGTGGGGATAGTCGAAAGCATCAAATTCCTAGGATTGACGATCGACAACAAACTGTCCTGGACCACCCACGTTAATGGGGTCAAGAAGGCACAATAATGCTGCTTCTTCCTCAGGAAGCTAAGGAAATTCAACATGTCCACAAGGACCCTCACCAACGTTTACAGCTGCACCATAGGAAGCATTCTATCTGGATGCATAGGTAACACAGTGTGGAGATGGATGAACACAGCAGGCCGGGCAGCATCAGAGGAGCAGGAGAGCTGACGTTTCAGGTCGGGACCCTCCTTCAGAAATCACAGCTTGGTACAGCAACCGCTCTGCCCAGGACTGTTGAAATACTGTTGGCTGTTTTGGGCAGACTTGACATAGTCATAGAGTCATACAGCATGGAAACAGACCCTTGAATCAAACACGTCTGTGCCGACCAGATATCCCAATCTGACCTCGTCCCATTTGCCAGCCTTTGGCCCATATCCCTCTAAATCCTTCCTATTCATATACACATCCAAATGCCTAGTAAATGTTGTAATTGTACCAGCCTCGCTGTGGCAGCTCATTCTAAACACACACCACCAATACTTACATTATCTATGCAACATCAGAGACTAGAAGTCGATAACCTAGTATAGATTAATCCAACATATTTATTACAACACACACTAAAATACATAAACATTACAAAGCAGTATGCTGCCATTCATGTGTCATGCTTAAAGTGATTGACATGAAAGGTGTTTGAATGATATAAGTGACAGTATGTATATATAGTTTAGAGACACTAGCAATAGGAGAGTTTCATTATGATGTCTTTGCAGAGGCTAAAAAAATGAGCTGCTAAAAGAATTCTAGAGATAAGAAATTGCATTTCCATGGAAAAACTGAAGAAACTGCAATTGTTTTCCGTAGAGCAGAGAAGGCTAGATTTGATGGTGATGTTTAAAATCTAGAAGAATTGAGACATAGTAAATCAAAGGGAATTGTTTCCAATGGATGAAAGATTAATAACTAGAGGACACAGACTTCAGATCATTGCCAAGAGAACCCAGAAAGATTCCACATCGTTTAAATAGAATTCAGAAATGACCATACTGGATATGATTCCTCTGTTAACCAAACCAAATCCATTTGATTCTCAAGCATCGTTACTGCACCCAATTCCAATGCATCCTTCAATATTTGTTAATCTAACACCACTTGACACAGCAGTAGGTAGGAAAACTATCTCACATCTACTGATGATAACGGTTGAGTTAAATTGTCTAAAAGTATAAATTTTCCAAAATTCTGCTACATGCGGGCTGTGACAGCTGCCATTAGATGACCAATCAATAATGTTGCGAAGAGACCAGATGCTCAACGGATGTTATATTGACACATTAGAGGACAGTTGACAAACATGATGAGAGTGTCTATGCAGTATTAAAATGTCTCTAAGCAACAGGTTTGTTGTCAACAATAAGTATGTGTTCTCCGAGGAAACTGTTCGTTTTTTGGGATGCATTATTGACAAACCTGGGATAAAACTGGATTCACAGAAGGTGAAGGTGTAAAAGAAACTGTGCCCACATCCACCATTTCCTCTGGAAGTTCATTCCACATGCGAATCACCCTGTGTGAAAAAAAATGCCGCATGTCTTTTTTAAATCTCTCTTCTCTCACCTTAAAAATATGCCCCCTGGTCTTGAAATACCCCATCCTAGCGAAAAGACACTAACCATTAACACTATCTATAACCCCCATGATCTTATAAACCTCTATAAGATCATGTCTCAACCTCCTACTCTCTGTTGAAACAAGTCCTGGCCTATCCGGCCTTTCTTTATAACTCAAACCTTCCATACCCAGCAACATCCTGCTAAATCTCTTCTGAACCCTCTTCAGTTTACAAATATCCTTCCTATAACAGGGTGGCCAGAACTAGACACAGTACTCCAAAAGAGTACTGTCCAATGTCCTGTACAACCTCAACATACGTTATTTGTTCCTTTCAGTTGTCTCTCACTTCCTTTATTTTGTTTTAAATGACCACTATTTAGGCTCCTACAATTCTAACTTCCTGTGGATGCATCTTCTGTTTCTCTTCTGGTCCAATTATCACACCCTTTGACCTTGGACCAGAAATCCTTTTGTCATTTAGTCTCTCCTACCTTCCAACCTATAGAGAACTTCCTTTGTATCCTTCTTGCCATCTTCTCCATTTGCACTTGATGATAGCTCCTCTTTAGTTTTAGTTCTGGAGGAACACTCTTTCTCTTTCTACACACACTCCCATTGTGGTGTATATTTCTGTACTGATGCCATGTTGTGCTATTGGAGACTCCATCTTTCAATCAGACTTAATAGATTCTTAATCAAGGAAGAGCAGGGCCTAAGGGGAACAGTTTCCTGCTGTTATCCTTGCAACCTCTAATTCATCAAAGAAAACTATAAAAATAGAAGCATTTATCTCAATGCCTCTTGTGAAGTATTGTTACAGATCACATTGCAACATTGTCATATTGTGACACTGATACATTGCAACACTTACCACACTTACAATACGGGCTGCACCTCAGAGGTAGTTAGTTGTCTGTGATGTGCTTGAGATTAAACTGAAAAAAACACTACAAAAACACAACTTCCTTCTTGTATGCAATATTTAGACATAGTGACTTAGGATAAGCAATGTGTATTCTATGTATGGGAATATATTCAGCCTGAAGCAGAAAAAGACAAGGATGGAGAGATGATGGTTCAAGACTCTTGATATCATACATGGACATTCTTTTAACATTCACTTGTGACATATGGGCATTGCTGGCTGGGCCAGATTTTGCTACCCATCCCTGGTTGTCTCTAGAGAAGGTATTGGGGAGCTGCCTTCTTGAACTGCTACAGATAGACCCACAATACCCTTAAGGAGGGAGTTCCAGGATTTTGACCCAGCGACAGTGAAGAACTGGTGATATATTTCCAAGTCAGGATGATGAGTGGCTTGGAGAGGAACTTGAAGGTGGTGGTGTTCCCATATATCTGCTGCCCCTGTCCTTCCAGATGGAAGTGGTCGTGGGTTTGGAAGGTGCTGTCTGAGGATCTTTGGTGAATTTCTGCAGTGCATCTTGTAGATAGTATACACTGCTGCTACTGAGCATCAGTGGTTGAGGGAGTGGATGCTTGTGGAATGTAGTCCTATTCAAGTAGGGTGCATTTTCCTGGATTGTGTCAAGCTTCTTGAGTGTTGTTGAGGCTGCACTCATCCAGGCAAGTGAGAATTATGCCATCAAAACTCCTGACTTGTGCCTTGTAGATGGTGGATAGGTTTTGGGGAGTCAGGAGGTGAGTTACTTGCTGCAGTGTTCCTAGACTCTGACCTGCTCCTGTAGTCACTGTGTTTATGTGGCAAGTCCAGTTGAGTTTCAGGTCAAAGGTAAGTCCCAGGACTCAGTGGGGGTTCAGTGATGGTAACACCATTGGATGTCAAGAGGCAATGGTTAGATTATTGGAGACGGTCATAGCCTGGCATTTGTGTGGTGCGAATGATATTTGTCACTTGTCAGCCTAAGCCTGGATATTTTCCAGATCTTGTTACATTTGTACATGGATGCTTCAGTATCTGAGGAGTCACAAATAGTGCTGAACATTGTGCAGTCGTCAGTGAACATTGCCACTTCTGACCTTATGATGGAGGGAAGGTCATTGATGAAGCAGCTGAAGATAGTTGGCCCTAGAACACTACGCTGAGGAACTCCTGTAGAGATGTCCTGGTGCTGAGATAACTGACCTCCAATAACCATAACCATCTTCCTAAGTGCCAGGTATGACACCAATGAGCAGAGAGTTTCTCCCCTGATACCCATTGATTCCAGCTTTGCTAGGGCTCCTTGATGCCACACCCAGTTAAATGCAGCCTTGATGTCAAGGGCTGTTACTCTCACCTCACCTCTGGAAGTCAGCTCTTTTACCCATGCTTGAACCAAGGCTATAATGAGGTCAGGAGCTGAGTGGCCCTGGTGGAACCCAAACTGGGCATCAGTTATTGCTGAGCAGATACTGCTTGATAGCACTGTTGATGACACCTTCCATCACTTTACTGATGATCAAGAGTAGACTGATGGGGTGGTAATTGGCTGGGTTGGATTTCTCCTTTTTTGTGTGTACAAGACATACCTGGGCATTTTTCCACATTGTCAGGCAGATACTAGTGTTGTAACTAAACTGGAGCAGCTTGGCTAGGGGAGCAGCAAGTTCTGGAGCACAAGTCTTCAGTACTATTGCTGGAATGTTGTCAGGGCCTGTAGCCTTTGCACTATCCAGTGTTGATGAATGTTTTGTGTGTACTGCTAGTCTTCCATTTTTAATCCAATGTACTTTTCTCACATTCCACTTGAGGAAGAGGTACCCTATGTCTCCCTTCCAAAAGAAATATCATTGATACAAGAAAATGCAGGTTCTCAATTTGGAATGGTACCTTGTGGTTTAAAAGTACGGTTTAAATGTACAAACTATCAGAGAACTTGGGCACAGCTCTGTGAACAGAGATGCACTTGCATCTGGTATGATGTGTATTGTATTACTAAGAGTACCCACACAGGTAAGGAGTTACACAACCCTGATTTTAGATGACTAACAAGTTTGAGAACAAAGTAAACTTAGCGAAACAAATGATGATGATGGTGGTTCACAGAATAAATCAGGACACAATGAGGACATATAACAAAGGCAGTACATTAATCATGGGTGATTTTAATTTTTATATCGATTGGGACAGAGAGACTGGTAGAGGTAACCATGAGGAAGAATTCATTGTGCTTATTTGGGACAGTTTCCTAGAACAACATGTGGTGGATCCAACTAGACATCAGGCTGTTTTGGGTCTGGTGATGTATAATAGAGAAGTTGAGTAAATGATGTCAGAGTAAAAGATCTTCTGGGAACAATGACATGGTAGAATTTAGCACTGAGTTTGAGAAGGAGGAACTTGGGTCAGAAACAACAGTGCTAAATTTAAATAAGGGTAATTACATAAATGAAAGCAGTGCAGGCTGGAGTGGACTGGGAAAGGAGTTTCACAGCGAGATGCCTGAGGTACCATGCCAGATTTTTAAAAGAAAATAGTTAATGGTTCACAGTAAATATACATCCAGTGAGGGGAAACAAAAGTTTACATGAAGGAGATAAGCCAACCAGGGTTAACATCGGAAGTTAAGGATGGCATCAAATTGAAAGAAAAGAAATTGAATATGGCAAAGATAAACTGTAAGCCAGAGGATTGGGAAGGTTTTAAAAACCATAAAGGTGACTGGTAAGAAGTTGGAGAAGATAAACATTGAGGGTGAACTTGCAAGCAATATCAAACAGGACAGCAAGAGTTTCTATAAATATATAAAAAGAAAAAGAGAAGTCAAAGTTAACATAGGTCCTTTAGGGACTGAGACTGGAGAAATAATAGGAAAGAACATGGAAATGGCAGAGCTGTTGACTAAGTACTTTGCAACAGTCTTCACAGTAAAAGACATTAATACCATCCCAAAATTACTAAGTAACCAAGTAAAGAAACTGTTAGGGAAACTAATGGAGCTAAAGATTGATAGGTCACCTGGACCTGATGGAATGCATCCTAAGATATTAACAGAGATAGTAGATGCACTGGTCTCAATTTCCCAATCCTGTTAGGAAAATATTAGCCTGTTACAAAGGATGAAATAGTGGAGCATTTAGATATACATAAGCAGAGTCAGTATGTCTTCATGAAGGAGAAATCATGCCTGACATATTTATCAGAATTATTTCTCAGATGTAATAAGCAGGATAAATAAAGCAGAAGCAGTGGAGATGTTATATGAGGACTTGTAGAAAGCATGTGATAGATACCACACGTTAGGCTACTTAATAAATCAAGACCCGCGGTGTTAGAGATAATATATTAGCGTGAATAGAGGATTGGCTAACTAATAGAAGACAGAGAGTTGGGATAAGGGTGCTGGGAGCATTTTCAGGATATCATTGCATCATAGAGTCATACAGCACGGAAACAGACCCTTCGATCTACGCCAACCAGACATCTCAGTCTGACCTAATCCCATTTGCCAGCATTTGGCCCATATTCCTCTAAACCATTCCTATTCATATACCCATCATTATGCCTTTTAAATGTTGTAATTGTACCCGCTTCCAACACTTCCTCTGGCAGCTCGTTTCATACACTCACCACCCTTTGTATGAAAAAGGTACTCTTCAGGGCCTTTTTAAATATTTCCCCCTCACCTTTACTTTCTGCCCTCTAGTTTTGGACTTCCCTACCCTGGGAAAAAGACCTTGGCTATTCACCCCATCCATGCTCCTCATGATTTTATAAACTTCTATAAGGTCACCCCTCAACCTCCAATGCTCCAGGGAAAATAACCCCAACCTATTCAGTCTCTCCCTATAGCTGAAACCCTACAATCCTGGCAACATCCTTGTAAATCTTTCCGAAACCCTTTCAAGTTTAACAATATCTTTCCTATAGCAGGGAGACCAGAACTGAACGCAGTAGTCTAAAAGTGGCCTCACCCATGTCCTGTACAGCCGCAACATGACCTCCCAACTCATATACTCAATGCACTGACCAATAAAAGCAAGCGTAACAAACACCTTCTTCACTATCCTGTCGAACTGGGACCCCAATTTTAAGGAACTACGTACCTATAACTGGTGGATTGTCACAGGGATCAGTGCTGGAGCCACAATTTTAACGTGATAACTTGTATGAGGAAAGTGAATATATTTAGTCAAGTTTACAGTAGAATCAAAAATAGGGGGGAAGGCAAGTGATGAGGATGATACAGAGAGTCTGCAGAGGGATGCAGACAGGTTATGTGAGTGGGTAAAAACTTGGCAGATGGAATATAATGTGGAAAAATGTGAGGTTATCCACTTTGGCAGGAAGAATGGAGAAGCTGAACATTATTTAAATGGAGGATACTGCAGAAAGCTACAAAGGGATTTGGGAATCCTTGCGCATAAATCCAGAAAAAGTTAGCAGGTAACAGGAAAGGCAATTGCAATGTTCTTCTTTATTTCAAAAGGATTGGAGTATAAAAGTAAGGAAGTCTTTCTAAAATTATACAAGGCGTTAGTCAGACCAGAGCTGGAATATTGGTCCCCTATCTAACGAAACGTATGCTGGTATTGGATGAAGTCCAGAGAAGGTTCATGGAATGATCTCAGGTATGGAGGAACTGGCTTATGAGGAGAGGTTCAATATGTTGGGCCTGTGCTCTTTGGAGTTTAGAAGAATGAGAGACGACCTTTTTGAAACATACCAGATCATTGTATCTTAGTTCTGATGAACAGTATTTGGATTCGAGATGTTAACTCTGCTTTCAGATGATGCCAGACCTGCTGAGTTTTGCCAGCAACTTCTGTTTTTGTTCCAGATCTCCATCATTTGCAGATCTTTGTTTTATTTTCTATAAAATTATTAGGGGCCTTGGAGAAGTTGTTTCCCCTTGTGAGCAAGTCTAGGACCAGAGGGAATAATCTCAGGATAAGAAGTGGTAGATTTAATTCAGAAAGGAGAAGGAATTTCTTCTCTCGGAGAGTAGCGAATCTGTGGAATTCTTTACCGCAGAGGACTATCAAGGCTGGGTCATTTAGCATATTCAAAGCAGAGATAGATTTTTAATCAGTAAGGAAAGTGAGAGTTATGGGGTAAAGGCAGGAAAGTGGAGTTGAGGATTATCAGATCAGACGTGATCTGATTTGATTTGGTTTGTTGTTGTCACATGTCCCTCAGTACAGTGAAAAGTTTTGTTTTGTGAGCAGTACAGGCAGATCATAACAACAAGGATATACAGATCATAGGGTGCTTAGACAGAGCAAGGCTTACAATGTTACGACCTGCACAGGAGGTGCACAAAAGCAAGGTCAACATTAGATTGGAATTAGAGAAGTCCATTTAGCAGTCTATTAACAGTGGGGAAAAAGCTGCTCTTCAACCTGTTGGTGTGTATGTTTTCAAGCTTCTGCCTGATGGAAGAGATTGGAAGAGAGTATAATCAGCGTGGGAGGGGTCTTGGATGTTGTTAGCAGCCTTTCTGTGGCAACAGGAATTGCAAATGGAGTCTGTGGATGGGAGGTCAGCTTCCATGATGGTCTGGGCTGTGTCAAGAATTTTCTGCAGTTTCATACAGTCCTGGGCAGAGGAGTTGCCATACCAAGCCATTATGCACACAGATAGAATGCTTTCTCATTGACTGGTGGAACAGACTCGAGGGGCTGAATGGCCTACTTCTGCTCCAAGCTCAAGGGGAAGACAGATTTACAGCATTTTCAGCTTTTTCTTTCAAGTCTGGCATCATTAAGGAATTGAATTACAAACTGAAGAGCATTGGAGGTAGTAGACAGCTAAGTGGTGATGGACCAGCATAATGGATAAATTGAATTGGCAGACTCTGAGTTTTGGCGGCATTGGCAGTTAAAGGGTAGAGAACAGCAGGGCAGCCACAGAACATCAGAACAGTCAAGGCTGAAAATAGAGAAGGCTTAGATGAAGATTTGTAAATGTTCCAATGGAAGGTGCTAATATATCTCCTGTTCTGTGAATTTTGTGCTAAATTTGAACAGCTGGGAGTGCTTTCAAAGTACGGCTTAAGATTCATACTTTGTTAATTTTCCCAAGCGAATTCGTTGTGGTGTTTCGGTCATGCCAGAATCTGAAAAAGAAGTGACGATTAAAGCGGACAAGTTGGTGTCAGGTGGAGGATTATTGACTCTCGCTCATGACTCAATGTAAATGAGGCCTGTTTTACGAACTCTGCTGCACACATTGCCATTGGTTGCTGTGTTTTCAATTTGTTTGCAGCATTTATATTCCACATCAATCTGACACCCGGCAAGTAAAGTGCATAGAAGCGCAGCTAAATGTAACAGAAATAATAGCAAAATAATGAGCAGTAATTAATAAAAAAAAACCCAGTTCTGAAAAGATGACATTAGAATAATTGGGAACGGGACATCCTTCAAGTTCTTGTGGAGAAGTGAGATTAACAAGGAACTATTCTGAAGCACACATTAGCAGGGCAATAAACATTGTTGGAAAGTGTTTTGAATATTGCCTTAGATAGTGTCCTGCTGTCAGAGAATCACTGGGGGAAAAGACAGAGCCACTCTCCATTTGGATTTGTAAAGGTCCGATGGGGAATTTTAGGAGTTGAGGAATCAGGTTGCCGTGAAACCTAGGATAGGCTGAAACTTGGCCGCGATGCCTCACACAGAGGAATATGCTGCTGGCCAAGTGCACTGGAGTGCTGCCATAACTCCTCTGAATGCTGACCTACATAAGGGACTATGACCATTAGAACAGGAGATTTAACATCTTACAAGCACTGAAACGCGTTTGCCTGCTGTTGGGATAGAAGGAGAGAGGGGCTTGGCAATGTTGTGTGGTTCCTGGGTTATTGGATGAGGAGAAAAATAAATGCAACCCTTCCAAGTGTGATCTGAAATATCCCCATAGGACCCCATTTAACCTCATGGAGAATCTCTCCATGAGAGGCTTTTTAACCCACACTGGATGGCAGGAACAGAGAAGGCAAACTGCTCAATGTGGTTTATAAGCATCTTCTCCCATGACTCCTGTCTTTCCTCACTTTAACAGAGCCATTCCTTAGACAGGAGCCTGTGTGTTTCAGGTGGAAACCCCATAAAATGAAACCGTCATTGGGCTTTATAATGGGCAAGTAAGTGGGGCAACTATATTACACAAACCATCAAACCTGATCGTGAATAAAGAGGACATTCCCTGAAAATTAGTGAAATGTTTTCCTCGGCAAGGTGTCCAAAGAAGTAGGGATTGGCTCCTCTTCTGTGTTTCTGCTAGGTTTCGATCTTCCCACTGCCATGTTCCTTGGTGACTGGAGGGCAAGCTCCAGACCTTACGTTTGTGATTGGGCTAAAGTTGCCCACAGCCTGTGGGCAGTAGGCAACTGCTCTTTGGAGTGCAGCTGGAGAGGTGAAGTAGGCCAAGCCTCAAGCTGATGAGGTTAGGCATTGACATTCAGTCTTCACTTCCAGGTTAAAATCACCTCTGCTCCCTTTGGGATCATTGTGAGGAGTTTACTCTTTGCACTGTGTAATTATGATGTGTCTTCATACACCCGACTGCAATCGTCATGTTCCCATTGAGATATGGAGGAAAAGTTGCAGCTCTCAGATAAGCTGCAGCCCTGTGTGTTGTGTAGTATCGAGGTAATTTAAGGCTCCACCCTCTCTGCACTATGAAAGGTTGATATCAAAGGCTTAATGACAAATTCTATGAATGTTTGCATTTATGGGCAGCAACAGTGCTATCACAGAGGAATTGAACCTTCTCAGATTCAAATATATGCTACCATAACTCAGCAGACCTGGCTCAATGCAATACAGGTTAGAATGGTTTCCTCAACACAACCCCATTAAACATTCCCAGACTAAACAGAATTAGCTTATTGAAGGCACTAGCATGAAGCTCTATTGCCATAGCAATGTCTTCCAAACATATGATTATGACTTCACCCTCTCCAGTCAATTCTGAATCTAATTTGCTCCTGGAAGAATGTCCTTCACATGTTGTTGGGTCTGTTTTGTTGCAATGGACAATACAAATATTTTGAGGTGATTGATCACTAATATGCCAGTGTTAAAATTTCATGATCTCTCGGTAATCCATCATCCTCTTCGGTTGC
Source organism: Rhincodon typus (assembly GCF_021869965.1). Classification (NCBI taxonomy): domain Eukaryota; kingdom Metazoa; phylum Chordata; class Chondrichthyes; order Orectolobiformes; family Rhincodontidae; genus Rhincodon; species Rhincodon typus. Next base: position 13,809,063 of record NC_063348.1, read on the forward strand.
TGCGGGTGATTGATTCCCCATCTAGTTCTACTATGGCTTTAAGAAGTATATTTTGTACTTTTTTTTTGAATAGAGGCTTTAAGACAGAGGTGACAAGCTATCTATTTGAATCCAATAAAGAAAACAGCTTGTGAGGCCTTGGGACTTTTTAAAAAGTTGGAACAATAGAAGCAGCCTGAATGGGCGGGATTGAACTCCAACAAAACCAAGATTTTCAGCTTCAGTTTTTCTGTAGAAGTTGCTGGGGTCTTAAAGCTGGGTTTGGAAACTGCAGTACATCTCTCCCTGCTACTCTCCCTCTCTCAGAGTTTTCTCTTTATGTTTTTCCTCTTGGACTAGAGAATTATCTGTGTGACAGTCTATTTCACTGAATTTGCCTTTGCCAAGGTTGTGATTATGGGATGTTACCAAATTGGAATGGTTACTGTTTAGTAGTTAAATAGTCTATTATTCTATTGAGTTTTCCAATAGAGTTGTTATTCCTATTTCTTCTTTCTTTTATTATATTTAACATAGTGTATGAATAAAGTGTGTTTTGCTTCAAGACTGGCAGTTTGACCAATTGGATTGCATCAAGAATGCAATGCCTGGCGCTTACCTTTACAGAAGAAAATGTTAGGGACTAGGCTATCTTCTTAATATATTTTGAGGCGGGTTGGTCTAGTCAATAACAATGCAGCTCTTGACTGAGCCTGGTTTCCACTTCCCTGAGCTCTGAGTGAGTTCATTCTCGTTTCCTCACACTCTATAAAGTTGGATAATTGAAGTAGATGACCACCCATCAGCCCTTTCATGAAGCAGTGATATAATTACACAATTCTGGGCACATAGTCAAAACCAGAATGTTGTCAACAATACTGCTGTACCAGGCTTTCCACAAGGGGTACACACTCGCTCACCTTGAAGATAACTTGAGACTTTGATAGAAAAGGGAGCAGGAGCAGACTGAGGAGGAGATGGGGATGTTGCTTCTTACCATGTTGCTAAGGGAGGTCTATGGAGGAAATTGGGAGCTCATTTAGCCAGGGATGCTTCTAGAGAGGATACCTTCACAGCATAAAGCAGCACCAGTATTATGTGCTATTATTCACTCATAACAGTGTAAACCTCACATTGCGGCATCTATGGCTAGAAGTGAGGAATAAGAGATGACTTAAATTTGTAATGCAAGTTGCCTACAGGCCTCTTGGTACAGCAGTGAAATGAAAGAAATCAGAGATGTGTAGCAAACTTAATACTGTTTTCCTGAGAAACTTGATTGGGAATCATTGGTGTCAAGTCAGAAAAGTAGTGAATTTCTTGACTAAATTCAAAATAGTTTTCTGAAGCAATTTACTCTAAAATCATTAAGGCAAAAGCCCACACTAGTTTTAGATGTAGTTAATAATTTAATGGTGAGGAACATTGAACTAAAAATCATCATATTATTAGATTCAATATTAAGCCTAAAAAAGGAGAGTTACTAAGTTTCTAAATTAAACATTCATTTTCTCCAGCGTCTTGTTGTATCATGTACAAGATGCACTGCAGAAATTCACCAAGGGCCCTTTGACAGTGTTTTCCAAACCCATGACCACTTCCATCTAGAAGGACAAGGGCAGTAGATACATGGGAACACCACCCCCTGCAAGTTCCCCTCCAAGCTACTCACCTTCCTGACTTGGAAATATATCGTTGTTACTTCAATGTCACTGGGTCAGAATCCTGAAATTCCCTCCCTAATGGCATTGTGGGTCTACTTACAGTACAGGGACTGCGGTGGTTCAAGAAGGCAGCTCACCACCACCTTCTCAAGGGCAACTAGGGGACAGGCAATAAATATTGGTCCAGCTCACATCCAATGAATGAACTGAAAAAGAAAAAATTTGTGTAGGGTATCAGAGATAGCTGGCAACAAATTGGTTAAAACCATTATCTACAGAGGAAGAGTGGATAATTTTGAAAAATGAATTTAGCTTAATATAGGACCTTATTTACCCACAAGGGTGCAAAGTTTTGACTTGCCAAATAAAACTATCATGGTTGACAAGGGAAAGATAATCTCAAATTAAAATATGAGAATAGATCCAGGGGACAGGAAAAGTTATATAGAATAACACAGGGAGATAATACGTACTGAAAAGAAACTTAAGGGATATGAAGATTAACAAAAAAGGTTTTTACAATTAGTTTTGAAGAGAAAGAGTAGTCAAGGGTGATGACAGACCCTTTTAAAAATAGCTGTGAATAAGACTGCAAATGAATAAAGGGCAATATTAGAGATGTTGAATAATTATTCGAGCAGTCTTCACAGGAGAGGAAGAGGATATTATGCTTGACATTCCAGAGAAATTAATAATGAATCACATACTGGGACTCACTGAACTTAGGGTGAACAAGAAAGCAGTACTAGAAATAACGGCAGCACTAAAGGCTTGGAAAGTTGTCACATCTGATGGTTTTCAACCATAGGTTTTTAAGGAGGTAGGTGATGAAATTCCAAAACCCATTCAGTTCAGGAATTGTTCATTTAGATTGAAAAATGACAAATGTAATTCCATTACCTAAAAGAAAGGTGAGAGAAAAAAAAGATATAAGGTTATAGACCCATTTGCTTCATGTGGGAAAATTATTAGAATCTATAATTAAGGCCAGAGTGGCTCAGTGCTTAATAAATTTGAGCTGATTAGAGAGGGCGAGCATAGATTGGTAAAACATAGGCAGCATTGAATGAACTTAATTGAATGTTTTGAGGAAGTAACTGAAGGGGAATGTTGACAACAATAATTAATTGTATTTCTATAAAGCAAACAACCATCTCAAGTCACTTCACAAGTGCATTTTGTAACAGAATATACTACTGGTCTCTCAAGGAGATATTAAATCAGATGACCAAAGGTTTAGTCAAAGACGAGTTTGAAGCAGTGTATTTAAAAATGAAAGTAAGGTGAAAGTATAGGGATATTATTTCACAGATTAGGCTCTTGATAACTATGGAGGCATGATTCAAATTGGGGATGTTCAAAAGACCAGAATTAGCTCAGCACAGATCTGTCAGAGGGTAATGGGTGGAGGAGATCACAAAGACAGGGAGAGAAAAGGCCATGGAGGAAATGAAAAGCAAGGACAAGAATGTTAAAGTTGAAGTATTGTTAAACCAGGAGGCAGAGTAGGTCAGTGAGCGTTGAGTCAATGGTATTTGGTGTGAGTTAGACCTCAGGCTTTTGGATAGTTTTTAGGTTTACAGTGGGTAAGGTGTGGGTGGACACCCAGGTTGAAATAGCCAGGTTCAGAGGTAACAAAGGCATAAATGAGGGTTTCACCAGCAGAGAGGAGTCAAGTAATATTATAGAGATGGAAACTGGCTGAGTTCATGATGGTGCAGATATTTAGAGTTGACGTATCTCAGGTTCGACTATGACACCAAGGTTGAGAGCAGCTCAGCTCAACATCAGGCAGTTATCAAGGAGAAGGATGGAATTGGTGGTGAACAAGGTGAGAGTGTGGTGAGAACAAAAGCTTTAGTCATCCCAATATTTAATTGGAAGGTATTTCTGCTTAACGAAGAGGTTGTGAGTCTGACAGGGACATGGACAGGTTAAGTGAATGAGCAAAAATTTGGCAGATAGAGTGCAATTTGAGTCCGTGCAAATTTGTCTACTTTGTCAAGAAGAATAAAACAAAACATTGAACTACTTAAACACAGAGAGTTAGCAAACTTTAATGATACAGAGGGATCTTGGTTTCCTAGTACATGAATCGCATTAAGTTAGTACCCAGTTTTGGCAAGTGATACTGAAGGCAAATGAAATGCTGTTCTTTATTGCAAGTACAATGGAAGATAAGAGTAAGTAGGTTTTGCTGCAGCTGTATAGGGTTTTAATGAGACTACATTTGAACTTCTGACAAACAGTTACATCAGAAACTTTAACTTGGTTTCTCTCTCCAAAGTTGGTGCCAGACCTGCTGAGTTTGTTCAGCACTTTCTGTTTTTATTTCACATCTGGAGTATGGTGTATGATTTTAGTCTCCCTATTTGAAAGAAGATAAAATTACTTCAGATGAAGTTCAGAGAAGGTTCACTTGACTTATCCCTGCTAGACAGGGTGATCTTCTGAAGAGAGGTTGAATAAGTTAAGCCTTTACCTCTAGAGTTTAGAAGAATGAGAGGCGATCTTATGGAAATGTGTCAGATGCTGAGGGGCCTGGATAAGGTCGATACCTGGAAGATGTTTCCCCTTGTTGGGCAGACTAAATCCAGGAAGCATAGCTTAAGAATAAGAGGTCTCCCTTTTAACACAGAGATAAGGGGAATTTTTCTCTTTGGGGATTATTAGAGTGTGGAATTCTTTCTCAAGAAGGTAGTGGGTCTGCAATAAATTTAGGTTCTCTTCAAAGCTGAGGTAGATATATTTCTGATAGATGCAATAAAAAAATGAAATTCAGGCAATTGAAGGAAAGTTATTGGCTTGGATCACAGATTAACTGCATATGCAGCAGAATGATTTGGGTTAATTGCTGTATTGTGAAACTGGAAGGTAGGGACTAGTTGTACGTCATAACTTTCTGCTCCTGAGCCTTACTTGGGGATCATTAATGATTTAGAGAATCATATGTCCAAGTTTGTAGATGACACAATGATTAGTGAATTGTAAGTGGTGTCAATGGGAATATAAAATTACAGAGACAATAATAGATTAAGTGAGTGGGCAAAACTGTACACAGCTATATTGCAAATATAGATCCATCCAGTTTGAATTATTAAAGGATAGATTGTATTTTTTAAAAAAGAGAAAAGAACAGTTCCAGTTATAAAGGATCCAGGGGTTCACGTAAACAGATCACAATTGATGTACACTGATCAAAAGGGCAGATGAAGTAATAACTATCAGATTGAGTGTGCTTGACATTAAGGGAGGATGTTTTGTGATACAGTGACAAGTTCATTTTCCTGCGTGCCTGTGTTTTCTGTAACTGGTAACTGTGGAGAGGGAATTAGCTGGAGATTTGTAATGTTTAGGGAGCTAAGGCCCAAATCATCCACTCTGGGTCACAATCCACATTTCTGACCCAGACCAGGCAAAACATTGCCAATTTATCTTTCCAGGATTTATTCAGTCAAAGGTGTGAGGTAGAGGCTGTGCAGAATTGTACAGCAAATGTGCAGGCAGCAGCAGAATGGATCTGGACTGAAATCATGCCTCAATTTTGCTGCAGTAGCTGCTGTATTCCATGTGTGGTTCAGCTTGGGTTAGTTCAAACATCCTTAGTGTTTTTGGAGCCTACCCCTCCAAACTTCCCTCATTGTAGCCTGTACTTCCTTTCCTTTCACCTTCAGGTAGCTCCCCTTTAAATATAGTTATGTAGTTGCTCAGCTAACTCCTTTTGGTGGTACATTGCACATTCTAAACATTGCTTGAAGTCTCCATTTGGATTCTGTATCAGATTTAATAGAGACCATCTGTAAGTTAAAAACCTCAAGTTTTTTTGGTTTCCATGAAAAATGGACATATTTGCTCCATGTCCAACACATCAAATCCATTTTTTATTAAAGAAAACACCTTCAATCTTTTAATTCCATCCTGTTCAGTCCCTCTTGATAATCATAACATCTCAGTTCTGGGGCAATCCTTTTTTTTTTGTGGACTGCATTCAATGTTTAACTTTCTTTTAGTTGTGGAAACCTGAGTGTTGGTTGACCCAATGGACTGATTGTTCAATCACATTCCTACACCATTATCCCAGAAACTGACTGGTGCCAGTGTCAGGAATGTACCCACTGAGCTTAGCTGATGAACCCAGTCCTCATTTACTAGTTGCCGGGTTGTCCATTTGGCTGAAGCAGACCTTCCACAGCAATTGGCAAGCAGGTCCTGGCATTGAGAGATGCCAATCAATCAAGTAGCTCGCAGCTCTTTGGAAGTAGTCACAGCTGTGACTGCATCAGAGGAAACTGTGTTGATGGGGTGGCAGTTCCTTGATGAAGGGCAAGACTGGCACTCGTGTCCAAAAAGAAGGGAAGGCAAGCTCCCACACTGGCAACCTGTGAGCACCTTCAGTGAATTGTGGTGAGCAGGATGCTTGGCACTGGTCTCTGCCCACCACAGGACAAACCCCACCATCAGTTGGGTTAGGCCCGTTAGTGACCATTATTTGGCCACATTGGAACCTGAGTTGGCCTGGAGGTGGGCAGCCTCCTGATATCACCCCCTAAGTACAAGCATGACAGGTGGGAAGGCAACAGGAACTGGGCCCTTATGAAAGCAACTGGTCGAAGTGCCTGCCAACTTGAACCAGGAGCGGAGGGAGGGTTGTAGGCAGTGTTGGGTTTGGAGAGTTTGGTCTTCTGTAGAATGCAGCCCACAATAGCTACAATTTCACTGTTTTTAATTCTATCTCCGTGAGTACAAAACTCAAACAGTGCTTTAATTATTTTATTGAGTTGTTATTTGTAGTGCTTTGTGCAGCATTGATAGATCTTTTTGCTCCTGTACCCCCTACAATATTTTACCTTGACTCTTATTGTCCAAATGGTCCTTTACCAAGACTGGCACTCTTCAGGCAAAATCCCCCTTGCTGTTATCTATATTTTTATTAATTTACTGACAACATATCCATTCTGCAAGTTTATGAATGTCTTCTTGCATTTTATCACAAGGTTCAATCTTACACCTTACAGCAGGTAATCAGGAAAGCTAATGGAATGTTGGGCCTTATTTCAAGGAGGTTGGAGTGTAAGAGTAGGGATGGCTTACTGCTACTTTACAGGATGCTGGTGAGATCACATCTGGAGAACAGCGAGCAGTTTTGGGTGCCCTCATTTAAGGAAAGATATCATTTCATTGGAGGCAGTTCAGAGAAGGTTCATTACGATGATCCCTGGTCTGAAGGGATTGTCTTATGAGCAAAAGCTAAACAGGAGTTTAGAAGGATGAGAGGTGATCTCATTGGAATATTTCAGATTCTTAAGGTGCTTCACAGGGTAAATGCTGAGTGGATGATTCCCATCCCCCCACCCATGGGAGAGTCCGAGACCAGAGGGCTAAGCCTCAGAATAAAGGGGCACCAACTTAAGACTGGAAATGAGGAAGAATTTCTTCTCTCAGAGGGTTGTGAATCTTTCAAACTCCTTGCCAAAGAGAGCTCTGGGGATAGAGTCTGTGCAAACATTTGAGGCTGAGACAGATCAGGGAATTATGGGTTGGGGGAAAAGGGAGGAAAGTGGACATGAGGAATGTCATATCAGCCATGTTCCTATTGAATGACATAGCAGGCTCAGGGGGCTGAACAGCCTACTCCTGTTCACATTTCTTATGGTCTTTTTATTTGGCTTAGACTCAGTTTTGTCAAGGTTTTTGAAAGGTCTCGTCCTGAGGCCTGGCTCAATTTCTTGCCCCATCTTAACATATTCTCCACATTAATTAACCACCAGCCTCTATGGCATTCCTTAAGTCTGATTGCAGCTCCAACTTACCCTTTGCCATTCCTGGAACTACTTGCCAGTCAGCAGATATCTAGCGAAAAACCAGCATCCTTTGTGAGTGTGCCATCTTTAAAAGTCTGCACCCATCAAACTTTGGCATGGCACTTCACTGGCACAGCAACTACAAAACCATATTGCCCAAGGTTGACACTCCCTCGCACATACTGTGACAATATTATGGCTTTAAGAGGTATATTTTGTCTGGATTTTATTTGGACAGTGGTCTTGAGCCAGCATATAGCTGTCTCATCCAAGTCAATAAAGTAAGCAGCTTATGAGGTCTTGGTTTGTTTTTAATTTGGAACAATAGAAACAGCATGAATGGTTGGAGTCAGGCTCCCATAGAACCAAGATTTTAGTTTAGCTTTCAGCAGTTGTCGGGGTTTAAAGCTGGTTGTGGAAGCTACTATATATCTCTCCCAGCCACAGCAAAAGCAGGAGTTCTCTCTCTCTGTTTTCCTGAACTTGCCTTTGCCAATGGTGTGTTCATGGGATGTTACTATATTGGCAAGTTCCTGTTTAGTGATTAAATAATCTATTATTCTGTTAAGTTTTGCAATAGAGTTAAAGTTATTCTAATTCTTTCTTTTGTTTGTATTTAACTTGGAGTAAGAATAAAGTGTCTTTTGCTTAAAGCCTAGCAAAGTAACCAATTGAATTACATCTGGAACACAGCACCTTATATTTGCCTTTAAATAAAATGAAAGGTAGGGTCTAGACTATCTCCTTGATATATTTGCAGGGGCTTTGGTCTGATCCGTAATAATACCAACATCATTCTCTCACCCTCAATGCTATATAACCACCAAACCCCACAACTTACTTGTCCTTAGCCTCACACCTTGACTTTTCTCCTTTATTGCCACCTGTACAAAAACACTGCTTCCTTCCACCACCACCCTCTTATCCTTGGCTCCCTGACCCATACTAGCAATGATTCACCCATTGCTCCTATAGGCCTCTCCTCCTAAAAAATTGATAGTCTGACACCCAGGATTCAATCTGCCAAGATACACTTTTGGAGTAGCCAATTGTCATCCTTTCTGTGATCTGTCCCCTGACACCACAATTTCTGCCCTTTGAACGTCCAAATAGAATATTTAATGCATTGACCTTATCCACTTTTCTGCTTGTTCTTTGAAGAATTCAATAAAAAGTTTGTTGACTTAATTTTCTCCAATGAAAGTTGTGTTGACTATGCTTCATTATGTTTTGATTTCTATTATACCTTTGAGTAAGAATTTTACTAATTTTCCTGTTGTTGACATTAAATTAGCTGCTTTATCAGTCCACGCACAGCTTATGTCTCCTGAAATAACGATGTTCGAGCTGCTGAATAGGGTTTTAATGATGCTCTTTGCATTTTTTAGTTGTTCTATCCATAAGTAGCAGATTTTAAACTCGCTAATGATGCCTACTGCAAAACCATTTTTGGCAGTTAACAAGTTCCGAATGAAGTTTAATATTCAAAAGAGCTAATCTGCAACATTTCACTTCAGTTACAAGTGTGTCAACGGCAAAACATTTGCTTTGGAGTTTCTAAAATTTTAAAATGTATGAATAATATTGCTGTGTGCCATCCCCTGCCTCAATTTATTTTGCATACACATATAAACGAAACAAATTTGCATCTGCTATCCCTTCCCTAATGTATTCTAATATGTACAGATGTAAGTAAAGGTTCAATTAGTTGGTCAATTATCTGCTCTATTCCTCTCTTAACTGTCTAGGTAGCAGCAGATCCAGTTTGTTTCTGTAAATTGAAGACCTGTTTTCAATGAGTAATGCAGCCAAAAATGTTGTACAGTCCTGCCAGTAAAACTGGTGATTGTGTCAATAATGCTAATATTCTTGATATGACTGTCAGACCAGTAGGAAGTGCCAATAATACTGGTGATATTACCAAGTAGTATTGGTCCAAACTGGTTATTTTTTGCCAGCCTTGTTCTCCTTATTTAAGGAAGGATGTAAATAACTTGCAGGTGTCTCAGAAGGGGTCCGCCTTATGAGGACAGTATGGATAGGCTAGGCTTGTAACTCTGGAGTTTGAAAACATGAACAGGACATTAGACCAAAGGATTTGTTTCAGTGCTGTACATCTCTATAACTCTAACAGTGAGGAGTCACTCAATTGAAGTGTATAAGATCCAGAAAGGACCTGCCAGTTTGGATGAGGAAAGGATGTTTCGTCTTGGGGGTGAGCCCAGACCTAGGGGACACTGTTGAAAAATTAAAGCCTCTTTTTTCAGGACAGAGATGAGGAGAACTTTTCTCTTAGATGGTTTGGAAGTCTCTAGGTAGGGTCATTGATTATTTCAAGGTGGAGGTGGACAAACGTTTGTTAGGCCAGAGAATCATGGGTTATCAGGAGTACGTGGGCCTGTGGATTTGAAACACAAACACGTCAGCAGTGATCTTATTGAATAGCAGAACAGCTAAATGAGGGTAAACTGATATCAATACCTCAAAGTACACCATCCACTTCCAGCTACATTTTACATTTGCTGGTAAAACTCCCCAAATAACAGTTTGAGTAAGAGCTGCATAGATTTTATTGTCAGGAAAAGACCAGGCAAACAGATATCACAACATTATACAATAATCCAGTGTCTGCGCTGCTGATGGATGTGGGCAGCTTTAGATTTCCCATGACAACCTATGCTCTCTCCTGCGATCTAATTGTTCAACATTGATAGTCCCTTGGAGGCTGCTATGCCACTCACTCCCTTCATGTTTCGGTAATGGGGAAAGCAAGGTGCTAATAGGGGAGATAGGAGGGATGGTTATAAGCAATGGGCTTTGAAATCTTTAATATTATGATTAAGCATGTTCAACCCCATCCAACATAACCATGTACTTTCCAAAGGCGTGTGCCATTTGCCCGGTGAAATTTGCCTACGGCCTTTGGTTATCTTGACTTCCTCCAAGTACTCCTCAGAGCTAGGGAAACGGGACTCATCAACTGTGTGTAAGATCCGCAAATCCAGACTAAATTGCTATTAATATCCAGACTCTAGATGAAATGGAGGTTATATGGTTCAGAGTACTTGACAATAGATGAGTTTAACATTGCAATCATCACCTGTCATACCCATCACTTCAAAGATGCTTTCTGTGTCAACCGGGCAATGATTTTATGTGCTGTCTTGTGAAAATCAGTGCCTTCGCACCAATCAGAGTGGGAAGTGCATTCAGTTCTCTCCCTTACTCTGACAATCAATGTGGAGGAGGTGGCCAGGGAATCACTCTGTTGGGCCCGGGGCAGGGTACTTTATTTTAAATTTCAGTTACTAACTATAAACATTATCAGCTAAAAATGTTTAATGAAAAGCATTTCTGTTTATCCAAGTGTATTTTCAACTGTACCATCAAAGCCAAACCTCTTCCACTACACCACAGATTCAAGCACTGTGGGCATTAGGGAACAATGATAGCATTCAAAGTGGCAGGGGAGGGAGGTGGCCTGAAGCAATGCTTGCTACTGCAATGAAACAAGTCACATTAGTAACATCAAACCAAAGCTTGGGGCACAGGAAGAATTGGTTGCCATTGGGCTATGCCATCAGGATGAACATAAATGGAAACTCATAGAGGCATAGAGACATACAGCATGGAAACAGACACTTTGATCAAACCAGTCCATGCTAACCATGTTCCCAAGTTAAACTAATGCCACCTGCCAGCCCTTGGCACATTTCCCTTCAAATCTTTCCTATTCACGTACTTAACAAATATCTTTTAAATGTTATAACTGTACCCATATCCATCACTTCCTCTGGCAGTTCATTCCACACACAAACCACTCTGTGTAAAAAAGTTGCCCATCATATCCTTTTTAATTTTTTCCTCTCATCTTAAAAATCGTTTTGAAGCCCCCCCCCACCCCACCCTAGAGAAAAGGCCCTTGTCATTCAACTTATCTATACCCCTCATGATTTTACAAACCTCAACAGGGTCACCCTTCAACCTCCTATGCTCCAGTGAAACATGCTCAGCCTTTCCAGTCTATTATTATGTCGCTAACCCTCCATTCCCAGTAACATGCTGGCATGAAATAACCACATCACACAAACCCTCAATGGAGTGCACCAAGACCACTGGCTGCGAGGGCCCTAGGTTGGAGTGGGCCTGCTGAGATTTCATCCACACCTTGTTTGATAAGGATCACTTGCTAATGGGCCCCACTGGAATTGATAAGGAACTGGTGTTGGTGCCTCTGATAGAGACCTGAAGCTGTTGTGTACCTTTGGAAGTGTGTTTTCTATAGCTCTCATATATATGCCTGTAACAGTCCACCACATCATCAAAGGGCCCTGGAGAGGGCAGGGCTGCTGAGCTGGTGCGGTATGCTGTCACCTTGCCTTGCTCAAGGTGTGGCTTTATGTCACTGTCTTCAAGGTGCCTTCAGGTCTCATGGTCACTCAATGTTGTCTCACTGCTTTTCAAATTCTTCTGAGAAAATCACTATCTACTTCAGGCCAGTGTGTCCTCTGTTGCAGTTGTATCCTAGGTTTTGATGCAAACCTCCAGGTTACATATCAACAACATTCATTAACAGTCACTACATGTTGGTACAGATAAGGATGCTCCAAGCTATCTCGGTTCTGACCTCCTAGCAGAGTACTAATACGGAGGTCACAGTGACATCACAGCATATCTCAGAGTCTCATCTGGATACTGATTAAGGCCTACCTCTACACCTAGGTTGCTTTTAGTATTACTTAAGTCATAACTACCTACTGGCTACATGCTTAATGGAAAGACTAGCATTGTGTTCACTACATATACAAGCTCATTTTTGGACCCTGCTAGTTGTCATGAAGAGTAACATAAGACTTACGAGCAGGAGGAGGCCATTCAGCCCCCTCAAGTCTGCTCTGCCACTTATGCCTGATCTCATCCAGGCCTCAGCTCTACTTTCCTGCCTGCCCTTCATAACCCTTCAACCCATTACTCAACAAAACTCTATCTCCTCCTTAAATTTACTCTGTGGTAATGAATTCCACAGATTCATGACCCTTTGAGAGAAGTAATTTCTCCTCATTTCTGTTTTGAATCTGCTACCTCTTATTCTAAAGCTATGACCTCTCACCTACATGAGGAATCATCCTCTCTACATCTACTTTGTCAATACCCTTTAGCATCTTCTATTCCTCAATTAGATCTCAACTTTTCTTCTAAACTCCTGAGAGTAAATGCCTAACTGGTGAATCTTTCATTGTAAAACAGATCTTCCATTTCTGAAATCAATTAAATGAACCTCCTCTGAACTGCCTCCAATGTAGCTACATCCTAACCAATCACTAACCGATCAGAGAGCAATGGTGGGAAAGCTGCCAGGCAATTGGATTGTAAGTAGTTAGGTGCTTCTGTTTTACACATGGAAGGGAAGGATGGGGTTGGCACTACCTTGAAACTTATGTTTGGCCTGCAGGATGCTCGGGGATCCAATAATATTAAAATTTGCCGCCTATCTCAATGCTTACCTCCATCAATATTGAGAGCTGGGTGACTGACCCCCTGTCTCAGGGATGTGTGTGTTGGGAGATATCTGAGGTCAACCCCAGCACAGGGTTTCACTTGCTGGAGTCCCATCTCAACATTTTTCTGTGATGGTGCTCCCAGCCAGTTCATGACCTGTTTGGGGATATTCACAGCCAACACTGATTGACACTATTGAACCACTTGGAAACAAGTTTGTATCATTCATTAACTCTCTACAGCCCTAACTTGGAAAATTACCACCCAAATAGTCAGTGCAGTGTTCAAGAAATGGTTCTTAGAACAGGTAATAGTTCTATCAAGGTATATGCATATGTATCTTTATATATGAATATTGACAATCATGAAATTGTTACAGTGTAGAAAGAGTTCATTTAGCCCCATTGTGTCTCTATCTCTTCTATTATCCAGTGTCAACCTTCTATGCTTTCCCCATATCCCTGAACGTTTTTACCATCCAAATATTTATCCAGTGTCCTCCAGAATACCTTTCTTTAAAAGAGAGCCCCAGTAGCAGGAAAACAAAGCTTTCTAGACAACAAGGTGCAGAGCTGGATGAACACAGCAGGCCAAGCAGCATCACAGGAGCAGAGAGGCTGACGTTTCGGGCCTAGACCCTTCATCAGAAAAGGGGAAGGGGAAGGGGGTTCCGAAATAAATAGGGAGAGAGTGGGAGGCGGATAGAAGATGGATAGAGGAGAGGATAGGTGGAGAGGAAACAAACAGGTCGAAGAGGCGGGGATGGAGCCAGTAAAGGTGAGTGTAGGTGGGGAGTTAGGAAGGGGATATGTCAGTCCAGGGAGGACGGACAGGTCAAGGGGGCGGGATGAGGTTGGTCGGTAGGAGATGGAGGTGCGGCTTGAGGTGGGAGGAGGGGATAGGTGGGAGGAAGAACAGGTTAGGGAGACAGGGACGAGCTGGACTGGTTTTGGGATGCGGTAGGGGGAGGGGAGATTTTGAAACTTGTGAAATCCACATTGATACCATTGGGCTGCAGGGTTCCCAAGCGGAATATGAGTTGCTGTTCCTGCAACCTTCGGGTGGCATCGTTGTGGCACTGTAGGAGGCCCAGGATGGACATGTCGTCTGAGGAATGGGAGGCGGAGTTGAAATGGTTCGCGACTGGGAGGTGCAGTTGTTTATTGCGAACCGAGCGTAGGTCTTCTGCAAAGCGGTCCCCGAGTCTCCGCTTGGTTTCCCCGATGTAGAGGAAGCCACACCGGGAACAGCGGATGCAGTATACCACATTGGCAGATGTGCAGGTGAACATCTGCTTGATGTGGAAAGTCTTCTTGGGGCCTGGGATGGGGGTGAGGGAGGAGGTATGGGGGCAGGTGTAGCACTTCCTGCGGTTGCAGGGAAAAGTGCCAGGTGTGGTGGGGCTGGAGGGGAGTGTGGAGCGGTCGAGGGAGTCACGGAGAGAGTGGTCCCTCCGGAAAGCAGATAAGGGTGGGGAGGGAAAGATGTCTTTGGTGGTGGGGTCGGATTGCAGATGGCGGAAGTGTCGGAGGATGATGCGTTGGATCCGGAGGTTGGTGGGGTGGTACATGAGGACGAGGGGGATTCTTTTTTGGTTCTTATTGCGTGGACGGGGTGTGAGGGATGAGGTACAGGAGATGTGGGAGACACGGTTGAGGGCGTTCTCAACCACCGAGGGGGGGAAGTTACGGTCCTTGAAAAATGAGGACAACTGAGATGTACGGGAGTGGAATGCCTCATCCTGGGAGCAGATGCGGCGGAAGCGAAGGAATTGGGAATAGGGGATAGCATTTTTGCAGGAAGGTGGGTGGGAGGAGGAGTATTCTAGGTAGCTGTGGGAGTCGGTGGGCTTGAAATGAATATCGGTTTCGAGGTGGTTGCCCGATATGGAGACAGAGAGGTCCAGGAAGGGGAGAGAGGTGTTAGAGATGGTCCAGGTAAACTTAAGGTTGGGGTGGAAGGTGTTAGTGAAGTGGATGAACTGTTCGAGCTCCTCGTGGGAGCACGAGGCGGCGCCGATACAGTCATCAATGAGGTGGAGTTTAGGGCCGGTGTAGGTACGGAAGAGGGATTGTTCCACGTAACCTACAAAGAGGCAGGCGTAGCTTGGGCCCATGCGGGTACCCATGGCTACCCCCTTTGTCTGTAGGAAGTGGGAGGAATTGAAAGAGAAGTTGTTGAGTGTGAGGACGAGTTCGGCTAAGTGGATGAGGGTATCAGTGGAGGGGGACTGGTCGGGCCTGTGGGACAGGAAGAAGTGGAGGGCCTTAAGGCCATCTGCATGGGGAATGCAGGTGGAGAGGGACTGGACGTCCATGGTAAAGATGAGGTGTTGGGGACCGGGGAATTGGAAGTTCTGGAGGAGGTGGAGGGCGTGGGTGGTGTCACGGACATAGGTAGGGAGTTCCTGGACCAGGGGGGAGAAAATGGAGTCTGGATAGTTGGAGATCAGTTCGGTGGGGCAGGAGCAGGCGGAGACAATGGGTCGACCAGGGCATTCAGGTTTGTGGATTTTGGGAAGGAGATGAGAAGCGGGCAGTGCGAGGTTGGGGAACGATGAGGTTGGAGGCCGTGGGTGGGAGGTCACCTGAGGTGATGGGGTTGTGGATGGTTTGGGAGATGATGGTTTGGTGCTCAAGGGTGGGGTCATGATCAAGGGGGCGGTAGGAGGAGGTGTCGGAGAGTTGGCGTCTGGCCTCGGCGATGTAGAGGTCAGTGCGCCATACTACAACTGCGCCTCCCTTGTCCGCGGGTTTTATGGTGAGGTTGGGATTGGAGCGGAGGGAGCGGAGGGCTGCACGTTCTGCAGGGGAGAGGTTGGAGTGAGTGAGAGGGGTGGAGAGGTTGAGGCGATTGATGTCTCGACGGCAGTTGGAGATGAAGAGGTCGAGGGAGGGTAGGAGGCCTTGGGGTGGTGTCCAGGAGGAGGGGGTGTGTTGGAAGCGGGAGAAGGGGTCAGTAGAGGGAGGGTTAGGTTCACAGTTGAAGAAGTAAGCGTGGAGGCAGAGGCGGCGGAAAAACTGCTCTATGTCCAAGCATGACCGGTATTCGTTGATCTGTGGGTGGAGGAGGACAAAGGTGAGCCCTTTACTGAGGACTGACCGTTCGTCCTCAGTAAGGGGTAGGTCTGGGGGGATGGTGAAGACTCGGCAGGGCTGGGTGCTGCTGTCTCCTCTGGAGCTGCTGGCTGTGGAGGCTGTGGGCGGAGTTGCGTCGGCGTCGGCTGTGGGCGGAGTTGCGTCGGCGTCGGCTGTGGGCGGAGTTGCGTGAACCTAACCCTCCCTCTACTGACCCCTTCTCCCGCTTCCAACACACCCCCTCCTCCTGGACACCACCCCAAGGCCTCCTACCCTCCCTCTGTACAGAATGAAGCAATTTTCTCCTTGAATTTGGCAAACAACTAACCAGAATGTCACAAAGCATCTTGGCTTTTCAAAGTCACTTTGTAATCATTGTTAGCGAACCGGTGTTGCAGGATTTGGACACAGAATACATTGCCTACTGGAGGGGCTAGTATACCTAAGTGATGCCATTTGAAGGAGCAACAGCCATTCACGTTTAAATGGAGTTCAGTGGTTAATGCTATGTAACATATTTTCTGAAAAAAAAGCTCAGCACTAGGTCTCTGCCATTGGATCACTTGAACATTAAGATCTCGTTGTTCTGAATGATGGGGGCAAACGTTTCACTCTTAGAATCATGGGAGAGAAATCAGTAAATAGTTGGCCAAGTTACACAAGGCCAGATTTCTTCACTAAATGCTTGGTGCATGCAAAGATAAGGACAATCCAGGAACCTGAATGGAATAAAAGCAAAGTCTGCAACTGTAAGGGTATAATTTGCTGTTTGTTTTTATGATGGAATTTTGCCAATAAAGCATTGATGTTTGTGCATTGAAATATAAAGATGCAATTATTAAATGCCAATTTGCAAATATGTTTTCACACATACAAATCTCCATTGGAATTGTCACTTAGGCAATTTGGTCATTTTCTTCTCTATGAAAATGATGAGGGAATGAACCTGCCTCTTGGATGGATTTTCATTAAGATTTTCATTCACTATCCCTAATAACAAGGCAAGAGGAAGGTGCAGGAACAGGGAGGATACAGACAGGGAGGAGATAGAGAGAGACAGATCAAGAGAGACAACTGGACAACCAGGACATAGAGGGAGAACGCAAGGCCAACTCCACAGGATGGAAATCACTGTCTCTGGTGGCAAGGCATGGAAATTTACGAAATAGTGACAGATGAAATAGTTTTATTCTTTCATAAGAGGTAGGTGTTGCTACCAAGGCCAGAATTTGTTGTCCATTCCTACTTCTATACAGAGGTTCCCAGAGAAATTAAATCTATCCCATTTCTAGTTTCAATAGGCACTTCCATTGTACTCCACAATAATTTGATTGCCTCACCATATTGTACTGGAAAATGGTGTCAACAGAAATGTACATTTCAAGTCCACCTAGAAATATTATCAATGGAGATGAGTTTCCACTTGGCCACTAACTGAGTGGGAAATTTTGGAATCAACCACATTGCTGTGGGGACTGTATGCTAAAGTGAATAAAGATAGCAGATATCATTCTCTAAATGGGGGTGAGGGATCTACATGGGTTTCTATGAAAATTAATGACAAAGTTGCTATGATAACCATTACTGAGACTAGCTTTCAGTCCAGATTAAGTTGAACCATTTTTAAAAATTCATTCACAGGATGTGAGCATCCCCGGCTATTACAGTAATATTTATTGCCCATCCCTAGTTACCTCTTGAGAAGGCAGTGGTGAGCTGCCTCCTTGAACTGCTGCAGTCCATTTATTGTAGGTAGACCCACAATGCTATTAGGGAGGGAATTCCAGGATTTTGACCCAGTGACAGTGAAGGAACAGTGATACATTTCCAAGACAGGATGGTGAGTGGTTTGGAGGCGAACTTGCAGGTGGTGGTGTATCCATGTATCTGCTGCCCTTGTCCTTCGAAGTGGAAGTGGTCATGGGTTTGGAAGGTGCTGTCTGAGGAGCCTTGATAAATTTCTGATTGAACCTGACATATAGTGTAATTGAAATAAATGACAATGTCCATGAGTGAGATCATGAAAATAATCTCTTTTTTTGTTTTGTGATATGGAATCCTGCCAATGCAGGAGTTCACATAAAAACTGAATTTATTGCAAAGAGCTTGAGGGGCTAGAGCAGGACGCGAAAGAGGAAGTTGCTGGCGGATTAACAAGTGCCACGGTTTCACCTGAATTTGACAGAAAGATTAGATGTTTACTCAGTGACTGGAAGTCTCTGCTGGGTTTCTGAGCAGTCCAGTAAAATCACCTCCAGGTGAATCGTGCTCCAACGACTGTAAGCTTGAACTGCTTTTCCATGCTCATAGAACATAGAATTCATACAGAGCAGAAAGAGGCCGTTCGGCCCATCAAGTCTGCACCGACCCTCAGAACACCATCCCACCCTATCCCTGTAACCCCACATTCCTCATGGTTAATCCACCTAGCCTGCACATCTTTGGACTGTGGGAAGAAACCGGAGCACCCGAAGGAAACTCACACAGACACGGGGAGAGTGTGCAAACTCCACACAGACAGTCGCCAGAGGGTGGAATTGAACCAGGTCCCTGGGACTGTAAGGCAGCAGTGCTCACCACTGAGCCACCCTGAATTGATTCTGTCTTTTTCTCCCAATACCATGGAAGGGACTGACTTATTTTCTGAAATGGAGGAAAGCATTTCTCACCACCAAATATTCCCAATACAACATCATCAGGATCCACATTGAAGAGTTTTGATAATAAACAGTGATTGGATTAACAAAATGGATACAATGCTCATTTTGTAATATCTTTCTATGCTTGTTCAAACGCCCTCATACTGACTATTTTGAGTTCTTGTTGTAAAATCTCAGTTGTATGTATATGTATATATCCATTAGATTTTGCTCTGCTGTATTGGGAGAAATAGGTTGATCTTCAATCACGGGCTGATTGGTTCATCTCAGATCTTTCATCAAGGCTCACTCATTGCTACCCTACCTGGGTGGTATCGTTTATCCTGAGATTCCTACTGCACTAATCTTTTCTCCAAGTCTCACTGAATTTAGTTTCATCAAAAATTCTTGTTGCCAATTTAAACTGCATCTTCTTCCAATTTTAGAACAGTATCAAAGATTCAGAATGCGGTCAAATAGGAATTGTTTAAATTTCCACTCCAGTTGACCTTCTCCCAGAGTGATAACCCGGAGAAAATTCATGAGGAAATTCATGTCCTGGAGCTCAAAGTCCCAGGGGAAATTTTAAGAAAATCCAGTTTCATTTCCAATGTTGACTCTCTGAAGAAGCAGCAAACATAGAAGGCAGCAGATCAGTTAAATATCATTCAGCTGTTGGGCTCACAGACAGATCTCGCTTCCAAGTGTCTGTCCCAATACTTTTGTCAGTTTTCCATGATTACAATCTACATCTGAGTTGTTTTAGCAGAGAAGATATTTTAGGACTGAATTTCCTTTGTGTTTGTTCTCACTCAACCACCTCAACATTGTCATGAAACCCTCTATTGCTTGTAAGTGGTGTTCCCAAAAAATCACTCCCATTGACAATATTTACAGTTGGACTCAAAATGTAGATTTTAGTCTTTTCCAGCATAATGTGATGAGGCAGTCACGTTATCACTGAGCCTCAGGCAAGTATCATTTGAAACTGGAAAAGGAGTAAATTTACTTTCTCTGGAAACTTGCAAGTAGGATTCGTTTTAGTACATCTGACACAACAGAATAAAAAATGAAACATAAAATAAATGACTTTGGTCTTTATCCTGATCTTTCCAAATGTTATTTGTTTGCAGGATAGGAGTGGGTGATAAAACATTTTTGTGAATTTAACAGAAGCCTCTACTGTCTGAATGAGGGAACTCAATGTTTCCTTGAGTTGTTGAACTGCAGACATAACTAAAACTGCAGTGCAAGCACTCAGACAGACATAAAATACAACAGCACAGTGGCTCAGTGGTTAACATAGAGTCATAGAGTAATACAGCTTGGAATCAGGCCCTTTGGCCCAAACTGGTCCATGCTGACTATGGTGCCCACTCAGCTAATACCAATTGCCCACATTTGGTCCATATCCCTCGAAACCCCTCCCATCCATGTACCTACCCAAGTGTTTTTTAGATGTTGCGATTGTACTTGCCTCAACTGCTTTCTCTGGCAGCATATTCCATATATGCACCGCTTTCTGCGTGAAGAAGTTGCCCCTCAGGTCCTTCTTAAATCTTTCCCCTCTCACCTTAAACCTATGCCCTCTAGTTTTCAATTCCCCATCCCTGGGAAAAAGACTGTATGCATTCATTCTATTTTTGCCCCTCATAATTTTATACACCTCAATACGGTCACCCCTCTTTCTCCTACATTTCAAGGAATAAAGTCCGATCCTGGCCAACCTCTCTCTATACCTCAAGTCTACCAGTCCTGGAAACATCCTTGGAAATCTTCTTTGCACACTTTCCAGTTTAACTATGTCTTTCCTATAACAGAGTGACCAAAACTGTGCACAATACTCCAAGAGGGGCCTCACCAATAACTTATACAACTGTAACATAACATCCCGAACTCCTATGCCTCGACCAATGAAGGCCAGCATGCTAAATGCCTACTTCACCACCCTGTCTACATGTGACGCCGCTTTCAACGAGCTATGTACTTGTACTCCTAGGCCCCTCTGTTCCTCAACACTCCTCAGGACCTTACCATTTACTGTACAAGTCCTACCTTGGTTTGACTTTCCAAGTGCAACACTTCACACCTTATCTGTATTGAATTGTATTCGCCAATCCTCAGCTTCCCAACTGATCAAGATCCCTCTGTAATTTTTGATAACTTTCCTTGCTATCACCGATGCCTCCTAATTTTGTACCATCCACACGGTTACTAGCCATGCCTTGTACATTCACATTTGATCATTTATGTAAATAACAAATAACAAAGATCTCAGCACCGAGCCCTGTGGCACATCACTAGTCACAAGCCTCCAGTCTGAGAAACAACCTTTAACCATCACCCTCTGTTTCCTACCATGAAGCCATTTTGAATCCAATTAGCCGGCTCTCCCTGGATCCCATGCAACCTAACCTTCATGGCTAGCCTGCTGTGTGGGATCTTGTCAAAAGCCCGTCTAAAACTCATACTGACAACATCCACTGCCTTACCCTCATTGATGCTCTTGGTTACCTCTTCAAAAAACTCTGAAAGATTTGTCAGACATGACATCCCATGCACAAATCCATGCTGACGATCCCTAATCAGACCTTTTCAATCCAAATGTTGGTTGATCCTGTCCCTCAGTATCCTCTCCAATAACTTGCCTACCACTGACGTCAGGCTCACTGGCCTGTAGTTCCCTGGCTTATCTTTGCTATTTTTCTTAAACAATGGAACAACATTAGCCACCCTCCAATCTTCTGGAACTTCACCAGTGGCCAAAGATGAAGCAAATCTCTGTAAGGGCCTCCCACAACAACTGAGGATGGACTTGATCAGGCCCAGGGAATTTGTCCACCTTAATACATTTTAAGGCTGAAACACCTCCCTTCTATGTATGTATATGTAATATGTATGTGGTACAAAACATTCCCATTTATTTTCCTTATTTCCTTACCATCCGTGATTATCTCCTCAGTAAGCACTTATTAAAAATCTCCCCCATCTCCTGTGGCTCCACACATGGAAGGTCATGCTGATCTTTTCTTCCTAAACACCCTTTTATTCTTAATACAGCTAGAGAACCTCTTATGATTATCTTTAAACTTGTCTGCCAGATCCATCTCAAACCCTTTTTTCGCTCTTCTGATTTCCCTCTTGAATGTGCTCCTACACTATTCTAGTCATCTAGGGATTCACCTGAGCTCAATACCTTAAACCCAATGTATGCCTTCTTCTTTTTCCTGGCCAGAGCCTCAATATCCCTCGTCAGCCAACGATCCCTAAACCTGCCAGCTTTTCCCTTCACCCTAACAGGGACTCTTGAAGTCACACTTTTAAAAGCCTCCCATTTGCCAGTCGTTCCTTCAAACAGACTCACCCAATCAACTGCTCCTAGATCCTGCCTAATGGCCTCAAAATTGGCCCTGCTCCGGTTTAGCACCTTAACCTGTGGACTTGTCCTATCATTTTCCATAACTATGTTAAAACTAAGAGAGTTATGGTCACTGGACCCAAAGTTCTCTCCGACTGACTCTTCAGTCACTTGCCCGACATCGTTTCCTAAGAGAAGGTCCAGTGTGGCACCCTCCTGATTAGGGCCCCCTACATATTGAGTTAGGAAACTCTTGGACATATTTGACAAATTCCACCCCGTCCGGGCCTTTTACACTCTGGGTGACCCAGTCAGTACAGGGGAAATCAAAATCTCTAACCAATACTACACTATTATTCCTACAGGTGTCTGCAATCGCTCTACACATCTGCTCGTCTAGTACCCACTGACTATGTGGGGGTCTATAATAAGTCCCAGCAGCGTGACCATCCCCTTCTTGTTTCTAAGTTCTGACCGTATGGTCTCATTTGATGACCCCTTAAGAATGTCCTCTCTAAGCATTGTTATGTACTCCCTTATCAAAAGGGCAGCTTCCCCTCCTCACTTACTCATACTTCTGTCACGCCTGTAGCTTCTGTATCCTGGAACATTGAGCTGCCAGTCCTGCACTTCTCTTAGCCATGTTTCTGTTATGGCTATAATATCCCAGTCCCCAGAGCCAATCCATGCTCTGAGATCACCTGCTTTACCAGGCCTCGTGCATTGAAATAAATGCGCTTTAAACCAGAAGTCTTTTTCCTCCCTTTACTGTGCCCGTAGCTATCCTGAATAGTAAACTTGCTCTCGATGGCTCATGTATTTTCCCCTGACTCCTCGATGCCCCCTTTCTTATTCAGAGTCTCACCCCTCCACCAAACTAGTTTCAACCCTCCTGGGCAACAATAACAAATCTCACCACGAGAATATTGGACCCCCTTCAGTTCAAGTGCAACCCGTCCCTCTTGCACAGGTCACCTCTACCCCAGAAGAGATCCCAATGATCCAAGAACTGGAAACCCTGTCCAGTTCACCAGCTCCTCAGCATTTGTCTGGCCTATCTTTCTATTTCTGTCCTTACTGGCACGTGGCACTGGGAGTAATCTGGAGATCACTGCGCTTGAGGTCCTGTTTTTTAACTTCTTACCTAATTCCCTTATACTCATTTCGCAGGACCCCACCCCTCTGGCCACCAATGTCATTTGTACCGATGTGCACAGTGACCTCTGGCAGTTCACTCTCCCCGGTCAGAATGTTCTGCAACCGCTCAGAAACATCCTTGACCCTGGCACCTGGGAGGCAACACACCATCCTGGTGTCACTTCTGCGGCCACAGAATCTCCTGTCTGTCCCCCTCAGAATTGAGTCTCCTATCAGAATCACTGTCTGAATGCACCCTTTCCCTCTGAGCCTCAGAATCGGTCACAGTGCCACTGACCTGACTACTGTTGCGAGTCCTGAAAGGTCATTCCCCCCCAACAGTATCCAAAGC
>NC_063348.1:13832578-13874360 GCF_021869965.1 Rhincodon typus
CTCTTGCTCAAGTGCAGCTTGAGATGGGCATTAAATTCTGACTCATTTGGCAACACTTGTATCCAATGGACTAATGTCATCTGACTTCTGAGTTGTTCTGGGTGCTGGGCCCATGTCCATTGTAGGGCACCTTTGACGGGCACTAGGTTCTTTCCAGCACAGGTCATCGGCCCAGGAGGATGCCAGGCAGGGAACTCAGTAAGTCTGGTTGGTAACCCCTTGGGTCCAAAGGCCACTGAGGCGCAGGCTGGGTGAGGAGCCAGGAATAAGGGAATTGCAGCAGAGGGATCTGGAGTCTAGAAAGTGGTCTGGAGAAGCTGGGGAAACCAGAAGCCTGAGAGGGAGAGAGGAGGAGGACAGGGCAGTGGCAAAGACCAAGAACACAACTGGCATGCCATAGCATCAAGGAGTGTAAGCCAGAACGTAGGCAGGCAAAAGCCTGTGGTGGTGGTTAGAGAGCTGGAAAGTGGCAGACAACTGTGGGATGCATTGGTAGACCACCATGACGAGATGTGGTTGGGAGACAGGACAATCTGCATCATGTCGTCATGAGAAATTAGCAGCAAGTGCTCCACCAACTGAACTCTGCTAAAAATCAGGAATTAAGATGTCAATGGTCTCTGCTGGAGTTGGAACATTAGCTGTGAATATCCATTGGAAATAGTTGGTTTCTGAGTTAGGATTGTCCACTCAGCTTCATAAAGCTTGGATGAGGGTGGAATAGTAAAGATCCTGTCCCAGCAGTCTCTGTGCTTCAGTTATCTGTAACGTGATAAAAGGAATGGGCACATCAAATCATATAAAGACCCAATGTTGATGAATTGTTTAAAAAATACCGACTTTCACATTGGAAGAGTCTAGTATCCATCTGAGGGAACTATCTGATAGTTTGACAGAACCTTTAAACTATTCTTTAGTTAATAAAGTATGTTAGAGAAATATGAAAATGATAATCCCCCGAGGTTTTTTGGTTTGATTTGATTTGACTTATTATTGTCACATCTACCCAGGTACAGTGCAAAGTTGTCGTTTTGCATGCAGTACAGGCAGATCATAACATGCAAATTGCGCTAGGGGTAGTAGAACCGAGTGAAGAATGCAATGTTACAGATGCAGAGAAGGTGCACAGAGAGCGAGATCAACATTAAATTTAAAATTTGAGAGGTCCTTTTAGAAGTCTAATAACAGCAGGGAAGAAGCTGTTCTTGCATCTGTTGGTCCATGTGTTTAAGCTTTTGCGTCTTCTGCCTGGGGGAAAAGGTTGGAAGAGATTATAACCAGGGTGGGAGGGGTCTTTGATGACGTTGGCTGCCTTTCCGAGGCAGCGAGAAGTATAAATGGAGTCAATGGACGGAAGGTTGGCTTGTGTGATGGACTGGGCTGTATTCACAACTCTGTAGTTTCTTATGGTCCTCAGGAGAGCAGTTGCTATACCAAGCCATGATGCATCTGGATAGATTGCTTTCTATGATGCATCTATAAAAAGCAGAGAATTCAGGACAATTTGTTTGCACAGCTATTTCATGGAGCTTAGCAGCTCTGTTAAATTGGCTGCCATTGTCCAAAAGGTGGAGCAAGCTGGGCCTTACAGGTAAGAGGTCAATAAACTGACGTCCATCAAAGCTACCATTTTTGAATAAAATATTCTAGTTCCCTGGGAAGAGATTTCCTAAATTGGCAAATGGTGGGAATTTTTCAGGGGAGACGTGGACTTGTGTACTCAGAAGAAAAATTGCAAAAATTGGAGCAGAGAGCAGCTTCTTCAGAATAAGTTGATTGGGGTGGCACGTACTGAAATCAGATGGTAATAGACAAACAACGGACAAGGAAGAATAGAACACTGACAAAGGGAAAGAAGAAATGGAATTTTGGCATGTTTACTGGACACCAGCTTGTTCTCTTTAAAGTTCACACAGACTTTTTTTTTCATCAAACGTTGCAGTGAATTAAAGATTTCTTGTTACAGACACCTTCTAATACATAATTCAGTGATGAAGCTCACCAGCCTCTCTGTGCTGTTCCTCAAAGCCCTTCCTTGCAGTTTGAAGGATGTGTGGCTCAATTATTATTTTTATCCCAGCCGCTGAGGCACAGAACCACAGAGCCACAGCTACCAAACTTGGGAATAGAACACTCTCAAATAAATGTCAACGTGCAGTAAGTTCAGACTGCAAACCATCAACAGGAAAATGTTAAAGTCAAATTTCTGCAGTGAAGCCAGTCTCACGTAAATAAATAACATGATTACACTAATTCAAAGCCATTGGGAATGCCATCTGGTGTTGGCAGTTGCGTTTATTTTCTAACCAATCTGTAACTTCATAGGGAAGGATCCATCGTTGATCACTGTGCTATTCATTCTTCATCCAACAGCATCTGTAAGTTAATAAAACACTAGATGAGTTGATTGAAATTATCCAGAAAGACCTGTTGTTCTCTTTTCTGACATTATTGATTTATTTCCTTATTTATTAAGGTTGTGTGAAATTTCTGATTTTGATATCTGCGGTTTTGTGACCAACTAAACTGCAGTTCTTCATTTGGTAGTATAGAACCTGATATTGATGATACATTTTATTGAAACTAATCATCTTGCTCTCGGGCCTCTGTATACGAATAAATGTAGCTTTCAAAACGTGCAATATTGTGATGCTGACTGACAATCTGAAATTGCACACTTCACAGTCAAGATTATCCAGCAAATGGTGTCCAACGTTGTTCACAGCTGAATTTAGACATTATATTGCGAGTTTTACAAGTGCAGCCTGGGAGGGTACAAATACCTTACTTGTTGTGAACAGCTAAAGAAACATGCTGGTTGATATGATTCAACAATCTTTGGGGACTTATGACCTGTACAACCTGGCATTCTGCTAGCAATGAAACTCATACACCACACTGTTCCTCTGTATGCTATGCAGAGCTTCTTTTGGCTTGATGGCATCGTCCTATTAGTGGTGAGCAACACTTGTGTTACTACTGCAAAGTGAAACAGCTTGCTGCTCAAATCTTTCAATACCTTATCCTTGCAGGGTAAATTGTGGTAGATTGGGCATGGATTAGAGCCAACAGTAACAGCCTTGGGTCTTACATGAGTTGCAAAATATACCCAGAGAAATGATCTGATCAGAGTAGCCATTATCCTGCAGAATGACTTTAATGAATTCTATTTCAGTGTCAAACATGTACAGTAAACAAATGGCTCAAACCCTGGTAACAATGTTACCAGTGAGGCTGATTGTACAGTGTGTGAAAATGGTCAATACAAAAGGCCCCGCTCTTTGCAAACTGAAGGCACACGTACAAACTTGCTCCTGTTCTGTCTCAACAAGAAAGGCAACAGCTATTTGCTGATTCATTTCTCAGGGCACTGCCCTGACCAATCAGAGTTAACCTGCTAGATGTAAAATCTAAACAAAGCCTGGCAATTAACTATCAATCATCACTAACTGATGCATTCTCCACAGTAACACTTCCACCAATAAGAGTTCAGTTGTCCACTGATCAGCACTCTCCTGTATACATTTTAAACATAGCTTTTCTCCTTCATTGGTATTTCTTGTGAATTTTCCTGATGAGCGCAAGGCAGAAAATTCTGATGACTTGCATTTTTCCATTTTAATACCCATGTTGTTGGCAGCAAACAAGACTTTGGTCGCAGGCCCCTAAATAAATTGTATGTAATCCTCTGATGGCATCTTGACCCGCTCTGGAGGGCATGCCATCAGAATTGTGACTTGTGCCTTGAAGATCATAGACACTTGGGAGTCGAGAGATGAGTTATTCACCACAATATTTTCAGCCTCTGACCTCTTGTGGTGATCACAGTGTTTAAAAGGCTGGTCCAGTTCGGCTTTTGTATGTTCATAGAAGAAGACTCAGTAACGATAATTCCGTTAAATGTCAAAGACAAAGATTAGATTTACTCTTGTTGGACAAGCTCATTTTCTGGCATTTGTGCGACAAGTGTTAGTTGCTCCTGATCAGCCCAAGCTTTAATAGTCTCCAGGTCTTGCTGCATGTGAGCATAGATTATACCAGTTAATGGAGAGTCACAAATGGTGCTGAACATTATGCAATCATCGGTGAACACCCCCACTCCTGGTGTTATAGAATCATAAGGCACAGCACAGAAAAAGACTCTTCGGTCTAAACAGTCCATGCTGAACATTATCCCAAACTAAATTAGACCCGCCTGCCTGCTCCTGGCCCATATCCCTCCAAACCTTTCCTATTCATGTACTTATCTACATGTTATTTAAACGTTCCAACTGTGCCTACTTCCACCACTTCCTCATGAAGTCCATTCCACACACAAACCACCATCTGTGCAAAAAATTTGCCCCTCATGTCTTTATTAAATCTCTCTCCTCCCACCTTAAAAATACATTCCCTAGTCTTAAAATACACCATCTTAAGAAAAGTACATCTACCATTAACCCTATCTATACCCCCCATGATTGTATAAACCTCCATAAGGTTTATAAATCTCTCAACCTCCTACACTCCAGTGAAAAAGTCCCAACTCATCACACCTTTCTTTATAACTCAAACCTTCCATTCTCGGCAACATCCTGGTAAATCACTTCTGTGCTCTCCCAGTTTAACAATACCTTTCCTATAACTGGGTGACCAGGACTGGACACAGTACTCCAGAAGAGGTCTCACCAATGTCCTGTACAATATCGACATGTCTTCCTAACTCCTATATGATGGAAGGAAGCCCATTAACGAAGCAGCGAAAGACGGTTAGGCCAAGGACATTATCCTGAAGAACTCATGCAGAGATGTCATGGGACTGAGATGACTGACCTCCAACAACCACAACTATGTTCCTATCTGCCAGGTATGACTCTAACCAGTGGAGAGTTTTCCACCTGATTCCCATTCACTTCAATTTAACTCGTTGTTGCCGTACACAGTCAAATGCTGCCTTAATTTTTAGGGCAGTCACTCTCACTTCATCTCTGGAGCTCAGCTAGTTTGTTTATACTTGGACCAAGGCTGGAATTAAATCAGGGGCTGTGCGGAATTGGTGAATCCCAAAGTCCACAATGAGTAGCTTAATTGCTGGGAGTGTATGGCTGTAGCACTGCTGACCACACCACCTATCACTGCTTGCTGAGAATGACTGATGGCACAATAGCTAGCCAGAGGAGGAAAAGTGGAGGTCTCTGCCCAGCTTATAGAAACAAAATAAATCCAATCTAGTCAAGCTCTGTCTTGGTTAATGTTTCAACAAGTTTCAATATGAGTTGAGAGAAATTGAAGTTTTGTAGGAGAAATATCCTGGACTGTTCCCTTGTGCACTAGCTAGAACTCAAGCTCATAGGGATAGATGGGATAGAGTGGAAAAAGATCTAAGCTGATCAGGAGCAAGATAAGCTAGTTCCAGAATTGCGAGAACATTAAAGCAGCATCAGGAACAAGATGCTGCTGAAGAAAAGCTGATCAGTGCAGAGAGCTCACTTCCATGTGTAAAAGATGAGAGCGTTAATGACAAACTCAAACTGGTGACCACACTTGAGCATCAGTCACAGGAAGCAAAACCCTTGAATGAGGGCTTGAAACAGCTCAATGATCAACTTGTAGAAGAAAATTCAACAAGGATAGATCTTCAATTAAAACTTGACAAAATTTAAGGGGCAGGATTCTCTGTGTGAAGTATTGTGTAAATGATTTTGAATCCAAACAGTCCTTTAAATGCAGCATTAAAGGCCCAGGATAAACAAATGGATCTTGGCCTTGGAAAAAGCAATTAAAATTTTGAACTCTGGTACAATCCAGAGATGCAAAATGATGAGATGTGCAGTACAAAAGAGCAGATGCAGGGTTTAAAAATAACTACGAAAAATGTTAAATAAAATACAATAAGGAGCTGACAACTAAGTTGATAAAGCCTCTGCAGTGGACAGTAACCATGGAGAAAATATTCTGAAATGAATTGAATGCTCATTTGAATAAACTTGTGCAAGAACTCTACGCATGACTCTGAAACAAAGGCACCTGAACTGACCAGAGCAGTTGCAAAGCTGAATGAAAAGATTTATTGACCCGGAAAGGAATTGGACAATAAAAGAGGAAACGGATGATTGGAGGGAATGGTGAACAAAGTGGAAACAAAGTATCATTTTTGAAGAATTAGTGGGAAGAAGATGAATAGGTGCAGAAGACTGTAGCGCATTGCTCAAATCAACTAGAAAATGACTTGAGAAGAAAGATCAAGATTCCCTCAGCACATGTATGCATCCAAAATAACAAAATATTTTAGTGGGGGAGTGATTGTGAAGATAATTTTGTCCATCTAAGATACATGCTTTTTATAGCAAGCTTAAAGGGTCCATTGAAAAAGTGTTTCAGTCAACAGAGTAAGAAAAGAGCTGTGTATTTCTGTATTCAAGTTGGCATTTACTCCCCTCCTCTGCCAACCATTTCTCTCACTCAGTCATTCTCTCCACCACGTTCAGTTATCCACTTCTCTTTCCATTGCCATTTGCTTGCCCTTTACTAATATTCATTCTATGGGACCGAGTTAAGCCAAATCAAAAACTCTTGAGAAATGCTTGGCAGAGGAGGGGAATGAATGCCCAGTCCATGCACAAGAATCCTATCCTTCCAGCCCCACTGTGAGGTGCTGGGACAGTTTAAATGCTCTCGAAATTTTAATGGAATCAGGCCCCTTCTTAGGTAAATATGGTTCACAGTCTCATGGTGTAAACCATAGGAGAACTACAAAGAAAAGACTTGGTCCTAGAATTCTTTCATCAAGAGGCTTGGAAATATAAAGGGTGATGTTCTTTCTCCAAGTAGTGACATTCCTATGTGACTTATCATTGACGTAGTGGTTGTTCCGGTTGCAGTGGATCTCCGGGTCTCACAGTTAATCTTCAGACTGTGTTAGGGTTAGGGCTCAGTTTTGGGTTTGGGTTAAGGTTAGGGCTAGGGTTCAGGTTAGGTTTCCTTAATTTCATTACGTTTTGTCAGAAGGTTCATGCCTCTCGCCTTCTTCAAACTTCATTCAGTTTCTTGTGGCTTACATAGATATGGTTTAGCATCTCTCCTTTCTCAAATCCTTTGAGAAAATGACTCTATTTCCTTTGAATAATATATCTCTCTGGGCTGTCAATTCACCTTTGTGTTCAATATGCTGTCCTAGAAGCAGAGTTTCCTTGATGCTACAGGCCGTTCTTTTACTGTTACTCTTTGCTGCACTTGGTGAGTTGTATCTCGGTGGGTATTTCAGTTGATCTGAGCCGGACGTTGTCTGTTATATTCAGTGTCTCAGCAATAGGGCTGATGACTTCCAGAGTCTGACAAGCTGCTGCTTCACATTAAATCACCAAGATTTCAACCTGTTTTGTAGCATCCTCCACTTCCTTTATTAGGGGGCTGCTCTTGACCGCAAGTCCTCAATATCTGCTTCCCTGTCTTGTATATCACATCGAGATGACATCTCTATAACCAGAGTATCGCTCTTTGTAAATACTTTGGAGCAAATAGCGACAGCTTGAGGGAAATGCCTGTGCAAAGTGTGGAAACTTTGAGGAAAGCTGCTTATGGATGGACTTGATGGTCACTTTACCTCCTACAGGGAGGTATTGATGAAAATGTTCATACACAAAGACAGTGGCCAGGCATTCTTGTTATAGATGGGAACAGGAGCAGGCCATTCAGCCCATTGAGCCTGTCTCATCACTCAATGGCTGATTGAACACTTCAATGCCTTTTACTACCCCACCCCACCACCCCACCCCCATAACCCTGTACACCACTGGTAATCAATCTCTACCTTCAACCTATTCACAGACTGACCCTCCACAGCCTTCTATGGTAGAGAATTCCAAAGGTGCTCAACCCTCTGAGCAAAATAATTGCCCCTAACTTAAGTGGCACCCCCCCGCCTTATTTTCACATTGTGCCCCCGGTTCTAGATTCCCCAACTGAATGAAAGATCTTACCTATATCTACCCTGTTTGTCTTTTTCAAATGTTTTATAAGTTTCAATAAGATTGCCTCTAATTCTTCAAAACTCTGGAAAATACAGTTCCAGTTTGCTCAACCTCTCTTCATGCAACAGGCTCACCATCCTGGGAACAAGATTGGTGAACCTTTGTTGCAGCCTTTCAGTGGACATACTCTGTCTCCTTAGGTAAGGAGACCAAAACCACATGCAACATTTCATGTACAGTCTAACCAAACTCCTATAAAATTGAGGCAAGATTTCATTATCTAGGGCATCTGTACTCATGCCCTGGATGTGAATACATCTGCTTCAAGTTCTGCCTCATTGGTATGTTACGGCACGGAGACAAACAGCCAAAACATATAAGTCTTTCTACCTCTATATTCACAACACTGTGAAACTAAACCATCAAAGAACCCCAGCAACACTCCAATAGTTCCAATACAGACTTTTGAATAATCCATTCCAGACCCTGTGAATAATTAATTCCAGACACTGGTGTTGTATCTCAAACAAAAGACTTTATTAAATACACAATAACTTTAGCAGAGGGAAAGAAACAAAGTAATCTGATTAATGTCTATGCATTCAACCCAAAACATTGACTTTCAGCTCTATTCATGCAAAAGAGAGACAGGTGAAGAAACACAGCTCAGGGATAAATCAAAGCAAATGACAAAACTAGCCAGACTACTTAAATGACTTTCATGATGTGTTATTTCACAGGCAAAGACTTGAACGTTTGGATAGCTTTTCTGGAACTGCCGGTCAGTGTCACCCTCCCAGTTCATTCAGGTATAGGTGGTAATACTTTGAATTCAGTTTCCTACTCTTTGGGATTCCAAATGTTGGTGTGGGAGAATAGGCTAGAAGCTTTCAAATCTTCATGTGGTGTTGTCAGCAGCCCAGAACCATCATTTCCAGAAAACACAATTTAAACCCAAGTTCAACTCTGGTTCTGCCCTGATAGACTGAATGTCTTTTCCAATTACCTTTTAACAACTGCCATCTGTGTGAACATAGATTCTCTTCCAGACATGCTGGAACCAATTCCCAGCAACTGACCTCGTTCATAGCCAACTTATGCTATCTGTTGGACCTGGATGGTCTTTCCGGTGGTCACCGTGTCTGCTGGATCCCTTATAATCAAGAATCAACCTGCAATTAGCCTCCAGGCCTAGCCTCACAGGCAAACAAACCTTGTTTGGACTGTTCTTTTCCTTTTACCACAAACTGTCCCAAAGCCCACAAGTCACATTCAGCTCATAATTCCCAGTTCATATCTCCAAACCAAAAGTGAAAGAATAAAAATAAAAATAATTTAAAAAGTTATTGCGGTTTCTACCAGGGGTCGTACTGCAGGTTGGTTTCATCATTCCCATCATAGTATTGCAGCACTGGCAGTGTCGTCGCCAGTTGCTTGATTTTACTGAATATTGCTTCGTGTTGTGTACCACAATACCACCTCACATCCTTGGCAGTGAGTTGACATAGTGGCTTACACTCCAATGACAAACTGGGCAAGAATTTTGTTATAAATAGCAGACAAATCCAACAAATTGCTGCGTTGTTATTGGGCAAAGAAATCAAAATCAACCGTCTAAATCTCCAGAACAGAATCTAGAATGTAATCAGAAAGCTGTTGCTTTCATCTTGCTTCATTTGGCAGTAACCTTCTTTCACAGCTAGGGTAGTAAAGGATTTTACCTTTCAGGCTGTATTTGATAGTTGGCATGGGATATGAGATCCCTTGAGAGTTTTATTTAAATCTTTTTGATTGATGCATACTCTCATCTTTCCCAATTGTCTCACTGCTACCATGCTGTTAATCCATACTAAAGGAGTTGCCACTTTCATGATTACTGCCTTCTTTTCCATCTCTTCAATCTTGTCTTTTAGATCAGCCTTGACAATAGCTGCAACTTTTCTCAGATGATGATGAATTCACCTTTCATTTTAACTAATGCCAGGGAGGGATATTTGTAGTCATTGTGTCTCACCCTGTGCTATCATCTGTGTGTTTTTTTGTTGTTGTTTCTTCATGGTTTATGGTAGTTTTCAGCAGCTGTGGACATTCCTGTGTTCCTCTTCTAGTATCTGTGCTTTTACATTGCTCTTCAACAGTAAATCTAAGCTCTACCCTGCCAAATTATAAACATTCTAGCTGAATTCTTTCTGTCTGTTTTCACAATGGAGGAAGCTAAATTATGGAGAAACCATTCATAAATTAAGAAGAGAAATTTTATGTTATTCAAACAAATATTAAAATAGTAAATGGAAGATATTAAAATAACCAGGGCCTGAGAAACATATAAGAAGATTTAAAGATGCCATTGTGTTCTCAATCTGACAGTAACCATAGCAACATTATATAATAGATGGGAGAGTCCAGAGAGATTGTGACTAGGTTGGAATGAGCAACAAATCTCAAAATTACCCTATGTTTCTCAGTGATTCTTCTCTGCACTTTGTGTATTTTGAGCAGCTTACAAGTGCTTGACATAATTCTGGCTTGCAAAGCCCCCTTGTTTCATTTCTTTATGGTTCATAAGAACTTCCCGTGAGCAGAATGTATTTTCCTCATTGTCAGCAAAAGAGCTTGCTTATTACTGTACTGCTGCCCTTACAGATATAACAATTCAGATACGTAATCCCCATTGCAATAAGTTACACATTAACCATAACTGTAAACCTGTGCTTCTTACGGAGTTGATGCAGTCAACAAATGATCTAAGCTGATCAGTCATGTGCAATTAGATTATAAAAGAATACATCTGTGCTTGAGTCAAAGTTGCAAAAGCAAAGACAAGTTATACAAGAAATTGTCATTGCTGCCCCAAAGCTTGGCTAAAGTCAAACATTTAACAGAATTCTTCCTATTTGCTTGCAAAAGGAATTCATTGAACAGTCATGTTGGTAATGAAGACATGAACAAGCCTTTTTTGGTGCAGAAGGCTCCCAGAAGCCACAATGAGGAACAGTTGCATGCCTTTGTCTCCCATCCATCTTCCTCTTCTCTCAGTGGGTAAAGTGCAGACAAGCCTGCGACTCACATTCTACTTTAGTGCTCTTTTGAAGCAAGCTTTAATTAGCTGTCCTTGATAAGATTAAAGATCACACACAATTGACAAGGTATTCAAACAGAATGGTCATATTGATGCTCGGGAATTGTGAATCATCATTACACACATTATGGTAGCCGAAAGCTACAGTTCTATCTGGGAATAGTGTGCTCTGCTTAAGAATTGCTGGCCACTGAATGTAGAACCTGGCATTTTGTGCCTGATTTAATTCAGTTCTAGCCATATTGAGGCTAACACTGTGGAGCTGGGCTTGTTGTGTATTGTTGGAAACACTGTTGGATAGGGTTGTTGTGGGACAACAAGGTGCAGGGCTGGTTGAACACAGCAGGCCAAGCAGCATCATAGGAGCAGAGAGGCTGACGTTTCGGGCCTAGACCCTTCATCAGAAAAGGGGGAGGGGAAGGGGGTTTTGAAATAAATAGGGAGAGAGTGGGAGGCGGATAGAAGAGGGATAGAGGAGAGGATAGGTGGAGAGGAAACAAACAGGTCGAAGAGGCGGGGATGGGGCCAGGAAAGGTGAGTGTAGGTAGGGAGTTAGGAAGGGGATAGGTCAGTCCAGGGAGGACGGACAGGTCAAGGGGGCGGGATGAGGTTGGTCGGTAGGAGATGGAGGTGCGGCTTGGGGTGGGAGGAGGGGATAGGTGGGAGGAAGAACAGGTTAGGGAGGCAGGGACGAGTTGGACTGGTTTTGGGATGCGGTGGGGGGAGGGGAGATTTTGAAACTTGTGAAATCCACATTGTTGTTGTGGAATGGTTTATCACGGGTGGCTTGTGTTTCATAACTTGAGCCAACACGAGGCTGTGACAGCCTGCAGCAGAGGGATGAAAATTTGGAGCAAAGATGATCTGATGGGATGGGAGAGGTGGTGACCTAGAGGTATTAACAGTAGACTGTTAATCCAGACACCCAGGTAATGTTCTGGGGACCTATGTTCAAATCCCCCACCACAGCAGATGATGGAATTTGAATTCATTTAAAAAAATCTAGAATTAGGAGTCTAGTGGTGACCATGAATCTATTTTTGGGGAAAAACCCATCTGGTTCACAAATGTCCTTTAAGGAAGGAAACTACCATCCTTACCTGGTCTGACCTACATGTGACTCTAGACCCCCAGCAATGTGGTTGACTTTTAACTATCCTCAAATCAACTAGGGATGGGCAATTAATGTTGCCTAGCCAGTGATGCCCACATCCCATGAATGAATAAATTAAAAACTCCCGAGGGAAACCAGATCAGTCGCTCACAGATACATTGTCGGATTGAAGAGGTCCTGGGAGCTTCCTCACTCCTTCTCCTTTTCTTCATTCTCTTCTTCCCCCTCCTTTCTTCCTCCCCTTTCTCTTTCTCCTCCTCTTCACCATTGTTGTCCTCCCCTTGAAGTAGCCTCTGAGGACCTGGTTCCAATAAACTGCTCTCACGAGGCTGTGGGCATTGAGATCACTGTTAGCTCAGAGTGTGATCCTGGTGATTACTGGAGGGTGGCTTCCCTGTGGTCCAGACAATTGAACCATGGTTTGCAGCTGCTGGTTGTTTGCTCTGATGTTCCTTGCGATTCCAATCCATCACCTTGCTCTAATGTGGGATCCTCAGCATCATGTGATGGCGCTCCAGGCTGTTTGAAATCCCTGACTACCTCCATTCCAGCTTCCTGCTTTTTGGATAAAAGACAGTGACGTCCCCACTCCTTCCATACATGGGCCTTCTGTCAGAGGATTATGGGGAACATTGGAATACTGGCTATTATGCAGCATACACTGCAAGGGTGGCACGGTGGCTCAGTGCTGCCTCACAGCGCCTGGGATCTGGGTTTGACTCCACCCTCGTGTGACTGTCTGTGTGGAGTTTGCACATTCTCCCCGTGTCTGCATGAGTTTCCTTTGGGTGCTCCGGTTCCCTTCCACAGTCCAAAGATGTGCAGGTTATGTGGACTGGCCATGCTAAATTGCCCGTAGTGTCCAGGGGTGTGTAAATTAGGTGGATTAGCTGTGGGAAATGTAGGGTTACAGAGAAAAGGGTAGGGCAATGGGTCCGGGTGGGATGTTCTTTGGAGGGGCGGTGTGAACTTGTTGGGCTGATTGGCCTGGTTCCACACTGTAGGGATTCTATAATCGCTCACAGAAACATTGAGAATGTTGATGAGATTGCCTGTCTGTGAGGCTGACACAATTCAGTGACCATCTCCTCAGTGAGTGTTTCACAGGTGTCCCCTGGCTGAGGTGTAGAAAGGGGAAGTGCTCCCCCTTGTGGGTGCCCCCTCCCATGGCGAGCTCTTTCCTCTTGCTCCTACCTCCATGCTCAGGTTCTCTTCACTGTCCCTCAGTTCCAGCTTCCTGCCTGTACTGCTTCATAAACTTTGTGAGACCAAATGCAAGTCTAATTTGCCTCACCTACTGTTTGGATAGTTGGGCAATTGAAGACTGCTAATGAGGGCTCCCTCATGGAGCTGTAAGACGTTTAGGGCCAGGCATCTGCACTGCAAAAGCAAAATACAGCCGATCCAAGAATGTGAAAGAGGAGTTGCTGACTCAGCAGGTTAGGCAACATCTGTGGAGAGAGAAACACAGTTAACATTTCAGACCAACATAAGTGCAGAAGGATAGGAAGGTAATAGCAAAAGTGTCATTTGAGCTTGGGATGGGGGGGATGTACAAGAAGAACAAAAGGAAGGTCAGTGATAGGGAGAAGGCAGGAAAGACTTCATGGTGCAAAAGCCAAAGAGAACTGTAATGGGTGCAGGAATGAAATAAAAGATGTGTTCAGATTTGACGTAAACACGGCTGCCATCTGAATGCACCAGAGAAGAAGCGACGTTGCTTTTCGTGCTTGCATTAAGCTTCATTGGAACACTGTACAGACCAAGCACCGAGAAGTCAAAGGGAGAGCAAGGGCAGAGAATTACAATGATAAGAACCACAGACAGATTGCAGTATGATTACACTTTTTCACACCTCTCAACTGACTGAGTTTAAAAGCAAAGTGTGTTAACCGCCTGCTTGTTGTGACTCTCAAGAGCAAATAACAGATTTTCTCAGAGATTTTATCATTATGAAGGATAAATGTTCATCATTGAACATTTGCAATGTATTTGTCATCGCACCCTCTCACACATACACAAGAAATAATGTCTACAAAAAAAGATGGCATGAAGTTAGGTCTTCAAAGTCCAAACATTCATTGTTACATTACTACAGTCTTTGTTTCATGGAGAAGGCTTGTCACCCCGCTTTCAGAAGAAAAAGTAGTTGGGGGTTTAGGAAAATAGTGACTTACCTTTTCCAATCACAGATCAGCCTGGCTTCACTCCAGTCAAAGTGCATTTGAACCGCTGCACTGGAACTTGCTTGGGTTTCTCCAATAAATTGACAAAGGTCAATGTGAATTCTTTGCTCCTCAAAGGATTTTAGACAGGAAACTTTATCTTCACCCGCCTGGAACTTTGCCTTTTCTTTCTTCCTGCTGCTTCCAGCATGGATCTTATTCAATGCACTTGATCAGAAAACCTGAGGAGCTGCGTAATGACACAGAGGGTTGTTGGAGGTGGGCCAGGGCTGTATGGAGGGATCAGTCCCTTCAGAACGCTAAAATGTGAAAAGCAGGAAAAACTGTGCTGCTGGTGGCATCTCTCCTTTCAACTTGGCACTCCACCACCTTTTGGAGTCAACACTGAGTTGAACAGTTGCAGAATGGGTCAGTTTTAGAAACATAGAAACACAGAAGATAGGAGCAGGAGGAGGCCATTCGGCCCTTCAGGCCTGCTCCACCATTCTTCACAATCATGGCTGATCGTCCAACTCAGTAGCCTAATCCTGCTTTCTCCCCATAACCTTTGATCCCATTCACCCCAAATGCTATATGTAGTCCCCTCTTGAATACCTTCAATGTTTTGGCATCAACTACTTTCTGTAGTAATGAATTCCACAGGGTCACCGCTGTTTGGGTAAAGAAACATCTCCTCATTTCCGTCCTAAATCATCTACCCCAAATCGTCATACTGTGATCCCTGGTTCTGGGCACATCCACCATCAGGAACATCCTCCCTGTATCTACCCTGTCTAGTCCTGTTAGAGTTTTATAAGTCTCTATGAGATTCCCCCTTCATTCCTCTGAACTCCAGCAAAAACAATCCTAACATAGTCAATCCCTCCTCATACGTCAGACCCGCCATCCCCGGAATCAGCCTGGTAAACCTTCGCTGCACTCCCTCGAGAGCAAGAGCAAGAGCATCCTTCCTCAGAAAAGGAGGCCAAAACTGCGCACAACATTCTAGGTGTGGTCTCACCAAGGCCCTGTATAACTGCAGCAGCACATCTCTGCTCCTGTACTCAAAACCTCTCGCAATAAAGGCCAACATACCATTGGCCTTCCTAATCACCTGCTGCACCTGCATGCTTACCTTCAGCGACTGGTGCTCAAGGACACCCAGGTCCCACTGCACACTTTTGTTTGATTTTATTTTATCCTTTCATGTTGCATTCAAATGGCTGGCGTGCGACCATTCATGCCCTATTGAGAGAAATCTTTTGTTTGCTTACAACACCCATTACTTTGAGTGTCTAACCATTAAACCTTTGCTGTTTAATCTCTCCTGCCCTTTACTCTATGAGAGACCTGATCTTCCTGCCCCTTGCCCACCCCTTCCTTTGGTAGAGAACTTGTTAAATTTCTATGAACCTTCATTTCTAATGAAAGGTCACCCCAACCCAGAACAGTAACCTTGTTTCCTATCGGATATCGCAGTTTGTACCTGAAAGGATTAACCGACCTCACAGGATAAGTTCTGCCTAGCAGGATACAATGGACCGTTCCTGGGTGGTGATAATTGGTATTTGTATCTTCCAATTGTTCTGCTATCATTAAGTTATGTACCAGAATGTTTCAGTAGCATCAGTCGAGGCATGGATTATAAGAGTAGGGAGGTCATGTTGGAGTTGTATAGGACTTTGGTTCGGCCTCAGCTGGAGCACTTTGTACTGTTCTGATCCCCACACTATAGGAAGGATGTGACTGCACTGGGAGGGGCACACCAGGAGGAGATTCACCAGGATGTTGCCTGGGATGGAGCATTGTAGCTATGAAGGGTGTCTGGATAAGCTCAGGTTGTTTTCTTTGGAGTAGAGAAGGTTGAGGAGAAACCCGATAGAAGTGTATAAGATTCTGAAGGGCATAGACAAGGTGGATAGGAAGCAGACTTTTCCCTTTAGTGAAAGGGTCAATAACAAAGCGGGCATAATTTTTAAAGAGATTTATAAGGAATTTGAGGAAAAATCTTTTTCCAGAGGGTGGTGGAACTGCACTACATGGGACAGTAGTTGAGGTGGGAAAGCTCACAACCTTTAAAAAGTATTTGGATGAGCACTTTAAATGTGGCACATTCAAAACTGTGGGCCTCGTGCAGGAAAGTGGGACTAGTGTAGATTCAGTGCAGCTTTGACAGTACAGAGTTGATGGGCCGAAGTGCCTCTTCTGTTCTGTATGATTCTATGATTTTATGAATAATGTGCACTGAATAATGTGCACTTAATCTTAACTCTAGCCTGTTGTCTCACAAAAGACTCCTGTAGCTCTGATGGAGTGTTACTAGGTATTAAGTACTCTGTAATAAGCCTATTCTGTTTGTTAAGACTGAGTCAATCTTCTACCAAAGACTTCAAGTGGGTATCCTTCCCCAATTGTTTTTAGTAACTCAGGCTAAGACCAAGAAGGAGGTTTGGTGGCAGTGGATCTCCCCACACATCTCACATGGTTCCAGAGGGTATACCTCCAACAGGAACCATGCTAACAGTGCTGGCATTTAGAAGTAGAGCATCTCTCTTCACAGACACTGTCTGATCTGCTGAGTATCTCCTTTTTTTATACTTGCATGGTCTGCGTTTGCCATTTAGATGTCAAATTAGCTTTAGAGACAAGTTGGCATCACAATGTGCTGGCACTGTGTCTTTTCAGCACATCAGCTACATCCTCACTGATGCCCTTCAGCACATTGGTCTCAGCACACACCACAATGAAGGTGTGGTTGCTGTTATTTTCAGGGGCTCTGGTTTCCATTGGGCCAGTTCCAGTGATGCCATAGAGCCAAATCCAGTACTTTAAGTCTTTAGTAACCCAGGAAGCTGTACCTTTGGATGTTGTCTCTTTCTCCCTTAAAGTCAAGCGTCTATTCTGTACCTGAATCATCATCAAGCAAGGAGGCCTTGTAAATGATATCCCTTTGATGCAGTGGAGAAAAATATTCTCTCCTCTTTAGAGTTCACAGACTGACAGAGCACAGGCTAGGAACATTCTCTAATACTAGTCTGTGAATGACCACTAGGAGGCACCATGGGACTAGTCCTGAATGGGTTGGGTGACTTACTTTGTTACTTTCCATTTCGCCTTCTTTTAGTGAAAGTGCCTGATGCTGCCCCCATCGGTAGATGGCAACATTGCTATACACAAGCTCACCAACATTATGTCAGTTATTAGATTTGATGTTGTTTAAAAGCTAATCATGTGCAATTGTCTGTCCACCGAAGCCAGGTTCCAATGTCAATGCTAATGTGTTTTGGGAGCTCATTCACACAATGACGCGGCTGCAGACTCGAATGAGATCAACAAAAAAGTAGGTGAGAGTGCCATTAATAAACACGTACTGGGGATTGATCAGTGAATCCCCACTAACTCAAGTTCCATTTGAATTCTACTATTCCTTGATGTATTAATGGAGGGAGGGTGTTTAAATATCTTTTTAACCATAA
The DNA here is from genome assembly GCF_021869965.1 of Rhincodon typus. NCBI lineage: Eukaryota > Metazoa > Chordata > Chondrichthyes > Orectolobiformes > Rhincodontidae > Rhincodon > Rhincodon typus. The sequence goes on from NC_063348.1 coordinate 13,850,362, forward strand.
TACTCGAGCAATGGTAAGCGTCCCCCTCTGTTATAGAGAGACCAGTGGCTATATAGCTCAAGGGGCAACATTCGCATTGAGCATGGAGTGAGGTAAGGAGCTAGCTTCCATGAAGTAGCGCAGTCAGTGTAGGGACTAAGCCAGTCCTCTTGGTCAGCTGTGTACCTCATTGTAACCATTCGGCCAACTGAGCTATCAGAAACCCAGGCTGTGGGTTAATCTGCTCTAAAAAAACGCAATAGCTCAATCATTTCTCAGCTCTCCTGTTTGTTTTTTTTTCAGCTGACCTCATGTTTGGTTTAATGAAATGATTGACACACGAATTCCAAATTGGCAGGATTCACCTTAATGTTTACCAGTGCAGGTAAACAAACAAGAGCTATTGCCGTGAACACCCATCATATCTCCCACCACATTTTTCTTCCCATTCACCTCATTGCTTCCAGAAGTATAAACTAATGCAGTCGTGTTTCTCCCTGTTCGTTTTGTACCAGGATCAACGACTTCACTCATAAAGCATAATGCACAAATGAAACTATACCAGCTTATCACAGAAAGGAGAGAAGAAACAGCCCTTTCTCTCCACCCCTTCCCCCCAAACAGATGCAGGGACAACTGTAAGTTTCAAGAGTAACATTGATAGATCTCGACTTGATACAGTTAGGGAGGGAAATGGGTCAAAAATGGAACTGGGTTACAGGTTAGCCGTGGTTTAACTGGAAGATGGTTTGGCATCCTCTTGTTTCAGTGCAGCTATCCTCATTGCTGAACGTATGGCTAGGGAGAAAATGAAATATTTTGTTGCTGGTATTTATAAAGTTTGGCACTTTCTGGAAATGCTGAACTCCAATCAGCAAGACATCGAGCCCAGAAAAATTGGGCAGCAACTTTACAAATGAAATGTTGATTTACCCCTTTTCTTGCTGAAAAATATTTGCATTAAATTAAATTTGAATTTGAAACAGGAAGCCTACTACCGATCTAAACAGACTGCAATGAGCAGGAAGAGGAAGAGGAAACAGTTTGAAACCATACTGAGTTCTGCTGGAGTCCTGGGCAGGTGCCTCAGCCCAGAGACTCGGTGCTGAACGGGGCTGGTCTAGGCCAGGGGTAAGCTAGTAAATCCTCCAGGATTCTCAACCTGCACACCACATTGTCGGCCTGGAGAAGAGGGAAGCTAAAAGTACTAAAGCACTCACTCAATGTGAAATCAATTAGCATTGGGTTTTACACTTGCTGAGTGTATATGATGTCAGCCATAGAGTCACACAGCACAGAAACGGAGGCTTTAGTCCAACCAGTCCATGCTAACAATTATCCAAAACTAAACTAGTCCCATCTACCGTTCCAGGCTCATATTCCTCCAAACCTTGTAACTGTGCTCACATCCACCACTTCCTCAGGATGTACATTCCACACATGAACTACTCTCTGCGTAAAAACCTTGCCCCTCATATCTTTAAAATCTATCTCCTCTCACCTTAAAGCTGTGCCCCCTAGTCTTGAAATACTCCATCCCACAGAAAAGACACTTACTATTTACCTTATCTTTACCCCTTATTATTTTATGAACTTCTATAAAGTAACCTCTCAACCTCCTATGCTCCAGTGAAAAATGTGTGTCCAGTTCCAGTCTCCCTGTTAGAGGAAGGATATTATTAAGCTGGAGAGGATTCAGAAGCAATTTACCAGGATGTTGCCGGGTATGGAAGTTTTGAGTTATAAAGAAAGACTGGATAGACTGGGACTTTGAGGTGTATTGAAGTGGAAGCTTGGTACGTTCCTGAGGGAGAGTGGAATAGAAGGCTATTTAGACAAGCCGGTTGGTGCAGGTGGACTGTTACTGAGCTGGATAATAAATCTACAGCCCCTTCTAGTCAATCATTCATGGATTTAAAGACAGATTGCTGGTTGTACTTTAGCCCCAAGTTCCTGATCATTGGTGCAGAGGGGTGTGTGGGCAGATAGAAGGACCTCCTCATGGGTCTGCTCCTGGGCATGGCCAAGCTGGCTGTAAACAGGTCCAGGCAGTGGGCTGTGGAGGGGGTCATCTCTATTGACTATACACCCCTCTTCCGCAGTTATATTATTCATGTCCGTATGTCCTTGGAGAGGGAGCATGCGATACTCGCCAATGCCCTCAATGCCTTTAGAGGGAGGTGGGCACTGCGGGGGTACAGTGCTTTATTTCCTACTCCAACTCCATTTTGATTGAGTCATTTCCTGCTCTCCCTACCCCTTTCCCTTCACCGTTGATGTTTGCATTGCCATAACAACCTTTGCTTGTAAATACTCCATTGGGCACTTTTACTGGTGGTAGTTGCTATTTTAGCAAAAAAAACCAGTCCCGGTGATTTTGGTGATGGGAAGGCACTCTGTTGCGTGTGCTAGAACTGCTGGGGTGGAAGAAAACAAAATAAAAAGATATGTTTCTGGCTGGATTGAATCAGACAGGAAACAGCTGCTGTTTATCCCTGAGTTGCAAATTTACACAAGAGTCCTCAACAGCACAGCAAGGTTGTAGTTGTAGGGGTTAATATTAGGGTGAGTTGCTTGGTAAAACTTCTCTCTGCCTTGTGCTTTATCCTTTGTTTAGTGTAACTTCACTCCAATAACACTTCCTGCAGCCACTGCCTCCTCACCCACCCAGTGCACTCAAACAAATAAAGCACCCTCCTTTGTATTGCTTGGCTGTGAACCGAACAATCCTTTGAACTTTGCCCTCTGAACCCTGTGCAGTTATGGGGCTGCCCACCATTAATTGGAGTAGAGCTGCTGGTCAGCTCTCTCAGTGAACGTTGTGGACGCCTAGCTCCCCTTCTCCCACTTCCTCACTTATAACCACCCTCTCCCAACAACCCCTCCCCCCACCCAGCAAATCCCTTCCAAATTCCCTCTTAAACTCCCCCCCCCAACTGCCTTGGTGAAGAATCACAATCTTTCTCCATTGGATGTCAGCTCAGCCTGGCTACCCCTCTAACTGCAGACCGTGGAGAGTCGTATCAGGGAGCTGTCAGACTGTGAAAACGAAGAGATGCTGTGAAACGCTAGTAAAGAGTCAGATGTGATATACGCCTCAGCTGAAACTTTCCCAACTGGAAAATGAGCTCATTTAGACGCTATTCCAAATACTAACCATCCAGCCTGCTCAGCAGCAAGTTCGGAGGAAATTCAGCAGAGAGTTCACCAAACACTGCTAACTCTTTACTGAGCAATGACTGGCACGCTCCTCCCATCCTGAAGAGATTAGTTTTAATTTTTCTGTTTGGAGGGACTCACCCTTTCGGAGATGCAGCACAGAGTGACTGAGCAGATGTCGATGCAGCTGTTCAGCAGGGCAGTGACTACACTGCAGGCTTAATGAAATGGGATGGCTTCTTTTATAGTCCATCTCACACAGTTCTGCGGATCTCATTACAGTTGACCATTAACATGTTCTCTAACAATGGGCCACTGTGATTCTGTCATTCCTGCCTAGGCCTAATTTCATCCCCACTATCCACCCCCTTCATGTCACGACATTTTTTTGCAAACCTCTGCGTAAGTGCTGCAGAAACTGTCTAATTAGAAATGGATAAACTGTTCAGTTAGATCACACATGTACAGCACCAGTCCAGGCAACAAGCTGGAGCTAATTTTGGAAACACTATACATTTCTGACATGTCCCTGCCTCCTTCCAGAGTTGATGCCCTCTATATAACTGACTTTGAAATGGCTTGATGTGAAAGCGACAATTAGCTGCAGAATTTTACAGAGCTAGGAAGACACTACAGGCTTTCAAAAATGAGGGCGTATCCCAGATATGGGAGTTCTAATTTTGGATGCTTCATGAGCCTTACTCCACAATGTGTGACTCACAAATGTATGGAATAAATGTGAGTAAGATCTGTTTAATTGTCACAATTTTAAGCTTATTAAATCCCCAGTTCTTTAAAATTTGAAATGAAAACTGCCTGTAGGTGTCAGTCAGAGTTTTTTTTTAAAAAAGCTGCTAATTTGAATTATTGATATGCCTAGTGGTGTAAGAGCTGTTTAATTATTCAAATAGTTGCTTGTTACATTTTCCTGAGGGCCTCTCTTTTTAGGAATGCTTGGCTGATTTCCAAAAGTTAGTTCATCTCAACAACTGACTCTGACGTCAGTGTTATGATTGGTGCCTCCTTGTAGTACGTTGTTAAAATTCAAGTCCCATTATTCCCAGTGCCTTATGGTTTCTTTGAGTCCTCAATTTACCTGTTTTTTAGACCCAGATTGACAGAAAGTGCAGACCAGTTTTGTGTAATTAACAGAAAGAATTACAAAAAATAGACTCTGGCTACAGGTAAACAATTATTAACCATCAATATGTATTCTACTCATTGAAACTATAACTATTTATAAACTTGCTCTAAGCACACAAATACACACACACACACACACACAAACACACACACACACACACACACACACACACAAACAAACATACACACAAATATACACACACACACACACACACTCACAAACACGCAGACACACACAGACAAAGACACAGACACAGACACAGACACAGGAAAGGGGGTGGAGAGAAAACTGGGAAAGCCAATCAATGTTTCATGTTCACAGGACCTGCTGAGATGATTCTTATGCTGATCAGAATGCCACTTCTCAGCGTTCCTGTTCCAGATACTATCACTGGTTTTCAGAACGCTGGTTAGCACTTATAAAATGTCTCTGTCTTATTAATTAAAATTCACAACTTACAGAGATTGCTGAAGGAAGAATTAGTTTTATCAGGCTTAAAGTAGTTTTACGACAGCGAACAGCTCCCAACTGTACACCTACCTGATGTGACCAATCACATTGTTGTTGGCAGCAGAAGCCATTTGTCATTGTTAACTAGTCTCCAGTCCACCGACCAATCAGAGGTCTGTTGCTGGCTGAATATCCATTAGTACACATCCTTAACTCCAGCTCACCTGCTAACACTTCGGTTTTTAATAGGCTTTCATGAATGGAAATTTATTTTACAATCAAGTTGTTTTGTGATCACAGTGTTAGATTTCCAGAACTTTAATTTATTTATTTTATTCGCAATATGGCTCCTCAGGTCTGCCTGTGACCAGTACTGGATGCATTGGTACGAATTTATATGGGGATTGGAAGGGACAATGTGGGTATGTGGTGGGTACGAATTGACATGGCATAAAAAAGGGCCATGATAAGCCGGTGAGGGCATGAGAAAATGTGAGAAGTGAGGGCTGGAAGGCCAAATATCTTATAACACATCCAGGACAGAGTATTCTAACCAGCTGCTATTGGCTCTGAACTGTCCCTAGTTTCTGCACTCTGCTCTTCATCCATTCCATACTCACTCACAACCCATTCCTGCTCCTGCAGCCCCACAGTGACCATCGAGACAACTGTGGTCCTTTTTTTCCAAGTTGCGCACAGCAAATCAGGAAATTTCCAGCTCAAAATATCTGCCTCAGTAGTAGAAAATCTGGAAGTTGGCGATGGCAGAGAAATTTGGTTCAAAATAAGCGGTGGCTTTTACAAGCCTATCCCAAGTTATCAGCTGTATAGAAACTGTGAGTGCTGATGTGTGTCATATTTAAAAATGTGTCCAAATATTGAGTGACAAGCATAAATGGACAAGCTACCACCTTTGAGGCATCGTATGTACAGACAGACAGATGTGCTATGGTTAAGTAAACTTCCCAATACGAAAGGGACCAGAACAGGTATGTTGTGAAACTGCAAGTAAGCTCAGTGACCTCAAATGCAAAAGGTCTGCTGCTGGGGACAAGGTGAAGAGAAAGCGCATAAAGGGCTGAATCCATCCAAACATGGTTTAACAATAGTTTAACCCCTCGCCTGTTTAGCTCATTATATAATTAAGTTGGATTGTTGTATGGCTTACAGAAGAATCTCTAGATTAGTAATTGGACCTCAGAAAGGTATTAACACGTGCAAAATTGTAGCTGGCTTTGGCTTTAATTGGATACTTCGAGTTCACATTCTCTATTCAATAGATTACATTTGTAATTATCCAATTTACTTTGTTTTACTCTTTGATGAAGTGCAACTTGCCTTGTACAGGCAATTATATTTGTATTTGCATCAGTTCACTGTTGTCCAATGAATGAACTTAAAGCAGGGGTATTGTAGTTGGCAAAGTGCAGTGCCATAACTTTGGCTGAGAGACATGCCAAATCCGGAAAAGTTATCTGAAGAATTTCAATAAACTGGGTCCACATTCCACTAGTTTTGAAGCAGTAAATGTCACTTTTCTGAGGAAAATGATAGGGTAGCAGCAGTGGAGAGAGAGAAAGGAGTGATTGTAATCACAACCTGTCAAACACCAAGAGGAAATGAGGATAGTGCTCAAAACATGGTGCTAAATGGAGGTAATTCTACAGGAAGAGAAGGCAGCTCTTCAACAACAGACAAGGCCACAATGGATCCAGGCAAAGTTTGTCACACCACAGAGTCCAGATTCAGAAAGGAAGGAGAGTGCAAATCAAAGGACAATTCCAGCCCTCGGGTGACTGTCTGTGTGGAGTTTGCACATTCTCCCCGTGTCTGTGTGGGTTTCCTCCAGGTGCTCCGGTTTCCTCCCACAGTCCAAAGGTGTGCAGGGTAGGTGGATTGGCCATATGAAATGGGATAGAGTAGAGGGTGTGGGTCTAGGTGGGATGCCCTTCAGAGGCTCAATGGGCTGAACGATCTGCTTCTACACTCGGGATTCTATGATACATATGACATATTGTGGGACCCAGCCAAGAGTAGGAATGGAGGCTGAGTGCCAGGTCATTTGTATTGGGCTTGGGTTCAGGGCTGGCATCTCTATGGCAACAATGAGCATCATTAAGAGATTTGCCCAGCAGCCTGAAAGGAGGCAGACGGTAATTTCCTCATTTGGCTTCCAATTCCGGAAGTGACTGAGGTACTTTAACTGCCTGGAGGTGGGAATCCAGGCAGCAGGCTCTCTCTGTACTGAGGGACACCAGGCAGCTTGATTACACTGTCTCCATTCCCCACAGCACCACCAACCCCTCCAGAGTGATAATTGGGTGCTGTATCTATTTTAAACTAAGGCTTAAAAGAGTTGGCAAGACGGCAACTCCATACTAAATTGTAGTTTCAGTTATTTAAGATTAATTGTGGGCTGTTATCAATCAAAACTGGAAGACATCCAATTGATCTTCCAAATTCAAAAACCCTTCATTGGACAGTGAACTGTCATACAGGTCATGGTTCTGAAGGGGTTAATATTCATGTTATATTGGCATCACCCATTCTACTGATCTACCACACACGATGTAGATTCTATGTTATGGAGGGAGCAGATGGATCATTACCAGTTCCCTAAGGTCTTGCTAACTTCGTCTAACCAAATTGAGTTGTACTTATTGCTGTCTTGAAGTTACCAAGATCAGTGTCTCTTCTGTAGATACTTTACAGTGATGTATCCTTTGTCACTAATCACCAGATAGGCCCAATACAAAGCAAAGACAAAGCAGGACTGGTGACTGTGAATGATTGAAACAGTCCTTACCAAGTACCACATACTGATAAAGGTATTAAATACCATAAGGTACCGGCAGTGCTCATCTGGCAAACCTCTCAATGCTTGTTAATGTGCTGTCTCCCTGAAAACCCCAAACAGTGGCTGCATTCCTGGGGCAGCAGGTTTGGGACCCAGAAGCTGTTCTGAATCCTGTCACTCTTGATCTGAAAGTCCACTGCCATGTACCTGTCACAGTCTAGTCTTCCCTGCAAATGCTCTCACATAAAGCACATAGGGATTTAATTTTTTTTTCTCTTCCCAGGACCTTCCATATACCAGAAAATCATTAGGATATCTCATAGCAATTATTGTGGATAATTTAATACCACTCTCTACATGAAGTCACAAATCCTTTGTCCTTTCTCTAATTTCAATAACTCTGGCAGATACAAGTTTTTTAGTCTTATTGTGGTTTGTTTTAATGTAGAAGGATATCTTATATCTGTTAGATTTCAGAAGGCATTTTGAACCATTGCTCTCATTCTCTTATGTTACATCTATTACTTATCCAGTAAATATTCTCACTATCCAGTGTCATCTCGGTAGTGATTGTAATGAGGCCGGCCAAGTGGTCTTTATGATTTCCCTAATTGAGGCTGTTAACCTGGTTCAATCAGGGTTCCCTGGCTGACAGATATAAACAACAGTGTCAGGGGTTCTGCTCACTCTAGGACCTGACTCTGACTAAGGCAGTACTAAAGTCAAGGACTGTCCACCTGTAAATAAAGGGTAACTTGGGGACAGGATACCAACCTCTACGGCGTTATTTCAATATCCACTATTTATTCATGTATATTCTCATTCTCCTGAGTTGTATTCATTATTTCACGTAGTGGAGCTGTAAGTACACCTCAGTACACCTTTGTAGTATTTTCACAACTCATTCTAAATATTAGCAGCTTCCTGCACAAGCTCTGCACACACTACAGTATGCCAGGAATACTAAGCAGGAGATATCCTAAAGAAGCCACTCCTGCCTTTCTATGTTCTCATGGTAAAAGATTGGTGGGTTCTGGAGGTGTTTGATTTGAATCTCTCCCTTTGAGAACTCGTGCTTGGGTTAATGCTACAAAATCCATTCTTCTCATTGTTAATTCTAGGTAGAAACACAACAGTTTCCAAGAGAATGGTATCATTCTTAACTACATTGCTTATTAGTTTGGGAAATGTTTTTGAGTGGGATTTATAAGCATCCATAACTCTGCTGCGTGTTTTATTATAAAACTACCGCACCCAAAATCATTAAGTTCAATGATATTTGATTTCAAGTGCTGCACAATTCTTCTGTCTCTAACCATGTAAGAATGTTTGGAACTTGTTGAGGGAAGTATAACGTTGTTATCATTTGGACGCCATGCAAAAGATGTTTACATTTCTGATGTTCAGTTACTCACTCGATTTCTTTAACACTGCTAATGTCAACCTTTCTCCTTGACTCTTCTTCACTCATTAAAATCATCTCCTTTCCTCTTCGTTTACTAACTTAGTCCTGGAAAAAGTGAAGTATTCCAACCATCCTGTCTTTGTTTACCCCATGACTACATTGTGAGTCTTTATGAAGATTGTAGAGGAGTTGTGGGCTGTTGGTGGTAAGGGGATTCTGAAGTAATGACATGTCAGCACTTTAATTAGCGTTGGCATTGTACATGTCTAAAAAAAGCTCTTTAAACATGAATTCATAATGCCATCTGCCTTCATAAGAACAAACTTTACATTTCAAACATAATTTATTGTGTGAAGTACAGTGGATAGTTCAGCATTATACAAGTGCTAATATTATTAACATAAATTACTCAGCAAAGATTGCCGAGAATGAGAAACATCAAAAATGGATAAGATAAAACAAAATGAACCAAAGCCAAGACGAAATAAACTTAAGATGAAAATGTAAAACTTGATGGCTCATAGATCTTACAGAAAGCCTTCAGAAGTGGCAATAATGACTGAGACAAGCTTAGAAATAACAGTAAAAAGCAAAACTGCTGAAGGTGTAATAAATCACCAATTAGCAGAAGTATCACAAGCTGTGCTTGTGTTTTAGATAATGGCCTTTATACTGAAAACTACAAGAAAATAATCAAGTTATTTAAATTGCATCTACACTCAGCAAGCCAAGTCTGGAACAAAAACGGAAGTTGCTGTAAAAGATCAGCAGGTCTGGCAGCATCTGTGAAGAAAAAAACAGAATTAATGTTTCGGGTCTGGTGACCCTTCCTCAGAAGCCAAGTCTGGAGATAGTCATCAAATGCACACAATAACAACAGCTTGCTTTTATATAATTCCTCACCATGGACTGACATCTCAGGTGCTTCACACAAATGTTATTGTCGAATCAGAGAAGCCCTACAGTGTGGAAGCAGGCCATTCAGCCCCTCGAGTCACTCTGACCCTCTGAAGAGTATCCCACCCAAGCCTGCACATCCCTGGACACTATGGGTAATTTAGCGTGACCAATCCACTACCCTGCACACCTTTGGACTGTGTGAGGAAACTGGAGCATCCGAAGGAAACCCACACGAATACAGGGAGAATGTGCAATCTCCACACAGTCGCCCAAGGATGGAATCAAACCTGAAGCCCTGGCGCTGTGAGATGGCAGAACTAACCATTGAGCCACTGTGCCTCCCAACATTATGGCTCAATGTCATTCTCTGCCTTTTCCTCTTAAAGCCACACATTATTTCTGTTCCAATCATCTAATGCACTCTCCAATATCTCAATTGAACCCACTTCCAGCAATATATTCCAGACCTGAAACATTCGCTGTGTGAAAATATTTCCTCACATCACATTTGCTTCTCTTACCAATTACTTTAAGGTTGTAATGTCTTGTTCTCAATTTTTTTTATTACAAATGGGGACATTGCTTCCCTATTTACTCTGTACAGACCCCTCATAATTTTGAAAACTTCTATCACTTCTCCTGTTGGCCACCTCCTTTCTGAGACAGTCACAATTCTCCAATCTATCCTGAAATTTCTTAACCCTGGGATATTTCTGCTAAACCTCTTCTACAGTACATCCAATGCATTCATATCCTTTCCGAAGTGTGGAATCAGAATTGTATGCAGTACTGCAGCTGAGATGCAACTAGAGATTTATATAAATTCACTCTAACTTCCCTGTGCTGTAATTTATGTCTTTATTAACAAAGTCTTGGATACTGTATGCTTTATTTACTGCTCTTTCTAGTTACATTGCCCTCTTTAATGTCATGTACAAAAACCAGTTTCTCTCCTCCTGCACTTTCTTTAGAGTAGACCACTTTATTTTAGACTGGCTCTCCATGTTATTTCTACAAAAATGCATCACCTCAAACTCTCTGCATTAAACTTCATCTGCCACCTGTCTGCCCACTCCACAAATGTGTCGCTGTCTATTTGAAGGTTTCCACACTGTTCTCCTCTCTGTTTACAATTCTCCCAAATATTGTGTCGTCAGCAAACCTTAATGTTGTCACCCCCACATTAAGATCTAGAGCATTTATACATCAGAAAAGCTAGGGTTCCAATACAAATCCTTGGGGAACCATCTGAAATATATCCATTAATGATCATCCTCTTTTTCCTATTCCCTCAGCCAATTTCATAACCATGTTGCCAATGTCCCTATTATTCCAAGAGCTCTAACTTTACTCCCAAGTCTAGTGTGCAGCCCTGCATAAAACACCTTTCAGAAGTCTATCCACATTAACATTATTACCCTCATTAACCTTCTTTGAAATACTCCAGCATGTTAAAACATAACTTTCCTTTTAGAAGTCCATGTTAGATCTCCTCAATTAGCCCACATCATCCATTACTATCAATTCTACACAAATTACTGTTTTTAGAAGTTGCCCCAACACCGAAGTTAGATTGATTGGTCTGTAATTGCTGGATTTACTTTACAGACATTTTTTGAACAAAGATGTAAAAGCTGTAATTCTCTAGTCCTTTGGTATGGCCCCAAAACCTAAGGTCCACTGAAGAATGATAGGAAATGCCTCCACAATTTCCATTCTAACATCCCTCAGGCTCCTGGAATGTACCACCTCCTTGTGCCAGGTCCCTATTAGAGCTACAACGTTTCTCTGTTCCTATCTCTCCTGAGACATGCAGTTACCCAAGCTAACTCACCGACTTTTCTCACTGAAGTCAAGAAAATAAACTCAAGGATTCAACTACTTTTAAGTTCTTAGACTGTACATTGGCTGGTTATGGGTCTTTCATTACCAAGTGTACCTTGCTTCTGATCCCTTGGGCTCCCCTTCTGTAGGTCATAAAAACTCAAGTCAATGACAAATAACAATTATCTAACTGGGTAGCTTTTTGAGTCATTGAGTTTAAATTACAATGCTTCTTGTCTTAAACTCACTGTTCTAAAAGACATTCTGACCCTTTAAAATAATGTGATCAGACCTTCACAGCACATGTAAACTAGTAACTTATTTACCTCTACTTTTAAGTTTCTAAATAATATATACTATACACTTAATTGTATCTTCCATTCTCTCCTGGTTCCCATACCCTGCTGATTTAGGTTAAACCAACCCCAACAGTCTTAGCAAACCTCCAAACAACCAACTCAACCAGTCTCAGTGTTCCGGGAATCTATAGCCCTCCTTCTTCCAGCTAAGCATTCACCTATCTATTCTCCTATTTCTTGTACTCATTCGTCCATGGCACTTGGAGTAATCTGGAAATGACTGCTTTCAAGGATCTATTCGCCAATTCTCTATCAAGCTCCCTAAATTTGGTGTGCAGGACGATGTTCCCCCTTCCAAAGTCTGCTATTGGGATCTACAGGAGCCATGACCTCAGGATGTTCACTCTCTCCCAGAAGCACATTCTGTGACACCCTTGGCTCAGGCACCAATGGAGCAACACAGCATCCTGCAGTCACATCTACGTCCGCAGATACACCTCTCTGCTTCGCCCCAACGTTTTACAAATTTTTTCTTTGTGGTACATGGGTGTCGCTGGCCCAGCATTTATTGCCCATCCCTAATTGCCGAGAGAGCAATTAAGGGTGAACCATATTGCTGTGGCTCTGGGGTCACATGCAGGCCAGACCAGATAAGGATGGCAGATTTCCTTCCGGGAAAGGGAATTAGTGAACCAGATGGGTTTTTATGACAAGCAACAGTCACTATTAGGCTAGCTTTTAATTCCAGAATTTAAAAATCTCGAATTCAAATTTTGCTATCTGTCATGGTGAAATTTAAACCCATGCTCCCAGAATATTAGCCTGGCTCTAGGTTATTAGGCCAATAACATTGCAATTATACCACCAGCTCTCCAAACTAACAAATTCCACATCACTACTGCCCTTCAACACTTCTCCCTTCCCTTCTGTACACTGGTGAGTGAGGATGACAAAAGGGATAGAGAGAGGATTTTGCTGACTAGGGGGACAGGGACAAAGCAGCCAGGGACAATGGAAGGGGTAGTAGCTTCTGGAGGGGAGGGTTGTCTTGCTTAGGTACCAATTGCCATGGAATACAGAACACCCCCTTGGAGCACACAGGCAAATGTGAGGGAGTTTCCACTTTGTAAGTGCTGTGCACTCTGCTGGTTAAATCTCAGTGGTGGCAGGATGAGGAAGAGAGACATCCCATTGCATACTTTTCATAAAAATTATTTTTGTGAGATGTGGCTCAGGGGCGGTTTACGTTAACCCCTTGCCTAGTTGCCCCTGAACTGAATGACTTGCTAAGCCATTTCAAAGGGCAGGTAAGAGTGAGCCAATTACTGTGGGTCTAGAGACACATTGAGACCAAACTGGGCAAAAAATGGTCAATTTCATTCCCAAAAGGACATATGTGAATGAAGTGGATTGCTGCCAGAATTTATGTTACTTATTTAATTTATTTGAAATTCATCCAAACCTCACCAGCTGTCACAATAGGGAGTCGATCCTGTGCCCCGAAGTATCAGCTCACAGTTTCTGGGATACTTCTCCAGTTCGATGACCACTAGATCATTATCCCTCCCTTTAATGGCCTTGGCCTTAGACAGGAAGGTGGTAAAATTCAGATGAAGCACTCTCTGTTAGGGGAGAGCACTGAATTCCACCCAAATTGCATCTAAACTTGTGCAATATTTCCAAATGTCTGTTTCAGCACCTCCAGTCAAATTGAAATTCTAGCCATCAGCGATTGAAGCCTAAACTACTGGCTACAGCCATCCTTTCAAACAGGCAGATCTCGTTATCACTGTGGTCATGTTAGTCAAATAATCCCTTCACAGGATCTTTCTTTGAGGATCGAATTTCAGAATGTTTTATGATCTTTTGCAAAGTATATGCATCAAATCTCAAATGAGTAACCAGGTCTAGACACCCTGCTGTGTCAAAGCAAAACGAGAGAAGACATATTTCTATCTGAGATAGTAGGAACTGCAGACGCTGGAGAATCCGAGACAACAAGGTGCAGAGCTGGATGAACACAGCAGGCCAAGCAGTATCATAGGAGCAGAAAGGCTGATGTTTCGGGCCTAGACCCTTCATCAGATTTCTATCTGTCTGAATCAAGACTAAGGAATTGGTTAGAATATCTGTGGGGATGACATAAACTAAACACCCTGTCTCCTTCAAAGTGCAAGGAAAATTAATGTTCTGACTCTGAAATACTTCAAACTGAAAGATGTTTGAGGACTGTTGTGATTGTTGGATGTCAGTCATCTCAGTTCCAGGAGTACCTCAGAGTAGTATCCTAGGCCCAAACATCTTCTACTGCTTCATTAATGACCTTCACCTCACCATAAGGCTAGAAGTGGGGATGTTCGCCAAGGATTGCACAATGTTCAGCACCATTCATGACTCCTCAGATACTGAAGCAGTCCATACTGAAATAAAAGAAGTCCTGACCCGAAATGTCAGCATTCCTGCTCCTCTGATGCGGCCTGATTTGATATTATAGATAATGGCTCAAGAATATCTAAGGATAGAATATCCATCAGCATTGGGTAATCCAAGATGGAGGACGGGAAAAAATTGTGGCTGTATTAGCTGCTCCTTTTTGAGGTATTTTCAGTGTTGGAGCTGATTTCCTTGAATTCTAGGAACAGTAATTACTGTCTTATAAGCTGTTGCATTGTTTTGGAACTTTGGGGAAAAAAAAATCAAAACAACGCCACTTTTAAAAGGAGGAAGAGAGATGAAGGCAGTGACAACATGAGAAGTGATTCAAATGCAGAAATAAACCTATACAGCTGTCTGACCCAGCAGTGAATCTGCACAGCTGCTGCCTTTGCTGTTTGGTTTCAAGTATCTCTGGAAATCAGAGTTCGTTCTAAGAAAAATGAACAAACAACGAAATTCACAGCTGACCTTGGAGAAACCTGTATGGAGGATCTCACAGCAAGGGAGCACTTATGTGGTTAGTTTTAAAACGTAACCTTACTTGTTAACCTTACAATAGTGAGTAGAATGGGTTCTTTTTTGATTATGTGTTTTTATCGAAATCTGTGTCTTGATTAAACTTGAAAAATCTAACAACATAGATACTAGGCTAGCCTGGAGCAGTGTTTTTAAAGCAGTAAGGCTGTGCTATTTTCTGGGTCTGTAGATTAAGATGCAATGATGGCCTTTACGAGAGTGATGAGCTCTTCCTGTTGGATGTGGGAGATTAGAGAGAGTTTTCGTGTTACTGATGATTGTCTGCAGGAAGCGTGTTTATCGCGAATCCTACCGGTTGGAGCAGCAGTTTGAGGCAATGAGGAATTTACAGGAGCTACGGGGTGTGACGGATGGCAGTTGCAGCATGGGAGATAAACCAAAGAGACAGTCAGGTTGATAGGTTACCTCCAGGAAAGGTAGGAGAGGGAGGCAGTTAGTGCAGCAGTCTTCTGTGGTTATCCCCATCTCAAACAAGTGTGCTGTTTTGGAGGATGAATGGGGATTTTGGACTGTCAGGGGAATGTAGCACTGACAGCCAGGTTTCTGGTACTGAGACTGGCTCTAACGTAACGAGGGTATGCCAGATTCCAAGAAATCGATTGGATAGGGGACTCTATCAGAGTCAGAGGAACAGACAGACATTTCTGTGACCAACAGCAAGAGATCAGAGTGGTGTGTTGCCTCCCTGGGTATCTTGGAGAGGGTGCAGAATATTCTCAAAGGAGAGAGGGACCAGCAGGAGGTCATTGTACACATTGGAACTAATGACATAGGAAGGGAAAAGGACTAAATTCTGGATTACTCCCAGCCTCATGAGCTAGTGAGGGCAGGAATAGGAGGAATAGAGCAGATGAATGTGAGGCTGAGGAGCTGGTGCAGGGGAGGAAATTCATTTTTTTGAATCATTGGAATGTCTTCTGGGCTAGAAGTGACCTGTATAAGAAGGACGGATTGCACCTGAATTAGAAGGGGACTAATATACTGGCAGGGAGATTTGCTAGAGCTGCTTGGGAGGGTTTAAAATTAGTAAGGGGTGGGTGGGTGGGGGCAGTCGGGGGTTTGGGACTCAGGGAGATAGTGAGGAAAGAGATCAGTCTGAGACTGGTACAGTTGGGAAAAGGAGTAAGTCAAACAGACAGGACCAGCAGGAACAAAGAAGAGATCAATGTAGAACTGATAAATTAAACTGCATTTATTTCAATGCAAGAAGCCTAGCAGGTAAGGCAGAGGAACTTGGGGCATGATTAGGAACACGGGACTGGGATATCATAGCAATTACAGAGATGTGGCTCAGGGATGGACAGGACTGACAGCTTAATGTTCCAGGGAATAGATGCTGTAGGAAGGATCGAAAGGGGAGCCGGGTGAGGGAAGTGTGTTTTTGATTAGGGATAACATTACAGCTGTATTTAGGGAGGATATTCCTGGGAATCCAGCCAGGTAAGTTATTTGGGAGGAATTGAGCAATAAGAAAGGGATGATCACCTTATTGGGATTGTGCTATAAACCCCCCCAGTAGTCAGCAGTAAATTGAGAATTTATAAGGGGATCTCAGTTATCTGTAAGAATAATTGGGTGGTTATGGTCAGGGATTTTAACTTTCCAAACAGAATGGGACTGCCATAGTGTTAACGGCTTGGACGGAGAGGCATTTTTAAGTGTATACAAGAAAATTTTCTGATTCAGTATGTGGATGTACCGACTAGAGAAGACGCAAAACTTGACTTACTCTTGGGAAATAAGGCAGGGCAGATGACTGAGGTGTCAGTGGTGGAGGGGGACACTTTGGGGCCAGCGAATATAATTCTATTAGTTTTAAAATAGTGATGGAAAAAGATAGATCAAATCTAAAAGTTAAAGTTCTAAATTGGAGGAAGGCCAATTCTGATGGTATTAGGCAAGAACTTTCAAAAGTTAATTGGAGGCAGATGTTCGCAGGTAAAGGGACGGCTGAAAAATGGGAAGCCTTCAAAAATGAGATAACGAGAGTTCAGAGACGGTATGTTCCTGTTAGGGTGAAGGGCAAGTCTGGTAGGTGTAGAGAATGCTGGATGACTAGAGAAATTGAAATTTTGGTTCAGAATAAGAAGAAAGCATATGTTAGGTATAGGCAGCAGAGATCGAGTGATTCCCTAGAAGAGTATAAAGGCAGCAGGAGTATACTTGAGAGGGAAATCAGGAAGACAAAAAGGGGACATGAGATAGCTTTGGCAAACAGGGTTAAGGAAAATCCAAAGGGATTCCACAAATACATTAAAAACAAAGGGGTAACTAGGGAGAGAACAGGGCATATTAAAGATCAGCAAGGTCGCCCATGTGTGGAACCGCAATAGATGGGCCAGAAACTAAACAAGTATTTTGCATCAGTGATAACACAGTGTGGAGCTGGAGGAACACAGCAGGCCAGGCGGCATCAGAGGAGCAGGAAAGTTGACGTTTCAGGTCGGGACCCTTCTTCAGAAATGGAGGAGGGGGAAGGGGGCTCAGAAATAAATAGAAAGAGGAGGGGTGGGGCTGGGGAAGGTGGGTGGGATGGTGATAGGTGAGTGCAGGTAGGAAGTGGTGGGGATTGGTCAGTGAGATGGGAGGAGCGGATAGGTGGGAGAGAGGATGAACAGGTTGTATCAGGTCAAGGAGGCAGGGATGAGAGGGAGGGTTGATCATGGGATGAGGCTGGGGGTGATGAGATTTTGAAACTGGTAAAATCCACATTTAGGTCATTGGGCTGTAGGCTCCCGAGGCGGAATATGAGATCTGCTCCTCCAGTTTGTGGGTGGTGTCATTGTGACACTGGAGGAGGCTCCGGATGGAAATGTCACCCAGGGAGTGGGAGGGGGAGTTGAAATAGTTGGTGACTGGAAGGTGTTGTCGTTTGTCACGAACAGAGCGCAGGTGCTCTACAAAGCGGTCTCCGAGCCTCCGCTTGGTCTCTTACTATCACTCAGTGAGTTATAACCCCACTGTGAAGCCTCTTCTAGGGATGCCCACCTTGAAGGAGTTACCCTCCTCCCTCCAGAATAGACCAACTCCGCGGGAAGCTGGGCCCCTTGCTGAGATATTTGTATCCACAGGTGTGGTGCTGGAAGACTGGAGGTTGGCTAATGTGGTGCAACTATTGAAGAAAGGTGGTAAGGAAAAGCCAGGGAACTGTAAACCAGTGAGCCTGATATCAGTGGTGGATAAGTTGTTGGAGGGAATCCTGAGGGACAGGATTTATGAGTTTTTGGAAAGGCAAGAACTGATTAGGGATGGTCAACGTGGCTTTGTGTGTGGGAAATCATGTCTCACTAACTTGATTGACTGTTTTGAAGAAGTAACAAAGAGGATTGATGAGGGCAGAGCGGTGGGCGTGATCTATATGGACTTCAGTAAGGCGTTCGACAAGGTTCCTCATGGTAGACTGATTAGGAAGGTTAGATCACATGGAATACAGGAAGAACTAGCTATTTGGATACAGAACTGGCTTGAAGATAGGAGACAGAGGCTGGTGATGAAGGGTTGCTTTTCAGGCTGAGGCCTGTGATCAGTGGTGTGCCACAAGGACCGGTGCTGGGTCTACTGCTTTTCATCATTTATATAAATGATTTGGATGTGAACATAGGAGGAATGGTTAGTAAGTTTGCAGATGACACCAAAATTGGAGATATAGTGGACAGTGAAGAAGTTTACCTCAGATTACAATGGGACTTTGATCAGATGGGTCAATGGGCCGTGGAGTGGTAGATGATGTTTAATTTAGATAAATGTGAGGTGCTGCATTTTGGAAAGGCAAACCAGGACAGTACATATACACTTAATGGTAAGGTCCTGGGGAGTGTTGCTGAACAAAGAGACCTTCGAGTGCTGGTTCTTAGTTCCTTGAAAGTGGAATCACAAGTATGTAGGATAGTGAAGATGGCGTTTGGTATGTTTGTCTTTATTGGTAAGTGCATTGAGGTCATGTTGTAGCTGTATGGGACGTTGGTTAGTCCATTATTGGAATACTGCATGCAGTTCTAGTTTCTCTGTTATAGGAAGGATGTTGTGGAACTTGAAAGGGTTCGGAAAAGAAATTACAAGGATCTTGCCAGGATTGGAGGGTTTGAGCTGTAGGGAAAGACTGAATAGACTGAGATAACAAGGTGTAGAGCTGGATGAACACAGCAGGCCAAGCAGCATCAGAGGAGCAGGAAAGCTGATGTTTCAGCTGAAGAAGGGTCTAGGTCCGAAACATCAGCTTTCCTGCTCCTCTGATGCTGCTTGGCCTGCTGTGTTCATCCAGCTCTACACTTTGTTATCTCAGATTCTCCAGCATCTACAGTTCCTACAATCTCTGAATAGACTGGGGCTATTTTCCCTGAAGCGTCTGAAGTTGAGGAGTGACCTTATAAAGGTTTATAAAATAATGAGGGGCATCAGTAGGGTAAATAGAAAAGGTCTGTTCCCCAGTGTGGGGGAGTCCAAAATTAGAAGCCATACGTTTAAGGTGAGAGGGGAAAGACTTAAAAGGAATCCAAGGGGCACTTTTTTCACACAGAGGTGGTGCATGTATGGAACAAGCTGCCAGAGGAAGTGGTGGAGGCTGGTACAGTTACAACATTTAAAAGGCATCTGGATGGGTACATGAATAGGAAGGGTTTAGAGGGATATGGGCCAAATGCTGGCAAATGGGACTAGATTTATTTACGATATGTGGTCGATATGGATGAGTTGGACTGATGGGTCTGTCTCTGTGCTGTACAGCTCTATGACTCTTTGACTCTATGTAAAGTTTTACCTTCAAGTCCCAAGTAATTAAGATACCTTCTCCGAGTGGGAAATGTATATTTTGAGAAATATTATTGTGGGTTTCTGTTACTACTGAAATTTTAGTGAGAAGGCCTTATTTATCTATTGCTCAGATTTCTAGTGCTTTGGGGGTGTTAACCCTCTATATAGCTCCTCCTAATATTACATGATGCTACGTCATTTAACCCTATTCCTTTATTCATTTTGTGGTGAAAATTCTTCTCTGAAGTTGTGAATTTCAATCTAGTTAAATTGTGAGGTTTTCTAACACTTTTATGAAAATCTCCCATTTGTCTCTTCCATTCTCTGAATCTTGAAGGGATCATTTGTGAAAGGTGCATAAGTAAAATGATAAAGAACTATGGATGCTGTGGATCCATATTGAAGAAGAGTTGCTGGACTCAGCATTCACTTGTTTCTCGCTCCACCGATGCCGTCAGGTCTGCTGGGTTTCTCCAGCCTTTTCTACATAAGTAGTTTCCTCGAGTGTACTGTGCATTGTTCATTTCTGTGGATTGTGGTCCATTCAGAGCTGTGCACTGTAATCTATATGGTGTTGTGCGCTATGGACTGTACTGTGCTATGCCCATATACTGTACAGCTCTATGGAAAGTAGATGGTACAGTGTCATGTAAGGAAATGAGGGAATTGTTACTAATTTTGCAGATGATACAAAGATAGGTGGAGGGTCAGGCATTATTGAAGAAGCAGAGAGACTGCAGAAGGACTACGACACGCTAGGAGAGTGGGCAAAGAAGTGCCACATGGAATACAATGTGGGAAAGAGTGAGGTTATGCACTTCGGTAGGAAGTATACAGGCATAGACTATTCCCTAAATGGGGAAAGGCTTCAGAAATCTGAAGCACAAAGGGACTTGGGAATTCTAATTCAGGATTTTCTTCAGTTTAACATGAAGGTTCAGTTGGCATTTAGGAAGGCAAATGCATTGCTAGCATTTGTTTCAAGAGGGCTAGAATATGAGAGCAGAGATGTACTGCTGAGGCTGTATAAGGCTCTGGACAAACTGCATTTGGATTACTGTGAGCAGTTTTGGGCCCCATTTCTAAGGAAGGAAGTGCTGGCATTGGAGGGGATCCAGAGGAGGTTTACAAGAATGATCTGAGGGATGAAGGACTAGTCATAGGAAGAGTGGTTGAGAACTCTGGGTCTGTACTTGATGGAGTTTAAAAGGGTGAGGGGGTGATCTCATTGAAACTTACAGAATACTGATAGGCCTGATAGAGTGAATGTAGAAAAGATGTTTTCACAAACAGGAGAGACTAGGACTGAAAGGCACAGCCTCAGAGTGAAGGGATGACCCTTTGGAACTGAAATGAAGAGGAACTTCTTCAGCCAGGGGATGGTGACTCTGTAAAACTCATTGCCACAGAAGTTTGTGGAGTATTTAACACAGGGATAGGTAGGTTCTTGATTTGTAAGGGGATTAAGGGTTACAGGGAGAAGGTGGGAGAATGGGATTGAGAAACAAAACAGCCGTGATTGAATGGCGGAGCAGACCCGATAGGCTGAATGGCCTAATCCTGCTCCTATATCTTATGGTCTTATGGACAGTGGACATCATTGCAGACTGTATTGCTGTGTCCTTCAGACACTCTCAGCCTGACTAAAGGGGTGTGAGAACTGTAAATATACTATCAATAAGGGATAGAATGCAGACAGAAACTTAAAAACATTAAATTTATGACAAAAGCCAGATACAGCTTATTTAGAAGTCTGAAATATGAACAGAATAATCTGGCAAGGTGGGGATAGAAGCAGAGGAAATGTTTCATGTTGATACTCCCTTATTGGGACTGACGGGAAAAAAGGTTCTTTCCAATAATGCCAGTGATGACAGCCTAGATCAAGTTACTAAATGGTTCAGGAAATCCTCTGGAAGCAGTTCCAATCCAGCTATCTGCCATGATTAGGAAAGGAGGATAGTAAGCTTTCTACATGGGCGAGTTCATGACCTCCCTCGTTCACATTCAGCTCATAGAGATTTGCTCAGGTCGATATAAAATGAAATATTTGCTGGGGGAATCCAGAACTATAGCGTGTTGGACCAGAAGGGTGATGTGAAGAAACATGTCTTTCTCCATAGGATAGTGGAAATCTGCAACTGTCTCCCTCAAAAAGCTGGAAATATTTCAGGGCTGGTTTCCATCCATTTTTGTGAGGCAAGGTTATTGACTGTAAGGGAACAATGGAGTTACAATGTAGATTAGCCATGACTTAATAAAATGGTTGTACAGGCAGAAGAGGTCAACTTTTGTTCCTACATTCTTATTGCATTGGAACTGCCTGATGAAACAAGAGACCTGGGGGTTCAGATACATAATTCTTGGTTAAGAAGGTGTTTAGCACGTCTGCCTTCCTTGCTGAGACTTCTGTGTATCGGAGTTGGGACGCCATGTTGAGGTTGTACAGGACATTGGTGAGGCCTCTTCTGGAGTACTGTGTGCAGTTCTGGTCACCCTGTTATAGGAAGGATATTATTAAGCTGGAGAGAGTTCAGAAGAGATTTACCAGGATGCTACCAGGAATGGAGGATTTGAGTTATGGAGAGAGGCTGGATAGGCCAGGACTTTTCTCACTGGAGCGTAGGAGATTAAGGGTGACCTTCTAGAGGTTTATAAAATCATCAGGGGTATAGAAAAGGTGAACAGCAGGTGGCTTTTCTCTAGGATGAGGGATTTCAAGACTAGGGTACATATTTTTAAGGTAAGAGGAGAAAAATTTTAAAAAGACATGAGGGGCAGTTTTTTTTACACAAAGAGTGGTTCGTGTGTGGAGTAAACCTCCAGAGGAAGTGATGGATGCAAGTACAGTTACAGCGTTTAAAAGTTTTTTGGATAAGTATATGAATAAGAAAAGTTTGGAGGGATATGGGCCAAGCACAGGCAGGCGGGACTAGTTTAGTTTGGGATTCTGGTCAGCGTGGACTGGTTGGACCAAAGGGTCTGTTTCCGTGCTGTATGACTCTATGACTTTATAACTAAGGACTAAGATTCCAATTTTATATTGATTGATGCCTACTTACCCTCTATTGTGTTTCATTAAGATCTCTACTTTCCCATCAACAGTAGATGTGTCAGAGAATCCACAAGGCTTCAGTCTCTCTGAAAATTAACAATAAATTCTGACAGCAGAAAACTACTTGGCTCTGAGCCACCAATTAGGCAGGGAGAAATGTTATAACCTTTCCTAAACTACTTGTGAAGTAGAAGCCATTTACATGAGTCGCTTTTTCTGCACACGGAGTGTTTGATGGAGTGAGGATCAGATGCACTGTTGAATTGGGCAGCCTTGGAAGGTAAAACTCTCAGATAAAACTGAAAAGCTCCACAGATTGTGTTGATGTGTCGCCTTTTGTTACACTCAGGCGCTGAGGCCATTAAGATTATCTGAAACGAATTAACAAAGCATGAGTCAATTACCGTAACTCCTGTGAACGCATAAGCAGCCGTCTTCATTGATCAGTTTCCAGTGAATAAGCCATCTGGAGACACAGTACAAAGGGCTATGTACAGGCAGTGGAAAGCAGCCACATCCCAGCAAAGGCTGGAAGTGTGGATTAATTTGCAGATACAGACAACTTGGTGAGATTTTTGAGAGAGTGGCTCCAGCGTTACACAATGTGATGTTACACTCCACTCCTGGTGCTGAGCTGTTTGATATCTTGCTGCCAGGAGGGTTGGAGTTTAGTGGAAACCATTTCTACTTTGGCTCAAATGACCGACATAAGCAAAGGGCTCCTCTGCTTTAATCCCCAACTTTACACTGGAGAAACCAGGGACAATACCAGTCTCATGCACAGGGGAACGACTGTCACTCAACCATTGCCAGCAAGGACTCGATACAATCCTTGCAAAAGATTGCAAAGGTCACAATTCTGCCCAACATTTTAAAGTATTTCCTAGTTTAAACAATTCTAAACTATATTTTCAAGATATCCAACCACTTTTGCTGTTCTAAGGCATTGATACATATAGTTAGACCATTAATTTACTTCTCAACGTAATGTTTTAGCCCCTAACCCTTAATACGTTATAAAGCGCAGTGCTATTTCAGCCTAAACTCACTGACAGACAATGTTTAAATTTATTAAATGCTGACTGCTTTTGTTCTTATCACAGCTTTCTGAAACACACTATTTAATAATCACTCAGAGATAGTAGGAACTGCAGATGCTGGAGAATCTGAGATAACAAGGTGTAGAGCTGGATGAACACAGCAGGCCAAGCAGCATCAAAGGAGCAGGAAGGCTGACATTTCGGGCCTAGACCCTTCTTCAGAAA
>NC_063348.1:13874760-13898722 GCF_021869965.1 Rhincodon typus
GACTATGATGGAATACTCCCCACTTGCCTGGATGGGTGCAGCTCCAACAACACTCAAGAAGCTTGACACCATCCAGGAAAAAGCAGCCTGCCTAATTGACATTACATCCACCACCTTCAATATTTGCCCTTCATTGCTGACACACTGTAGCAGCAGTGTGCGCCATCTACAAGATTCACCTCAGCAACTCACCAAACTTCCTTTGACTGCTCTTTCCAAACCCATGACCTCTATCCTCTAAAAGGACAAGCACAGCAGGTAGTTGATAGTACAATCACCTGCAAGTTTGTCAAACACTGACTTGGAAATATATCATGGTCTCTTCAGTGTCATTGAGTCAAAATCCTTTAACTCTCTTTCTAACAGTGCCACAGGTGTCCTTCTAACCTAAGGACTGCACCAGTTCCAGAAGGCAGCTCACCACCACCTTCTCAAAGGCAACTAGGCACGGGCAATAAATGTTGGCCCAGCCAGTCACGCCCATAGCCCATTAAAAGATTCACAGCCTTTATCAGGCACATAGGGTAGAATTGTATTGTAGACAATGAAGGTTTTTGCCCACTGCGCCATCTCTTTCAGGACAGGTCCCAGTTCAGTGCCAATCAGAGACTGACAAAATTCTTCATGTTTGACTGTGTCACTGTGATGGTTGTGCCACCTGCAGGGTAGTGCACTAACCCAAGGCTCAGGATCGGCAAGGGAGACAGGCCCAGGAATAAGGAGGGAGACAGGCCCAGGAACAGGGAGGGAGACAGATCCCAGATCAGTGATAGAGCCAGGCCCAGGATTGGGGAGGGAGACAGGCCCAGGATGGGGGAGGGAGACAGGCCCAGGATCAAGGAAGGAGACAGGCCCAGGATCGAGGAAGGAGACAGGCCCAGGATTGGGGAATGAGACAGGCCCAGGATTGGGGAGGGAGACGGGCCCAGGATGGGGGAGGGAGACAGGCCCAGGATCGAGGAAGGAGGCAGGCCCAGGATCGGGGAGTGAGACAGGCCCAGGATCGGGGAGGGAGACAGGCCCAGGATCGGGGAGGGAGACAGACCCAGGATCGGGGAGGGAGACAGACCCAGGATTGAGGGGGGAGACAGACCCAGGATCCGTGATAGAGCCAGGCCCAGGATTGGGGAGGGAGGGAGACAGGCCCAGGATCAGGTTGGGAGTTAGGCCGAAGATCGGGAGGGGCACAGACCCAAGATCAGAGAGGGAAACAGGTCCAGGATTGGGAAGGCAGCCAGGCCCAGGATCAGGGAAGGCCCGGTATTACTGAGAGAGCCAGGCCCAAGACTGGGGAGGGAGACAGGCCCAGCGAGTGCTGACAAAGTGGCATCTTGTGGGGAACTGATTCAGGGGGTCAGCAACAAGGGGAATGGGTTTGCTTGCGTAGTCCCATCATCCGTCCCCCTAGTACAGAGGCTGTTCAGTCAGACAGGATGTTTTTGACCCTGACAGTGTTTGTTTTTGTTTTGATGTTTGTACATGCTGAGTCTCCCCATGTAAGGGCCTCAATTGGTGATGGGGCAGGAAGACTATCTGTGAGAATGTCCTGCCTCAGGCATAATGAGGAAATATGTGAGAAGACAGCTGTGTCTCACTCAATTCAATACTGATTTCACCACATGTGAGGATAAAAAATCACACCCATAGCAAGCAATTCCATTCAACACCAATCAATCACTCCTATGTCACACTTGCTATTTGAAAATATCTCCAACTGGGACCATATCTTTAATTTCCTTTCAAACATCTCAACCCCTACCTCCTGGACGCAGTAGGGAGGTGCTCTCTCTACAATAATGTATCTAGTGAACTATATCCCTCGCCCATTCCCTGGTGAGACACTGTGTTCAGTTCAGAAGGCGATTTAATCATGTAACGCAGCCAATATGAGCAAAGTGAAGCATTCACAGCGTATATCCATACATCTGGTTCCAGGGGGGCTAGGGCCAGCTCACAGCTCTCTTGTTATGCATCACAACAAGGAACTCAATCTTTACCAACCTCCTCTCCTACCCATTCCAGCCCCGACCCATCACTCCACCTCTTCTCCCAGTCTCCTCTCTAGTCTGCTGACGGGGTGTGTTACTGCTTGGCAGAGTGCAGTCCTGCGCAGAGTCACGTTATAATGACTGCACAATTTCTGCAGATAGGATCACCAGGAAGCAAAAAAACATGTTAATTCAGTCGAAAACCTGCTGGTCACTTGATTGTTGAATGTTACATTATTGTCAATCTGACAGTTTTAACTGTGGTCTCAGTGAAATGAACTCAGAGGTAATGGCAGTTTAAAAGGGCTGAAATGGTACGAATTGAAGATCTGTTCAAAGCTGTTACCAGGTCCTGGGGTGTCCCTCAATAAATATAGCTGGAAGGAGCACGTTCCTGCCATGCCCCCCACCCCACTACCACCCCCAGCTAAGGGGTAAAAACAGGGAATTAAGCAGCTTAACAGAGAAAGGAGACTGATCCACTCGTTCAGTTTCACAGCTGGAGGCTAAGGCAGAAAGGGTGAGACTGAAGCCTGGCTGATTCACAGTCAGGGCCTGACCGAGAAAGTTAAAATACCCAGCTGTCTAAACTATCACGCAGTGTTATCAGACAGCATTCAGTCCTCATGCTCCCGCCTACATCACTCTGTCTCTGTTGGTTCCAAATCATTTCCTTTTTTGCCCAATTTGTTGTCTTTCATAGTATTCTTCCATTGCTGTGAAAGAGACAGAGAGGAGTGCGCAGTGAGTCAGAAACACTGTGAAGCAGACCAGGAGGAGTGTGCAGTGAGTCTGTATCGCTGTGAAACAGACTGGGAGGAGTGTGCAGTGAGTCTGTATTGCTGTGAAACAGACTGGGAGGAGTGTGCAGTGAGTCAGTATCGCTGTGAAACAGACTGGGAGGAGTGTGCAGTGAGTCTGTATCACTGTGAAACAGACTGGGAGGAGTGTGCAGTGAGTCTGTGTCGCTGTGAAACAGACTGGGAGGAGTGTGCAGTGAGTCAGTATTGCTGTAAAACAGACTGGGAGGAGGGTACAGTGAGTCTGTATCACTGTGAAACAAACCAGAGAGAGTGTGCAGTGAGTTAGTATTACTGTGAAACAGACCAGAGAGAGTGTGCGGTGAGTTAGTATTACTGTGAAACAGACTGGGAGGAGGGTACAGTGAGTCAGTATCACTGTAAAACAGACTGGGAAGAGTGTGCAGTGAGTCTGTATCGCTGTGAAACAGACAAGAGGGAGTGTGCAGTGAGTTAGTATTACTGTGAAACAGACTGGGGGAGTGTGCTGTGAGTCAGTAACTCTGTGAAGCAGACTTACTAGAGGCATGACCCCCGCGTTATCTTGAGATGAAGTATTGCATGGACTCATGTTGCACGGATTTTGTTGAAAGGATCGTAGATGGTATACTTGTTATTTCTTAATTCTTCCATTTCATTCCTCTGCTGGACCTTTTATTTCTTAACTTTTCTAAAAATCTGTGCCTTGGTATCTTTTTACCTAATATGGAGCCATAAGTTGTGACTTGTAAACTTTTCATTGTACTCATGTGAGTACATGTGACAATAAAGCTAATTCTAATTCTAAACCCTACCTTTAATTTCATCTTAAACGTTTTTTTTGCAGTGGATTTATTTTAAGAGTCCCAATTGGGCAGTGATGGCCTACTGGTATTATTGCTGATCTGTCAATCCCGAGACCCAGGTAATGTTCTGGGGACCTGTGTTTGAATCCCGTCATGGTAGATGATTGAATTTGAATCCAGTAAAAATCTGGAATTAAGAATGTAATGATTACCATGAATCAATTGCTAGAAAAATCTACAGGGCACAAGTCAGGAATGTGATGGAATACTCCCCACTTGCCTGGATAAGTGCAGCAACAACTCTCAAGAAGCTTGACACCATCTAGAACAAAGCAGCCCGCTTGATTGGCACTACATCCACAAGCATCCATTCCCTCCACCACCGACGCTCAGTAGCAGCAGTGTGTACTATCTACAAGATGCACTGCAGAAATTCACCAAAGATCCTCAGACAGCACCTTCCAAACCCCTGCAACCACTTCCATCTCGAAGGACAAGGGCATCAGACATATGGGAACACCCCCACCTCCAAGTTCCCCTCCAAGTCACCCACCATCCTGACTTGGAAATATATCCCCATTCCTTCAAGGTCGCTGGGTCAAAATCCTGGAATTCCCTCCCTATTGGCATTGTGGGTCAACCTACAGCAGGTGGACTGCAGCGGTTCAATTTGGCAGCTCACCACCAGCTTCTCAAGGGGAACTAGGGATGGGCAATAAATGTTGGCCAGCCAGCGACACCCACATCCCACAAATGAATAGAGGAAAAAAAAATGATCAGGTTCACTAATGTCCTTTTGGGGGAGAAACTGCCATCCTTACCTGGCTTGGCCTATATGTGGCTCCAGACACACAGCAATGTGGTTGACTCGGAACTACCCTCTGGGCAATTAAGGATAGGCAATAAATGCAGACCTAGCCAGTGATGCCCTCATCTCGTGAATGAATTTTAAAAATCTAAAGACTGGGGTTTGGTGAACAGCCCTCTGACTAACTCAATAAGGAATGGGATTTGTACTCACAGACAGACCTGTCCTACAGTCACAGTGAGATCTGTACTCACAGACAAGGCTGTCCTACAGTCATAGTGAGATCTGTATTCACATACTCTCATAGGGCGGCATGGTGGTACAGTGGTTAGCACTGTTGCCTCACAGCACCAGGGACCTGGGTTCAATTCCAGCCTTGTGCGACTGTCTGTGCGGAGTTTGCACATTCTCCCTGTGTCTGCATGGGTTTCCTTTGGGTGCTCCAGTTTCCTCCCACAGTCCAAAGATGTGCAGGTTAGGTTGATTGGCCATGCTAAATTGCCCGTTGTGTTCTGGGATAGGTGGGTTATAGGGGGATGGGTCTGGGTGGGATGCTCTGAGGTTTGGTGTGGACTTGTTGGGCCGAAGAGCCTCTTTCCACACTGTAGGGATTCTATGATTCTATGATACAGAGCAGTCCTACAGTCACAGTGAGATCTGTGCTGTCCCACAGTCAAAGAAGGATCTGTTGTCACAGACAGTGTTGTATAAGGTTGTAAGGCTGTGGAAGGGTTAATAATGAGAGAGGCCTTGATCAGCATCGTCTATGATGATGTCATGTGAACTTGAGGCCAAAGGAGTAAGATCTGATATCTGGTCCACCTCATGGTCTTTGTCACAATTCCTATCACATCGCTGTAAGCTGTAATTAGTTACTTAGCTCCTCTTCCCTTCACAGTTACTTCTAGACATTTCCTCATGCAGCACATACTGCTCTGGCCTGCAGTCAGGGTTTCTTAAGCTTAAATGTAAACTGATTTTAAATTCCAATATCCTCTAATCCCATATCCAAACAACCAGTCCCTGTCCTGTAGCCACCAGAAACATGGGATTAAACAGGATTCATGACAAAACATCCAGGAATAAGTGCTACAGGAACATGGGGGTGCTGGTCAAATGTTTGATTTCATTTGGTCAAATGATATCATTTGATGCAAGAGTGAGGGCCAAGGAAACGACTCCTAATCGAATCAGAGACTTCACCTTTTGGATCTTCACATCCTTTTCCTTTGTTTCTGTAAGATTTGTCACAGTTGGAAACAAGCGAGGAAAACTGTCCTGTTTTGAATCTCAGGATTCACAGGTTAGAATCATTAGTAGGAAGTCAGTCAGCCGGTCATATTATCACTGACTGCATGCTCCCCTCTGAGCCACATGCCAGCCTGACTTGGAATTATATCATCATTACTCACCGTCACTAGGTCTAACCTTGCTCTAGATGTGCCTGCACTTTAAGGACTGAACTAATTCAAGAAGGTAGCGCACCACCACCTTCTCCAGTGCTGGGTGAAAATAAATGTTGGCATTCCCTGTAACATTTACATCCCATGATATAATACAAACAAAAATGTCTAAAAGACATTTGAAAAAATGCTTCTTGCAAGCCACACAATTCACTTTTCAGAAGAAGTAAGAAGTTCAGATTCAAATGACTAGAACTGTAAATGCAGAAGAAGCAAAATAGGATCTTGTTTGTTTTGTTACTTTAATCAACAAATAGGTGGGTTATAGGGGGATGGGTCTGGGTGGGATGCTCTGAGGTTGCTCTAACTACTCGAACTGTCTATCTCTTTCTGCATCAGTGATCCTCCATCACATTGAACGACCGGGTCTTTCACAATGTTTGGTGAAATATTGAGAAAAGATTGTGGGTTAATATTGAGCTGATTCATTAGAATTGATTGTCGGTGCATGGTTGTAAAGTGTTTATGAATATTGTGAGCTCTGGTCTTTTTGCAGTCGTATTTTGTATATTTAATGAGTGAACTGATATATCATCATTCTGCTTGAGCCAAAATAATGCTTCACTTATGAGCCATCATTTTTAAAAAAGAGACATTTCAAGCAGCCATATAAATAAAAAACAATACATTATGAAAAAGTTATGTTTTTCTTCCACAACAATGTTCAAAATCCAAAGCTGCATTGGAATTTTAAAAGGGATTTGGACGAGTATCAAAAAGGGGAATAAAAGGGTGCAGGGCTGTGGGATATGGAAGTGGATGATTTAGATTTTGCTTTTTCAGAGAGCTACCATGATCAGTGATGGTCTGAATATCCTCTTCCTGTTTTGTAACTAATCTATGCTTCTATGAATTTTCACTGGATCCCCACTGCAGTCAGAGCTCACTGGAATCTTTAGTGTTCATGTTTTGGGTCCCATAACCCTTTTGCAGAACTCATGAATTAGTGACTATGTTTTAGTTTTGGCCTATTTATTCTCCTACATTTCCCGATTTTGTTCCAATCTTTTGATGCTTCTATCTAATCAGTACAGAATTGTCTTCATTGTCTTCTGTCCAAGTGAGAACGGCATCATCCAGGCGTCCATGTTTTAGTGTGTTTTCAGGTTGGTCAGCAATCCTGGAGTCACATAACTCTGGGGAAATGGACTTGCCCTGTGGTCAGTGGAGATGGTTCTGTTCTCTCCCTCTTGCTTTTGTCCCACCTCTGCCACAGAGTTTCTGTGGTTAGTTTCTGGCTATGTTGTGGATTGTAACACTGCCACTTGGCTGGTGGATATCTCCTCTCATGGCCTATTTTCAATGGAGTCTTCAGCCAGAGAACATTCGGTCTTCCCTCATTGAGATTGGGTGCTCTGCTGGTCCGGACATTGTAGCTATGAGCTGAATAATCGTCTCCTCAAGCAGCTCTCCTTTCCACAACTTACAAAAGTTCTGTGCTGCATGAACTTGGGTTATGCACCAACACTAGTACATTAGAGGCAAATACAGACACATCATTTTATTTCCCTTAGAATATGCAGAGAGCTTAAGATTTACTCTTCAAAACTATGGTTAATTCTTTTAAAATTCACTCATGCGAACGTGGTGGGGGTTGGGGTTGCTGGCTGGCCAGCATTTATTGCCCCTCCCTAGTTGCCATTGAACTGAGTGACTTGCTACAACCATTTCAGAGGGAAGTTAAGAGTCAGCCACATTGTTGTGGGTCTTGAGTCACACGTAGGCCAGAGCACGTGAATACGGCAGATTTCCTTCCCTGAAGGACATTAGATGGGTTTTTCTGACAATGGTTTCATGCTCATCAATAGATTCTTAATTCTCTGTTATGTCTTATTGAATTCAAATTCCACCATCTGACGTGGTGGGATTTGAACCCAGTCCCCAGAACATTAGCTGACATTAAAAATAGTGATAATATCACTAGGCCATCACAAATGAGTGGAGCCTGCTTTTATTTTATTTTATCGCAAATTCTATAATGTTCAAGAAGAAATGAATTGCTTTTTTTAAAAAATTTTTATGGATCAAGTATATTTTTGGAAAAAGAACTCTCTCAGACATTCTTTGCAAAGGTACATTCCAGAAGGAGGTGAGCAATGGTACCCTTCTATTACAGCCAACTGGAGTCCAATGTGCAGACGGAGTGAGATACTGCATGTGCAGAAAGGATCAGATGGGAGCAAACATTTCTCGCCATCTGTCAAGTTCATCTTGGGTGCCTGTTTGAAATTTCCAATGATGAGGCCTTCTGCCTCAGGAAACTAGGATGTTGCTGGGGTTGGAGGGTTTGAGTTATAAGGAGAGGCTGAATAGACTGGGACTGCTTTCCCTGGAGCATTGGAGGCCAAGGGGTGAAGTTTATAAAATCATGAGGGGCACGGACAGGGTGAATAGCCAATGACTTTTACCCAGGATAGGGGAGTTCAAAAATAGAGGGCATAGGTTTAAGCAGAGAGGGGAAAGATTTAAAATGGACCTGAGGGGCAACTTTTTACACAGAAAGTGGTGCATGTATGGAATGAGTTACCAGAGGAAGCGGAGGAGGCTGGTACAATTACAACATTAAAAGACATTTACATGGATACATGCATAGGTAAGGTTTAGAGGTATATGGTCCAAGTGCTGGCAAATGGGACTAGATTAATTTAGGATATCCAGTCAGTATGGATGAGTTGGACTGAAGCATCTATTTCTGTGCTGTACATCTCTATGACTCTCTATCCGAGAGGATTCATTATCTCCTTTCCCTACGGATTTCAAGGCTGTTATGTGCTCTGAAGGACTTTTGGTCAGAGGTGTTTTCGTGACAGATGATAGAGAATTCCAAAGCAAAGTGATCCGAGCCATCCTTCAAAATACAGTGACAGGGAATAGCTCAGCACACAATGACTCTGGGTGTTTATTTGGCTGACACACGTGGCTTTTAAGAATAGAAATGGATTTGTCCGGGAACAGAGATCCAAGAATTATGAATAGCATTTCTTCACCAATCCAATATCCCAGAAACAAACAGTCCCAGTAGAAAGTGAGGGTCCATTTCAGTCTTGTAGCTCATTAGGCTGAGGTTATACGAGCTCAGTGAACATTACCAGCACCAATGTTCTGATCTGTCAAATAGACTGCTTGTCTAAAGCTATTACCATGTCAGCGTCTAAAGAACATTGGTCTGATTTGACAAAACTCAGACACTAATCTTGAAAGTAAGCTGGTCATCAGCAAGCCAAGAGATGTTGAATTACTGTAAGATAACTCCGCACTCTTTTACAAATTGTAAGTCACTTCATCTGTTTAACACAATTTATTATTTACAAGTAAATGTTTTGTCATTGCGGATTGTAATTTTGAAAAATTAACTTAAGTATTAAATATCATAATTTTTACAGGAACAGCAATGTGCATTTCTGTAGTGCCTTTAATGTGGCAAAACATCCCAACATCCTCACGTTTATTTAGGACAAAATTTAAGATGGAAACACAGAAAGGGATACTGGGCCACTGGATCAAACTGGTCGAATAGACTGATTTTTAGCAATGCCTTAAAGGAGAAGAGAGGGGTACAGACGTGGAGAGGTTAAGGGAAGGAACCTCAAAGCTTAGGACATTGACTCATTATGAAAGATAAATTGGTGGTTAAAATTAGGATATGCAAAATGGATAGAAATCTCAGACTAAGGTAACACTAAAACAAGGTACAAAAATAGAAAGGCATAAGAGCAGGAAGGAAGTTGAAAGGAAAGTGAGAATTTTTAAATGAAATTAAAAATAAAAAAAGAAAGTTAAGAATCAAGTGGAAGAAAGGACCAGCAGACAGTCACGAATACCTTACGCAACAAGAGAGAGAGGTGAAAATCTGTTCCTCTAAAACAGCATGAGAGATAGCAGGAATGCAGCTTTGAAAATGAAAAGTAGACCTGTGTGAATTCCCTGCCTCCAATCTGGTACTATATTCACAGTATTTATATGGTTAATATAGTTCAGTTTCTGGTCAATGGTAAGCCCCAGGATGTTGTAAGTAGGGGATTCTGTGGTGTGAATGTCAAAGACGATGCTTAAGTTCTCTCTTGTTGGAGATGGTTGTTGCCTGGCAT
Organism: Rhincodon typus; assembly: GCF_021869965.1. Classification (NCBI taxonomy): domain Eukaryota; kingdom Metazoa; phylum Chordata; class Chondrichthyes; order Orectolobiformes; family Rhincodontidae; genus Rhincodon; species Rhincodon typus. The sequence continues at coordinate 13,884,693 of NC_063348.1, forward strand.
TTGTGTGGCACGAAAGTTACTTGATAACACAAACTTGAATGTTATCAAGGTTTTAGGTAGAAAGATATGGACTGTTTCTGGACTGTGAATTAGAGTCATAGAGTCATAGAGACATATCGCACAGAAATAGACACTTCGATCCAACTTGTCTATGCTGACCAGATGTCCTAAATTAATCCAGTTCCATTTGCAAGTGTTTGGCCTCTAATCCGTTCCTATTCATGTACCCATCCGGATGCTGAACAAGGACTAATTTGGCATAAGATCTTTCATTGCCTATGAAACAATGTATGAGATGCCTTACTATCACTTTTATTATTTGATAATCAGTCAAGGAGGGGGCTGTGTATTTGTGCAAATTACATGAACTGAACCACCCACTTCTTTCTCCTGTATCCAAAACGACAAATATTTTATAATTGAGGAATCAAACCACCACAAGCTGACTGGGAAGACAACCAGCATAATGCTGGTCCTTCATTGCTGTCTAGTGGATTGTGAATAAGGATGAAGAGGTTGTGTTTGCAAACAGTCAAGGTGCTGTAGGAAGGTTGTGTGATTCATCAGCCTCCAGTTCCTACTGGGCATGTTTCTATTGCATTCTCCCCTTCACCAGTGGCTCACATTCAGTAAGATCCCACGATAGCTGCTGTAGGAATTGGAAAGGATATAATAGTGATTGGAACGAGGTCAGCCATGCGGACCTCATAGAATATGGGTTCCCTCATTGGGGTTGTTAATCTGGTCTAATCAGGGAGCTCCGCCAGACAAACCCGAGTCCTTGGCACTAGGAAGAAGCAGTGCTAACCACCGTGCCACCCTGTGCTCTTTACAATCACTGATATCCATATTCCCCAGTATTGGTCCGAACCTACTTTCACAGAAACAATTCAAGCCTATCCACTAAATACCATCTTCCACTAAACCCCTTTCTCATTCTGTATGGTGCCATATTCATTCTTCCTGCTTGTTTTATATCTTGGCCTTTCTACTAGCTTTTGTTTTCTTTTAAAAAGAGATGTAAATGGTGAAGAAATATGCAATCTGCTGATGAATATTTCCCATGCAAAACTGATGATGGCACACAATTTAATTTTCCAAATGTTGGTTCAAAAAGACTCACTGAATCTCACTCAAACAAACTACATTCTGATTGCTTCAGTCACAGTTCACCAGCCATCATGTCACTTTGCATAATATGTGGCAGAGTTTCTGCTGAAAGGATCTAATGGAATTTAAATTGAAATGAAAACACTGTACCTCAAACGGCTAATTTGTCTCTGACATTTAGGAAATTATGCCTCACTTAATGCTTGCCAAAATTATTATGAGTAGTTTTCTCTCTTCTCTTCCCCCTCCCTCCTTTAACTGTTCCCTTATGTAAGAAAAATATAAATAGAATACACTTCATGCATAAAATCCATCTGAAGCATGGATAATTGGACATTCTGCAAAGAACATTTTTATGATCAGACAATATACTACTGGAGTCATCACAGAAATTGGAGATTTTAAAACAAGTGTATAAAATCCTCCAGTTTACCTGGTTTTCAGACCCAGATTGACAGAAATCACAGACAAGTTTCTGCATTTAACAAGAATTGCTCCTTATGATTCTTATGCTGGTCAGAACATTACTTCTAATTGTCTTTCTCCAGAAGCTTCCACTGGTTTGCAAGAGACACAAGGTGTTTGATTGACTTATAAAAGTTCTCTGACTTATTCATTAAAAGTCACAGCTTCCAACAACTGCTGAAGAAAAGACGAACCAATTTTCTTCAGGTTTAAAATTGGCTTTGATTGCGGACAACAGAGAGAGACAGCTCTTGTGCAGCTGGAGATCAAAACACTTTCTCTCTCTGACTTGCTCCCAGTCACAAAGTTGTTCAGTTACATAAGGACCAATCACATGGTTGTTGACAGGCAGAGGGCTTTTGATATCAATTACTGATCACCAGTCCATAGACCAATTAACATTCTACAAAATAAACTGTACACAGAACCCTCCAATTCATCTGCAACCATTTCAATCCCTACTTGGCCAAACAGTTGTTATACAGTGTCAGGTTACTTGCATGTAGCAATCCTTTAAAACATTGGTTGAAAATGGCTCTTTCTAGTTTCTTTGCTCAATTTTCAAAAGTACAAAAACAAAACTATACGATTTTTCCAATGATACAATCAATGATTTGACTCCATAATGCCCATAACTGTGGGAGTTAGCATGGCCCCTTTGCTCAAGATGATAAGAGTGTCTGCCTGCGAGATGTCTCCATAACAACTAGCTGGAATTGCTGCCTTTAAATCTGCAGTGCTCAGACTTTGAGCACTTCCTGCACTTGCTGCAGTGTCAGTTCCCGATTGGCTGTTGAAACTGCATCATTGTTGGCTCCACCAGAGTTCCTATAGAGGGCCTCACCATATCCATACTGGAGGGACGGGTTCAGAGCTCAACATGGAATTCTGAGTCTGTTGGCACCAGCCCCTTCCTCCACCAGGCTTTTTCTCAGCCCATGTCCCTCAAACCTCCTCAGTTTGCTCTCACTTTCAAGTTCACGTCTATATCCTCCACAGCAGTTCCAATGAAGAGTATGAAGAAAACATTGGAGCTTGTCTCCATCCAACAAACAAACCAAAGGCATCTCTTACTTTTGCAAGCATATATTTGGATAAATTTGAGGCAACAGGAGGGTCCAATAACTGAGCAGACCCCCATTTACTTTCAGCAGGAAGATCTCAGACAATGATCTTTCCCCATTGCACCTTGGTGGTAGTTGCCCCAAGCTTTAGTGCATCCTTCAGCATGTAATCCTGGACATTGGAATGTGCCAACTGCAACACTCAATTGGGGTCAACTCCTTGTTCTTGAAGACCAACAAGCTTCAGGCCAACCAAAGTGCATCTTTCACTGAGTTGATGGTCCTCCAGGCGCATTGAAGTTTCTATCGGTGTCCGTCCTGGGGAACAGACCGTACAGTACAGAGTCCTGCATCATGGAGCTGCTCGGGATAAGCTTGGACACAAACCATTGCATCTTCCTCCAGACTTCCTTTGAAAAGGCACATTCCAGCAGGAGATGTGTGACAGTCTGATCACCCCCTGCAGCTGCTTCAAGGGCAGTGGTGTAGACAGACTGAGCATACAAAAGTTAGGCAGTATAAAGATGTCCTATATAATTTCATTAATTCCTTAGCCTCGTTTCAGCTATCTCTAATCCTACATGGATCCCCTTTCTCCTTGTCAATGCTACATCCTGGTACCCTCTTCTTGACCCAAAACCCCATGCCGAAAGCTCATTATCTCTTCACCAAGTTTTCCTTGTTATTATTAACTTCAATCTGCTTTTCCTTTTACAAGATCACAAGATAATTATGTGTGAAAAGTTGGACAGCCCATCTTAATTCATTATTCCAAGCAATCCTTCCCCATTGTATAATCCTACTTTCTTTATGCATTTTTAAAAAAGTTTCAGGGATTTTAGCTCCACATTATTGACGAATCATTCGAGGAATGTAGCTGACCTGTTTTAAAAACCATTTTCGTTGGGTTCAACCTGTGCCCCTTATTCCCCAAACGCTGAATTCACAAAAGTGAAGTCTTACTGACGCTGGAAGGCTGCAATCAGATCACAAACAATTTGCAAAACTCAGCAGCAAAACTCTGAAACAGAATTAATATTAACTCAATTTCCCTCCACTGATACTGGGTGACCTTCTTCATTTGAAGTGACACTTTAAAGGCCTTAAAAATCTTACAGTATTCTGTAGGACCAGCCCTACAATGTAAATCCCCATTTCTCCCCAACCAATTAGGTGAGGAATCGATATTTGCAGCTCTCTTCTGCACTGCTTCTGTTACAAATAGTTAGTCAGCAAAATGAACATTTATATAAAGCCTTGCTATCTTTCTGATAAAACAATAAACCTGGGTCTCGTCAACCCTTTCGCATAGATCCCAGATTAAAACGTCAAATACATTGTTATAGGAGCAAATTATTGCAGCAACTGGAATCTGGACTGAAGACAACAAATACTGGAGATCACAACAGGTTATGCAGCATCCATGGAGAGAGAGCAAGTTAACATTTCAAGTCTAGATGACTCTTCATCAGAGCACATGATGGGTGAAACTTGAGTTGAAACTCAGTCTTATCCCACATGAGTTAAAACTCAAATGCATTGTTATATTCTGGTTAATGACCAAAATTATTTCTTTTTAAAGCAGGCAAAAGGGAGATCCAGGGGACTGACTAAAAGAGTCAAGCCACATGATTTCACAGTCTTAAACAAACAACACTTTTCCTTGCAAGTTTGAAGAGTTAGAATACAATATACAAATTCATGTATAACTTATTTCTTACGCCCAGGATTAGCATGTGGTAAACATGGGTAATCATTTGTGATTGAACAGCCTACAGGGAATATCAAATACAAATGTGATCAAGACAGACCCCATGGATTTCTCAGCACATCCTCCTCAATATTAATGATATAGTTGGTCATCGAATGTCATTTAAAGAGAGATTGAAATCATTATGACCACTGTGAAGTATAATGGACATTTTTAACTCGTAATTCCAAATAGTGCTTTTGAAAGAGGACAGATACAGCCCAAAATGTCTATGGATGTAATTTAAGTGGCTGTCTGGAGTAAGAGAGAGAGAGAGAGAGAATGGAATGTCACACTGAAGCAACAAGCCTACAAATGGGCTGACATCCTCCTATTCAGCAAAAAGCCACAGTCTGTGGATTATGTCCCAAACCATAGATGCATTTTGTGTTTTTTTTCACTTTGGAGAATATAGAGGCGCAAGGGTTAATAAGTTCATTTATACTTGACTGGAGTGTGTTGTTGGGACTGAGGTTTTCATGTCTTTGTTAGTGGGACTAAGCATTTTGTGTTTCAGTGTGAGTGGATGTGAAGGTGACAGTCAAAGAATTGGTCCCCAGTCGCCCCTGTATGGCAGGGAAAGGGACTCTCCCACTCTAAGTGCTCGAAATCAGCTAACTAGCAACTCAAACAAAAGGAAGCAAGTAATAAAAGGACACTCTCTCACCTTAAATACTCAAATTTAGTCATAGTTGAACAGAGCAACAGAATGTCAACTAATCTGCAAAACTAGCAATGTTGAAATCGACCATTCAAATACCAATTTCACCAGTAACCTTCACTATCAATGGCCCCAGTGTTAAACTACCTGCTCTTCATGAATGATTCAGAAACCATTTTTTTAAAAAAACTATTTTATCCTTTTTGATTACATCTTATTTATAATATGTTATGTTACGAATTCATAAATTCACTCTTTGTTAACTGAAGAAAGCCTGGTTCAATTGGCTCCTTTAGAAACACAAGGTCATCCAGGTTGGGAAAAAGGTGCCCACAAAAGAAGGAATCTGTTTTTAAATTAACCTTGTCGCAACCAACCGAGGGGTGAGGGGAAGGTAGGCGAGGCAGTTCACCTCCTCTCCTGGGAGCTCAATGTTTGGGGTATCCCATCTGGAACTGTAATAAATCGGAGGGACCTTGCGTGAGGTCTGGATGTAACACAATCCTTCACTTTTACCAACTGGTCTTGAATTTCTGTCATGGAACTGCCTCAACGATTGCTCCAGTTCTCATCAGTCACCCTCCTTTCCTGGCTCAATGCTGTTGTGGTCTGTGAAAACTGCATTCCAGTGCTTCCAGCTAGCTTCACCACACTAGATCTTTCCTATGTTTTCCCCTGAGCTCCCATCTTGCTCAGCTGCTTCAAGCAGATATTGTTTATGGCTTTCCAAACCCCACTCTCAAATGTACTGATCTATTAGTGGCACCTGGTTTCCAGTACATCTCCTAATTTTGCTGCTTAATAACAATTGGACTTTTGATTTGGTTTGATTTGATTTGATTTATTATTGTCATATGTGCCTAGGTACAGTGAAAAGTTTTATTTTGCATGCAGTACAGGCAGATCATCACATAAAAAGTGCATTAGGGTAATCAAACAGAAGGAGGAATACAATGTTACTGGTGTAGGGTAGGGGCATAAAGAACAAGATCAATGTTAGATTTGAAATTTCACAAGTTGACTCAGAAGTCCAATAACAGTGGGAAGAAGCTGTTCTTGAATCTGTTTAAGATTTTTTAATCTTCTGCTCGATGGAAGAGGTTGGTAGAGATTATAACTGGGGTCGGAGGGATCTTTGATGATGTTGTTTGTCTTTCTGCTTAAGGGAGAAATGTAGATGGAGTCAATGGATGGAAGCTTGGTTTGCATGTTGACCTGTGTTGACCTGATAGCACACAGCTATCCAACTATTCTTGGGACTTCAGCAACACCTACACAGAACCTGTCTAATTCAGGTGCCTGCCCTGCTAAAAATCAGCATTCTAATGTGAAGTCTGGACTTTTATCGCCTTCACAAATCACTGACTTTCAGTCCCTGTCTATAATATTTTAAAATGTTCGTCAGTGGCTCCTGAACTGTTCTGAGTGCCCTATTGAAAGACTTGCAATAAGCTCTCTCTAATTGCTGCACTAAATTGCATGTTGCCACCTCCAGCAATCCTTAGAACTGAGTGTGCTGTGAATGTAACATTCTCAGGGAGTGTGGCCTTCCCATGTACAATTAGATCCACAGGAAATGGATTTCATCACAATGTGGATGATTGCATGGTGCTATTTCAAAGAGGAACAGGCGAATTCCCCTCTGTGCCATGACCAATGTTAATCTCTCAACCAACATCACGAAAAGAACAAGCTGTTTGGCTGTAACTGAGATGCTGTTTGTGGGAACCTGCTGTGCTCAAATTGACTGCTTTGTTACTGACATTACAACAGTGAGATTGCAGTTCAAAAATACCGCATTGGCCGTAAACCTCCCAGGACATCCTGAGATTGCCAACATTGTCACTTTATTGAAAGTCATTATGATGTTCCTGTATCTTCTCTATTTCTTCACTTTATTTCCTGTGGCTTTTAAAGCCGGAGGAAAGGACTTTTAAATGTGATAACTTTAATGGACGTTTATTGGGACAAATATTTTTACCTGAGTTTTCTTCAGTCTTGTTTTCCCTGTCAGTGAGGATGAGGGGATGAGGACAGAGTGTGTGTGTGTGTGTGTGTGTGTGTGTGTGTTAGTGTGAGATTGTGTGTGCAATGTGTGCGTGTCTGTGTGTGTGTGGCTGTGTCAGTCTATGTGTGCTGTATGTATCTGTGTGTGAGTGTCTGTGTTTCAGTGTATATGAGTGAGTGAGTATGTGTGTTAGTGTGTTGAATTAATTGTATGCTGCATCAGCGTCTGTTTGGCGATTTTCCAGTTCATTAACTTTTTGTTTATCTGCTTACTGTTAGAGTGGCTTGAATTTCTTCAACTAAACCTGCTTAATGAGGGAGACACTAATGTGTTTCGCAGTGGCTGCACGTTTAAAATGAGGGATGGTCATAAAAGGCAGCTGGCTGTAGGCTGTGTCCCTCCCAGCAAAAGCAAATGCCAGCTGGGATTGGCAATCACAGAAACAGACAGGCCATTCAGCCTCTTGACCCTGTTCTGCTGGTCTATTGAACCATGACTGATCTGTGCCTCAAATCAGTATCCATATCTCTTGAGCCAACCAGCAACGACTGCGTGCTGAGAAGATAGGCCCAGATTTCTGTGGGCTCTGTGTGAAGAGTGCACTCTGATTTTAAACCTAAAATGCATGGCTTTTTGTTCTAGTTTAACTGAAATATTTTCTGCATATTCAGATTATTCTTTTATGACTTTAACATTTTGAGTAGGTTGATCCTTAACCTTCTGAACTGAACGGAACACTTGTGTTAATTCTCACAGTTATTGTGCAGCGTACCTTGTATACTTGTGATATCATGTCTGTATCATTACATGTGAGCTGGAGGTATAGAGGTCTCAGTCTCCATTCGAATTGAGGCCACTTGAAGCATGACATGCTGATAACGAAATGCTACTCTTTGGAATTAAACATCAGCCCAGACACTGAAGTCCTTGTAGAACATGAATCTATCAGGAGCTGGATGTTGTAAGCTTCAGTATTATGTTACCTCATCTAGTTTTTATGTTATGTGGGCTAACATAAATATTATCTCACCAGATATAAATTCCCTGTGGGAGACAAAAGCCCATAGCAAGGTAGCAGATCAGATATAAATCAAGTCAATGTAACCTCCGATGTAACCTCACTTCATAGTTTCACCTATAAACTATGGCTCTCCGAATTGTGGGCTGGGTCAACCCCCACTACACACACACACATGCACACAGACATGCATACACACACACACACACACACGCACACCCATGCACACACACGCACACACCCGCACACACCCACACACACACACCCGCACACACCCACACACACACACACCTGCACACACCCACACACACACACACGCATACACACACACACCCACCCACACACGCACACACACATGCACACATACCCAGACACATCCACACGCACGCAAACACACACACACTCACACACACACACACACACACTCACGTGCACGCACACACACACACCCACCCAAACACACACACACACCCACACACATACACCCACACACACACACCCACACACGCGCCCCCCCCACACACACACGCACGCACACACACCCACACACACACGCATGCACACATGCACTTACACACACACAATCATACACACACCCCCCCACACACACATTCACATACACACATGCACACAGTCACACACACATACACACATCCACAAACACACAGTCACACACACACACACAGTCTCTCACACACACACATACCCATAAATACACACACACACCCATAAATACACACACACATAAAGTTTAGGGTTGTGAGCTTAAGGCAGCAATGGCTGAGAACTTGGTGCCTTGAATAGGTTTTTCTGTATATTGGTGTGGCCTAACTGGCTGATCCCAAGGCCCGAATCCTGTCGTAGCATAAACCTATGAAGTAGTGGGTGCCTTTCACTAAAATAATGCCAGCCTAAACTGAGGCCCACCGAATCCTTCTGCCATTCTGACCAATCTCCGGCCCTGCCCCCCTCCTCACAGGTCTCGGCTCACAGCTTTAATCAACCATCAAAACAGGGTCACAGTGGGACAATGGTTGGAAACACCCACACTTACAACAAAACTAAATGGTCGCACTGTAAACCCCCTTTAGCAAGTCCCACCATTCTGTGCTCATTCACTTGGAGAGTTTAAATTAGAATCATGGCAGTGAAAGCAGGAAACAGGGGTTAATTTCTAGGCTTAAAGGGTTGTTGTTTTCTAATATTTGGATGTCCTGATGGATTTCATCCTCAAGTCTTAAAGAGATGGCTAGTCAGGTAATGGACACATTGGTATAGATTTCCAAAGTGTGCTAGATTGTGGAAAGGTTCCATGAGACTGGAAAGTAAAAAAAAAACCCTTCTATTCAAGAAGGAAGTGAGAACAAAAACAGGAGTCTATAGGCCTGTGAGCATGATGTCCACTTGGCAGAAACTATTAGAATCGATCATGAGCAGGGTTCTTGGTAAAACTGAAATGAAGGGGAACTTGTTGATGGAGTGTTCTGAGATTTTCAAAAGGCATTTGTTAAAGTTCACATAAAGGTTTATTGAGCAGGTTAAGAGCTGTTGGTGGAGGGGATACCACACTAACCATAAATGACTGGTTAGCTGGAAGAAAGCAGAGAGTATGTGTGAATGGATCTTTCACAGATCAGCAGGATGTAACGAGTGGGGTTTTACAGGGCTCTGTAATGGGCTCTCAACCTTTAAACTATCTATCGATCCCCTCATCGACTTCAATAAGGGGATTGAAGGTACTGTGACTAAATATGCAGATGAGACAAGAATAGATCAGAACATATGTTATGAAGATGACATATCATGGATGCAAATCAATAGATTGGCCAAGTGAGTGCACAACATCTGGCAGATGGAGTAGAATGTGAAGTTGTTTGCTTTGGTAGAAAAATTTAAAAAGCAGCGTATTATTTGAGTGGGAAACGTGTGCAGAATTCTTGGATGCAGGGGGATCAGTCACAATGGGTTAGAATACAGATACAGCAAGTGTTTAAGGAGGCCAGTGGAATGCTATCTTTTATCACAAGAGGAATTAAACATAAAAGGAAGAATGTTGTGCTTCACTTATCCAAGGCATTGGTGTGACCACATCTCAAATACCATGTGTAGTTGTAGACCCCTCACTTAAGGAAGGATGTAGGTGCATTGGAGGTAGTTCAGAGGAGCTTTATTTGGTGGATACCTGGAACAAGTAGGCATTTAGAAGTGTAGGCTGCGTTTGTTTCTGCTAGAGTTTGGAAGAATGAGGGGTGATTGGATAAAGTTTAAAACATTCAGGATGGTCTTGGCAAGCCAGTTGTGGAAAAGATGCTTCCTGTTATGGGTGAGTCCAGAAATAGGGGTCGCTGTCTTAAAATAAGGGGTACTCCCTTCAGGAGAGAGATGAGGGGTTTTTTTTAAATATATCTGAGAAGGTTGTGTGACTTTGGAACTCTTTAGCACAGAAAGAAATGGAAACAGGGTCATTGAATTCTTTTAAGGCTGATGTGGATAGTTTGTTGCGAGGGAAAAGAATCACAGGCTAGTGGGAGATAGATTGCAACTCAAATAGACAAGTCATGATCTTACCAAAGGGCTGAATGGCCTACTTCTAATTCATATATGTATAATAGCTGGAGTAAATTACAAACAAAAACAGGCTTGGTAATCTGATTAAATCTTTGGCTTTGACTTCTGTTGATGTTAGTCCTCAATCAATTTGATTTGTAAGCCTTCAACACCTTGAGCTGGCATTTTCTGCACGAGCAATGGTCTTATCCTGGCTGAACGTTCGAGGGAGAGCCTTGTCGGGAATTTACAGCTATTGGGCCAACAACTCACTCAGGACGTGATTTCTGCCCCATCGAGGAGGAAATCCCACCTCCACAAGTTACTGGCCATTCAGTTCACGTCTGATAGGTGCAGCACTGCCACCAAGAATGGTGGCCACTTCTGGGACCGCTGGCAAGATCAGGAAGCCATGGACGGAGCTGAATACCAGGATGGGCGGCGGGTCTAGGTTCCACTGGGGCCAAGCCACCCTGAGGCATTTCAAGGCCAACCTCTGGAGAGGGGAACTGGGGGGGAAATACCAGGGATGCCCTCTTGTGAACCAAACATAGTGACCCAACCACCAAAAATGCTGCCAGGTTTCATTTGCTGTCCTTGCCAAGTGGCGTGGACAACTCCCACAGCTGGCTAAATGCCAGCAGAAGTGGCTGTAGGTTCTGGGGTATGGTGTTGCAACTACAGTACCTGTTGTTACAGCACCTCCCAGCCCTTCTTTGTGTGCTAGCCTGTTCCATAGGGTCTTGCGAAATTCTACTCACTCTCTTAGGGCTAAAGGGATCGAAGGGTATGGGGAGAAAGAGGGTACAGGCCACTGAGTTCTGTGATCTTATTCAGCTCAAGAGGCTGAATGGCCTACTCCTGTTCCTGTTTTCATGTTTCGTTGTCCCAATGTCCGTCTGTGTGGTATTTATGCCTTGTTACACATATCGTTAAGTTGCGCTGTGTTACTGCAAATTATTTCCAACGTCAATTGACTCAGGCTTGAGCTCATCATTTACAAAGAGCTTTCTGGTTGAGATACTTAGAGCAGAAGTGAAATTAGTATTTTTCTCAGGGGGATAAGCATTGCATTTTTATATCCAAATGTATGTAAATATCCATAGCATTGCAGCTCAGTTATGATGGGAAGTGTCCCAGCATTGTCAGAAGGACTTGTTTTGAGAAATCTGGAAACCACAAAAGAGCTGAGGGAGAGCAGATATCTTAAGACCGAGATCCAGCATGTATTTGGGGAACAAATCACTTTTTCATTCACACTGTTGGAGAGGTGATCTCACTGAGTGCTGCTACCCACTGTTTGCAGTTTAACAAACTGATCTGGAGTCAGTCAATACTTTCAGTGCAGTTGGACGGATATCCAGACCCACCCATTTACGAGAATGGTTCCAGGAATGAGAAACTTCAGCGCTGAAGGCAGATTGAAGAAGTTTGGGACTGATCTCCTTGGAGAGAAGGAAGCTGACAGGAGATTAGATAGAGGTTTTCAAAACCATTAGCATTCTGGGTAGGGTAGACTGTTTCTGCTTGTAAAAGCAACAAGAACAAAAGGACACAGATTTAAAATGACGTGCAAAAGAAGCAAGAGTGAATTGAGGAATTACATTCTTACATAGCATGTAGTGAGGTGGAGGTAGGTTCAATTGAGGCGAGTGAGGGCATTGGATGATTATTTGGATAAAAGTAATGTGCAAGTGTATGGGGGAAAGCAGGAGATTGGCACTGGGTAATGATGCTTATTTAACCAGCCAGTGTGGGCACGATAGGGTTGACTGCAATCATTCTGGGATTCTGAACTGAGATTACACTCAGATACAGCTCAACGGGAGAGAAACGTCCTCCTCCTCCACCTTTCTATGGGAAGTTATATAATATTGTAGGCTGCATTAAGCTCCACTCAGAGTGGTGATATTACACAGGCTTGGGTGGGAATGAGGCAGCGCATTTTGTGGAGTGCAATTATATAGCCGCGGGGCTCCTCATAGTCTTAGCAACAACTTCTCACAATCTAATGTGGCTGGACCTCATCCCTTTCATGAATAAACTATATCCTGTTAAGGCAAAATCCTCTTCCTGTTAAGACTCATTACTGGTTATTTCTCCATCTCTTTAAACCAAATAAGCCCCTGGTCCCAGTCGAAGGAAGAGGGATGGGGACAGCATCCTTCTGCACTCTTGTACCACACTCTTTTTACTCCAACTGCTCAGTATTTCCACATCTCTGTTGACTGTATTCCATTTCCAAATCATTACCCAAGGTGAACAATAATGACAGCTCCTACACCTGGAACAGAGTCTCTCTAGACAGCCTGAGCGATACTCCCACTTATGTGAAAAGCCAAGGTTGCAAACCTCCTTCAACAACAACCATTACAGAACTCTCAAGAATGAATCTGTCAAGAGGGCCTGGCCTGAACCCTGGAAATTTAGGCCTTGCAGTAACCTTGGGCAGATGAACGTCTGTCCAGACCTATGGGGTCCAAAAGGGTTGTCCCACTTCCTGCCCATGTGTGAGATCCCGTGTCACTGCCCTGTCAGTGTGCCATGATAGAGCTTCAACATCGCCAGGAGTAGGGGGCACTACAGACCTGAATTCCGCCGACCTCAACTCTGCAGGAGGCTGAAAATCTGATGAGGGGTTGTATTAAAGGAGAGCCTTAAATAGTAGGATGCAGATTAGCTCCCTACCTTCAATCTCAACAGTGAACATTGGGAATTTTCCAGAAGGAACTTCTTTCAGGCATGCCTGCAGCCAACACTTTGTACAAAGCAACCAGGCGAAACAGAGAGATATCAGTAAATAAGCCCAAACAAGCTGACATAATCCCCTTAGCAGCACACAAGCCATGCTGACACCAATTAGCTGAATACCAGGGGACAGGGTTGAAGAAAACAAAAAACTTCCTGTACTGCAGTAAAGAGTTTCAGATGATGCTCAGTGCCCTCCAACAACAATCCCACCCAGGCCCAGCCCCCACATTTAAATAATTTAAACAGGGAAGGAACATAAAGAATGGACAGAATTTAGTACAAGCAGAATAAAGTTATGTAAACACACACATGTACTTAGATACATGTGCAGGCATGCACACATCAACAGTTATGCAAGCAGATGACTGTGTTATACACACGTGTAAACAATATGTATATACACACACACACACCATAGAATCCCTACAGTGTGGAAAAAGGCCCTTCAGCCCAACAAGTCCACCCTGATCCTTGGAGCATCCCACCTAGACCTATCCCCCTATAACCCACCTAACCTACACATCCCCAGACACTAATTTAGCATGGCCAATCCACCTAGTCTACACATCTTTGGATTGTGGGAGGAAACCACAGTACCCTGAGGAAACACATGCTGATACGGGGGGAATGTGCAAACTCCACGCAGACAGTCGCTG
>NC_063348.1:13899122-13928941 GCF_021869965.1 Rhincodon typus
TGTGTGTGTGTGTGTGAGTGAGTGAGTGTGCACGAGTGCGCGTGTGCATGCACATTAACAGGTGCACACACATATGCACACACATACACATTAACAGGCATACATACACATATACAGGCACACACAGAGACACAGACTGAGAAACATGCACATGTATAGGCACACACACAGACATACACACACATGCACACACATACACATATACAGGCACACGCACACATGCAGATATACAGGCACATACACAGGCACACACAGAGTCAGTGGCATGACACAGTGAATCTCTAGTCGAAGTGGAGATGGATTTAAACAACACTGACTCCAGATTTGCCAAACCTTACCTTGACAAATCATTCAAAAAGGTCTCACTAATTTAATACATTTTCTGTTGCACATTTTTGATTGTATGTCGTTTCTCTGCCATTTCAGTCCAGCCATTCTCACTGAACCTGCATTTCGTGACAGAAGAAACATACTGCTTGTTATTCCTTTTCCCTTTCTGAAAGATATTTTTTGTGAAAAAGAGAAATCAGACAATGGGAAATTCAGTATCAACTTTGACAATCATTTCCAGGTTTTGTTTTTCTGACTGAAAACTCTATTCTGCACAATACTTAAAGGCAAATAAAAGAAATGCAATTTTCCTTCACTTGCCATCCAGAAGTGCCTGTTGAGATGCTCCATGACTGGCATGCCCCCACAAACACAACATTCATAGCTAACGAGAAAAAGATTACATCTAAGGTGTTGTTAACTGTCAATATCAGAATCTGGAAGAGAGACAAAGTCGGAGCGAACAGGGATGATTGATGGTGAATATTAATAGAAGATAGTGCTTTCATTTCCAATGGAAGGATCGGTTTTAATAGATAAGAGAAGTTTCACAAAAGGAAGAGAGGTTTAGATAACTTAAGTGATAGGAGGATTACTATTTAATTTGGCTTTTCAAATCTGCTCCCCTATTCAATATAATCCTGGCTAATTATCTCCCAGATTCCATTTCTCCAAATCCCAATCCCCATATCCCTATCAACTCAACCTTAAACGTACTCAGCGATGGAACATCCACAATGGACAATGATTGGCAGTTCCAGAACACACTAAGTGAAGAAATCTCTCTTCGTCTCAGTCCTAAATGACTGCACCATTATCCTTCACTTACGTGGAAATTATCACTAAATCTGAAGGTATCAAGGAAAGCCTTTTACCTCGATCAGACCTGTTCTGGTTTTTTGAATGAGCAGTTGAGTACTCTCAGTCACCTGCTCTTTCCCCAGAGCACAGCAGATTTTCCTTTTGAAATATATATCTCATTAACCTTTTACAAGTTTCTATGGAGTCAGTTTCCTCAATAGGCTCCTGACATATTTAAACTCAGGGGAGCATGCATCAAGCTAGGCTTTCTGTCACTCCCCCACAGATGAGGGAAAGTGTAAATATATCTTATAATCAAAGCAATTACACATTGCCAGGAAAGTGAGACCCATAGGAGTCATTTATTACCAACGTGGGTGATTCAACAGATGCTCCTTTTTATGCCATTCCTTTTAATATATATATGAGGCAGAGGCTGGTTTAATGAAGTTTTGATTTCAGTTGTATGTTACTGATGCTGTTATGTCTGTTCTAGGTTGATAGTTAGAAGAGCATTCTGGATTTTTAGTTCTATTGACATATTTCTCATGCCTAGTCAGTGTACTGACTGTGTGATATTACTTACCCTGTTCTCATTGCAAGCAAACGAAAGAACATTCCAAATCTACACGACATGTCCTGTGGCCAGGCAGCAACTGCAATGTCATAGGCAATAATAAAAAAAAAGCAGGCAGTTCAGATTACTGCTATCAGACTCCATAGCTGGCAATTCGTAATCACTAAACCTACACTGATTATATTATTGCCATGTCAATGCTGGTTCAAAACTTGTGAACATCCCAACTATAATGAGGTCAGGTAGAATATGAGTTCCCTGATTGAGAATGTTAATTTGGTCCAATCAGGGAGCCCAGGTTAACATAAAGGGATGAGTGTCAGGGATACTGACACTCATGGACTTGACTCTGAATGAGGCAGTACTATAGTCAAGGCCTGTTCGTGTGACTTGGTGACAGGATATTACCCTTTGTGGAGTTATTTCACCCACTGAGTAGCTGGAGTGTACACAGTGGCTCAATACAATGCAATTGCCAGTTCGGATTGAGCTGGCTGATCTCTGAACTCAGTCAGCAGGGAGAAGGCAAATTTGCCTCAACGCCTCAGGTTTGGGAATCAGTAGGTGCTGTGACCTTTGTACTGAAAACAGAGGATCAGGACAGGATCAGGCTCAGCTACAATGCAGTCCTCTGGCCTATCGAAATTCATTAGATGAAGTACTGGAGAGTGATCAGTGTCCAATGGATGTTCTTCCAAGACGAGATGGTTTGGTTACAAACCAGAATAACTGTCACACCAGAGAAAGGAAGGACATCCAGAGCCTGGATAATATATGATCCAATGATTAAAACAAACAGAGAAAGGTAGCTACTGTGAAAAGGTAGATATTTTTGTATTGTCTGAAAGGAACTAGGATCTAATTAACCAGCAACAATTTGTTATGTGTAAATATTCCAGGAGGCACTACAGGGTCATATGAGATTCTTAGAACACTAGTCTAAGATAATCTTCTTACCAGGCAGGCATGTTAAACACAAAGAGCTGTAGCCTTTTATTTGTAACATATAGGCATGTGTAAACAACCAGGGGCATGTTGGTAGGTTCATAATTTAGTGGATAAACCAGTAGGAGACAGAAATGGTAGAATCCAATTTAGAAAGGAAATAAGGGGGACAATGAAAGTGTACGAGTATATATTAATGAACAACAAAAGGGAATGCAACATAACATGCGTGGATTATAGAAGTAGTTAAAGAAAGGATGGTATCAATTAGGTATCAATAATGGAGATCTCCTAGCAGAAGGTTAGGGCATTGCTGATATCTTACATTAGTATTTTTCTTTTGTCTTCATTAGCATTGAGTATGCAATCAATGTGGAGTCTGCAGAGACTCCAGCCAGAGTCTTTCAATCATGGTTAGATATGCAGTTGTGCTGAGGGACTGGAGGATTGGAAATGAAAATACTCTTGTTCAAAGAAGGGCAGACAGAAGGAGGCAACTGCAGGGCAGTCAGCCTAATGCTGGTGCTAGAGATAATGATCAGCAACAGAGTCCCCTGCCGCATGGTTAAAAAAAACCTGGTTTAATCAAAGACTGCCAGTATGAATTTGAAAAAGGCAAATTGTATTTGACATATTTGAGTTTTTCCATGGAAAGGGCTGATTTGAATATAATTAGTATGTATAAATGGACTTTAATAAACTTGTAACAATACCATTAAAGCCTATGGGATTTAAAATGCAGTATGGATCTGACATTGGCTAAGCAATATACAGCAGAGATGATTTGATGAAACACCTTCACTACAGAAACATATCCCTGGATAAACACAGACACTATCTCATCGCATGTAATAGTAGATGCATGTTTTTTGGTTTAAAACTTCATGATTGTTCATGTACCTCATGTTAAAGTCTACCTTAGTTTTTCAATGAGGTTTTATGAAAGGCTGGCCAACAGGTTCAAACTAAATGAGAGTGTTTCATGTGAACTAGTGTTTAGTTTCTAATAGTGAAGGACTAATGCTGCTTTGGCCACTGCTTCTAGTCCTCCTGCCAGAGAGCTGCTCTCATGAGACATCACGTATCTGTCTTGTGCCATACATACATTCCCACTGCATTTGTCTGTAACCACTCACTGACATCTACCATCCAACTCTTCTTAAATCAACCCCTCTTTCTGGTGCTCTCTTCTTTATCACAAGGAGAGATCTCTAGAAATTTTCAACTGGCTGAAATATTGACCTTGTCTTTTCTGGAAGTCACTAGTTTAGAGTTCCTTCTGCTTTTCCAATTTCAATTACTTTTTCAAATTTAATACGGTCTGTTTTTGAAATTTGTAAACTTATGTCTTCTCGTCCAGGTTCCTCTGCTGGTCTCCACTTACTATGAGCAACTAAATGTGAAGAAAAAGTTGACTGGTCTTATCCCACAACACTCGCTCACAAACCAGTTCCTTCACCCACTGCTGGACTTCAACTCAATCACCATTTCCTCAATGCGGGTCTTGACATTGGTCACCCGATCCGGCCCCAGAATTGTGCCTTTCTCCTTGCTGGATGTCTAGGACCAGCTGAACAAGATGGTCAGCTTCTCTGCACACAGCCATTCCTCCAAAACCTCCTCCCTTTTGATGACATTGGAGATGATGGTGATGTCCTTTCAGGCAACCTCCTTCTTTCTTTTAAAAAGACGTCATTCAGCGTTAGAATGATCTGGACTTTCTGAGCCAGAGAGACAGCTGTCCATTTGATTTCGACAGGGTTCTCCCTATAACCACTTTAACAGCACAGAAATGGTAGAAAATCCAACAAAGGAGAGATAGCATGTCGTTTTGGTCTTTGTTTTAAAGTATTAGGCCCTAATCAAGTTTGCACGTCAACCTCTTGAAAACATTATTCGTGTAAAAGTTGACCCTTAAATGTTTGCTCAAAACTTTGGCCTTCAAAATATGACTTTTATATGGTAGGTGTATGGCAACCAATATAGTGGGACAAAATGTTTTTACAATAGTTGGATGTTTTACCATCACAATTTGTTGATGAACTACTTGAAACTCTCAGCATTTTGCAAAAAAAATTGAAACTTTGTTGATTTTTTTTCTCAGTCGCTGAATCTGTAATGTGTAAAATAACAGTTTCTTTGATAATTTAATAGCTTTAAATTTGGAAGTTTGAATGTCTCAAGTGACAGTGGAGACAGTAAACTTGCTCATCTCTAGTATTTGAAGAATTTGCGAATGAAAAAAGCATATATCCTGGATTCTCATAAGGTTTAGTTCAGTCAGGCTACCCTTTAACAATTTAAGATTCTGTGGGTGAAAACAAACTTCTACAAGACTTCTTCAATTAAGATGCTCAACAATAGATTTTAAAGAGCAGGCACAAACAGGAAATGAACTGAAAGAATTTTCCCAGAAGATAGGACTGAGGCTCCTGTAATATACTTTATGACCAAAACCCTGATCCACAGAATGAAATGTTACATGAATGAATTACTGGATAAAGAAATGAAGCAGAGTAGTCTGAATTCAAAATGGGAGAACTGGGAATCCAGCAATTTAAAGATAAGGTCGACAAGCTCCTTCAAGAACATTTAAGAAGAAGTAAGTTTTTGGTGTTGCTTTGGATGTGACTGTTCAGGAAAAGCAAACCTCACCCTGCTTACTGCTTATGTTTGATGCAGGCTCATGTGTCATGTCAGGCCAATTCTATTTGCATAGTCAATTGTAAATAAAGCACCGGAAGTCAGTGTTGGAAAGATGGAAGTGGACACAGCTATTGTGCTGTGTTTGTTTCTCTTGAAAACACTCAACTCTGTTCCCCTCAAATGCTGAAATTGTTGGATGACAGAGACTTGTCTGTTTAGGTCTGTCCAAGTTTGTTTGCTCCTGTGGGTTGGGATCCAGCTTGCAAGCTGTAATGTTGCCTTCCAGACAGTCTGTCTATCCAGGCTTGGGGTGTTCTGCGATGTGGGTTACTTTGCTCAACTGCTAATAGAATAATGCCTTTGATATAAGGGTGCCCTCTGTACAAAGCACATGACCAAGCCAGCCAATCAGAGCTCTGATGAACATGCCCTTGTTGCCAACACAATAATCCACAACATTGGCACCCCGCAAGGCTGTGTACTCAGCCCCCTAGTGTAAACCCTGTACATTCAAGACAGTGTGGCCAAACTTCATCCGAACTGCATCTACAAGTTCACTGACGATACCACCGTGGTAGACCAGATATCAAACAATGACGAGACAGAATACGGGAAAGACGTAGAGTGCTTGGTGATGTGGTGTAAAGATAACAATGTCTCCCTCAACATCAGCAAAACTAAGCAGCTGATCTTCTTCAGGAAGCAAGGAGAAGGGTGCGCCCCGATCTACTTCAATGGTGCTGAGGTGGAAATAGATGAGAGCGTCAAGTTCCTAGGATTGACGATCACCAACAATCTGACCTGGTCCAGCAAGTTGATGCAATGTTCAAGAAGGTACTTCCTCAGCAGGCTAAGGAAATTTGGCATGTCCATAAGGCCTCTCACCAACATGCACCATAGAAAGCATTCTATCTGGATGCACCACAGCTTGGTACAGCAACTGTTCTGCCCAGGACGGTAAGAAACTACAGAAAGTTGCAAACATAGCTCAGACCATCACATAACCCAAACTTCCATCCGTTGACACCATCTAGACCTCACGATGCCACGGAAAGGCAGCCAACATCACCAAAGACCCCTCACACCCCAATTATAATCGCTTCCAACCGTTTCCGTCAGGCAGGAGATACAAAAACTTAAACACATGTACCAACAGGTTCAAGAAGAGCTTCTTCCCCTTGTTATTAGACTGCTGAATGGACCTGTCAAATTTTAAATCTAATGTTGATCTCGGTCTTATAGGGTTCTGGTTTGCAATCAGTAATTTGCTGATTTTTAGGTGATTCGAATCACCCCTAGATCCCTGGTTCTTGACACTGGATTTATTTAGGGAATGTGAAATGAAGAAGGCAGTAGACAGGTGTTTCGGGGCAAAATAATCTCTGCATTTATTTAAATACAGAACGATAAGTATAATACAAGAAATAAAGGCAAATGTAATACACAATGAAATTAACACAATTGTACAGAGGACAGTAATTAAATACACTCAGATTAACCACAGGTTAAACACCATTAGAAACTAAACAACAATTTTAATCACAGACACTTTAATCAGTTTTCCTATCCTTGGGGTTCCCTGTACTGTCATCACCCACTTTCCCGTCCCTGCTAGCTATGTTGAATACTTTGCTCACCACTGGGGGGAATTTGAAGTACAGCCTGGCTGTTCCTGCTTGCCATAGCCGATACTTCGATGAAGACTGCGGACGGTGTAGGCCTTCACTCTGGGTTGAGCGCACTGATGTGGTGGGGTGTGTTTTATCGGGTCAGTACTTGGTTTTCCTTACTTGTGGTGGTTTTCATGGGCCTAGTTATCACCTCAGGATGTGTCTGAGGCCATGTGGTGTCGGTGGTTTTTGGAGGTTGGTGGTTCTTAAGTCTGCTGGTGGTTGTCGGTTGCTGGTGTTTCCCCTTGTATGGAACAGGCCTGTGTCAGGAAGTTTCGGAATTACTATCCAGATCTCTCTTCCAGAGATAGCTCTTGGAAATAGCGCTGGGATTAGCTGTTGGAATTCTTCTTTTGGGGATCACTGTTTGGACTACCTCCTGGACAATAGGAGAGGATTGCGCTCAGGGAGATTGCTGTTTGGGATTTGTCTTCTGGAGATTGCTGCGGGGATAGCTGTCTGGGCCGTAGCTTTCTCTGTGGTGAGATCGGGGCCTGCATTTATACTAATTGCAGGCCTCTTATCTTCACACCAAATCTGTGCTTGCCATTGTGTTACTGGTGTTTCCTTTGAGGTCAATTGGCCTTCTGATAGTTAAGAATATGTGTGAATGAATATTGATGGATATTGAACGTCTGGCATCTGCATAGATTCCAAGCTGTCTGGGTTTTGTAGCCCAAGGAGTGAAAGAGTTAGTTTGCAGTCTGGTTGATTGTTCTCTTAGAGTTGAGGTATGAATTGGGTTTTCAGGCTGAACAATGGTTCCAAGCAGCCACCATTGTTTCTGTATTTCCCAGTGCTCAGCCCTTTTTTTACTGTAAAAGTTTTGAAAAATCCAGTGTTTTGGCTCAGTATTTTAGATGATGTGGATTTTTGCTCAATCCTACACTCTCCATGCATGTTCTCTGCAGCTGTAACATTGTATTCCTCGCTCGGTTCTATTACCCTAATGCACTTTTCATGGTATGATTTGCTTGTACTGCACACAAAACAAAACCTTTCACTGTACTTAGATACATGTGACAACGATAAAAAATAAGTAAATAAATAGATAAATCAACTATTGGCAAGAACCTAAGTGTTGAAGATTTTGCTCTCGGGTATTTTGCTGTGCCATCCGATGGTGCAAACAGATCTCAGACAGTGAATATGGAATTTTTCTCTTGCTTTATGTAATGCCAGTAGTTTTGTACAAGTCTGACACCTGAGTGATGTAAGAACTACAGCCTGGTACACCTTTGTTTTGAGACAAACACCAAGCTTTTTCCAAAGTTTGTGAGTGAAGCTGAGCTGCCTTTTGCTAGACGATGGTTGACTTTGTGGTCAAGAGAAGTGTTATTGGAGAAGCTACTCCTAAAATAGTAAAATCTCAATGCTGAAGGGGGGTGTATGTCATTGATTGTGACTGGGGTTTCAGAGTACATGGCTGAGATGGGTGATGGGGGCAGGTTGATATGATATTGCAGTCTTCTTTAGATTTATTGTCAGGCCAAGATATCTCGAGGCCAGGAAAAAGTGACCAGAATTGGTAACAGAAAATGCATTCATTACCCTCCCACTATCATTATCCCATTGTAAAACAAGGGAATGAAATGATTATCTTTTCAGGGCAGCCATATTTGTACAGAACCCTTGCACAAGCTTTAGCTTTACTGAGTCAAAAGTCACGGTCAGTTCAACGAACACCATAGAGAACACCTGTAGTCAGTTTGTTGCAATTTTGTACAATTTAATGTGCTCATTGATAATGCCTGCTGTTCTAAGATCTGCGAGAATGTCACACTGAGTACATGGAGTCAATGAACTCAGTGTCAATCTGCTTAAGAATAATGTTTGCAATTTTTATTTCCCTAATGTTGGACAATTTCTGACAATTTCTAAAGATGGAATTGCCTCCTTTCCGTTTGTACAACAGAGTTAAGGAGATGCTCTCATTCTCCTGGAGCACAGCAGAAGGGGCAAGTGAGCCTCCTCATTGCTGATGCCCTCTGGTCTTGAATACTTCAGATGGAATGCCACTAACGCAGAGAAAGCTGCTGAATGGCTTTGTGATTTCTGATTGAGAAGAATCAAGTGCACGAGAAAGCGCCTTGATGGTATCATTGTACACCATGAATTGTAGGTTTTGGAGATTGCTGAAATGCTCCACCACCAAGAAAAATATCTCATAGCTATTTGTAAGGTGCCATCTGTTGAGAGGTTGGGTGTCACCCCATGGGTTTTGGGGCCGTACCTTGATCACAAACCCTCATGTAGAGCCTTCAGGTCGGTTTTATCAGCAGATGCAGGAGACTGGTCTGTTTTTGTTTTCCCAGCATCAGTTACCCCAGGTGTGTTTTAATACCAGACAAGTCAGATTGCAAGAGTAATAACTGACTTGCTGCACCCTAACTTTGACTGTTTTTTAAACTGTGCAGGTCATTAAATGAAAGTGTTCACAAGAGGCTAGTAATGCACTTTGAAAGTGTTTATTAAACAAGGAGAGAAAAAAGATTAAACTACAGTACACCAGACAAAAAGAAAGGTTGGAAGGATTTCATTACAGAAATCAGAAAAGGATTCAAGCTCACACTAGTCTTTTTATCATGGCAAGATCCTTACTAATACCCAAACCTCAGAAAAGAGTCAATTAAAGCAATTTTGTTTTCTGCTACATGAGCAATTTTCAAACTATTTGGTTGCAGTATTAAAGTCCAATGAAACAGTCTCAAAGTTAAGCAATGAAACTTTGCAAAGAAAGGTGGTGGTTTATGATGTACATAAATAGCCATCTCTGTACAGTTATTATCCATGTAGACTTCAGCAAAATTGCTTCAACATCTCAATGCTAAGGTTTCTGTCTCAGTCCAAGGCTGGTATGGCTGCAAACAGCTTCCTTTTGGCGAACTTCTGTACATTCCTTAGAATTTTTTTCCTTCATCTGTTGTGTCTCCCTGAGACACGTCAAAGCAAACTTCAAACTCAACCCATTTTATTTTAATTTCAGAGTAGCTACATGAGTTCCCTGAACCTAATATGCATTGGTCATTAATTTCTTGGTGTACAACACACTGCCTGGTTTTTCTGGATTATTTGATTTTCTCTGCATGTTAACTGACTCCTGTCAGGAGGCAATGGCTCAGTTTTATTTTACATTTAAAAGTACTGCGCTGTTAACTCTCCATTTCTACTGGTCAAAGTTGTAAAACCTTATTAAAATGCTTGTAACCAAAGCAAACTTCCCGACAACACAACAAAGTTCACAAATGAAACTCTATAAATGACTTTCCCTTCTTCATACACACAATACAAAGTATAACATAAACATAAAGTCAGAAAATTGTTCTGAATGCCCCCACCCTCACATTTTTTCCATTAAAATGTTTCATTATCACTATTTCTATTTTGCCTGTATAGATTTTACTCTCATAATAACGACGGATTTAAATCAAATACACAAAGACTTTCCAAAACAAAAGTCAACAAGTCCCAGTTGATCACAATATTTGCGTTGTTCCATATCTACTCTTGATAATGCATCTTCTTTGACATTGTCTCTTTCTGTTAGATGAATGATTTTCAAACTGTTTGGTTGTAGCATTAATCTTCAATGAAATTGTCTCAAAGTTAATGTAATGAAACTTTCTAAGGAAAAGTAATGGATTATGGTGCATATAAATAGCTGTTTCTGTACAGTTATTATGCACATAGACTTCAAAGTGTTGTAGAACTGACACCAAGCTCTTTCTCCAGGGTTGGAAACTTCTGCTGACAAGAACTTAGCTTTCTAGGAAACTAACTGATTGGCCATTCAGTCCCCATCACATCCCTCTGTAATAAAATTGCTCCATGATAACAGATACTGGTATCAACAGCCAGTTTAGATGGCTTAGTCTCACTTAGTGCTGATAAAAACAGTGCAGGAGTTAGTGATCTTTTCAAATTGTCAATGCCATTCTGACAGTCCTCTGTCCATTCAGGTTTTTGTTCATTTTTTTGACAAACTTGTCAAAGGGGTCTCTACAATTCTGAAATTTGGAACAAACTTCTGATATAATCCACTGATGCCTTCCTATCAGAGAGTCTTGTTTTGACTTAGGCCCTGAAAAATCCAAGATTGCCCTTATTTTTACTTTTCCGTCTATTATTTAGCTTTGCCCCTTAGTGTACTTTGGCAAATTTACTTTTTGCCATGTTTATGATTGGTTCTACGCACATACTGTTTCGGTATAGCACTGCAAGTTTATTTTTCTTGTTAATGGTTCAGTTAGAGGGAAGAATTTACATTCTTGATATGTTACTGCTTCCTACAGACATAGAACATTTCCATTAGCACAACATTGGGAGAAATCTTAATGTTTAATTGTTAAGAACAAGGTATTAATTCATGTTTAATCTGTGTTTTGTATTCTGTGTGTTCAAGAAAATTTACTTTTTGTAACCAATGTACTGTTGTGTAACCAATGAAGCGATTCATTCAAATGTGACTTCCAGACTTGGCTGAACACAACCACATAGAGTCATAGGGTTGTACAGCACGGAAACAGACCCTAAGGTCCAACTCACCCATGCTGACCAAATATTCTAAACTGATCTCGTCCCATTTGCCAGCATTTGGCCCATATCTCTCTAAACCCTTCCTGTTCATATACCCATCCAAATGCCGTTTAAATGTTGTAATTGTACCAGCCTCCACCACTTCCTCTGGAAACGTGTTCCATACACAAACGCATCCTCTGTGTGAAAAGTTGCCCTTCAGGTCACTTTTAAATCTTGCCCCTCTCACCTTAAACCTATGCTCTGTACTCCCCTACCCTGGGAAAAAGACCTTGGCTATTCACACTATCCATGTCCCTCATGATTTTATAAACCTTGTTAGGTCAAACCTTCCAAACCCGGCAACATCCTTGTAAATCTTTTCTAAACCTTTCCACATTTAACAACATCTTTCCTAATAGCAGGGACACCGAAATTGAACACAGTATTCTAAAAGTGGCTTCACCAATGTCCTGTAAAGCCATAACATAACAACCCAAGTCCTAAGTTCAATGCACTGACCAATGAAGATCACTAGTATACAATACAGTCACATTGTTGTTCAAATACTTTGTTGGATAATCTTTGAAAAGTTGTTACATTTTACAATCTAAACAGCATAACTTTATGTCAATAAAGTCACTTGGGGGTTACAAAAGCTGATATTGGCTTTATCTGACTGAAACATACCAATATTCCTATAATAAAGTAATATTTGTCATGAACCATGCTGGTCCAATCCTCTCAATGCAGTCTTCCAATCATGGAATTGATATGAATCCTTCTTTGTTATCATGTTAATGTTTTGATAATCTATACATAGACATTCTGACTCAGTTGGAATTGGTAGCACTGCAAGAAGTGAGCACCAGCTACTGTGATTCAGTACAGTAATGTCATTTTCCATCATGAAGTTGATTTCTTCCCTCACTTGGACTATTGTCCTTGGGATAAGTCCGTAAGAATGGTGCTTGATGAGTGACATATTCCTTTGCACTAAACTCATGTACAGCCAAAGTTGGTTTCCTGGTCTATTTACACAAATTAATTTAGAAATTCAGGTGCAGGTTGCTTGGAAACATGGCTGCCACTCATCTGCTGTGCTCCACATTGGTTCATCATCGCCCTCACCTCTTACTAATGATCTGATTATTTATCAACACTCTTGCCTTAAGTGGCAGACATTTACTCTGTCCTGTTGACTGTGGGGCTGCTTTGCTAATTCTGATGTTCTGTAGTTTTGCAAGTAAGCTGGGACTTATTGTAAATCAGAGAATTTGAATTCAGCGGCAATAATATTTACCTTGTGTGTCTCGACTTCTTTATTGCTACGAACAAATCTTTCACCAATCCCTCCTGCTATAAGACTGCTGTTGCTTCAGCCTTTTTTTCAGAGTCACTATCCTTAGGAACTTTCTCTATGGTTATGATACCTATCCTTATCATAAGAAAACCAAAGTCTGAAACCCTATTCGTAATGGTGACTAACTATCATTTCCTGCACTTATCAGGACCATGTCCGCATTCAATCAGTCTTCCTATAACACGCAAATCCCATTTACTATGAATTTTAAAAAAAAAGGTAACACACTTACAAGGATTCATAGGTCCCTTCATATGCTGAGTGCTCTCAGATTGTAAGTATATGAATTTGCATTTATATTACTCCTCTCATGTCCTTGCGACATTCCAAAGTACTTTACAGTTAAAGTCTGTTGCAATATCATCACTCCTGTGGTAATGTAAGAAAAGAGCAGGTAATTTGTACACAATGAGCTATCAGATATTGCAATGGGTTAAATGATTGAATGAAGCTCCTTGAAAGATAAATATTGTCCAGGAAAGCAGGCAAAAAAAACCCAGACTCTTCACTGCAATCAATTGAGACTACATGTCCAAGCCAAAAGCCAGCATTATTGAAATGAAATGTATTTTCTTTCAGCTCTGTTCTGAAGTGTTAGCAAATGCTGTGTTTGTTGTTCAAGGGATGTAGGCCTCACTGGTTGGGCCAGCATTGATTACTCGTCCCTAATTAGCAATTAGAAGGTGGTGATGAGCTGCCTTCTTGAACTGCTGTGGTCTATATATGCACATGGTGCTATTAGGGAGGGAGTTCCAGGATTTTGACCCAGCGACAATGAAGGAATGGCGATATATTTCCAAATCAGGTTGGTAAGTGTCTTGGATTAGACTTGTATGTATCTGCTGCCCTTGCCCTTCTCGATGGAAGTGGTCATGGGTTTGATTGGTAGTTTTGAAAGAGACTTGATAAGTTGCTGTAATTTTGCAGTGCACACATTTACCATTATGTGTAGGTGGAGAGGATGGGAGTACCAGTCACGTGGGCTGCTTTGTCCTTCGGTGAGGCAAGTGGGGAGTATTCCATCATACTACTGACTTGTGCCTTGTCGATGGTGGACAGGCTTTGGGCAGTCAGGAGGTGAGTTACTCGCCGCAGTATTCCCAGCCTCTGGCGCCTCTTGTAGCCACAGTGTTTATAAGGCTAGTCCAGTTCAGTTTCTGGGCAATGGTAACCCTGAGGATGTTGATAGTGGAGGATTCAGTGATGGTAATGCCATTGAATGTCAAGGGATGCTGGTTAGATTGTCTCTCGTTATAAATGATTATTGCCTGGAACTCATGTGATGTGAATGTTATTCACCAGTTGTCAGTCCAAATCTGGATATTGTCCAGATCTTGTTGCATTTGAACATGGACCGTTTCAGTATCTGAGGAGTCACAAATGGTGCAGAACATTGTGTAATCATCAGTGAACATCCCCACTTCTGACCTTGTGATGCAGCAGCTCAAGATGGTTAAGCAGTATGTTAACCAGTAGGAAGCTTTTTTACCCCATGTTTAAATTGATACCATCAGAATTCACAGAGTCTGGAGTCAATGATGAGGACTTCCAGGGCAACTTCTTCTTGACTACATACCACTGCATTGCCACCTCTAGGTCTGCTGGTGATGGCTGGGACATTGTCAGTGAGGTATGATTCTGTGAGTATGTGAGGCGGATGTTTGACTAGTCTGTGAGATAGCTCCCCCAAATTTGGGACTAATCTCCAACTGTTAGTGAGGAGCATTTTTCAGAGTGACAGGGCTGATTTGCTGTTGTTGTTTCGGTGCCTAGGTCAATGTCAGATGGTCTGTCTAGTTTCATTCCTTTTTCTGGATTTCATAAATTCTTGATACAACTGGGTGACTTGCAGGGCGATTTCAGAGGGCATTTAGCAGTTAACCACAGTGCTGTGGCTCTGAAGTCACATGTAGGCCAGGCCAGGTAAGGACGGCAGATTTACTTCCTTAAAGGACATTAGTGAACTTGATGTTTCTTTTTGTGACAGTTGGGTTATGACCACCAATACTGAGCTTAGTGTTTAATTCCAGACATAGGAATTGAATTTAAATTCCATCAGCTGTCAGGTAGGATTCCAATTCATGTCCCCAGAACATGAGGGTCTGTAGTTTACTTATCCAGAAACATTAAAATAATGGCAGTACCCACCACCAACCACCACCGCGCCCCCCCGCCATGCTTTGAACACTGCCCTGAGGAACTCCTGCAGAGATGGCCTGGAACTGAAATGACTGGCCTTCAACAACTACAACCATCTTTCTATGTGTCAGGTATAACTTTAACCAGTGGACAGCTTTCCCCTGATTCTCTTTTTGCTAGGATTCCCTGAAACTACACTTTGGTCAAACATAGACTTGATGTCAAGGGCTGTCACTCTCACCTCACCTCTGGAATTTAGCACCTTTATCAATGTTTGAACCAAGGCTGTAATGAGGTCAGGAGTTGAGTGGCCCTGGCAGAACACAAACTGGGCGTCACTGAGCAGGTTATTGCTGAACAGGAGCTGCTTGATAGCGCTGTTGATGACACCTTCCATCACTTTACTGATGATTGAGAGTAGATGGATGGGGTGGTAATTGGCTGGTTGCCTTTGTCCTGCTTTTTATGTACAGGTCATACCTTGGCAACTTTCCACAGTATCACAGAATCCCTATAATGTGGAAGTAAGCCATTTAGCCCATTGAGTCCACAGAGCCCCTCTGAAGAGTTTCCCACCCAGACCCTCCCCTCTAACCTAGGTCTGTAACCTTGCATTTCCCACAGCCAATGTACTAAGCCTGCACATCCCTGGACACTATGGGCAATTTAGCATGGCCAATCCACCCAGGCTGCACAACTTTGGACTGTGGGAGGAAATTGGAGCACCTGGAAGAAACCCACGCAGACACATGGAGAACATGCAAACTCCACACAGACAGTCACCCAAGGCTAGAGTTGAACCCAGGTCCCTGCCATTGTGAGGCAGCAGTGCTAACCACTGAGCCACTGTGCCGCCCTTGCCAGGTATATGGCAGTGTTGTAATGTACTGGAAGGGCTTGGCGAGCGGAGCAACTAATTGTGAAGCACAGGTCTTCGGTCTTAATGCTGAAAAGTTGTCAAAGCCCATAGCCTTTGCATTATGTATTGAAGCTCTACAATAGAGCTTAACCCAAAAAGATCTAACTCAGAAGCATGGAAGTGACCGAATGACTGCAGCTGGCAATGTTTAACACTGAAAATATCCTTCCTTCCTCCCCATCTTACTGCATTGAAAAGCTTTTGTCTATTCATTCTCTTAGCCTATTGACATCTCCCTTTAGCCATCTGTCAGTTTGTCACTCCTCCTGTTTGGGTGATAGCAAACATTGACATCTATCTTTTATTCCAAACTCCAGATGGTGGGTACTAAGAACTCACTGCTGTGACCTAAGCTGTTCAAGTGCCATCCTTGCAAGTGACAGCAAACCACAGCGAGCCGTTAAATTGTGTGAGGCTGAAATGTATTTCTTTAATAAGGTTTTAGTGCAGGCAAAACATTGACAGGATCAAAACATTTCATCATAAAAATTAAATACACTTTGCTTTTCAAACTAGGCATTAAACTCCCATGTAAAATTCTGACTGACAGCGTTACAAAGAGCTTCGAAACACAGAGGTGGTGATGACAAGACCATCATTCCAAGAAAGATTTGTAAAGAAGGGAATTCTGAAATCAGCCCATTAAAGAGAGAATACAGTTAAGAGGTCACTGATATAGACAGGCAGCCACAATCACACTCTGCCTCTGACTCTGGTTAGTGTCATTGATGTCAGGCAACAACTGTAATTTTACAGAGACAACAAGGTGCAGGGCTGGATGAACACAGCAGGCCAAGCAGCATCATAGGAGCAGAGAGGCTGACGTTTCGGGCCTAGACCCTTCATCAGAAAAGGGGGAGGGGAAGGGGGTTTTGAAATAAATAGGGAGGGAGTGGGAGGCGGATAGAAGAGGGATAGAGGAGAGGATAGGTGGAGAGGAAACAAACAGGTCGAAGAGGCGGGGATGGGGCCAGGAAAGGTGAGTGTAGGTAGGGAGTTAGGAAGGGGATAGGTCAGTCCAGGGAGGACGGACAGGTCAAGGGGGCGGGATGAGGTTGGTCGGTAGGAGATGGAGGTGCGGCTTGGGGTGGGAGGAGGGGATAGGTGGGAGGAAGAACAGGTTAGGGAGGCAGGGACGAGTTGGACTGGTTTTGGGATGCGGTGGGGGGAGGGGAGATTTTGAAACTTGTGAAATCCACATTGATACCATTGGGCTGCAGGGTTCCCAAGCAGAATATGAGTTGCTGTTCCTGCAACCTTCGGGTGGCATCGTTGTGGCACTGCAGGAGGCCCAGGATGGACATGTCGTCTGAGGAATGGGAGGGGGAGTTGAAATGGTTCGCGACTGGGAGGTGCAGTTGTTTGTTGCGAACCGAGCGTAAGTGTTCTGCAAAGCGGTCCCCGAGTCTCCGCTTGGTTTCCCCGATGTAGAGGAAGCCACACCGGGTACAGCGGATGCAGTATACCACATTGGCAGATGTGCAGCATTCAGATGGTGTCAGATCTCTCAGGAGTGGAAACGCACATAGCCGTGATCTTTCCTTCACATTTGTGAGTTGAGTACTGTGTCACTACATCTTCCATAATCTGCTCTGATGGTCATAGTCAGTTTTGGTGATGGTAAAGAAACCTATTTGTTTTATATTGGCTGTAAATCGATATTGCTCCCTGCACAGTGGGAGATTTGGCCAAAGTAGCCGAAGCTGTGAGTGTCTGCATATCCACTATCCCTGAGGCTGTGTGCCCTTTAACAGTAAGTAAGGCACTTCAACTCCTTAAGGACTTGTAACTCTCCATTACTTACATCTGGGCAGAGTAAATTATTAAATGCAATACAATACAAGAGAGGTACTGTGGATGTTGGAGATCTGAAATAAAAACAGAAATTGCTGCAAAACCTTTCTTTCCCATTTGTGCATTTAAGTGCCTGCTTTTGTCAAAAAGTTTGTGTGCATGCTGTTTAGGGTTTGTCATGAAATTGGTGAAAGATTGAAGGGAAGGATTGTTTTGATGTTTCACGAGCCATTAGTTTGTTATTTCTTTGGATCTCCCTTATCAGAATCAACCTTATTGTTGAAGATGTAAAGTATGGATCAAAACGGCTTCAAAACATGACTTCAGGTGCAGTCCTAGTGCATAGGGAGACACTCCTTCCCCTCACTCCTCAGGTAAATAAGATAGGGATATGAGAGCACAGCTTCCAAGAATCTTGGGGTATTGCCCAAAGGATTCCAGTGATAATCCACATTACAGTGCTCAGGCAGACACCAGCAAGTCAGGGTTGGCTCCTACTGGATGGAAAGATTGCAATTTTCCTGCAAACCACTCCTGCAGCTAGAAACAAAGAGGCCATTCAGCCTTTTATCCTAGGAATCAGTCAAATGAATCTCTGTTAATTGAGTCTAATGCAGTCTTTTTGAAATAAGAAGGGTTCAGACAGTACTCTGGATAGGGAATCACTAACGCTCTGTACAACTATGTTATGTTGAGGTTGTACAGGACATTGGTGAGGGCTCTTCTGGAGTACTGTGTCCAGTTCTGGTGTCTTTGTTATAGGAAGGATATTATTAAGCTGGAGAGGCAGAGAAGAGATTTACCAGGATGTTGCTGGGAATGGAGGGTTTGTGTTATAAGAACAGGCTGAATAGGCTGGGACTTTTTTCACTGGACTGTAGGAAGTTCAGAGATGACCTTACAGATGTTTATAAACTAATAAGGAATGTAGATAAAGTGAATGACAGGTGTTTCTTTCCCTAGGGAGGGGGATTTCAAGATTGGGGTATATTTTTAAGATGAGAGGTGAAAGATTTAAAAAAGACATGAGGACCATTTTTTTTTACACAGAGGGTGGTTTGTATGTGGAATGAACTTCCTGAGGAAATGGTGGATGCAGGTACAGTTACAATGTTTAAAAGACATTTAGATAAGTTCATGGATAAGAAATGTTTGGAGGGATATGGACCAGGAACAGGCAAGTGGGACTAGTTTAGTTTGGGATTATGGTTGGCATGGACTGGTTGGACCGAAGGGTCTGTTTCCGTGCTGTATGACTCTATGTCTCTATGCCTATCAAAGCATCACCAGGAATCTTGCCAACATAATGACTGAACATTCACCAGTGATGTCCTGGTCTTCAGAGCAACAGCTTATGTCCCAATGACAATACGGAGTAACAGCAGAGGAAGATGGATTGGACGGGTAAAGAGGCACAGCCTATTTAACACACACAATATATAGAGAGAAGAAGGCAAAGGAATTTGCTGGGCTGTGGGATTACTTTGTCACCAATGGCAGAGACTCCACTCTCTTGGGGTTTGCTGAAGCGGGGGAGGGGTGGGGGTCAGAGGTGACTGCGAAGCAGAAGCCATAGATGAATGTGGATTGATGCAAATTACAAAGCCCAGAGTCAGGTAACCATAGAAACCCCTCCCTCCCCAATGTTTCATCAAGATCTGCATAGCAACTGAACTCTCATGTAACAATGCTTCTCTGGAGGCCCCCTTTTTGAAGTAAAATTGCACTGTGTGGGGTTAAGTATAAGATGCTATTAAAATTGTACCACACTCAGGGATTGGATTCAGGGTACAAGTGAGCCTGGATCCTAGAGAAATGTTAAACTCTTCAGCAGAGGCTGATAACAAGCTGACTCACTAATGGATGATACACTTATACTATGCGAGAACATTCAACTAAGGATTTAAAACTTAATGAACTAAAGGTATGGCCAATCAATGAATTGATCTCCACTTTTTAATTTGTCCCACTGGGTCTTTACTTTTTCTTGGTGGTGGTAAAAAACTTGTTTGTTTTACATTGGCTCTAGGTCAATATTGCACCCTGCACAGTGGGATACTAGGCCAGAGTACTTGAAGATGTGTGTGTCTGGATATCCACTGTCCCTGAGGCTGTGTGCCCTTTATCACTAAGTAAGGCACTTCAACTCCTCAAGGGCGTGTAACTTTATTTATACCTGGATAGAGTAGATCATCAAATGTGATACAGTACAAATGAAGCACTGTGGATGCTGGAGATCTGAAATAAAAACAGAAAGTGCTGCAGAAGTTCTGGCAGCATCTGTGGCAAGACAGATGGAGTATTTCAAATCCAACTGAAAACAAAAAATGCTGGAGCTCACAATGGATCAGGCAGCACCCAGGAGAGAAAGCAAGCTCATGTTTTGAGTCTAGATGAGATGAGTCATAGAGATGTACAGATGGAAATAAACCCTTCAGTCCAACTTGTCCATGCCAACCAGAAATCCTAAATAAATCTAGTGCCATTTGCCAGTGTTTGACCCATATCCCTCTAAATCCTTCCAATTCATACATCCATCTAGATGCCGTTTACATGTTGTAATTGTATCAGCCTCCAACATCTCCTCTGGCAGCTCATTCCATACATGCACCACCCGCTGCATGAAAAAGTTGCCCCTTAGATCCCTTTTAAATCTTTCCCCTCTCACCTTAAACGTATGGCCTCTAGTTTTGCACTCCACCAACCCAGGGAAAAGACCTAATCTATTTACCCCTAGGGACTGTCAGAACTCTCATTTCTGAAATTTTGTTTTTCCTGAAGTCCACTGAGATCATGGCCTAATATTGGAGACTTCCCTTTTCAGCTCTAACTTTTGAATTCTGCTCTAAGTTCAGATCCTGACTTTGAATCTATTGTCATCAATGTGTATGATCTAAGGTGCAATCTGCCAATACTCTACATTGAGATGTCAGTCTGTAGTAAGCCGGGCTGTGGTGTCTCTACATCCACCATCTCTGAAGCTGCTGTTCCTTATTATGAACACTCCCCTCTTTCTATCAGTATGTAGTGGCCTACCAAATACAGCTCTCTAGTGTAGTGGCTTGTTATACTGCCTAGACCTGGTTAGTACTGGAACTACACAAACAAAATTCTTCACCCATCTCTTCAAGCATTTAAGTACGAATTCCTGGATAGCTGATGATTAGAGTTATCAAACCTTAGAGCACACAGAAGATCACTCTCCCCCTTCCAATCATACTTGAAAAGACGGTCCTTTTCTATTGCAGTTTACCAATACCTCCGAAGATTTAAGTGAAATGATTTTCATGAAATGTGAGAATCGCTTGCTGGGCCAACATTTATTGACAATTCCAAGTTGCCTTTGAGAAGGTCCAGGTGAACTGCTTTCTTAAACCACTACAGTCTGTGTGGTGCATATGTACCCACAGTCTGTTAGAGGGAGGTCCAGGATTTTAACCAGCAATAGTTAAGGTACAGAAACATAGCTTCAAGATAGGGTGGTATGTGGCTTGGCGCAGAACTGTGGGTTGTGGTGTTTCATTGTACCTTCTGGAAGGTAGAGGCCACAGGTTTAGAAGGTGCTGTCTTAGGAGCCTTGGTGAATTACTGCAGTGTGTCTTGTAGATTGTACATACTGCTGTTACTGAATGTCAATGGTGGATGGAGTAGATGTTTGTAGATGTGTTGCCAATTAAGTGGGCTGCTTTGATCTGGATGGTGTTGAGCTTCTTAAGTATTTTCGGAACTGCACCAATCCAGGCAAGTGGGAAATATTCCATCGTATTCCTAACATGTACTTTGCAGGTGGTGAACAGGATTTGGGAAGACAGGAGTGAGGGTGAAAGGGGGATAAGTTTGTCACCTCAGAATTCCTAGCCTTGTAGCCACAATATGTTTATAGCTAGTTCAGTTCAGTTTCTGGTCAATGGTAACCGCCAGGATGTTGATAGTGGGGCATTCAGTGATGGTAACGCCATTGAATATCAAGGGGATGATAGTTAGATTCTCTCTTGTTAGAGATGGCCATTGCCTAGCACTTGTGTAGCACAAACGTTGCTTGTAACGTGTCAGCCTGAATTTGGATGTTGCTCAGGTTTTACAACACATAGGGGAGAACTGCTTCAGCAGCTAGTGATGGTTGGAATTATTTCCTTTTCAAGTGTACAGTAAGTTACCTTGTGAAAGTCAACATTGACATGTTGCAACCACTCATTTAAGCAGTGCATTCTAGTGTACAATAACTTACATTGTTAAAAATGATCACTCATTACTTTTGGGGAGATCAATACTTTTAGTGCTTTTGCCAATACAGCAAGGTTTGTACCCAGCTGATATATCCCTTCTTTCTTTCTTCCTCAGCATGTTAAATCCCTGATGTCGGATTGGCCTCCACTGACTACAGTCAACTCCCAAGGTCCTACTAAATAGTTTCCTTCATGTGAGTTTCCTCAGTGAGTATGAGAAGGCCAATTAATCTCTGGAAGAGTGTCATCAAGCAATGTGCAAACATTTAGTGGGATCATCAGCTGTTGAATAGGATCAGAAATGCTTTGTGTCCAGTTGGCAACCTGCATCTCATTGAGACCATATCAGGGACATTTCTTGGCCTTAGAGATATAACTATTCACTCAGGATTTATTTGTAAAATTCTAAACACATGAAGAGGTTCCTATTTTCACAATGGAATATACAATGTCTTATTTTCAAATCAATTGTTCAGATTTGTTTTAGTCATGAAGAGGTCATTTTTCAAACTTGGCAGCTACGTACAGGCTACTGAGCCTGGGGCTTTTCCACTTCCATCTGCTATATTTTCCTTTATCATTTCTCTTTTTCTTCTTACTTCTACTTTTTATTTCAGGTAATTTTTCTTACCTTTTCACCTTGGTTGCAGCGGCATTGGTGAAAGAGGGCCCCGTGAGGAACAGCGGACAAAGATGGCGGCATAGGCCCAGGGAGCAATGAGGCCGAGTGAATGTTGAGGGGAGGAGTCTGGCGGCAGCGGCAGCGGCAGCAAAACCAAGATGAGGTAGATGCAACTCCACCCCAGCCTGAGGTCTCCTGGCGAGCGAAGGGCAGGTACTAGTCTTAATCCCCCGGTCCAGACTGGCAGGCTAAGCCGAGATTCCAGGCCTGCAGCTAGGCCCCGGTGCCTGCTGACGGAGGTGGCAACGGTGGTGAGTTTGGTGCCAATGCAGGACCCTGCAGCACCGGTGAGGTTGGCCCAGCATGAACTCATGGTGGCAGTGGCAATGGTGGTGGTGAGATAGCACCGGAGAGTGGAAACTCTTTGTTCCAGCGACAGTGGCGTGGTTACAGCAGTGTCGTCGGTTTAGCAGCAGAAACTTGAGGCACTGGGGTGGAGGTGCCTGGATCCAGGCCCACGGCTGAACTGGAAGCAGGAGCTGTTTCATAGACCTGCTAACTTTATAATGAAAGAACCACAAGATGAACTTGTTGTTTCATTTTCTGGCTCTATATTCAGTGTTTTGGTCTATTTTCTATGTTTCAAAATGGCGCCAGAGACTGGGGACACCAAACAACACTTGTCACTGTACTTGTTATAAATACATGTGACAATAAATCAAATCAAAATTTCTACAATGGGCCTACATTGGTTCTTCCAACCAAAATGGATAAACACACATTTATCCATGTTGCACTTCATCTGCCATTTTTTTAGTCCATTCACCCAACCTATCCATATCCACCTGGAATTTTTTTATTTCTACATTGCAACTTACAGTCCCAACTATTTTAGTGACATCAAAATATTTGATTACAGTATCTTCCATCCATGCATCCAAACCATTCATATAGATTGAAACCAAATCCTGTGTCCCAATTTATCCCACCTCTCTGCTTTCTGTTGTATCTATATTGTGTCTTTTACATTAAAAAAAACACAATATGGTGGCAGATAACCAAACCCTTGTTCAGGTTTTATGGAGAACGTTGAAAGATGAGAGAGAGAGGTAAAGAGGTGGAGATGTTTAGGGATGGGATTCCAGATCTTTGGGCCTAGGCAGCTGAAGCATAGCCTCCAATGGTGGAGTGATTTAAAACACCAATGACTGAGAGGCCATGGTTTGCAAAGCGCAAATATCGCCGAGGGGAGAGCAGCAAGGTGGCAAGAGTTAGACGATGGGAGGGAGCCTGAGGTTCACCTCCTCTGATGCCTGTAACAGTGACCATCTAACAGTAAAGGCCCTGACCATCAGTAATCAGACCTGGGACTCACTAGCTATGGCTGGTGCCAAGCCAAGGAAATGTCAGGGATAGAAGAGCATGATGGAACACTGGCAACCCTTATCCTCTTGACACGTGCCAATGTCACTCAGTCATGATGTTATCAGGTGCCATACCATCAGATTGAAATTGGTTTCATCAAGTGAAAACAAATTCAAAAGAGAACCAGTGTGTGTGCTGGATACCTGAAATAACAGGGCAGCTTCTGCAGCAGGAGGCTTACTGAGCTGAAAGGTTTTTACCTTATCCAATGCCTTCTGGAGGTCCAGATATACTACATCTATAGGATCCCCATTATCCACTTTGCTTGTTACATCTTTGAAGAACTCTAGCAAATTAATCAAACACATGAAACCACATAACTCTCCTTCATAAAACCACACTGACTATGTTCGATTGCATTTGATTTTCCAAATGTCCTGTTATTACTTCCTTACTAATGGATTCTAACAATTTCCCAATGACAGATGTTAAACTAACTGCACTTTAGTTTCTTTTTCTGCCTGCCTGCCTTTTTGAGTAAAGGTATTACTTTAAAATTTTCCCACCCCACTGGAAGCTTCCCTGTAACTAGAGAACTTTGGAATATTACAACTCATAAGTCCACTCTCTCTGCTGTCACTTCCTTTGAGATTCCAGGATGTAGGCCATCAGGCCCTAGGAACCTGTCTGTCTTTAATCGCAGTTGTTTGCTCAGTACTTTTTCCCTAGTGATAATGAGGGTTCTAGGTTTCTCCTGTTCTGCAAACTCTGCATTACCCATTACAATTAAGATGTCATCCACAGTGAAAACTGAAGCAAAATTATTGACTATTAACACCACACACTTTAGATACTCACTTCCATTTCATTGATTGATTGATGTATTGTCACATGTACCAAAATACAGTGAAAAGCTTTGTTTACGAGCGGTACAGGCAGATCACAGCAAGTAAAGGATGTACAGATCAAAAAGACTCTGCACCATCCAGCTCTTCAGTGCATCTCTATTAGATATATTACACCCTGTCCTATCTCTGTACTTGGATGTAACATTGCATTTCAGTCCACCTGTATTAGGGATGCTACACTCGGCCGATCCCTGATCCTAGGTGTATTACGGTATTATAGTTCCCCCCCCAACAATTAAATGTACTACACTCTCCCCAACCGTCATCCTGGGTGTATTATGATATTACAGTGTGGCCCTCTATTAATGTATTACACTTTCCCCCAGCCCTGCTCCTGCGTGTATTATGGTATTACAGTGTGCCCCTCTATTAATTGTATTACACTCTACCCAAGCCCTCATCCTGGGTGTGTTATGGTATTACAGTGTGCCGCTCTATTAATTGTATTACACCTTCCCCCAGCTCTGCTCCTGGGTGTAATATGGTATTAGAGTGCTCCTCTATCACGTGTATAACACTTTCTTCCAAGCCCTGCTCCTGTGTGTATTAGGTATTACAGTGTGCCCCTCTATTACATGTATTACACTCTCCTAAGCCTCTGCTCCTGTTGTGTATTACGATATTACAGTGTGCCCCTCTATTAAATGTATTACACTGTCCCCCAGCCCTGCTTCTGGGTGTATTGTGGTATTACAGTGTGCCCCTCTATTATATGTATTACACATTCCCCCAAGCCCTGCTCCTGGATGTATTACGGTATTACAGTGTGCCCCCTATTATATATATTACACACTCCTCCAAGCCTTGCTGCTGGGTGTATTACGGTATTAACAGTGTTGCCTTGTATGGATGAGAGTTTCCCAGCTCCAGCTCGTTGTCTGTGTGTTTCGCACTGTGATGTGTTCTTGTTTTGGGACCACAATTAAATAGCCAGCTAGCGGGGTGTCACCAAACTGGGAACTGCCCTGGTGCATGTCCGTGCTAAGGCTCTCCGAGGCGAGGGAACTCCAAACTCCGAAAATTGCGACAATCGTGGACTCGCCGCTGAACGCAACTCAAGCAAACTGCTGGTAACTTTTCTCCTGTACATACAGCTATCGCCAGTATAAAGTGCATGTGATCGATCCAGGATTCAGTGTGCCTGATGCTGGATACTGACTGGCTCCAGAATCCAGAAGAAACAGTGTGCAGGGTTTGGGGGAAGGTCGGGAAATGGGAACGTTAAAATGTTCACAGTTAGATACTGCACAGACAATGGATCAAATGGTCTTCGGCTTCATCACAGCAATTCTTTGACCCTGACACTGGCTGACACTGGGCAGTCTGACTGACATCGAGATTCGATCACAATCCTTGACACAGTATGAATATGGACAGTGGGCATAAGACTGTACATTGGACACTGTTAAATCATGTTGGACTGGATGCTGGACGCTTCAGGAAACTAGGATACTTTGAGACAGGGATACTGTGTGAGACTGAGATACTGTGTGAGACTGAGATACTGTGGGAGACTGCGATACTGTGTGTGACAGGGATACTGTGAGAGACTGGGATATTGTGTCAGGCTGAGAAACTGTGAGAGACAGGGATACTGTGTGAGACTGGCATACTGTGAGAGTGTGACACCGTGAGATTGGGATACTGTGTGAGACGGAGAAGCTGTGAGACTTGGATATTGGACACAACTTGAAACTATTGCCTCCTAGACAAAGGGTGAGGCAGTGTGGTAAGTATATTTATACACTTGTGCTGTTGAGTTGGATTGTTGAATTATAGGTGTGAAACGATTTGCCCCAATGCTGAAGAAATCTGAGTTGTTTTACTGGCGAATTGTGAGTTGAGCCTGAACAGCTAGAATTTGAGTTATTTGCTGTCTGAGTTTAAGAAACATCAGCCTGCCTTATAGTGAGTCCCACAGTGTAAGGAATGCAGGCTTTTAGCTGAGTGCAGTTGGGACAGTGTAAATGCTGGGGTGAGTCTAGTCAGGGCTTTCTGTCTTGTCCAAGTTCCCAGCTGGGACTGGACACTTTGTTGCTGGGTCTGCTATCTCTCAGTGATGTGTTGAATTTTCAGGTCTTAGTCAGCCTCTTTCTGTTCCTATCAGTAACGGCTTCAAAGATACAAGTACAAGTTCTGGGAATCTGCATGAAAAACACTGCAGATATTCAGCAGGTTCACTTATGGCTGGAGAAAGTAAGAGAGCAATTCAGCTTTTTGGGTTAGGCTCTGTCACCAAGCCTGACTTCCCGATAGATGAAACCTCTCCTTGTTTATCTTGCTTTTGCTTATTAACCTGCCCAGTCCAATTGATGCCCAGACATTTACTCAGCTTTGAGTAATGGTATTTAACTGATGTTATTCCATATTTCCCAAGTCATACTATCTGTAATGAACTTTGACACAAACGTAATATGTATGAAAATTTGGTGATATCTTTAAAAGATTTGTGGACTCTGCGTTTCATTTTAGAAAATGACTTTTAAGGATTTGTGTAAAGGGATCAATTGAAGTTTTCACTAAATAGAAGGAATATTGGACTACATGGTCTGATGGCCCTTAACCTGGAAGCAGTAGTAACCGGAAGTTAACATATAAAAGCTATGTGACCAGGTGCAAAGGGGAGCTATTCCTAAGGAGTTTAATTAATTTAAATTCAGCTCGTCAGCAATGCAGAATCTTTAGTGCATACATTCAAATCTTCACTTATTTTTAGGGATGAATGAGGAATTAAAAAGGCCATTCGCTAGGCCTTGGATTCCCATTTCCTGTCCTGAGGATTGTCTTGCAGGAACACACTGGCCGCGTTAAAGCAGCAGCCTGGTTTCTGCCCATTGAAGGGAGCATCCTCAGTGCTTTCTGCACAAAGCCCAGTCTCTAGGACAAACCGATTCAGAAAACCACTTTAAAGCTGCTTCTTATAGCTGTATTGGGCAATGTCATAATATTTAGTTTTCAGCCAGATGATCATTTTAAAAGTTTCTGAGGCACTGAATATCATAGCAGTGTTGTACAGGACTGAAAGATCCCAGACTTGGATCCTTTGTTTGATTAAAGTTTGGTGATTTGTGGTTTGAGTGTGAGGGAACAATGAACACAAAAGATTGAATTTGCCAAGCACCCGTCCCCCGCAAGAATTATCAACAAAATGTCATTCTTCACAAATCAGAATATGAATTAACTGACAAAATCTGCTTCAAACAAAGACTACAGTATACTTTTCATAGTTTCATACTTTTACAGTCAATGAGTAAATGTCCTACATAACCATATGCGCACCCATCACTCACTCCAGACAAATGGCAGCTCATATGGTTCCAGAGTTTTCTAAAGTTAGGTACGATCTCTTACTTTCCCACTCAGTGGATTTTAGATTTAGATTTAGATTTGTCCATGAATTGTCTTCATCTGAAGCTTTATTCCATCCAAAACACCCCAGAAACAGTCATCACCTCGCGGGCACACAGCTGTAAAACCTCCTTAAGAACTGCTTTCCTTTGGGCCTGGTCTCACAGCTTTTATGTGTTAACTTCCTGTTGGTATTGCTTCCAGGTTAAGAGCCATCAGATCACATGGTCCAATATTCACTCTTATTGGTGAAAATTCCAATTGATCCCTTTACCATTGGCACACATTCTTAGAAGTCATTTTCTAAAACCAAATACAGAATCCACCAACCTTTGAAAGATATTACCAAATTTTGATACTGTACTGCGTTTGTGTCAAAGTTCATCATAGATGGTATGGTTTGGGAAGGACAGAATACTATTGGATGGGGATGGTTTAGGGTGGAAGGGGCAGGTAAGATGATGGAATTAGGTAAGTCTATTAATTTTGTGGGACTATGCTAACAGTGTAGAAGTTAAAGCTCGATATTCAATGCCAAGCTAATGTTATGTCCATATTTCTGGGTGCCCTGCTATTTAAGAAGCTCCAGTAGAGCTCCAGTCTGTCTGACAGTGAGTACAGTGGACTTCTCTTGAACAGGCTTTCAGTTTACCAGTCCCATGGGTGTTGTAAGAGAGGCCAAAGGCATCAAATGATCAGTTTGTAATGCCTCCTTGCAGCTAGTAAGAACAGTGAGGGTTTCCTGACCAGCAAGAACCATGCGGTCAGTGTAGCGAGAGAGAAACTCATCAGGTCTGGCAGCATCATCACAGAGACAGAGAAAGAGCGAGACAGAGTTAACATTGCAGTGTCTTTTCTGAAGTAATCACACCAGAATCAAAACATTAGCTGTGTTTTTCTCTCTCCACAGACGCTACCAGACTGGCTGAATTTCTCCAGCAGTTTGTCTTTTTATTGCATATTTCCGGCAACTGCAGTACTTTTTCTTATTGAATGGTGCACTGGGAGTGTGATTTCCACTGAGGCAATTTATGGCTTTAAGTTCCACTCTAGAGAGTTGAGCACAGCTTCTACATTGACACTTCAGTGTTACATTGAGGAACATTACATTTAAACAGATTGTCCTCTAATATTCACTGAGCTCCTTGAATTACCCTCCTGTCAACAAATTGGTTGCAGTGATTCCTATCTCTGACAATGACTGCACGCCAAGTGTACTGCAGGCTAGAAATTGCATCTTCCGAATATTGTGGAAATTGCTATATGAATGCAAGGTCTTTCTTGTTGTACTCCCAGGATTTGATCTCGATTGCCTGATCAAACACTTCAGGGTGTGCGGGATCAGTGTGATGATACTGTGGCTTTAAGAGGTCCATTTTGTCCTTTTTTTTAAGGAGACATTTTAAGGCAGAGGTCCTGAGATGTCTATTGAAAAGTCTTGAAGTAAACAGCTTATGAGGCCTTGGAATTTTCTTTAAAGTTTGAACAATAGAAGCAGCCTGAATGGGTGGGGTCAAGCTCCCACAGAACCAGAATTTTTGATTTCTTAGTTTTTCAATAACAGTTGATGCTTGGTCTAAGATAACAGGGTGTAGAGCTGGATGAACACAGCAGGCCAAGCAGCATCAGAGGAGCAGGAAAGCTATCGTTT
>NC_063348.1:13929341-13953375 GCF_021869965.1 Rhincodon typus
TTCCTGCTCCTCTGATGCTGCTTGGCCTGCTGTGTTTATCCAGCTCTACACCTTGTTATCTCAGATTCTCCAGCATCAGCAGTTCCTACTATCCCTGTGATTGTAGGTTGTGTCTGTGTGGAACCTCACACATACCTATGTTCCTGTTAGATCCGTCATCAGAGACACGCTGTGGGCCATCAAACTGTGTTTTGATGACAATGTCTAAATGAACAGGGCAGTTACTGACTTTCCACTATTCTGTGCTGGGGGCTGGTTTGAAAAGGAGAGCCAATATCTGAGTGTTTCAGGTGGGAAGGACAGGGTACTCGGAATAATCCGGGGGAGGCTACACGGTGGTGTGGGATCGAGACTGACAGCAACATATAACCAGCAGAGAGAGAGAGTTGGAGGGAGGGGAAAGAGAGAGAGAGAGCGGGGGTTAAAGAGAGAGAGAGGGAGAGAGAG
This sequence comes from Rhincodon typus, assembly GCF_021869965.1. Lineage (NCBI taxonomy): Eukaryota > Metazoa > Chordata > Chondrichthyes > Orectolobiformes > Rhincodontidae > Rhincodon > Rhincodon typus. The sequence goes on from NC_063348.1 coordinate 13,929,789, forward strand.
AAAGAGAGTGAAGGGGAAAGAGAGAGTGTGGGAGAGAGAGAGGGGGAGAGAGAGAATACGGGACAGAGTGTGAGGGAGAGAAAGTGAGGCAGTATGTGTGTGTGAGAGAGAGTGTGAGACTGAGTGAGAGTATCTCACATACAGTCCCCAGAAGGGTAGGGGGTTTTAGTTGTGACGGGCAGCATGTCGGTGCAGGCTTGGAGGGCTAAAGGGCCTGTTCCTGTACTGTAATTTTCTTTGTTCTTTGTTCTATCTGTGAGAGAGACTGAGTGCAGGAGAGAGCGTGAGAAAGAAAAAAAGCAAGTGAAAGAGAGGGAGCAACTAAGAGAGAGTGAAGGGAGGAGAGAAGGAGTGAGTGTGATAATGAGTATGAAGGAATGAGAAAGCAAGTGAGAGAGACAGTGAGTGAGGGAGTGAATGAAAAAGTGTGAGAGTGAGAGTGCAAGGGGGCCAGAAAGTGAATGAACGAGAGGGTGTAAGTGATACAGAGAGCAAGGCAGTAAAAGAGAGGGCGAGAGTGCAGCTCCCTGGCTGTTTGTTGCCAGGTGTAGTCTTGTGTCCTGCCCTCCTGCTGTCCCTCCTCCCCTCTCAGTCTGTACACATACACTGAACCTGTTGTGGCACAGTGCTGTGAGCAGTTTATCAGAAGTAACAGTGAAATGTTGATGCCCAGTCAGTGTCCTCCCTGTAGGAGAGTTTGTAGTTTTAGATGGGGAGGCAGCCTCAGCCGTGCTTGGTCAGAGGTGTTTCAGTGAACGGAGTAATCAGTGAGTTATAACTGGGCCTTATTGTGCATTAGGCTAGGCTTACAGCATTAGCAATGGTCCCTTCCCGCTCCTGTCTGACTGCTACGACATTGGAAACTGCTCAATTCAAATAGCAGGCTGCAATTCTCCAGCTATTAATCCCCACACCAGGATTACCAATCGTTACCATTGGTGGGCTCAGGTAGATACTTGCTAAACAAGGGGGAGATGGTTATTAGGGGTAGGTAGGCAGGTATGTAGAATATTTCGATCAGCCGGGATCTTATTAAATAGTAGGGCAGGCTCAAGAGAGTGAGTTTCCTATTTTTATAGAGATGTAGAATTATAAAGCACGGAAACAGACCCTTTGGTCCAACTTGTCCATGCCAACCAGATACCCTAAATTAACCTAGTCCCAATTGCCAGCATTTGGCCCGTATCATTCTAAGCCTTTCCTATTCACTTACCCATCCAGATGTCTTTTAAATGTTGTAATTGTACGAGCCTCTGTCACTTCCACTGGCACTTGTTCCATACACACACCACCCTCTATGTGGAAAAAGCTGCCCCTTAGGTCACTTTTATATCCTTCCCCTCCCACCTTAAACCTATGCCCTCTGGTTTTGGACTCCCCTACCCCAGGTAAAAGGCCTTGGTTATTCACCCTATCTGTGTCTGTCATGATTTTATAAACCTCAATAAGGTCATCCCTTAGCCTCTACATAGGCTGCAGGGAATGTAGCAGCAGCCTATTCATCCCCTCCCTGTAGTTCAAACCCTCCAACCCCAGCAACAATGTTTGCATGTTAACTGTTCAGTGTTAATTAGTAGCTGCCTCTCAACAGCGTGTGATAGTGTTTGTCTGAAATGTTGTCTAGATTCACTCAGTAGTGCGGGTCAACAGTATCTCATGGAGTTTGAAAGATCTACTTGTTTTAAATTGGGGGTAACAGCAGATTGAGGTCATTGAAGAGAGTGGTGATTCTGTGCAAAATAGCTGGAGTAAGCTATATTATCAGTATTGATATCCTCTCCACTGAGAGACCTCTGCTGAAAGTAAGCTTTCCATGAAAAGGACACATATAAAACTGGATGGAGAGCATGATAAAGCAATTGTGTTTGGAATCTCAGTGGGTCTACAGTTTCCTAATCAGGATATTATTGTATCTCCTTAACAAAACCTAATGGTTCTGATCACAACATTGGAGAGAACGGCATCAAGTGATAAGAATCATAGAGAAAATACAATTGTCTTGAAGCCACAGAGATAACTTGCTCACCCTTCCTCAGGGCCTGCTGAAGGGTGCAGGAAGATTGATGAGGAGTGTATGACGCTCATTGAAGAGGCTAGTGCAAAATGTCGAAGATATAACAAAGATCAGAGGACACTGCAGTGTCTATTGTAAACCTTTCATTGCTATCTGACTTTAATGCCATGGATCTTAAGAAATGGGACCAAAACAGAAATATTTACAGTCTGGGTTTGTTAACCCTTTTGTAGACACGACAACTAGATCAGAACTTTCTATATTAATTTGCGAAACAGACAAAGGGATGATTCCAGATAAAGTGATGGAGCAATGGATAGGGACTGAACTAGGAGCATCAGCTGAGTTTCTGATTGATAATGGAGGGAAATTTGCTGATGCCAAGTTCAGAGACATGTCCACTAAAGTAGTCAAGAATACCACAGCAGAAAGGCCCAACAGCAATGCAGTGTATGAAAAGAATCACTGTCAATGAACTGCTCTGGAAACTCCTGTCTGTAAATTGCCAACTGCACTAACATGGGCAGTTCATGCAAAGAATCAGATGGCTTTTTGGATATACCCCCTATCAAATGGCCAATGGATGGAAATGCAATCTACTTCTATGCTGGTTAATAGTTCCCCTCATACTATGGGGATTGCGATTAGTTGCCGTTTTCAGTATGATTCTTTTTTAACTTACAGGGAAAAGGGCTTTGATCAAGGCTGAAATCCTGCAGACATTTTTTGTGAGCTCTAAGGCATCATTTGAGAGTATCTGAGATAGACTTTAATTGTGGGGAATTGTTGGGTTATTAACGTAGAAAGAGGAAAGATCCTGGTAATGAAGTACAGAAAGATAGTGGTTACATGACTTGAAATTCAAGCTTTTAATGCTCAATCCTCATGATTAGTCAGAAAATTTGATATTAATAAGATTGAAGTGAAATTCCTTAGTAAGAATATTAATCAGATTGGAAGTCTAGCTTCAGGGACTTTGAAATATATTGGTTTATGGACTGGAGGGGGTCTGGAGTGACTTTAAATTATCAGTCCTGTTTACTGTGTTACTCCAGTCCAGGGTAATTATGCTAAGTCACCGTTGAAAGATAATATTACATCTAAAGACAGCACAGTGCTATTGAGGCTTGGCTGGTGACTTGAATTAGTTACCGACTCAGACAAGACCAGAAGCTCATTTTGATATATTCGAACTAAGGGCTGTAGTGAAACTCTGCAAGGTTGCAGATGCCTTGAGGGCAAATGCATTCCCAGTTTTCATCTCTATTTGGCCTCTGCCTTCCATGAAGAATATGAACCTAATTGTTCTTTGTGATGCTAACTTGCCAGACAGCTATTCGAATGCAGTTGCTTTCATCATCGTGTGAAAACGGGAAGCATTTTCCTTTTGCCCTGGGAAGCTTCGAGTTGTTAATCCTTTGCAATAAAGACAACGAACCATTTGCCAGAATGCATATGTTCTGTCCGCAAAAAAGACCCTGAGCTTCCAGTTGCCTGCCACTTCAACACACCACCCTGTTCTCCGGCCAACATCTCTGACTTGGGCCTGCTGCAGTGAAGCTCAGCACAAGCTGGAAGAACAACACCTCATTTTCCTTTTGGGAACCCTGCAGCCTTCAGGAGTCAAAATTGAGTTCAATAACTGTAGAACCTGAACCTTCTTCCACCTACTTTACCCACGCTGCACCCTGCTCCTTCCACCACACAAGCACACAAGACACAGGCTGTGCACAGCCATCCCTTTTTCAGCTATTCGGCATCCCTGATCAGTTCTTCTCCTTCCCCGGCTTGCTATAATTCATCTCTTTGTTTGCCCAACTGCCTTTCTCTCTCTGGGCTCCATTTCCACCTCTCTACTCACTCCTTCCCTCTCCATCACTTCTTGTCTTCAGCCATAAATTCCACCTTTTCCTAGTTACTATCAGTTCTGAAGAAGCATCACTGTACTTGAAACATTAACTCTGTCTGCTGAGTTTCTCCGGCAATTTCTGTTCCTGTTTCAGGTATTCAGCACCCACAGTAGTTTATTTTATTGTACCAATTGCTTTCGCAATTTCTGCCTGTACCTGTCTGTAAATCTTCTGCGCTTTGTGCACAAGGATATTAAATGTTGGTGGTCGGAGAAATTTGATCATTTTAAACAGATTCTTTCTAAAGTGAATAATCTGACATGTTTCCCACAAGCAATGTTCTAGGTGATACACTCCTACGCAACACAGCTAGGTCCCTGTGCAATGTCACTGTGTCCTTTCTTACATGTCAGTTTCCCATTTAGCTTCATATCATCAGTAATACTGGAACCATTCCACTCAATCCTTTCATTGGGCCATTAAAATGGAAAGGTAAATCATATTCGACTAAATTGATTGAGACCTTTGAAGTAACAGTGATGGTTGATGAGGACAGTCTGATTGTTCTGGACTTCCAAAGGATGTTTGACAAAATATAATATAATAGGCTCATTTGTAAAATAAAAGCCCATGAGATGAAAGGAACATTGGCAGTATGGAGACTAGACTATCCAAAGTATAGATGGCAGAAAGCAGTGGTAAACATTACATTTTAGACTGAAGGAAGTTATACAGTGATATTCCCTCAGAACCAGCATTAATATTCTCTTTGATATGTGTTAAGGACCTGGACTTGTGTATGCAGAGCATAGTCTCTTTACAAGAACATCGAAAAAAATGAGGAGAATAGTAAGAGACCAGGCAGATTCAGAAAGACCAGTCCTGGCCAGACATGTGGAACATTTAATTTGAAAGGATGGATCTTGGCAGGAAGAAGAAGGAGAAGCAAAATTGAATTTTAAAGGGAATGTAGGAATGACTGGGGTTGTACACCTTTGAAGATAGGAGGATAGGTTAAAATTGCGATTAAAAACAAGGTTTTTGACCTCATAAACAAACTTTGAGTCCGAAAGAAAGGAAGGAATGCTAATTCTTTACAAAACGGTCACTGCATTTCAAATGGATTGTGATCAAAATCTGGGCACCGCTTTTTCAGAAGAGGACAAAGCCTTTAGAGAAGGTATAGAAGGATTTGCTCAAATGGCACTGGGGTCGTGCATTTCTAGTATGTGGAGAACCTGGAGAGACTGGGTTTATTTTCCTCAGGAGAGAGGACGAAAAGGAGATTTGAAAAGCTGTTCAAAATCATGCACTATTTTCAAAGAGTAACGATGGAGAAATGGTCCTGGTTGAGTTGAGTCTGTAATAATATAATAGCTTCAAGAGGTGTATATTGTCCTGTTTTCCTTTTTGAAGAGAGGATTTAAGTCAGAGGTACCAAGCTATCTACTCAGAGCTATTAGAATAACCAGTTTGTGAGGACTTAGGCTTTTTTTTAAAAGTTGGAACAATAGAAGCAGCCTGAATGGGTGGGACAAGCTCCCACAGTACCAGGACTTTTGGTTTTTAGTTTTCAGGAGCAGTTGTTGCTGGGGTCTCAGCAGGGTTTGGAAGCTGCAGTACATCTCTCTCTGCTACACTGTCTTAGAGTTTTCTCTTAGTTTTTTTTTTCTGCTTGGGCTGCTAGAGTTGCATGTGAGACAATTTATTTTTTCTGAATTTGCCTTTGCCAAAGGTGTGCTAATGGGATGTTACTATATTGGAACAGTTACTGTTTAGTAGTAAAATAATCTATTCTTCTGTTAAGTTTTCCAATAGCGTTAAGTTATTCTAATTTCTTCTTTGTTTTGTTGCATTTTACCTATTGTGTATGAATAATGTGTGTTTTGCTTCAAATCTGGTAGTTTGACCAATTGAATTGCATCTGGAATGCAATACCTTACACTTACCTTTAAACATTAAGGTCTAGGCTATCTTCTGAATATATTCTGAGGGGGCTTGGTCTGATCCATAACAAACTTCATGGCCAGTATATCTTAAAGAGACATGCTCATGGTATCATCAGTATCAACGCATGTGACCTGAGGTTAAAATGGCCTTGGATTCCATCTTACTTGGTTTCACACAAGGAATGACACTCTGCTGAGAGCATAGTGCACTTTGTAGCTGGCTGGCTAACTGTGAGCCCAGACCCCAATGTGCCTGAGGGGTGCAGTGAGCATTGTAACAGCGACTGTAATAAATGTCTCTTCCATTCGTCATTACCTTGTTTCTCATATTGCAAGGGATAACACTAAGCATTGCCACCATCTGTTTGTTTTATGGGGAGAGTTGTTTTGACCTGGCATGTGCTGCCTCAAGCTCAGAGGGAGCGGATTCAATAATAACCTTCAGACAGGAACTGGATAAAGACGTAAAGAGGACAAAAATAACTGGGCTGTGAGCAAAGAGCAGGGCTGGGGTTAATTGGATAGCTGTACTAAAGTGCTGGCACAGGCATGCTGGGCTGAATGGCATCCTCTGCTGTATCATTTCATTGTACAATATAGATTATAGACACAGTTCCATGTATATAGAATGTACCCAACAAGCTTTACCTCAACATTGAAAGGGGGCTGTTTGGAAGATTGTGTTGCAGTATTAGGAGATTTGAAATGGTCTCATTCAGTAGGCAAAGCCAAATACCGTTTGGTTTCCCTCTACAGTATAATCTTGGTTTGCACCATTGTCTCTTTAGAGATCGCTAAAGAATGAAGCTCTGTCCATTTCTGTGCATTTATCCAGCAAATGTCCATTTACAATAGGCAGAACCCATCATCTTTATGGCTGTAATACATGTGTTCCCATTGTCCACTCTCAGCTCGGAGGCACAGCCTCATGGGATTGGATGCCAACTGCACTGACCTGAGCACCTCTGGCTGGTACACCAGGTCAGCACTGGGGGTGTGTCACACTGATAGTGTGCCGCACTGCCAGAGGCTGGGGTTGTCCACATGCGGCATGAAGCTGAGGCCCCAAACTGCACCCACCTCAGGATATTAAAGATCCCGTGGATGGCACTGTTTTGAAGGAAAGCACAATGTTCTGCCCAGGCTTCAGGGCAATATTTGTCCTTACTAAAACATACTGTGCCCTCATCATCACAGCTTGCTGTCTCCAATTCCTCTGTCCGTAACTGCGCTTCTAATGTACCCCAGTTTGGGCATCCTGATGTCATCAGCGGCGCTATATCAATGCAAGATCTGCATTTCCTTTGATCATCAGCCTTGTGGTTTGAGGGAGATGGAGAATTTCATGCCAATTCCTTCCTAGCTTTTAGCTGTGGATTTTCAGAAGCTGAGCCAAATTTGGTTCATGTCTCTTGATTGATTGATTGATTGTCACATGTACCAAAGTACAGTGAAAAGCTTTGTTTATGAGCAGTACAGACAGATCATAGTAAACAAGGGTGTACAGATCAAAAACTCTTAGAGGCATACAGGTTTCATTGCACAGAGCATGCGCTAGGTGAGATTAACGTTAGTAAGAGCAGCATTATTTGAGGCTAGAGAGTCCATTCATCAGTATAATGATGGCTAGGAAGAAGCTGTTCCTGAACCTGCTGGTGCATGTGTTCAGGCTTCTGTATCTTCTGCCTGATGGAAAATGTTGTAGGAGATCATTACCGAAGTGTGATGGGTCTTTGGTGATATTGACAGCCTTTCCGTGGCAGCGAGTCGTGTACATGGTGCAAACCGATAGAGAGTGTACGTTTTGAGGAAGCAGAAAATGCTGGAAATTCTCAGCAGGTTAGGGAGCAGAGATGGAAGGTCATTGACGTGAAACCTCCACAGATCCTGCCTGACCTGCTCAATATTAGCTGCACGTTCTGCTTTGATTTCAGATTTTCTGTCTCTGCGAAACTTTTCTTCAGAACAAAGTTCTCGTTCCTGGAGTCTGAACAAGATGTATCAGACTGACTGCCAACTGTACACAGTCCAGGTTTCAACTTCACAATACACAATCTGCAGTAAGCTTCTGCATTCAGGGGAAATCACTCAGGCAGACAAACTGACAAAGGACTGGGGGAGAGCCTGGCAGACAGTCTGTGAAAGAGTTGGGGGTAGGGTTAAAGTGTCAGACAGTCTGGCAGAGGTTGTGAGTGACATTCTGATGAGGTTGGTTCCATATGGACAATTATGTGGTGTCAACCAAAAACTCTCAAATATTTCCTTGTTGATTCCATTTTCATGATTTTTCTGTTTCCTGCAGAGAATTACATTCTTCTGGTCTGTCCCTCTCTTGGCCTGTCTTTTCCTGTTGCAGGGCTACACCCTCCCTCCTCTCTGTCTCTCTCTCTCTCTTTCTCTGTCTGCACCGTCTCCTCCCTCCCTCTCTCTGTCAGAATGTGCCCTCACGCTGTTTCTTAGCCACAATACAATGTCGAATGGACAGATGGCTCAGGGAAATCCAATTGCCTGTAATCAGTCTGAGGCGATGGCTTGGAGGCTCTGCAATTTGACAGGAAGAAGAGTTGCTGGATGCTTCTGGAGTAATCTCTGCAGATGCTGCATAAACAGAGAGGAATTTTTATGGAACTTGCAGCAACATGATAGTCGATTTGCACATGACTTTAGGCTAGCATATTTCAAAACCCCTTCTGTATCAGGCAGTTAGAATATTCTCCCAAAGATTTGAGTTGCCATCCACGCCCTGTCTGCTGTGTGTTAATTGGCTCTTACACTGCAACATGACTGGTCACATTCCATAAATATCAGCTGGAATGTCTTGAGGTCATGTTGGAGTGTGCCAAAACTAAATCAGCCACTTTCATCCCAATCACAGTGTGGTTTGGTCTTCGGTGGAGCCTTTACTTTGACACAACAATGCACAAGTGACAGTGTCAGAGACGGGGTAGGGGGTATTGGGGGTTGGGGGCTGTCAGTACTCAGTTTTGAGGAATATTGCTGTGCTTTGCCAGCCCTTCCTGATTTGGAGATACTCCTTGCCCATGTCCATGGCTCCGGTTGGGAGTGGGGTTAACTTGCGATCTACAGGAGCAGCAGGAACCTGACCTCCCCTCATTCTCCCTATGAACTCCAACTAGTCACTTACTGTTGCGGTGACACAGATGGGAGCTCAGCTCCATCAACCTCACTGACTCCTATCAGCATTCCCATGACTTCTCCATGTACATCCATAAAGCAGCTCAATATCTCAGGGTCTGGAAAGAGTACAGAAGGTGACAGTGCACCCAGCGGGTGAGACAGTATACTCCCTCCATCTAGCATGAGAAAATAAATGGTCTGTGGAAGGGGAGGGCTCAGCCAGTACCTTACGGCCAATGGAGTCATAGAGTCATACAGCATGGAAACAGACCCCAGTTACCAGACTCTCCATTTCTAATTTGTTCATGGGGTAAGGGCATTGCTGGCTGAGTTAGCATTTATTATCTGTTTCCTCTTGAGAAGGTAGTGATAATCTACCTTCTTGAACAGAGGGGCTTGTTAGGTTCATTTCAAGGGTTAACCACATTGCTGTGGGTCTGGAGTCACATGTAGGTCAGAACATGTTTGGCTTGAAGAACTTGAACCTGAAGGATTGGAGCGAAGCTGTTAAATTTGATAACAATCCTTGCATGATCATGATTAAAGAGATCGGTTCATTTTGTGCAGTTTGAATTCCCCAGTGGATTTAATCTCCTGTCTCTCGGGTCCTAGCCCAGCTACACCAATCTTACCTTATTGTTGGATTTGTCTGGGAGCTGATTGATGGCCTACTGCACTCAGCTCTGTCGTTTACACCTTCCACCACTTCCCAAGTGTGAATTCACTGTAAATCGAGCCTGTCAGTGCAGATTGTTACCCTGAGAGTGGGGGCCAGGCCTGTCGCATCCCTTTGGAAGAAGTGGTCTGTGGAAGGACAATCACAGCTCTGAGGCAGGCAGTCTCGACCTTTCGGGAGCGCAGAGCAGAATAGACCAGACAGCCCCAGGCTGATGGTGAGTAGAAGGGGATAGAAACCTCCCAGACACATCCGAAATTCTTAGAAAAGAAATATTCTCTTTTTCAGGTCACGTTGAAAGGGATGAGTCTGTCTGTAGGTGTTCAGAGTGAGCATGCCACTTAGTGCTGAATAGCCTGGCATTTAATGGCTGTTTTCTCTCTCAAATGACAGGGTGTGTGCCATTATTCAGTGTGGGATAGAAATCCTGGCCTCCTGTTTCCATGTTAGTTTGGCCTGCTGATCAAGGTATTCATTGGTTTTAAAAGGCTGTTTAAAAAATGACATATTTCAGAATCAAATACGATGCGATAGGCAAATAGGGGGAGGTGGCCCTGTATCTACCAACTCGTGAGAACCAGGTTAATGAGGTGGGAGGAGTGGAGGACACTGAATTGTAAGTGGGACTGACTGGGAAGCAGAAAGCAGGCGGGTGTGAATGTGGTAAAGCAGACAGAGAGAAAAAGCCAAGGACTGTGTACCAGGGTTAGAGCATCACTTCCTGTTGATAAAGACAAGTCCATTATAATGTGTGTGCATGTGAAGGCAGTTAATGTGGTTGTGTTCTTGGTGAAATGATGTCTTTGTATTTGCTGGATGTGGAGAAATGGCATCGTCTAAGACCTTTCTGCTGTGTTATCCTCATGGCTTGTTAACTTTAGAGAGTCCCTCGTAGCTTGCATTGGAATGGAAATATTTAAATGTTATCATATTTAGTAAATGTGCCAATTTTACATTAGGATGGAGGCATCTCAGAAACACAAAGCTCAATTGAGAAATGTGGTATTTTCCGTAATATCCAACCTGAGCTGTTACTGGTAGATAATTTATGAAAAGTCAGTTCGAGATGTGTGTTTGTGGTTGTGTGTTTGATGTGTGTTTGTATATTTATGGGGCGAGAAGCTCAAGTCGGGAAATTTCCAAACTCAACTGCCAGACAAGCCCATGATTTTTCCCACTGCAAAAGGTGGCTTCAGGATCCATTTGGCCACGGCCAATGAACCTGATTGAATTTGGTCACGGAGGTGTACGAGTGCCAGGTTAGAAGGGCTGTCTTACTTCTGAGACTGTCTTATTTGTTTTAAATGCTGTTCAGCCCTTTAGCCCTCACCCTACTAGCCCCTCACCTTCCACGTCCCTTTCATACTCCCGCTCCTCCTCCATGCCCGCTCATTCAATATGCAAAACCCACAAGCTATACAAGAGCACTGGCAAGTTGTATAAAGCTGATTTAAACAGAATCTATACAGAAATCTGCTTTGAAAAATCTGCTGTGCTTTCACCCAATTAAGAAAAAACTGTTAATTATTGAGCCATTATAGTACCAATAACAGAAAGTTTACTTCTCATCTCTTAATCTTGTCTCAAAATGTATGCATATTGAGAAAAAAACACATAAAGATAAATTATAATTTAAGAAAGAACTCAAATGAATCAACCTCTCCACTTCCACGATTCTAGCAGTGTTCAGGCCCCTATGCTCCTATTGAAGCTCAGCAACCATTATGTGTGAGGCATCTCCACTTCAGGAAGGACATCTCTCCATCCTACAACAACAACTGCAACCTCAGGGGGACAAGAACCAGCTACTGATAATCCGAGATTTAGACCACAACCGTGAATATTTATGCATCTCATTCATTTCAGACTGAAACGTCTGATAGGTGTACCCTCTCCCTGTTTCACAGAATGGTAACAGTGCAGGAGGACCCATTTTGGCCATCATGCCTATACTGGCTCTTGGAACATTTTAACTAAGTGCAAATCTCCTGCCTTTTTACTGTATCCCTACTGATTGTTACAATAGACACATAATCAGAGGTGCTACGGAAGATCCTGTCAAAGGCCAGCTGCCTCGAGAAATTCATCGACTGGTTGAAATCCAAAGACAAAAGCAACACCGACCTTGCTTGTGGAATTCCAGTATATGGATAATAATGTCATCTCTGCTCTCATGGAAGAGAATTTGCAAGCCTGACTTAGCTTTGCAGAAACATGGTGAAGAATTGATCTCAGCCTCACCCTCAAGAAGACTGAAATCCTCTAAGAATCCTTTCCAGGTCATGTTCCAGTACATCCATCCATTAAGGGAAATCCTTCCAAACATGGAACATTTCCCTTACCTGGGAAGCTGCCTCTGATCTAAGGCTGATGTCGATGCAGAGTTTTGACATCACATTCAATCTGTGAGCACGCCCTTCCGATGCCTAAGGATGAGACTCTTCAATGACCATGATATCTGCACTGATACCAATATCCTTCTGTACAATATAGGCATCCTTCCAACTCTTCTATACAGCTCTGAACCTTGAACAATGTATAGACACCATCTCAAGGCTCTTGAGATGTAGCATAAACACCGTTTGAGATGGATTCTCTGCCTCAGCTGGGAGAACGGCCATACTAACATCAACGTCCTTGAAGCAGCCAATAGCACCAACCTCAAGACCATGATCATCAGGAACCAACTGTGCTGGGCCAGCCATGTGCTTAGGATACCTGAGTTCCAACAGCCAAAGCAAATCATCTTCGTCCATCTCATTTGAAAGACTCCCTGAAGTCTTCCCTTAAGAAGTGCCACATAGATGTTAATTTGTGGGAGATTCTCGTTCAGAAGAAACTGATTGGAGGAAACTCCTGTATGAAGGAACAAGTCTTTGACAACATCTGTTGGCAACAGGAAGTACAGAAAAGGAGCTGCAGAAAGGAATGCCAATGATCACAAGGCCCAGGATCAGTTTCACCTCCCGGAAACACCTGATAACTGTGTGGTGGGAGATGCGGCTTTAAGATCGGGTTCTTCTGCCACACGCAGACCCACAGAACCCATGGGCAGTGACACAGAATTTCCTAGGTAGACAATCGTACTAATTAGTGAGTGCTTGCAGACAACGACTGCCCCCTTGAATGCCTCAATGAGAACATGCACTGTTATTACAGAGAGATACGGCTGCATGCTAAAATGAACATAAATCTTTGTTGTGGGACAGAAATATTGTAAAGAGGGGAGTTGATTCACCCCTCCTCACTTCATCATAACAATGTTCAGTAACCCATTTATATCCTTCAAGAGGAGGTGATAGCCTAGTGGTATTAGTGCTGGACTGTTGATCAAGAGACCCCAGTAATGTTCTGGGGACCTGGGTTCAAATCCCACCATGGCTGGTGATGGAATTTGAATTCAATAAAAATCTGGAATTAAGAATTTAATGATGATCATAAATTCATTGTCAATTGGAACTATAATAAAAAAACAAGTTTCTCATCCACTCTTATCAAAATTAGAGGCAGAAACAGGGAGTTATTCCTCTTGTGACAGACCCAACCAGCTGGTGCTCAGTGATGTCCCGGATGAGAACCCAAACTGATCAAAATGAATCTGCGTATACCTTATACAGCTGAACATTAAGTCCCTTCTCTGTAAAGGAAAGCATGTTAAACTGGGAAAGAGTTCAACCTTTATGTAGGTGAATGTCAGTAATTATTTCTAACAATTACCCTTCAATTCAGATCACAAGATATAGGATCAGAATTAGGTAATTTTCCCATCGGGTCTGCTCAGCCATTCAATCCTGGCTGGTGTATTTGTCAACCCCAATTGCCTGCCTTCTCCCTGTAACCCTTGATCTCATTACTAATTGAAAACCTATCTATCTCTGTCTTAAATACTCTCAATGACTTGGCCTCCACAGCTCTCTGCAACAATGAGTTCCCCAGACTCACCATCCTCTGGCTGAAGAAATTCCTCCTCACTTCAGTTCCAAATAATTGTCTCTTCACCCTGAGGCTTTGCCTGTGGGTCCTATTCTCTTGTACTAGTAGAACTAGTTCCGAGGAAGGGTCACTGCACCTGAAATGTTAAATCTGCTTTCTGTCCACAAGTGCTGCCAGATGTGCTGAGTTTTCGAGCACTTTTTGATCTTATTATTGTAATAGTGCTTTTCTTCCATGCCTTTTCTATCTCTTGATTTATTTACTTCCCCACATCCTGACTACTGCTAGGAGGCCTGTACACTGTTCCCATCAAGATCTTTTTCCCCTTTTATGGTGCCTCAACTCTACCCACACAGTTTTTTACACCTTCTGACTCTATATCATTTCTTACTATCAATTTGACTTCATTGCTTACTAACAAGGCAACCCTGTCCCCTCTGCCTGTCCTTTCAATAGGACGTGTATCCTTGGATATTTAGTTCCAAGCCCTGGTCTCCATTGCAGCCACATCTCTGTGATAGCCACAGCATCATACCTGCTCATTTCCCATGTTTTGTACACTGCGTACAGTTCAGTACAACACCCTCAGTCCTGCGTTGACTGCTCCCCCATTTCTCATAGTAGTCCCCTTATCTGAAGTTAGATTCCTGATCCTTTCTATATGCTTTGTTCTATCACTTGTTCTTCAATAAACCTTGATGAGCCTTCCAGCAACTATTTCCATAATGTTCCTTGGAACTGATTTCCCTCTCCCCCTCCCCGCCACTATTTAGTTTAAAGCCCTATCTACAGACCTGGTTCTGCAATTTGTTAGGACTCTGGTCCTAGGATGATTTAGGTGGAACCTTTCCCATCGGAACATCTCCCTCATTCCCCTGTACTGGTGCCAATCTCCTATGAATTCAAACCCGTTCCTCCAACACCAATCTTTGAACCACACATTACCTCTTTAATCTTGTTTCTGGCTCAGGTAGTAATCCAGAGTTTATTACCTTTTTTTGTCCTGTTTTGAAATTTAGCCCCTAGCTGCTCATATTCCCTCACAGAATCTCTTTCCTCTTATACCCATATCAATGGCACCCACTACATTTCCCTCCCACTCCAGGTTTCTCTGTAGCCCTGTTGAGATATTCTGAACACAGCCTTCAGAACTCTCGATCCTGGCCACAGAGAACAGAGTCTATTTTCCTGACTATACTATCCCCAATTACATTTCTCTTTTCTCACCTTCCTGAATGGTTCCCTTTACCACAGTGCAACGGTCAGTTTGCTCATCCTCCCTACACCCCTCACTCTAATCCACACAGACAGCAAGAATCTCAAACCTGTTAGACAAGTTCAAGGGCTGAATCTCCTTTAGTACTGCCTCCTGCATCCCTCTACCTGCCTCGCTGGTAATCAGACCTGATCACTGGCTGAATGTGAGGTAGCTAATCTAAGGGATGTGACTGCCTTCTGGTACACAGAGTCCAGGTAACTCTTCCCCCTCCCTGTTGCAGTGTTCGAAGCTCAGACTCCAGCTCATCCACTCTGAGCTGGAGATCCTCAAGCAACCAACGCTTGCTGCAGACATGGTGACAATGAACCACAATGGGCTCCATCAGCTGCCACATCATGCAGTTACAACACATCGCCTGGCCCTCCACGTCTATTTTAATTACTAGTTATTTATTTGATTTTTAAAAATCTTGACTGGTCTTTTAATTTGTAGCTGTAAATGTTTCCCCTCTTTATCTTCAATCTGAAAGGAAGCAACAATAGATAGTCCATTTAGTAGCTATTACTAACCAATGAACTGATAGATTACCTGTGATGTCACCCTTTTGAGCTGGGTGCCTGATTGTGGGCTTCAATTTATCCTGTTTTAAAAAAAAACTTTACAAGCTCTGAGAGAAAAGAAAGCAAGCAAAAAACAGCTGTTCCCCTCTGCACCAAATTCCTACATCGTCTCCAAATTCCTCAAATGATATACTCACCCAGTAAATAAAAAAAACTGAAAGAACTGTGGATGCTGTAAATCAGGAACAAAAACAAAGTTGCTGGAAAAGCTCAGCAGGTCTGGCAGCATCTATGAAGGAAAAAAGAGTTAACGTTTCGGGCCCGGTGACCCTTCCTCAGAGGAATGTTAACTCTTTTTTTCCCTCACAGATGCTGCCAGACCTGCTGAGCTTTTCCAGCAACTTTGTTTTTGTTCCTGTTATACTCACCCTGGCTGTGTTTCACTCCCTGTGGGATCTCTCATCCCTGACCATGCGAAATTGACTGATCGTGCACTTTCCACAGGCCCTCTCTTAAATGAAACTGAGGTGAGCTGAGATTCCTCACTCTTGTTATTTCAGTAGTTATTAACACTCATTGAGGCCCTATTCAGACTTCAGGAGATTGACTGATAAACTCTCCCTCAGTCAGATGAGTCAGCTAGTCAGTAAGCTTTACACTAGATTTCTGAATTTCAAACTTTTAAAATGGAGAAAGAGAAGAAACATATTAAGGGAAATTCCATTCAAGTTCTCCAATCCTGAACCCCTGGTTCCGACATTATTTCTTATGTTGGAATGACATCTCTTTCTCTGTCTGCAACTGAGTGAATACAGTTGTTGCCCTTAAAAGTTCCGATTTCAAGAGTCAAGTGCAGGCATTTTGACCATTTGTCATTTTTGGTCTCAGGGGAGTCATTCTATATCTTTCCTCATCCCTTCTGGATGTCCAGGATCCTAAAGTGGACACAGTTTTACATAGAAGGCTTTACATAGAATCCAGATATAGCATCTAAAATAAGCTCTTAATTTAAAAAAAACATTCTGAAAGAAAAATTGATCTCAAAAAGGAAAGAGATTAGAGCTTCATTTGTTCAGGCCACATCTGGAGTATTGTGTTTGGCTCTGGCCACACCTTAGGAAGGATGTACTGGCCTTGGGGAGGGGTGTAGCACAGATTCATTGGAACGATATCAATGAATAATGGATTAAAGGACAGGCTACAGCATGTTGGCGTATATAGAAATTAAACGGAGATGTTAAAATAGATTTGATTCAGTATGTGCAGAACAATTATTTTACCTGGGCAAGGAATTAATAACAAGGGGACATCAGCTAAAATGCCACACTCTTATATTAAGAAACAAATCTGAAAGTACTTTTTCACACAAATGTTATGGAAACCTGGAACTCTTCCAAAAGCTTGATGCCTTAATTTGGAGATTGATCTATTTTAGAGTCACACAGGAGATGAAACCAAGGTGCAACCAAGAGGAGGAATAGCTCTGTCAATATCTCATTTAGAGTGAAAGAAATTCTTAGTAGAAGGGTCAATTGAAACAATAAGAATCTTGATTTGATTATGTAGAGTGGTGTAATGCTTCCAAGATGCTATTTTTGTTTGGAAATGGAATTAGAAGAAAGAAGGTGGCCTAAATTTGTTCCAAATGGACCCTGTTAAGTGGGATCTGCTTTTGGAAGTGCAATTGTATATTAATTAGATTCTTTCTAATAAGTAATAACAGGAATACTCACGTTGATCTGTGATTCAATTTGGGTGCATTAAAATGCACCTAATCCATCCAATAATGGATCTTGGTTGAACTACTGTTCCCAAGACTAACCACAGCACTAATGTCATTGTAGGCCAAAGCTGAACTGTGATATTTTGTTGGAAAAGATTGTTAGAAAAGTGGCTGCAAACATAAAGATTAAACATGCTCTCCCAGTTACAAATGAAATGAGACAAATAAAAATAGATACACGATGAATGATAGGATCCTGGGAAGCACCAAGGATTAGAGGGACCTAGATGTGCATGTCCAGTGGTCCTTTAAGGTAGCAGGGAAGGTGGATAAAGTGGTTCAGAAAGCATTTTACGTTCTTGCCGTTATTAGCCAAGACATAGAGTTTAAAAGCAGAGAGGTGATGCTGCAACTGTATAAAATGTTGGTTAGGTCACAGCTAGAGTATTAAACGCAGTTCTGGAGGGATGTGATAGCATTGGAGAAGGTGCAGAGGAGATTTACCAGGATGTTAACTGGGCTGGAGAGTTCTAGTTGTTAGAGATTGGACAGACAAGGATTGCTTTCCCTAAAGTAGATGGGGCACAGTGGAGATGTATAAAATTAGATAGGGTAGACAGGAAAAAAAAACCTTTCCCATTGATGGAGGAATCAATGACCAGGGGACATAGATTTAAGTTAATGGGCAGAAGAAGATGAGAGGAAAAATATTTTTACCAGAGGGTGGTGGGAATCTGGAACTCACTGCCTGTAAGGATGGTACAGGTCGAAGCTCTCATAACATTTAGTAAGTAATTAGATGTGCACTTGCAATGCCAAGGCTATGGGCCTAGTGCTGGAAAATGGGATTAGAATTGTTAGGTAATTGTTTCTGACCGGACTTAATGGGCCGAAGGGCTGTTTCCTGTGCTGTGGATCTCTATGACTCTAATGCTGACACAGTCTTGAAGGGCTGAATGACTTTCTTCTGTTTTTATGTTCCTAGCTAAGAAGCCACCTACAGCATTGATTCATCTGCTTATTTGATTTCCTGTTCCCATTCCCGTCCCTGACCACCTTCGGTTGCCTATTTACCAATATGTCAATGTCTGTCATAACCTGGGTTTGTTTGGGGTTCATGCCCAGCCTGCCAATGTTCTCTGATTCTTCCTTTGTGCTGATACTTGCTGCCCATGAGCACCAACTCCATCCTATTTTTTCCAGTGCCACTTCTGTCACTTCATGTTCACATGGGTCTGTCTGTTCCCACACTCAGTAATGGACGCTTTGTACATGGTCTAGCGCTCGCTCCCTCACTCCCAGTTGATTGAATGTCTCATTCTCTGCCTGATGTTATCCAATGAGCTTAATAGAGTATTTTTCCAGACATTTTACATTGTGTGATGTCTTCCTCAGAATGGCACTCACGCTGCAGTACACCTTACAACTTCTCAAACTGCAGGAGAACCTTCTGCCTGAGTGAATATGAAGTTGTTAGTGAGCAGTCTCCAATATTAGTTATAATTAACTCTCACCAGCATTGGTTGGAGTTTGGAATGGTGGCAGTGGCTGAGTATTTCTGTCAGTGGGAGTCTGAATCTGGGACTCGAAGCTTTTACATTTAATTGACCAGGAATGTTTGTGTGATCTTCCTGGATGTTCAGATGGAATGGGGCCGATGTGATTCTGGGATCAGGGAATCTTGCTCATGATTTGATTTATTATTGTCACATCTACCTAGAGACAGGGAAAAGTTTTGTTTTGCGTGCAGTCCAGACAGATCATACCATACAAAGTGCATTAAGGTAATAGAACAGAGCGAGGAATACAATGTTACAGCTGCAGAGAAGGTGCTCAAAGAGCGAGATCAATATAAAATTAAATTCTAATTGAAGTCTAATAACATGCAAAAGGAGCAGTTCTTGAATCTGTTGGTACATGTGTTTAAGCTTTTGTAAATTCTGCCTGATGGAAGAGGTTGGAAGAGAGCATTATTAGGTTGGGAAGGGTCTTTGATGATGTTGGCTGACTTCCTGAGGCAGTGAGAAGTATAGATGGAGTCAGTGGTTGAAAGGTTGGCTTCCATGGTGGACTGGGCTGTATTCAGAACTCTCTGTAGTTCCTTCCAGTCCTCGGCAGAGCAGTTGCTGTACCAAGCAATGATGCATCCGGATTGAATGCTTTCTATGGTACATCTATAAAAATTGATGAGAGTCTTTATGGACATGCCAGATTTCCTTAGCCTTCTCTCATGTGAGGAGTGTGGCTGGTATCTGATAGGATCAGTTGGCCTCTTTGCTAGTGGGCATTTTGGCTAATTATCGAGTTGCTGCGTGCTTGCTGGGGGTGCTTCCTAGATACCTCAGATATTGGTCAGCACCTGAGCAACAACTCCAAGTCACACTTTCTTTTCTAAAGGAGCTCGGTTGGATGGATGTTTGAGGTGAGAGGGAGACAAGTTACAGCACAGGGTCACCCCTCACTACCAAAAACAGTCAGTGCAGAGGGTGAGAGTGAGTCTCTTGGGCAGTAGGGTAAACAGGAGGTTTCTGCTCCCAGGCATCAAGCTATGGCTGTTTGGGATTGAGCAGACGTTAGCTTCCTGTCTCCCCAGCTCCCTGGTTTGAGCTAACTGCATTTCTCCAACATGGGCTTCAGTTGTAGGGCCAGGGTCCTTATGAACATGCCAAATTTCCTAAGCCGCCTGAGGAAGAAGAGGCGTTGCTGTGCCTTCTTGACCGTCGCAAATACCTGGGTGGTCCAGGACAGATTGTTGGTTATTATTACTCCTAGGAACTTGATGCTCTCGACCCTTTCTATCCCAGTTCCTTTGGTGTAGATAAGGTGTCCTCCACCTTCCTTCCTGAAGTCAATGATCAGTTCTTTCATTTTGCCGATATTGAGGGAGAGGTTGTTCTCACTGCACCACGACACCAAGCCCTCTATCTCCTTCCTGTATTCTGACTCACCATTGTTTGATATCCGAGCTATCACAGTGCTATCGTAGCAAACTTGTAGATGGTGTTTGTTTGGAATTCAGCTGCACAGTCGTGGGTGTATAGGAAGTGCAGTAGGAGGCTGAGAACGCATCGTTGCGGGGTGCCAGTGTTGAAGGTTATCATGGAGGAGGTGCTGTTGTTTATCTTCACTGATTGCAGTCAGCAAGCTGAGAATCCAGTGCAGAGGGCAGAGCTGAGACCTAGGTCTCAGAGTTTGGAGATTAGATTGATGGGCTTTTAGTGTTGAAGGCGGAGGTGAGGTCAATAAATAGAAGCCTGATATACGTATCTATGTTATCCAGATGTTCCAGGGATGAGTGCAGTGCCTGGGAGATGGCATCTGCTGTGGACCTGTTGAGCCGGTAGGCAAATTGCAAGGGATCAAGGCAGGCTGGGGAAAGATTTAAAAGGGATCTGAGGGGCAACCTTTTCATGTAGAGGGCAGTGCATGTATGGAATGAGTTGCCAGAGGAAGGGGCGTAGGTGGGTACAATTACCACATTTAAAAGGCACCTGGATGGGTACGTAAATAGAAAGAGATTAGAGGGATATGGGCCAAATGCTGGTAAATGGGACCAGGTCAGATTGGGGTATTGTTCAGCCTGGACAAGTTGGACCAAAGGGTTCGTTTCCATGCTGTATAGCTTTGTGCCTCTGTGACCTGTATTGTTCACACTGTGTGTGTGTGTGTACATATCGGTGTGTGTGTCAATGTGTAGGTCTCTATGTGTGTGTATATGTGTCTATGTGTGTGTTTGTATGTCAATGTGTGTAGGTCTGTATGTGTGTGTGTGTGTGTGTGTGTGTGTGTGTGTGTGTGTGTGTGTGAGTGTGTGTGTCTATATTATATGTGTGTGTGTGTGTGTGTGTGTGTGTGTCAGTGTGTGTACGTCTGCATGTGTGTATGTGTGTTTGTGTATGTGTGTGTTAGTGCCTATGTGAGTGTGTGTAGGTCTGTATGCATGTCTGTGTCTGTGTGTATGTGCATGTATATGTGTGTGTGTGGGGGGCCCATGGGAAAGGCCTACAGTATACACTCTCTGTCATTCCCCTCTCGAGCCATTAACATTAGATGAGATGCTGTCTTGAGCGCATGAAGTAATAGGGGCTTGAATAAACATCTGCAGCGTGGAACTGCTCTCAAATTGGCAGCTCAGATTTTGTTCTCACGCTGCCAAATGGACCTGACCAGCTTGTTGGCATGGTAACGGGCACGAACTTCAGTTTGTCCTGTCCTGAGTTGAGGGAGGGAGCTATGAGCCTGAGATTTGATTCAGCTGTACTTTCTCTCCATGACATTGTTCACTCCTGTCCTCAGGGAGGTGCCCGTCCCCAGTCTCTCTCGGGAGCTGGGAGACTGTGCAATGTTGGGAGGGAGAATGGATGCTGTGCACACCACCTCATTACAGTGCAGTGCCCAGTCACACCCGATGGTGCTTGCTAATGAGGTTGTGGCTGTGGATAGCAGAAGAATTTAAAATTATGTGGAACCCTTAGGGCAGAAAGATCATATCCAAACCCCTCCCTGCCATGACATGGAACACCTTCTTCCAAAGAATCAGGAAAGTTTGGCCAAGAGAGGGCGGTAGATTATAAGTGCGTTCAAAGTGAGATCCCTGGCAGATGGGTTCTGGGGTCCATAAGGGATGTTGCTATCGGGAGAACAGGCAGCGATCGCAAAGTATAGAACAGCTCAGGAGATAGAACAGGAGAAAATCACTCAAGGTCAGGTGAAGCAGGATTTTCAACCTTTGAGCTTGTAGGCAAATCAGGAAACAGAGAAACTTGGTGAGGGCAAAGGTGATATGTGGGCTGCAGAGTTCAAAATTAACCGTGATTAATATCAAATGGAGAACGGGATCAGTACATCTTAATGACATTTTCTCGACATATTTACATCTAGTGTTGACATTGGAGAGATTTTTTTAAAATGATAGTTTAGACTGTCACCTGTACGGTTTTGTTGGTCATGCTATATAAAGCATCAACATTTTACAGAATAAAAAGCTGGAATTATGAACTGCAGTGGGCTGGGTTAGGGTCTCGGCTCCTGACTCCCCAAAGCCTGACCGCTATCTACAAGGCACAAGTCAGGAGTGTGATGGAATACTCCCCATTTGCCTGAATGAGTGCAGCCCCAAACAACACTCAAGAAGCTTGACACCATCCAGGACAAAACAGCATGCTTGATTGGTACTGCATCCACAAGCATCCACTCCCTCCAACACTGACGCTCAGTAGCAGCAGAGTGTACTATCTTAAAGATGCACTGCAGAAATTCACCAAAGATCCTCAGACAGAACCTTCCAAACCATGACCACTTTGATTTAGAAGGACAAGGGCAGCAGGTATATGGGAACATCACCACCTGCAAGTTCCCCTCCAAACCACTCACCATCCTGACTTGGAAATGTATCACTGTTCCTTCGCTGTCGCTGGGTCAAAATCCTGGAATTCCCCCCCCTATCAATACCTGGGGCTGTACTCTACATTCCAAGAACTACACTGATTCAAAAAGGCAGCTCACCACCGCCTCCTCCAGGGCAATTAGGGACAAGTAATAAATGCTGGCCCAGCCAGTGACATTCCCACACCCCGTGAATGTTTCTTTCGAAAAAGCTGGGCAGGTCTGCTCCATTCTGTAGCAGGAGGCTGTGGAGGATATGATCTGACTTTCAGTGAGGGTGTCTGAGTTTCAGGAGAATGAGGACTTTCTGCTGCTGGTTGGAGTGAGAGGGCAGAGTCTGCAGCAGCTTCCTTTGGAGAGGGGGAGCTAGAATAGAGAACAGATTGGCCTTCTTCACAGCCGCTTCATACACAGCCCTAGGTCTGATTTTATAGAAGTGCCAACCGTTTACTGTTCAGCAAGATGCATTCTGTTCTGAGGAAGGGTCACCGGACCCAAAATGTTAACTCTGTTTTTTTCCTTCACAGATGCTGCCAGACCTGCTGAGCTTTTCCAGCGCAACAAGGTGCAGGGCTGGATGAACACAGCAGGCCAAGCAGCATCATAGGAGCAGAGAGGCTGACGTTTCGGGCCTAGACCCTTCATCAGAAATGGGGAAGGGGAAGGGGGTTCTGAAATAAATAGGGAGAGAGTGGGAGGCAGATAGAAGATGGATAGAGGAGAGGATAGGTGGAGAGGAAACAAACAGGTCGAAGAGGCGGGGATGGAGCCAGTAAGGGTGAGTGTAGGTGGGGAGTTAGGGAGGGGATAGGTCAGTCCAGGGAGGACTGACAGGTCAAGGGGGCGGGATGAGGTTAGTAGGTAGGAGATGGGGGTGCGTCTTGAGTTGGGAGAAGGGGATAGGTGGGAGGAAGGACAGGTTAGGGAGGCGGGGACGAGCTGGACTGGTTTTGGGATGCAGTAGGGGGAGGGGAGATTTTGAAGCTTGTGAAATCCACATTGATACCATTGGGCTGCAGGGTTCCCAAGCAGAATATGAGTTGCTGTTCCTGCAACCTTAGGGTGGCATCGTTGTGGCACTGCAGGAGGCCCCGGATGGACATGTCGTCTGAGGAATGGGAGGGGGAGTTGAAATGGTTC
>NC_063348.1:13953775-13984674 GCF_021869965.1 Rhincodon typus
CACACCGGGTACAGCGGATGCAGTATACCACATTGGCAGATGTGCAGGTGAACATCTGCTTGATGTGGAAAGTCTTCTTGGGGCCTGGGATGGGGGTGAGGGAGGAGGTATGGGGGCAGGTGTAGCACTTCCTGCGGTTGCAGGGAAAAGTGCCGGGTGTGGTGGGGCTGGAGGGGAGTGTGGAGCGGTCGAGGGAGTCACGGAGAGAGTGGTCCCTCCGGAAAGCAGATAAGGGTGGGGAGGGAAAGATGTCTTTGGTGGTGGGGTCGAATTGCAGATGGCGGAAGTGTCAGAGGATGATGCGTTGGATCCGGAGGTTGGTGGAGTGGTACGTGAGGACGAGGGGGATTCTTTTTTGGTTCTTATTTCGTGCACGGGGTGTGAGGGATGAGTTGCGGGAAATGTGGGAGACACGGTTGAGGGCGTTCTCGACCACTGAGGGGGGGAAGTTACGGTCCTTGAATTCAGTCTAGCAACGGTTGGCCTAATGTTAAGCTGATTTGAAGGGACCCTGTGTTTTACTCACAGGAAAGGTCAGTGACATGGACTGTGAGGAGCATGTACAACAAAAACTGTGTCAAAGCTGCATCAGGTTCTAGGGTAGATCTCCCTGTTGTAATGAGTATAAAGCATGTGATAATTATTGCTTCTGTCTCATCTCTCTTTTTTGCAGCTCTGTGTCCTTTTCTGTATCTCACCATTACTTGTGCTCCATTTTTTTCCTATTTACATTTGACGTATTTGAAATATTGTATCTGTATACGTTTCCTGCCAATTTTGCGATAAACTCTAATGTCTGTTATTGTAATTGAATTATTTCGCCTCAGGTATTAGTAAGCTTACTGTATCTGTGCTGAGAAATCGGATGTCTTTTCCACATGGTCTGTATAAAATCAGCACTTGGCTTAACGTAAAATTGAATCATTTCTTAAACGCAAGCTGCCATCCTCAAAACTAATTTGGTAAACCCTGGTTTCCTCACACTGCGCGTGAAACATGACATTAAAAGGAGCTCCTACCGCGCAGACCAAAATGACGATAATTAATTGAGTTAAGCTACCCTGACCCACTGTGCAAAACTGTTCTAATTCCCTATGATCTGTGCACTCCTCAGATCTTCACAGCAGACTTTTAACTTGTATACTCAATATTATTCTCCAAGTCTTCTGCTTTTGCTTGCATCATCCAGATAATATTAAACAGACACAAAACAATGATCCCCACCATCTGACGCTACTGAGCAACAAGGTTAGTGATAAAATACAATCAATTACCTCCACAAATGTGATACTGATTTATTTGGTGTCTCACCCACAGGAGGTTACCTGTTCTTTAACAACACTGTGTCCATCACATATTTCTGGTTTGTCACATGTTGTATTGCCATTCTCTTTATGCTGTGATGAACAGGCCACTATATAAAGGTAAAGATACTACGGTTTTACCAGACCATAGAGCTACTCTCTTACTAGAGAGACAGAGAGAGAGAGAGACGACTGGTGGTGGTTTAACCTGAGGGTCGTTTAACACTTCAGGCAAGGGGAGAGATTGAGAGGAAGAGTCCTGCATGCTGACATCAGTCAGTGCAGGAATTGAACCCCATGCTTTTGGCATTGCTCTGCATTACAAACCAGCCATCCAGTTAACTGACCCTCCCCATGACACTAAGCTAGATGGCAGTGTATACTGTGAGAAAAATGCTAAGAGGCTTCAGGGTGACTTGGATAGGCTGGCTGGAGTGGGTAAACACTTGGCAAATACAGTGTAATGTGGATAAATATGAGGTTATCCATTTTGGTCACAGAAACAGGAAGGCAGATTATTATCTGAATGGTGGCAGTTTAGGAAAAGGTGAGGTGTAACAAGACCTGAGTGCCATGGCAGAACAGTCGCTGAAGGTTGGCATGCAGGTGCAGCAGGTGGTGAGGAAAGCTAATGGCATGCTCCCCTTCATAGTGAGAGGATTTGCGTAGTGGAGTAGGGATGTCTTGCTGCAGTTATACAGGGCCTTGGTGAGGCCACACCTCGAGTATTGTGTGCAGTTTTGGTCTCTTAGTTTGAGGAGGGACATTCTTTCTATTGAGGAAGTCCAGCGAATGTTCACCAGACTGATTCCTGGGACAGCAGGACTAACACATGAGGAAAAACTGGATTGATTGGGCTTGTACTTGGTGGAATTTAGAAGAATGGGAGTGGTGAGGTTCTCACAGAAACGTATAAAGTCCTGATGGGACTGAACAGGCTAGATGCGGGAAGAATGTTCCTGACGTTGGGGAAGTCTAGAATTAGGAGTCACAGTCTAAGAATAAGGGGCTAGCCATTCAGTACTGAGATGAGAAAGCATTTCTTCACTCAGAGAGTTGTGAACCTGTGGACTTCTCTCCCACAGGAAGCTGTTGAGGCTAGTTCATTGGATATATCCAAGAGGGAGCTGGACATGACTCTTACAAGTAAAGGAGTAACAGGAGAAAGTGGGAATTGGATACTAAAATTGCATGATCAGCCACGATCATATTGAATGGTGGTGCAGGCTCAAAGGGCCGAATGGCCTACTTCTCCTATTTTCTATGTTTCCAATGTAGAATATTTGCAACATAAATAAAATGAATGTGTAATGCTCTGTAAATCGGTTTTAAACCATCAGTAATCAAACCAGTCTGCTCAGTGCCAAAGCCAGTTCCAAAGGCTGTTTTGCATTTCAACTGTTCTGAAAGCAATCCTGCTGTATATGCTATCAAAAGGCTGGTGACAATCAGTTAACTAAAATGTTCAGTTTCTGAAAGAATACTCCAGTTTATTGCAAACCAACAAATTTCTTCCAGTCTAAATGATTTCAAGTTAACAGAATTATCACAAGGGAAACAAAATCAACAAATCTCCATGTTTTGGTTTCTGTGCTCAACCTCTCACTTTGCTTATGCTGCATTGTCTGTCATTTCAGAACATAGTTTCCAAACATATAATAGATTTCTGGCTCAGCACAAAACTCCTGCAGTCTCTCCTTTGATGCCAACAATGCCCTATTGCTTATAATTGCTCATTTCAACAGATCTGTTAAGATGACGGTTGAACAGATTTGCTGTTTTGGCACTGGCTAAGGCTGGCAGAATTGTGCATTTCAGACCCAATTCCTACTATCTGTCATCAATCACTTTCTGCAAGTGGTAAGCAGTTGAAAATTGAGAGTGCCTATTTGGGATATCAAATCTTATCAGCCCATAAGTAACATCAAAAATTCTAAATTTCTAAATACTTCTTAGATTTGTTTCTTCAAAAACAATCTTGACACATCAAACACTAAGAATGATTGACTAGAAAATATAACCACATTAATAAGTGTTGACAGAACACCAAATGTGATTTAACCGAGGTTCAATAAACATCGAGCAGATGCCTCTACTTTTCTTCATATACTGCCTCCTTCTTTTCTGTGCTGAAAATTAAAACATTAGTATGATAAAGTTTAAAATATTTATCCCTTAATAGTCTCACGCTTTCGTTTAATTGGTCACTTGACAGCTATTCCCCATTTAGATCCCTCTGAACACTTCCTTTGTTTGTTAATTTTTCTGCCTTTATATGTTTTGGATTATTTTTCTTTATTTTAAATGGTGCCGGAGAGTGGCAACACAGTACAACACTTTTCACTGTATTTTGTAAAAAGATACACATGACAAAAAAAATCAAATAAATCAATGTGGTGCAGTGTTCTAAAAATAAAAGTACTAAACAGAGGAATACAGAAACATAAGACCTCAGAACAGGTGTCGACACTGTGAGTCTGCTAGGTCATTCAACAAGATCACGGCTAATCTTGTTGTGGTTATCAACTCCACTTCCCTCCTGTCTATTCTCTGAAAACCTTTGATTCCCCTGTCTATCAAAAATTTATCTAACTCAGCCTTGAATAAATTCAGTAGCGCATCCTCCACTGCTTTTAGGGGCAGAGAATTCCACAGACTTCTGAGAGAGGAAGAAAATCCCTTAAAAGGAAGATTTTTTTGTCTTATTTACCTAGTCTTCCTCCACCAGAGGAAACAGCCTTTTGTGACGCACCTTATCAAGTCCCTTCGGATCTTGTATGTTTTAACATGGAGTCATACAGAAACAGGCCCTTCGGCCCAACTTGTCCATGCTGACCAGGTTTTCTGAACTAAACTAGTCCTATTTGCCAGTGTTTGGCATATATCCCTCTAAACCTTTCTTATTCATGTACCTGTCCAAATGTCTTTTAAATATTGTAGTTGCACTCAGCTCCTCCCCCTCCCTCTCAGCTCTTCTTCATCCTGTTCAGATCTTGCCCCTCTGTTTCAGCTCTCCCCCCTCCCACGTAACTCCTCCCCGTCCCTCTAAGCCCCTCACTCTCCTGCTCAGCTCTTCCTCCTCAGTGACCCTCTCACACACCTCCTTTCACTCAGTGATGCTCACAAACGAAGATGTTCCTGGTCTATTTCCTTCTCATTCCTCTCTGCCAAACCCCTGCTTGCTGCCTCCCTCCCATTTACCACTCACTGCCTCCATCCCTGTCATTGCCTTTCCTTCGTGACTTTCCAACTTGCTGTTTCTCCTCGCCAACCTCACTGCTTCCACCCTGCCTCTCGCACTTAGCAACGTGCTGTTAGCTGCCCATCCCCCACTTACTGCCCCACTAATCAGACGCTCCTATCCACTACTCCTCCTGTTCACTAGCCTTCAGCTTTCCCACTTCCCTGGATATCCCCGCAACTTCATCCGCAGATGCCTACTAAACAAACAACGACAGGAGAACACAGTATACCCTAACACACTGGCCACGCTGCCATACATCAGCAACATGTCGGAACTGACAACAAGACTCCTAAGACCGCTAGGAATCGTGGTGGCCCACAAGCCCACAGCCACTCTACGACAAACGCTTACAAAGATTAAAGATGCCATTCCCACAATATGCAGAACCAACATGGTTTACAAAATACCATGCAACGACTGCTACAAACATTACATCGGACAGATAGGAGGGAAACTAGCCATCAGAATACACAAACATCAGCTAGCAGCAAAACGGCACAATGCAGTCTCCATAATATCGGTACACTCAGACAATGAGGCCACCAGTTTAACTGGGACAAGGTAACCATAGTAGCCCAAGCCAAATATAGACACGCACGGGAATTCCTAGGGGCGTGGTTCTCCACCCGTAATGCAATCAACAAACATATAGAATTGGACCCCATATACAAACCCATATAGATCAAAACCGGAAAATGACACAACTCACCATAATGGACCAAACAGTGTAAATTCCAAGCAGAGTAGAAGAACATTGCTTCATCAGAGGCCTCACTGATGATGTTACCTAGCATGGCGACAAAACGTCTGAATGAGAACAATCCAGCTTGGTGAGCAAGTCAACAACCTCATCCACAATCCAGCTACAGATCTTTGCCAAAACTTTTCCACTTCTCTCCACACCTACGTGCTTGTGCATATTTAGCCTAACATCTGTGGTGGGGATGTTATTAGAGATCATTACCAACGACAAGATAGACTATTATTTAGAAAGGAATAGGCTATCCAAGGAAAACCAGTGAAGATTAGTCAATGCCCAAACCTGTTGGATTAATTTGATTGAGTTCCTGGTCAGGTGATAGAGTAGACTATTGAAGGTAATGCAATGGATGGTGTGTATGTGGATGTTTAGGAAGGCATTGAACTGACTGCAACACAGGAGACTTTGTTAGTGGATTCCAATAGAGTTGAGAGGAACAATGGTGGCACAGACACAAGATCGGCTCAGCCACAAATCTAAGGGTAGTGGTGAATGGCTATCTACAGACTGGAAAAATTTGGCACCATATTTTTCAGTGGCCAGTTTGAAGTCCATTACATATAAAAGTGTAAGATTTTGCAAGTGCAGGTGAGCAGCTTATCATCCCAAAGGCCAAATCCTTAACTATACAAGATAATAAAGACATATGTATTGCTGGATTATAAAGAAAAGCATAGCAAACAAATTGTGCATGATGCTGAGAATTTAGTGGTTCGATCTTAGTGGGAGTATTAGGGCCCAGAGGAGGGACAACAATTCTGAGAAGGTTCTGGAAAAGTTCAGATTGATCTTCTCGGAACAGAGAGGATTTAGAGCTGGACAAAAAGACATTCAAGGCAATGACATGTTTTGTAGAGTAAATAAAGAAAGGCTGAAACAACTGCCCTTCAGTAAGTTTGAACAGTAACCAGCTTATTATTAGGAGGAAACCATATACAGCAACTATATACAGTTCAAAGGAATTCTAATGGAACCATAATACTTCTCTTTCAAGTCAGTCTCTGCCTGTCTTGCAATCTCGTACATTATCCCAGGGAGATACTACTTCTGCTGTACCAGACTGTGACCTTTAGACTGTGTTGCGTTCCTGGTGCCTGTCATTTTATTTCTGGTTGATACATGTCGACAGTCTATCGTGGAATTGGGCCACCAAAATAAACCAAAGACAGAAATTATTTCTAGTTTGTGACTGCGGGTCATTATGATCCACCTATCAGTGTAAGGAATGCCACATCTCCCTTCCCCTGTGGCACACCATTGTGAGGTCTGTCCTTGGAATTTTGGAGCAACTTGCCCCTCAGGACAAAAGAATGCTTGTTAATGCCAATCTGAGCTGTATAGTTTAACAACAGTTTGATGCTTTTCACCACTTTGTGCGTCAGTGTGTCTGACGTGACAGGGTTTCATGAGGTATGTGCGATTTCCAGGAGTCAGCACTGATTCAGTTGAAGCCTTCCTATATGTTGCAAACACAGCAATTTATTTGCAGCACACAGGGACACTGTCCCAGATTGGCCAATATATTGGATAATTAAAACTGTATTGTATTGACATGTTGGAGCTGTAACGCATACATTTGCTGATTGTGTGAGATCATTAAACCTCCCTTCTCCATTTGATGAGGCATTCTAGGGCTTAGACCTTTGCTCCCAGATCAAGAACACAAAGTCAGGAGAATTTTCAGTTCCATAAACTGGAAGTGAGTTCCCAGAAATTGGGAATTTTCTTTCCTCGCGCTCTGTATCAGGAAACATTGAAACGCAAAAGAGGTCTCTAGCCCTCCAACCTCACTCACACTGTCCCCATACTCCAATTATTACCCATAATCCTTCATACCCTCCATGTTAGCCTATGTCCACCCCTTTCATAGCCCCATGCCAACTTCATGTCCACTCTTTTCATCCCATGCCCCTCACCACCCTTTGACTTTACACTTATCATGCCAACTCACTCAGTAGCCCTCACTCACTCACTCATGGCAGACATCCAGATCCATGCTAAGGTTAAAATAAAGGCCTAAGTGTCTATTGCAGACCTTTTCTTAAAATAAAACAAATTATTGAAATAACCCGTTCATTACATTCACATTCCCTTAAATCCATAATACCTTACAAAAACAAACATTCATTCTGATGCAGAATCCTTTGTGTTGGTTAGCTCAGTTGGCTGGAGAGCTGGTTTGCAATGAACAGTGGTGGCAATGGTTCAGTTCCTACACCAGCTGAGATTGCAGTGAAGCACTGTCCATCTCAACCTCTCCCCTTGCCTGAGGTAAGGTGTGACCCTCAGGTTAAACCACCACAAGTCTCCCTCTAATGAGAGAGCAGCCCTATGGTCTGGTAAGATTATGGTGTCATTACTTTTCTATGAATTAACTTTAGGATTCAAAGCCCCACTTCAAGGAATGCACCAATTAACTTGACAGATCCATTGACACTCCAATGCTTTTCACAGTTCTAATGAGTTAATGCAATATTGATGATTGTTAATGCCTATCTTTAACAGTACCAAAGGAGATGTGAACTCTCCCACTACAGACCTGGATAGCTTATCATTTCAGTGCCCTATCTATCCAAACCAACATATCCCATTCAGAGCTGCTCCTCGCAGGGTTAATTTGTCTCTCACAACTTTGTCCCCAAAACCACATTCAACTGGCATGGTGTCTCAGTGGTGAACACTGCTGTCTGGCAATGTCAGCACCCTGGGTTCGATTCCAGCCTTGGGTGACTGTGTGGAGTTTGCACATTATCCCCATGTCTGCGTGGGTTTCCTCCAGGTGCCCTGGTTTCCTCCCACAGTCCAAAGGTATGCAAGTTAGGTGGATTGGACATGCTAAATTGCCTGTAGTATACAGGGATGTGCAGGTTAGATGGATTAGCCATGGGAAATGCAGAGTTACAGGGATAGCGCGGGTCTGGGTGGGATGCCCTTTGAGGATTTATGTGGACTCGATGGGCTGAATGGCCTGCTTCCACATTGTAGGGTTTCTATGAAGTGGAGGGAGCTACTGACTTTTATGGGCAGCTGCCTCTGTGAAATGTATGAAACATGGCCCACCCATGTTTCTGCTCCTACAAAAACTGTAATTGCCCTTTTTAGGGGCAAGAGAACTGATTTTTGAAATTGTCCGGCATTTTCACAATGGCAGAGAAATTCCCTATCTTTTCAGGTGCTGGAGTTTGGGATCAATACTCCCTGCCATTTGGCATGAGCTGCTGCATTAGTGGGTCCTTTTCTCTGTCCCAGTACAAAGGATATTTATGACATTACAGCTTGTACGACTACTTCCTAATTTGTGTTCTGATTATATTTTCAGAACAGCTATGCTTTAAATGCTGCAGCTGTATTCTCAAGCATTTGCTCTGCTGTATTTGGTGTCCTAACTGCTACGTGCCAATTCCAAACCGCTCAACAATATTTCATAGAACTATCACTATCACCTCTGGCTGTGCTTTGAGAAATTTCAAGCAATAGTACTTCCCTTTCCACAGTCGGCGGATTGTGATTGTTCTTGGTCCCAGACCTTTGGGCACTCAGGATAGTAATTCCATTCTAATTTGACAGTCCTTAGGTGTGGCAGCACAATGGTGAGACACCACTGGAACAAAATGGGTTCAGTGGAATGTATAATATCCCTGGCTGGTCTACACTCTGACCCTGATTGTCATGGTCCCAGATAGAAACCTTGAGGAGCTGGGACCAGAATAAAAATGGCCACTGAGTAGGGCAACCAGAATTTCAGCCCTTGACCATTTTAACAAAGGCAGGTTCACGAGGAGTGGCAGGTGTAGTTTGATTCAGATAAATATGAGGTGTTGCATTTTATTAAGAAGAACCAGGGCATGACTTACACAGTTCATGGTGGGGCCCTGAGGAGTGTTGTCAAACAGAAACACCTACGGATGCAGGTAGATAGTTCCTTGAAATTGGCATCACAGGTAGACAGGGTGTTAAAGAAGACATTTTACATGCTAACCTTCATTGGCCAGAGTATTGAGTACAGGAGTCAGGACATCATGTTACAGCTATACAAGACATTGGTGAGGCCACTTTTGGAGTACTGCATACAATTCTGGCGGCCCGGCTGTAGGAAGGATGTTGTTAATCTAGAAACGGTATAAAAAGAAGTTTTTCAAGGATGTTACTGAGACTGGAAGGTTTGAGTTAAAAGGAGAGGCTAGATAGACTGGGACATTTTTTCCCTGGAGTGTGGGAGGCTGTTGGGTAACCTTATAGAGGTCTATAAAATCATGAGGGGCATTCATAAAGTGACAAGCAATCTCTTTTCCCTGAGGTAGAGGAGTTCAAAAGTAGAGGGCATAGGTTTAAGGTGAGAAGGGTGATGTTTTCACACAGAGGGTGATGCATATATGGAGCTAGCTGCCAGAGGAAGTGGCAGAGGTGGGTATAGTTACAACATTTAAAAGAGATTTGGACAGGTACATGGACAGGAAACTTTTAAGGGGGTACTGACCAAACGCAGGCAAATAGGCATGGTTTAGTTTAGGAAGCCTGGTCAGCATGGACAAGTTGGGTCAAAGGGCCTGTTTTTGTGCTCTATGACTCTGTGCCTCTATAGCTGGTGACAGAGTCAACACTAGACATGTCCACTCCCTGTTAAAGAGGCAAGTGAGTCGTGGACTTGTTGAGAGCTCATCTTCAGTAAATGTTTTTAGTTTCATGGGAGCGCCTGTACCTTAGCAGCTCTCTTTTATACTAGCTGCATGGTTGCATGACTGGAATGGAGGCGGGAAGAGTTTCAAAGTAAATAAAATGTTTTTTCCTCCTTTACAGTTCATCATTAAGTGCTGTGACATGAGCTGTATCTGTGAGTCATGACAGTGTTATGAATGGAGAATGTAGCTAACTACCCAGGAAACAATCTGTTTGTCTGATTCTTATTTCTTCCTCCTGGCAAAATTCAACATTATAAACACGGGCACATCTTCAGAAGAGGTTAACAGAAGTTCCCATAATGGATAAAGAATTAGTGTGTGTTTCACACTGTTAAAAGGTTGGCCTACTTATAGCAATATCTAATATTTATCCATTGTTTTTATGTATTCAGTCAAGTCATCAGTTGAAAAAGCAGATCTAAGGTCTGGTTATTTATTTGGGGTGTTTGATGGGCTCTTGACTGTAATCCAACTGCCTAATCATTTTTCAAGTGTAAATGGTCAGCTAGGCTTTGAGCTGAGGCTTTTTGGGAGTGAAAGTTAATGTTTCATACCCCACAGCCTGGCTTCATTACTGGTTAGACCCCAGACCTCTTGGAGATCCTGATGTACATTGGTCTTGAGATGGCATGATTCCTACCTCTGACATGTAAGTCCAGCACCAAAATCGATTCAAAATGAAGAAAGCAGAGAGGTAACGTACCTGGAGGCTAACAGCACAGTAGGGGGTGCTACCAGGTCTAACAGTATGGCTTTTTACCTATCTGCAAGTATAAATTTAGTAAGTACAATTATGTTGATTGTTAGAAGTGCATACAAGTGGATTTCCTTCCCATTGTTAGTAATTACAATGAACACATTCAATAGCTATAGCAAAGTATGAGTAATAATTCAATTAACCTTTTGCACCTAATTTCTTTTGTTTATTGAAACGTGAGCACTGTTTGTCTTAATCTCTCAGCCTTCTGCGGTTTATAAACTGCCTACAAACTAAAGCAATAATAGACTTCTTAATCAGTTTTCAATTTTTTTTTACTAACTATTTCCAAAATAAAACTCCAGCTCGTTTTGTTTTTGTTTGCAGATAAAGTGTTAAGGTCTTTGTTATTGTTTTCAGTAACTAAGAATTAGTAGAAGGAATACTTAGCTGGGTTGAAACGCTGCTGATGTAGCCTGGAAAATGGAGCAGATTGTCTGGGGCTAGCCTGCAGCTTTTGATTTCCTGCCGACAATCAAGTTTCTGGATAAAAGTATCAAGCAAATGTCCAGAATTTTCGATGAGTTTAAGTCTTCAAGTAAAACCTTTACTGAAATCTAAACGACACTAAGAAAATTATTTTGCTGGAAAATGAGATCATGTGAAAGAAATCACAAACTTGCATTTACACAACCTCTTTCATATCCACAGGGATATATTAATGCACTTCAGACCTAATAATGTATTCTATGAAGTGTAATTACTATTGTAATGTAAAAAACAACAGGATAATCTGCCCCCACAACATGGAAGTGAATGACTATTCTCGATTGACTTCCCTCACTCTGGGCTGGACTCTGACAAACAGAATGTTATCAATCAAGATTGAGATGAATGTGATGATGTGGAGGTGCTGGAGTTGGACTGGGGTGGACAAGGTCAGAAGTCACTCGACACCAGGTTATAGTCAAACAGGTTTATTTGAAATCAGAGATAGTAGGAACTAGATAGTAGTAGAATCTGAGATAACAAGGTGTAGAGCTGGATGAACACAGCAGGCCAAGCAGCATCAGAAGAGTAGGCAAGCTGATGTTTCGGGCCTAGACCCTTCTTCAGAAAAAGTGCTGCTCCTTTGTCAGGTGAAGTGACATTTTGCCTGAGAAAGGGGCAATGCTTTGAAAGCTTGTGATTTCAAATAAACCCATTAGACTACAAGCTGATGTGGTCTGACTTCTGGAGATGAGAGTAGGTAGGCGACTATGTCCACGAATATGTCCAGAACCCTGAATATTTGACCTTTGAATATACAGTAGTCAGTAAGAAATGCCTTGTGGAAATTGCGCGGGATTAGTTCTGGTCACATAAATACTTAACAAGGAGCTATTCCTTTGTTTGGCCTGTGGTTTTGAATATGAGGCCATCATTTTTAACTCTCTGTATCATACAGGCAGATGTAAGATTGCAGTGTTGGTATTGGATCAAGTGTGTTGGGAGTTGAATGATGGTCACATTTCACAGTGACATGCCTTCCGTATTCTGTGTCTTTTCAAACAGCAACTAATTGACTTCATGAACGAGTTGTAGAATCCTCTCGAGGTTGAATGAGTTAAAGAACTATCTTTAGTATCAAAAGTCATGCAGATTAGCAGATTCCTGGTTTGATCCTGCTCTGTGTTAAATTAACTACCTGAACCAGTGCATCGGGTGATGACTACGGGCTACAGAAAGAAAATATATTCAATTTGCCTCCTTGTTTTGGAGTTTTACCCAGCAGCCTCTGTATGGAGGTCTTTTATGAGACTGGATGCAAGGCCACAAGGCTGTGTTGTGAATAGTCTTGTAGGCTACTGACACCCTGGTCATAAACATAGTGTGAAGAATAGTGTCTTTTAAGTTTCAGAGGATAACATAAGAACAAGAATAAACCATTCAGCACCTCCAGGCTGCTCAATGGGTGGCATCACTGGAAGACGAGCCTAACGGTCGACTTGGAGCCAGGAGCCATCAGTCGATGTCCAGCATTGGAGGAGGTGCAGGATCTGTGCAGCTCGGTGGAAGCCATGGTTCCCGTAGTGGCAGGAAAGGAACACATTGCCATGAGCCCGAGGATGATGTCAGAAAGCAGCGACTGGAGGAGCAGACAGGATGAAGTCTATGGCGAGGGAATGATGAACTTTTGAAGCTGTTTAAGTTTTAGTAATATCCACTTAATATTAATTTATTCAGTATTTTACCAGTTATTCAATTTATTCAGTAATTTATTCTGTAATCCAAAAATGTGGCAACATTATCCACTTCGGTACAAATGACTATATCGATTCAGATTTATCCACTATCATTCAGTTAGATCATGATTAAGCTACATTTCTTGCTGATTTTCTCACCTTTGCTCCTTGCCTGTGGCCCTTTCCCAATAAATATACATTGATCATAGTCTTAAAAGCTCCAAGTGTCCCAGTAACCAAAATTCTTTGAGAGAGGGAGTTTCAGATTCCCACTTTCTGGCTCAATGTGATGTTAAAGTTCTGAATTTTATAGCCAGCACATCTTGTTCCTCTATATATGACTCCCTGAATCTCATGAATACTTGGAACACTTGGATTTAGACTCCTGGTGCCTGTGGACCTATGTCCAGTGAGCTCCTTGCCGTCAGGAGAGGAAATGACAAACAAAAACACGGAAATATTGGAAGGGTCACCAAAGGTGGATTTTCGTAGCTTCTTATTTTCTGTAAGAGGAAGAGGGGGTCCCTTACACTACCTTGAGTCTGAAACTGACAATGGCAAACTTGAAGGCACTGACAAATCCCAAGCCCCCACCACCACGCCCCTTTGAAATCTGATCAAATTCTAGTAGATTGAGTAAAGTGTTCAATTTCTAAGTGCTGTCTGAACATGCGAATGTCCTGCTGCTTGCACTGCTGTCATGTTGTAAACAGCAAGATAGTTGGGGAGGCCAATCAGCCCATTTTCACCTATTCATCATGGATACTCCTTCATCCCAGAATCCTTGTTTACTCTTGTGTCCTGGTATCTTATCATATATTTCTGATTCTTTGTTATGGAGAAGCATTTACTAGTTGCAAGCCTCTTGCTACGACTCCATAACTTGCTCAATAGTCATATAAGGTGCTCCTTTGAATAATTCTATACCTATGGGGTAGGTAGTGAAATTGTATTAACTGGACGAATAATACACAATGCAGTCTAATGCACTAAGGTCACACAAGTTGAAATCCTTAAATTCAATGCATTCTTATGGAACATAAAAATAGTCTAAAGGTGACTATGAAACTATTGGCGAACATAGTAAAATCCAATTTGGTTCACTGCTGTCCTTTGAGGAAGGAAATCTGACATTCTTACCTGGTCTGACCTACATGTAACTCCAAACCCATGGCAAGGTGACTCTTAAATGCCCCCTGAAATGGCATAGCAAGCAACAAAGTGCCAGAGCAGTTAGGGATGGACACTAATCGTCAGACTTCCCAACACTGTGTACAAGAATATCTTCGAATTATATTACTAATAACCTCTTGAAGTTCTTGCAGAAAATGAGGGTTTTTTAAAGAAAAAAATGACAAGATATCCAATAATGTGATGCAATATTAAATGGGAATTTCCTCATCAGAGCTGTAATCACAAGATAGTTATTACCTGCTTCCTCAAAATGATGATAATTCAATAGATTACCACTAACATAAAGTGGTCCTGATTGGAGCACTCTTGCTTGTGGTTAATTATATTAAAGAGAGAAAGCAGATTACAACCACTGAAGTACAGTCATTGTTGCAATGTGCGATATGCCTCAGTCAGTTTGTATTTGTAGATTTGTGCAATCAGTAATGTGACTACAAATGGGTTCCCTGAAAGGAGAGGAAAGCAAGACATCCATTTTAAAAAAAAAGTGCATGTCATGATCACTAGATATCTGAAAGTACCTATTTTGAAATCTAGCCCTTGCAGGAAATGTGGCATCAGTAGGAGCTCAGCAAATGCCCACAAACAGCAAGGGATGATAACCAGCTTCTTTCCATGATGTTGGTTGGCAGGATAATTTTGACCAGGATGATAGGGATAACACCCTTGCTGTTCCTTAAAACTGTGGGATCTGTCACATTTATCTCAGCAAGCATTAGGGGCCTCCGTTTAACATTTCATCTGAAAGACAGGGCAGTGCTCCCTCAGTATTGCACTGGAAAGTTCACTTTGATACTCAGGCCTCGGAATGAGACTGGAACTGAGGCCTTGTAGAACAGGAGGAGAGAGTGTATTATCAGCTGAGTTATGGTTGATATCGAAGCTGGTACTTGGCAGTATGTGTGTGCAGCTCTCTCTCTCTCTCTCATAACGTTTTCCTGTTTTCCATTTCAGTATCTGACCAGCTGGGAAACATGGCTGCCAAACCACAACCTCCTCTGGTGAAGAAGCACAGTCAAACCGACCTGGTGAGCCGGCTAAAGACCAGGAAGATCCTTGGTGTCGGTGGAAAGGACGATGATGGAGAAGTTCATCGGTCAAAGGTAACAGTGACTTCTTTGATTGGCTTATGAGACTGGAACCTCTCCGATTGATGGGTTAATCTAATCTCAGTTTTGAAACTAGTTAGGAATGGACTGATCAGAATTAGGCCAGTTAAGATAGTTTTGTTTAAAAAGACCTAATTTCCTCATATTCCTGATGCCTCAATGTTGCAAAAGTGTTTCCATGGTCTATTCCTTTGCTTTTCCCTGGTGGCTACAAACGTCAACTAATTCCTCTTGGTCTTGCCTGGTTAGGTGACAGGACTCCTCATAGTTGTTTTCTGAAGTACACAGCCCTATGGTTGCTCCTTTGGCAGAAGCCTCACTCTATTTCTCAGTTTTTCTGTTATTTAACGACATTTTTTAAGTTTGATGTGTGCTAATTCCTCAATAATGCAATGGGATGTTGCAAGCTCCCATGTCAGATATCTATCTGATGGTATACAACGGATGAACCTGAGATTAGTCTCCACAGTGATGCCTCTGCAGTCGAATAGCCTACCACAGTTTTGTTGTAACTTTAGGCAATTTAGTGATGGATGTTTGCATTCAGCACTGGATCAGCAGTACCAGAAGTGTACTTTCACAAGGAGTCATAGAACCATAGGATTTTGCGGTACAGAAGGAGGCTATTTGATCCATTGTATCTGTACTAGCTCCCAAAAGAGCTACTCAGCCTGTCCCACTCTCCAGCCCTATCTCTGTAGCCCTCTAAATTCATCACTTTCAAATATATATTTAGCTCCCTTTTGAAACCTCATACTGAATCCAGCTGCTCCACTCCCCCAGGCACACATTCCCCTCAACTTTGATGAATGGAAGAGAGAGCAGAGGAGCAGATTGGCAAGGGGCACAGTGGTTGGCCAAATCTAAGAGGAAGAAGGATTAAACTAAATTGGCAGGAGGTGGGATGAAGCTTTAAAGAAGAGAAGCTAAGTTGCAGAGAAGACTGGGAGAGACTTTAAGAGTAGAATAGAAACTGGTTGCTTTTTAAATATAAGGAGATCTAAAGATGGGTTTAGAGCAGGGTGACAACATAGCCCTGCTTTCTGCAGGGAGTTGCTCGATCTGGTTCCATCCCCCCAGCAAACAATATCGCCAGACTTTTATGCAGTTCATAAACCTCATCCACCAATACCTTAATTTTTGATAGGTTGGATAATTTTAACACATTCATCAACATGCAGTCTACAGGATACATGACAGTCGGTAAAATTGAACGCTAACTGTGTTAAGAACAATGATAACAGTGAAGTTTAGTATTGCCACTAATGGGCCGTATATCACAATAACTATGATATGAACTCAATGGTGTATGACGTAGAATGCACAGAAGATTGACAATTCATGATAAAGTGAAAATGCTGTTGCTCTAAAAGTATAATTTGCTGCTTTAACAACTGGCTGCAATCAGACGTTTTCACACTTATGACCAAGCAGAAATAAAAAAAGAACACCAGTGCGATGTTAGAAATGGAAGTCAATATTTAGAGCGGAAGTAAGACATCTATAAAAGAAGATTCAAATACTACTAAACAGAAAGCAGCTTCGACAGAGCCTGTACATCTCTCTTCTCATGACTATTTTTTAACACAAAGATTAGAGTGCGAAAACCCAATGTTCCTGAAAACCGGGTGTCGCTGAATCGTGTTACAATAGTTTTTATTCAGGATGTCAGAATTTTATTTAGGCAGCTGGTATCACACTTATTACACATGCTTTTGTTTTTTATTTATTTGTGGAGTATAAATGCAACACTTAAAATCAAGAGGTAATGATTAGATTCTCTCATTGAGTTAGTCATAGCTTGGCAATTGTGTGACACAAATGTTACTTGCCACTTGTCAGCCTAAGCCTGGATATTGCCCAGAGCTTGCTGTCTTTGAACGTGGACTGTCTCACCTCTGAGGAATTGCGAATGGTGCTGAACGTTGTGCAGTCATCGGTGAACATCCCCACTTCTGACCTTATGATGGATGGAATGCCATTGATGAAGCAGCTGTAGATGGATGAGCCAAGGAACACAATTGTTTTGGATTGTCAGTTGAACTGGTAGTGTGACACAGTCACGTTCTTCAGAGGCAGAAAGACCATGTACACACTCTGCGCTTGTTTCAACTCAACAAAATAGGTGACAGCCATTCGTTGGCTCATCTTTCATGGCAACATGCTGACCAATCACTGAACCTATCTGGTTTAAACAGCAATAATGTGTGGCACGTCCCTACCAATCAGAGTCCACCGCCAACCTATCAGCACTCTCCTTTCATGTAGTTGGAGACACATCTTTTGATTTGTTTTGGTCTGTGGACAAAAAAATGGAAGACTTTACTGAATTGTTGACTCAAACTTCTTATTTTCTGATGCAGACTTGATTTTCTGACTAAGTTATGCATTTTCTTGAGATGTATTATTGATTGCAAGAATGGGCTTACATTTTAAAGACAGACCCGGCGTTAGCGAGTATCATAGCGGAGTTAAGTTCGCACTTTCTGGGAAATTGACAGGTATCCATGGGGTTTCGGGGGTACAAATCAGACTTGAAATGTTAACTCTCTTTCTCTCTCCAGAGATGCTGCCAGACCTGCTGAGTTTCTCCAGCACTTTCTGGTTTTATTTGCAGCTTTCCAGCACCTGCAGTGTTTTGGTTTATTAGTGAGCTTCAGCTCGAAAGACTCACTAAAACACTCATTGAGACGAGCTTCTGAATTATTAATGCATTTTAGATTTCAGACAGTAAGTAAATCTAGTCCCTTGGGATCTAATCAGATTCAATTAGATCTTGGCTGAAAGATACCTCATCGCCA
The DNA here is from genome assembly GCF_021869965.1 of Rhincodon typus. NCBI lineage: Eukaryota > Metazoa > Chordata > Chondrichthyes > Orectolobiformes > Rhincodontidae > Rhincodon > Rhincodon typus. The sequence continues at coordinate 13,971,789 of NC_063348.1, forward strand.
TTTGCTGACTTTAGCAACAATTTTCTTCATAAGATAATCTACCAATCTCCTTCTCAATAGCTCTTATTGTCTCCGCATGCATTTGTTCTCAGATATTAGTCTGTCATTTTCCACTCTGACTGTGACAAAGGTAAGCTTTCCCTCTTTGTTCTATTCCATCTGGACCCATCTCCACTGTTTGACACATTTAATCACACATTCGTGTTCCAGTGCCACTCAGCTTCCATGCAGATGGATGGAACTGCCCTCTATGGCCTTCTTTCATCCTTAACACACAGCCAGAGAATCACTCACAATGAATTAATTGTCACCAGGTCCCATCTTCCTGTTCTTGTCGATTCACACTTCCCCTTCAGTAAAGGAGCACAGGTTTTAAGGTGAGGAGCAGCAGGTTTCAATGGATTTGAGGAAAAATGTTTTGTCCCCGAGAGTTGCGGGCATATAGGAACTCACTGCCAAAAAGGGCAGTAGAGGCAGGAAAGCTTGTTTTAAGAATTTTTTAGATGAAACTTGAAATAATATAAAATATAAAAGGTTATGGACCAAGTGCTGGGAACAGGGTTTAGAATAGCTGAATGTTTGGTGATTGGCACAGACACAATGGGCCAAAGGGCCTCTTGCTATAATGTAAAAACTGTATGATTTTATGACCCCTGCTCAAGCAATGACATGATTTTGAAAGTCTCATCCGTGTATGCTAATTCTTCCTTCAGCTCAACCCCCCTCCTTCCTATCTCTCTCATCTCCTCCAGCCTTACGGTCCTGAAGATATCAGTTCTGACATTTTGTATTTTCCCTTGTAGTGACTGTAACAAGGTCAGCCAGGTGGACCTCAGAGAATATGAGTTCCCTGATTGGGGCTGTTAATCTGGTCCAATCGGGGAACCCTGGCTGACAGAAAAGGGTGAGTGTCAGGGATACTGACACTCTGGTACCTGACTCTGAATGAGGCAGTACAATAGTGAAGGACAGTTCGTGTGGCCTCAGTAGAGTTATTTAATTTTGTTTTATGATGCTGCTCTGAAGTGCCTCGAGACATTGCATTATGTTAAAGGGGTGATAAAAGTTTTTATGATTGTGTCCCTCATTTCTCCACTGTCACACCAAGAGGGAATTTTTCTCTACTGAACTGCCATAATGATCTCATTCCTCAACCTCTGCGGAATAAAGGCCATGTTCATAAACCTGTCCAGACTGTTTCAGTGTCAGTATAACCTTCACAGGTTCTACATGCTTACTGAGGTGTGGCAGGTGCCCACACTGAGCCTGTAACTAAACCAACCTTCTTCCCTTTGTATTCCAACACTCTCGACAGAATATCCCACTGACCTTCCCTTCATTGCTTTATGGTCCTGCGCACTGCTGTTCATACACATGGGGCTGAATGAGAAATAGAATCATAGATTTACTACAATGTGGAAGAGACCATTCGGCCCATCAAGTCCACACTGATCCCCCGAAGAGCATCCCACTCACCCCCATTCCATCCCTGCGATCCCACATTTCCCATGGACAATCTACCTAGCCTACACATCCCTGGACACTTTTAGCATAGCCAATCTAACCTGCACATCTTTGGACTATGGGAGGAAACCAGAGAATGTGTAAACTCCACACAGACAATCACTCAAGGGTGATATTGAACCCAGGTCCCTGGCACTATGAGGAGCAGTGCTAACCACTGAGCCACCGTGCCACCCCACACAATGGAATCAACTAGTGACTAGATCCAGTTTCTCCCAGTTTGCTTGTAATTCATTCATGGGATGAGGGCATCACTTGCTAGGTCAGCATTTATTGCCCATCCCCAATTTCCCAGATGGCAGTTAAGAGTCAATCATTTCACTGTGGGTCTGGAGTCATATGTAGACTATACCAGATAAGGACGGCAGTTTCCTTCCCTAAAGGACATTAGTGAATCAGATGGGTTATTCTGACAACCAGCAATGGATTCACACTCATCTTTAGACTATTAATTCCAGATTTTTATTGAATTAATCTGCCATGGCAGGATTTGAACCCAGGTCCTCAGAACATTACCTGGGTCTCTGGATTAATAGTCCAGCAATAATAGCATTAGGCCATTGCCTCCCCTCTTCTGTCACTTGCTACTGTTTGCCTTAACATAGTTGCTTGTCTCCACGACCTGAATGCATTGCTGTATAAAAGGAAGAACATGAATCAGCTGAGAGCTGTCAAGCTCCAAGTTTAGCTTTTGTCCATGACCTTGAATCCTTCCTAATTTGATGAAGCTCGCCCAGCTGCTGTTTTTTTTGTCAAGTTAGCGGCACCGATGATGCAATTTCCTCCAATTGACAGCAGACTTCCTGTGAAGGGAATCAGCTGCAAGGCTTCCTGCAGGGTAACTATTGAGTAGAGTTTGTGAGCGGAAGGCCAGTCCAACTAGGCTCACACTATGAGCAGCCATTCCCACTGCTACCTCTGCCCAATCCACAACAAAAGCAAAGAGAGACTTGCATTTCCATAGTCCTCTCCTTCCGCAGAGAGGTGGTATCTGTTGAGCACTTGTTGCACAGTTTACCAAGTACATTGTGAGGTGTGTGATCGGGAGCACCCAGAAGTCTGAAGGAAATCTAACCATGTTCTCACTCAAACTCTCATAGTGCATGTCTTAGGCAGCTCGTAGTTATGAGGTAACAGACCCAGGTGGAAGCTGAATGTCGTTCTTGTCTAAAGAGGTTTCATTTAATCTGAAATCCAATAGATTTCTTGAGCTGAGTTGTTTCCAAGTGAGGTTATAAATACTTGCTTGAAATCCCTCCTGCTGGTTTCACTGCTGGATTGATCATATAAAGGGCTTGTCATATGCACTGAGTAATCTCGAATCAGACTGAATTGCTGATTTATTGGAGCAGTTTTCATTTAAATGCTCTGCCAGGAAGTACAGCTGCTACTTGGTTGATGTTCAGTCCAGATTAAGTCACTTGGTATTATTGCTTTAATGCAAGCAGAGGTTTCTTTAACAACTTGAGCATCAACTTTTCCAAGGTTAATCTGTCTGTATTTATCACGAACCTTTGGGTAGTTGGCAAATGATGTCTGTCTCTGTCATATACAGATTGTAAAGAAGTATTATCATTTCATCAGGGCCAGCTCAGCCAGGGAATGTGGAACTCTAGAGTGTAACAGGCCTTTCAGACAGCCATATTGACATTGGGTTACATTTAGCAAGGCAGGAGAAACAGAAAGGTCTCAGGAAGGGTCACTGGACCTGAAACATTAACTCTGATTTCTCTTCACAGATGCTGCCAGATCTGCTGAGCTTTTCCAGTAATTTCTGCATTTGTTGTCATGAGAAATAAAGGTGTGTTCAACTTTAAGAGTTGCATAAACTGGGATCACTGCCAGTTCTGTGAAGTGCTTTGGTTTGTTTTGTTGTGTTATACAACAAGTATAAACATATAAATGTGTGATGCAAGTAGAATTTGTTTTTGTACCATTAACTCCATGTTCTTTCACATCCCATTATTTAACTTCACGTACAATTAACGCTAGGCATCATTAACTTGAAAGTGCCATTAGTTAGCTTCAAAGACGGATATGCAAGGGTGATACCTCTTCCTTGATGTTAGTTGGAGAAGTTCATTTTCAAAGTAAAATACAGGCTTACTTGCCAAAGTCATGTGAGCTTTACATCTCCATAAATGCGCCCACTGTAGTTTTGTGTAGTTATGGACCACGTCACTTGAAACTTTCAGCTGTGCAGCTGAAGTTTTATGGATCTTCAGAACTGCAGGAGAACCAGCCATTGTTTGAAAAAAAAAGAAGAAATTAAAAGCACATTCTGCAATTTTGAAGAACTGGGTGAATCAGTTTGGCTGTAAATTTTCCACTCCCTGTTGCTGTGGGGCTGAAAGGATGTGTGAGACAGAATTGGAATTAGTTCCTGTCTCAGTAGATAACTGTGACCTAGCTATGGTATTAAATAAAAAGTCTGAGCAGGTAAGAGTATTAACATTGCTACCAGTTCTTGAAAAGAGTGTTTCAGCCTGTATTGTACCTTAAACCTCTTTGGTGAGCAGAAAACACAAATAGGAAAGATCTTGAAGACTGTGGAGATTTTGAGAATGTACTTTAAATCACATATTCATGTTATTTGTGAATGAAATGAATTGTGAATGGTTCAACATTAGAGCTGAGGAGGAGAGGGAAACTGTTTAATAGTTTGTGATGGCACTGACATATGTAGCTGAATCCTGAGAGTCTGGACAACTCAAAGATGATCTCTCCTTGTGTGTAAGTGTTGAAAGAGGAGAAACTTACTTACTTTCAGGAAAACTATTGACAAATGTGGAAGCTCTGAGGCTGTTAATTATCAGCTACAGCATCTTAATTAACAGGTGAGGCTTTTCCATTATGTCGACAGACAGTCCAGGCTAAGCAAGAACAACATGTTGGAATAAAAGGAAAATAATATTTGTGGAAGAGGCAGCAGAAAGATCAAGCCCAGAAGGCAGGATGTAAATGTTGCAGATGACTCCACGTAAAACAATAAGGAAGCAAACCCAGCATAGGGAAAGCAGTGCTCTATAGGTGCAAAAGGTTCAATCACCTTTCACATATGTGTTTAGCTAGATAGAAGCAAAGCAAGCTGATAATGATAGCTTCTGGAGAGATGGCAGCTGATGATTCTGATGAATCAGTGTACAGATTGGCATCATTGGGTCTAAAGGTGCTAGACACATCGTAACTAATAGAATTATGACTACAGAAGGATAGCATTAAGCAACTGCGTCCAACAGACACTGGACTTCATGCAGCATCATGAACTTTGCAGGTCTGTGCAAAGTGGCTTAATACAGCGGCCAACAACTGAAACCCTTGAAGGCAAGTTTGAGACTATATGATGAATAATGCTCATCTCAAGAGGGTAAATCAGTCTGAGAACCCAGTACAATGGGAAGAATGATGAGCTGCAGTTCCAGGTAGTAAACATTAAGCAAAACCCACTCATCTGAGCTGAGGCAAGTCTGAATCTTGGACTGGTGATCCCACATGTACCAGAAGAGATTTGCAGCATTTCACAAGGCAGTAAACTGTTGGTATTTGAATAGGTCCTGGAAGATTACATGGATTACAAGTACTGCCAGGTCTCAAATGTTGTCCTGGTGAACATCATCTCAAATTGCCTGAGAGCGTGAGACCATCTCAGTATCTGCTGAGGGAGAGTTCCAGCTGCCCTCAAATCCAACCTGAAAGAAAAAACTGAAGTACTGTGTGCAGTTCTAGTCGCCCTTCCAAAGTGAGGATATTGTTAAACTGGACATGGTTCAGAAAAGATTTACCAGGATGTGGCCAGGAATGGGAGGTTTGAGCTATAAAAGTAGACTAGATAGGCTGGGACTTTTCTCACTGGAGCGTAGGAGGTTGAGGGATGATCTTAAAGAGGTTTATAAAATCATGAGGGGCATATATAAGGTGAATAACAAAGGTTTTTTACCTAGGGTGGAAGAGTTCAAAACTAGGCATATTTTTAAGATGAGAGGAGAAGGATTTAAAAAGGACACAAGGGACAACTTTTTTACACAGAGTGGTTTATGTGAGGAATGAACTTCCAGAGGAAATGATGGATGCAGGTACAGTTACAACATTTAAAAGGCACTTGGATAAGTTCAAGAATAGGAAAGGTTTGGAGGGATATAGGTCACACACAGGCAAGTGGGACTAGTTTGCATTGGGAAAGTGGTTAGCAAGGCCTAGTTGGACTAAAATGTCTGCTTCCATGCTGTCTGACTTTCTGATTCCATTGCTATGACTATATAACAGGGGAACCCAGGGTTTTACCAACTCCCTGAGACCCAAACCACTGGAGAGAAGGACAAGAACACCCCAATAAATCATTCTTTGAGGAGATAACTAAATGAAAGTAGAAGAGGGAGTCATTACGTAACAGCAGAAGAAAAGTTGTGCTAAGTAAAAGAATGGAACAACCGGAAAGAGATGTGATTAATAATGCCTGAGAGTCAAATATAAAGGTCATGGACCAGCATTAAAAGGATTTACCTGAATCCTGACCAGCTGAGAGCTATAACAGAGAGGCAGACACCAACAGATGCGAAGGCAGTGATATGGATTGTTAGATTTGTGACTGTGTGGGAAAATTCTTGACTAGTTTATCATCAGAGTGTGAGCATCTACTCATGCTGACTGCTAAAGGTGTGAAACAGTACTGGGGAGAAGAGTAAGAAGCAGCTTTCTCTCAACTAGCGACAACAGCTCCATCTGCTATGGGTGGCATTGGTCTTGCAGAAACATTGAATCTGGAAGACAAGTGTCTTGTTGTAATCAAGCAATCACCACAGGAACAGTACTCCACAGGGAAGGAACATCACCCCAGGGCAAATTGACAACTGGCATGCACATCATTAAAAAAAAACTGAGCACTTTAGAAATAATTGATGACTATGTTCAGAGACTGATGAAAGTGGGACAGACTACATCACAGTTTTGTTAATGAATAATGATTTACTTTTTGACCTTGTATGTTGGTAACATGTCACTGGAAATGATATTGCGTGCATTTTGTTTTGTCTTTTTTTATGAAAGGATAAGTGTTTGGAGAAATTTATCTGCATATAGTGCATAAACTGGTTCCTGTAGTCATTTTAAAAAAATTATTCACAGGATGTGGGATAGGCCAGTATTTATTGCCCATCCTTAATTGCCCAGAGAGCAGTTAGGAGTCAGCCACATTGCTGTGGGTCTGGAGTCACATATGGGCCAGACCAGGTAAAGATGACAGCTTCCTTCCTTAAAGAGCTTTAGTGAACCAGATGGGTTTTTCTGACAATCGACAATGGATTCACCATTAGACTCTAAATTCCAGATTTTTATTAAATTCAAATTCCACCATCTGCTGTGGTGGGATTCAAACCTGGGTCCCCAGAACATTACATGGGTATCTGGATTAATAGTGCAGCGATGCTACCACTAGGCCATTACCTCCCCTGTGACTTCTACCTCTACTGTTTAGTGCATAAGAAATGAAACTGGCACTTTAATCCATGCATGTGTAATCAGAAGCCAAAGACTAACAGTTATCCCTTTCATTTGTGGCAGCCATTAAACACATTACAGCAAACATACACAATAGAAAAATAGAAGAGTCTTATCAGACCTGAGACATTAACTCTGTTTCTCCCTCCTTAGGTGCTGCTGGTCCTGCTGAGTTTATTCAGTGTGTCATGTTTATGTAAAAAAAAGCTGCTGGCCTTTGAGTTTTTTAGATTTTCCCAAAATAAAACCTAAAAATATGGACTTGAAACCTGCAAACTAATACCATCAGGTGCCGCATTGGACTGGTGGTAGAATGTTTCTGACTTAATTGGAGACAGTGACCAAATCACTATTTGCACTAGTTTTGAAAGCAGAATGGATTCAAACAGCAGAGATCCTCAGACAGGACCTTCCAAACCCACAACCACTTCCATCTATAAGGACAAGGGCAGCAAATACATGGGAACACCACCACTTTCAAGTTCCCCTCCAAACCACTCACCACACACTCCTGATTTGGAAATATATCACCATTCCTTCACTGTAGCTGGATGAAAATCCTGGAATTCCCTCCCTAACAACATTGTGGGTCTCCTACACTGACATGGACTGCAGCGGTTCAAGAAGGCAACTCACCACCACCTTCTCAAGGGCAACTAGTAATGGGCAATAAATGCTGGCTCAGCCAGCGACACCCACATTCCATGAATAAATAAAAGCAAAATATGTCCTTTTTAAGCTGGTGTCAAGCAGTGCTGGCACAGTTTTGGCAGCAAGCCTTATCTGGATCTGAGTGCATAGTACTACAGTGTCCCTTTGATATTGATCCATGTCATACAATGTATCTTGAATACAGACACGGGTCTGTAAAATGTCCCTTCACTGTGAGGCCAGGCTCTCACACAGCTCTTTTAATGCACACACGAGTGTATTCAATGCCCATGTTAAACTACAGCACAATCCACACAAAGTCCTTTGTGTTTAGCCCTGGATTTGTACAATGACTATTTTGCACAAGCCAAGTGCACATGATTATACAATGCATCTTTGTCACATACTGCGATTCAGAATGTTGTTTGAAGAAATAGAGTTCAGCTTTCTATAAAACAAGCAGAGATCAACACCATGACATAGAAAGATTCAGTGTTTCTTTAGTACAGAGCAGCTTACACACAGTGTATGTGTGTCCATTCAAACAGAGGTCTCAAAGTCTCAGGTAGGGGAAGCAAGAATATTTATTCTTATAGCTCCTTTCACAATCTCAAGCACTTTTGAAACATTTTTGCTGTTGTAATTTATCAAAGGAGAGCAGATAATTGGTGCACAGCAAGATCCTACAAATAGCAATGTGCTAATGGTAATCTAATGATAACGCACACTGAGGTAGACAGAATGCCACTCTTATAACTGGGACTTTAGAACAACGGAATTCAGCTGGGCTCAGCCAAACAGCAGTGTTCACGAGAAGGGGCAGCCCCATCTGAAATGAAACTAAGTCGGAAGTCACATGAACCAGCTTCCAGTCCAATGGATTTATCTGAAATCACAAGCTTTCGGAGCGCTTTCCTCGTCAGGTGAAGTTTTCATAGCAGCGCACTGAAAGCTTTTGTTTTCAAATAAAATAAAATAACCTGGTGTCGTGTGACTTCTGACTTTATCCACCCCAGTCCAACACCGGCACCTCCACATCATGGAATGAAACTGGTATCGTTATGCATGCACATGATTGGACGCCCAAGGTTATTACATTTACATGGTTACAATGAAACTTTAGGATGCTGGTGGTGTTCCTATGAGAAATTCCGTGATGGGGCAGACTTTTCCGATCATCATCTGACTCTGACAACTGCAGCTCCGAGTGGGCTGTAGAGGAGTTTCCTGGTCATTCAGGGAGAGACCATCTATATCACAGATAAAATGTTCCTGCCCAACTCCACTACCCTAACATAAGACTTAATGAATGCACATTTGTGGTATTTATTTTTCAGATACATATTTTTGTCATAAATATGTCACTGTACGTTGGTTTCACCTCATCCGCAAATGCACACATTGTTACTTTTTGAGAATGCCATTTCTAAATGTACTGGTGAGAATCGCAAGGAATTTGAAACCTTTCCGGTGGGAGAAACAATGTTGTGATTTTGTGTTCACTTTTTATTCAATGTTCATGTTAGTGCCCAATGTTAGGACATGACTCAGCTTGGCAGTTTGGCTAGCTCTCCCTTACATACATTGTCAAAGAGACTGTCCAATATCCCTCCCCCGGGACTAATTGAAGTATTGTAGGTGACCTCCATATGGATTGTGCCAGTCCGCACTCTGAAAAGGACACATATGTGGAGAGTATGCTTTAAGCCCATCATTGCTCACCTTGACTGACTGTTCATCCTCTTCTCCCACTTCTATCAACATCCCCTATACTACAGCCTTCCGACTTCCAAGGTACCCCCATCCATCCATCCATCCCCTTGTGACAGCCAAACCTAAATGATCTATCAATCACCACATGAAAGATGTGTATCAGTTGTCAGAGTTAATCAGGAGATACCTTTCAGTCTATGCTCTTGAGAGTGTGGCAGCATGCTGCTTCCTGCACAACGGAACGGTCTAACCATAGAGGACAACCAAGATATGGATTGCAGAGCACCTTCAGAGGAGTGGGCACAACGTAGAATCAGAGAATCATAGAATCCCTACAGTGTAGAAGCAGACCATTTGGCCCATCGAGTTTACACTGACCTTCCGAAGAGCATCCCACCCAGACCCAGCCTCCTAGCCTTTTCCTGTAACCCTGCATTTCCCATAGCCAATCCACCTAACCTGCGCATCTCTGGAAAAAGCCAGGGCACCCAGAGGAAACCCACGCAGACACGGGGAGAACGTGCAAACTCCACACAGACAGTCACCCAAGGGTGGAATCAAACCCGGGTCCCTGGCGCTGTGAGGTGGTAATGCTAACCACTGAGCCACCAAGCCGTGACGTCAATTGGCCAATGCATCAACAGCATGGCACGTTGCTCCTGAGATGCTATTGTGATGGTGCAGGTTCTATCCCTTGACTTACCCGATAGCCAGAAACCACATAGCACAATCAGAGCAGCCACTACAGCTGACTTTCACAGCCCTGCCACAGCTCAGTATTAAACCTTGCCTTACCATTCATCATGAGTGATGTGGGGCTGCATCCAGAGATGGCTAAGTAGGTGGTGATTTGGCTCAAAAATAAAACAGTGACTGATCAATCTGACATCATTGCTATCACTTCTTACATGCTGTAATCCTTATGGCCTCAGAAAAGCTAGTTGTTCAGATTCCTGCTGTAATTGCCGAGATGCTCCAGGCTGATAGGGCCCTGGTTAAAGTGGATCAGAACTCCTGAAAAGGCTAGAATACAGTGAACTAGGTTACCTTAGAGTAAAGAGGTAGCATTAGTCCTGGACCAAAAGTGTTGGGTAAAACTCTGAAGAGATTACTGAAAGCTCAATACTTTGAAGGTGTATAACAGCTCAGGAAGGAGCTATCTGCAGTTCTAGTCAAAAAAAATTGTAGTCGCTTGAGCACCTTGGATGTTAGAATTCTTTGAGTAAGTAACAAGCAAGTTAGTCAAAGGAGAGCAGTCGATGTGATGTATGAGGATTCTGAAAAGGCCTTTGACAAAGTGACACACAGTACGCTGCTAAATAAGGTAAGAGCCCATGATGTTAAGGGCAATGTACTGGCAGGGATAGAAGATTGGCAGACTGGCAGAAAGCAGAGAGGGATGTACTGCTGAGGCTGTATAACACTCTAGTCAGAATATATTTAGAATATTGTGAGCAGTTTTGGGCCCCATGTCTATGGAAAGATGTGCTGGCGTTGAAGGGAGTCCAGAGGAAGTTTACAAGAATGATCCCGAGGATGAAAGGCTTGTCGTATGAGGAGTATCTGAGGACTCTGGGTCTGTACTCGATGGAGGTTAGAAGGATGAGGGGGAATCTGATTGAAACTGACAAAATACTGAGGGGCCTGGATGGAGCGGATGTGGAGAAGATGTTTCTAATAATAGGAGAGACTAGGACCTGAGAAAAGGGATGACCCTTTAGAACTGAGATGAGGAGGAATTTCTTCAGTCAGAGGGTGGTGAATCTATGGAACTCATTGCTGCAGAGGGCTGTGGAGGCCAAGTCATTGAGTGTATATAAGGCAGAGATAGATAGGTTCTGGATTAGTAAGAGGATCAAGGGTTACAGGTAGAAGGCAGGAGAATGGGGTTGAGAAACATATCAGCGATTATCGAATAGTGGAACAGACTCAATGTGCTAAATGGCCTAATTCTGTTCCTATATCTGATGGTTTTATCACTACAAGTGACTTAAACCTATCAAAGCATTAGACGCTGGGTCTCTTGTGTGAGTATTGTATGAGTGGTGTTTTGGGTATGTACCATGGGTGTGTATGGGGTACTACAAAAAAAGCTTTATTTTTCTTTACAGTTTATGAAGGATTAATGGGATTATACTTTTACTGTATGTTTAAAAATTTTTGTGTCATAAGTAGGAGGCTTGGTCTATTCTATCTTTTTTTTCTTTCCTTAATTATTTATTATACTGTTAAAGCAAAATGTGCAGCATTGTGTGTTTATGTTCCAGCAACAGAACAAACCAAAACAAATCAAACTGTGATCTTTCAAGCCAAGCTTCTGAATGGGATCTGTATGGGATTGTAACACAAGCCACTGGCTGAGGGCTGTATTTCCTGTGGCTACTGAGCTCCCCAAGTCTCAGCATGGTGTCACTCAATAACACACAGTCCTCACAACTGATAGCTCTACAGTGTTACTCTGTCTGCTTAAATAACAAGGGCGCATTGCTGTTGTACAAACATTTGGAAAGTTATGTTGATTACATTGGCAGTGATGTCACCTGTTTGTTTAATATCCCCCTCGTAATCACTGGGGCATTCTTAATTTGCTTAAACTCAGATGTTCTGCTCCAGTTAACTTTCGAATGAGAAAGATTGGCCCCAAGTTACTGAGAGACTCCAAACCTTTATCCTGTCACAAAGTTAGGACAGCCACTTCTGTTGAATTGCAGTTATGTCCCTCCCTGTCTACATTCCTACGTGGAGGAGAGGCTGATGTGAGGCTGATGAAATAGCCCTGATGTGAGTCAGAACAAAGCTTGATGCTGTTCCACTCTGTTCTACAGGCAGCCTTGCCAATCCTCTCCATTTATACAAGGCAGAGGGAAAACAGCTTTCAGAAACGTTGAGAATTCAGCCTCTCAAAACTGCTTTGTGCAGAGAGAGAAAATAGAGAATAAATGAGTGGATTGAGTCTGTTCACATAATGATCCCATTCTCCTGCAGCGTCTGTTGCACATGTTTTGGACTAATCAGGATGTTAGCACATTGCTTTCTGTTTTTTGATTGTAGTGAATGAAACAGCACTTTTGATTATTTAATTGAAGCCTGAGTCCTCAGGGCTTCATGTCCCACAGGACTTGGTGTGTGTGAGTGACAGAAAGCCTGGCCTCTGCTTATTGACTACTGAGTCATACTGCTTGCTGACAGAGGGAAGTCGAACAGATGCACTCGCTGGCACAGCAGGAGCACTAAGCTGGGACAATCAAGAGTATGTTGCCTTCTGCTGGCAAGTGAAACAAGAGAAGAGAGCTGGCTGGAACAAAAAAAGCCCAAAACACACCAGAGCTTAGTAAATCAAAATAAACAGTCAGCCACACTATCATACACACTCAAAAAACCAATGACCTGTCAAAACCAGGTAAATACTAATTGCATCTTGCAAATACACATGCCGGAAACACTGGTGGTCTCTCTCTCACTCACACACACACACACACACACACACACACACACACACACACAC
>NC_063348.1:13984684-14034010 GCF_021869965.1 Rhincodon typus
CACACACACACACACACACACACACACACACACACACACACACGCACAGTGTTTGACAGGGGGTGAATGCAGAGTTTTGGGTGGGGAAAGTTTGGTGTCATTGTGTGTGCGTGTGCATGTGTGTCTGTGTTTGTGTGTGTGTGTGTGTGCATGTGAAATCAGAAATGCCAAGGAACACACCTACACCACTGTAGAAATCACCTTCAGACAATGCCCACAATGTTCTGATACTCAATAAGAACCAGCCCAGTGCCCACAGAGACTTGGTATCTGTGGTATTTTCCAAGTCGACTATTGGTGGCACCTTGTAATATGTACTTCCTCTCCCAGTGAATGGGACTGGGTGAGGGTTGTTTGAGGATTCTGAAGAAGGGTCATTGGACATGAAACATTAACTATCATTTCTTTCCTTTTTAGTTCTTAAAATAAATTTGCTTCTTCTTCTTAATTTACACTCGAATGATGATTTCACATATTGGGAAAGAGAGGTCTCACCTCCTAATTAGCCACCTTGGGAAGGTAATAGAGCGAGACTCAGGAATATACGTTGAACCATGTTTCAATAATTGTTTTTAAGCAGCAGAGCAGAAAGAAGGAGGAGAAATAAAAAACCTGTGACAATAAGAGTTGTAACCCTCTCCCTCTCTGCCAGTTTCTTTCATCATGACAGAATGCAATGCCTAGCATAAAAGTAAATTGGTGGAACAACATTCACGAAGAACCCAAAGATGTTGACAGATTCGGCTACAGCTGAGGATATGAGCCAATCATTTAACTATAGAATCTGTTACCTCAAGATCTCCAAGGACTGTTTAACTGCTTGATGTTTATTCTCCCTGTCTGTACCAGACACTCTATCTTTTAAACTTATTACCTGTGTTTGTGTGTGTGCTTGATGTTGGATTTTCATTATTTTATTCCACAGATTAGTTGGTAATAAAATTCCTCCTACTTTCACCCAAGGAAAGTTTAGTAATTGGATCCTTCATTTTCTAGTGAACTACATTTTAATTAAATAGCTGCATATCTGAAAGAAATGGGAAACAATTTTTGTAACTAAATGAGGAGAGTTAAAAGGTGGTGAGTTGATTCTGCCTTGCCACCTGGTCATGACTGTATTTACCTGGACCTTAGGGAGCTGGTATCAGTCCATCTGATCCCTCTAGAGATGGAAAATGGGACTAGATTAATTTAGAATATCTGGTTAGCATGGCCGAGTTGGACTGAAGGGTTTGTTTCTGTGCCGTACATCTCTTGATTCAATGACTCTATGAGTAGAACTCCTAGTCTCCGCCCACAGGCTGTGTGAGACACCAGTACATAATAGGTGGATACAAACAATGGGACATGATCATTAACCCCTTCAGACCTCTCAACTTCTACAACAGTACCTATTCGGGACAAGCCCAGTGCCAATAAAGGCCTGAGAGCTATCATACTTGTAGATCATTATAAAATGAAAATCCGATTTTGAGTGAAAAGAAGAGAATTTTATTACTACTAACCTGAGAAAAACATAATGAAAATTGGATATCAAGCACGTGCACACAAATACAGGTAATAAGTTTAAAAGATAGTGTCTGGCACAGACATGAAGCTATCCTTTTGGCTGGCAAAAGAGATTCAAAAGAAAGTAGGATGACTAATGGAGTTGTACAGATTTAACTTTCATCCTTTGGATGGTCCTGCACTGCTTCAACCTCATCTTTTTTTTTCAGATTAGCCAAGTGCTGGGAAATGAAATGAAATTCACCATGCGAGAGCCTTTGGGTCTCAGGTACAACGTCTAGCATTAAAATAACATGTGATCAGTTAATAAGTGCTGCCATGGTGATATTGCTATAGAGCAGTGGTCCCACTCTCTGGGACAATGGACTGGGTTGGTCACTGATCTTACAAGTATTATCGATCTCTCGACTCTGCTGGACCCGGGTTAATTACTCATCAAATTTACCCAGTATCATCAGTTACCCTGGCCGTGAGGAAGGAGGTGGAGGGAAGGAGGAGGGAGAGGGGAGAGGGATGGGAGTAAGGAAGATGAGGAGGGGAGGAAGCAAAGGAAGGGGAATAGAGAGAAGGCGGAGGGGAAGAGAAAGAGAAGGAAATAGGGAGGCCGTGGGGAGGGGAAGGAAGCAGGCAGGGGATGTGTGAGGAAGAGGTGGGAAGAGGAAGAATGGGGGGTTGTGGGTGGGAGGAAGAGAATGAGGTGGAGGGAGAAGAGAATCCACTGCTGTGTGAGTCAGGCCTGGGCCCAGGGTATATTGTACAGACGGAAGGGGTGTGTTTGTCTGTAAGAGTGTCTGTGTGTGTGTGTGTGTGTGGGGTGGGGGGGGAGGCGGGGGGGCGGGCTGTGGGTATGTGTGTGTATTACACCTGTGTGTTAAGCATGTATATGATTCCATGTTACAGCCCGTACCTGACTGTGTGTGACTGTATTTCACTGCAATATGTTTGTGTGTCACTGCTTACATCATTCCGGTACATATGTCCCTACGTGTTTTTCACAGTGTGTGAGACTGTGTTTGAACATGTCACTCTGAGTGCACTAATCACTGTGTTTGATTCTCTATAGGATATGGCAAGTGGTGTCAGCTATCATGTTCAGTGTTGTTGCCATAATGGTGAGTTTACACTTGTTTAAAATTACTCACTGCAGGAAGCAATGATACAGTATGAGTGGGTGAAGAGGTGATCAGTTTGGAACCTGTGGTTTGTTGGAGGATCCCACACTCTCAGTCTTCATTCACATTGACACGGCTATGGTGGAAAAAACAGTGGCGGAGACCCCATTGTCTCCATCGGGATTGTTGTCAGGCAGGAGGGGAGCACGGCTGCTGCTTGATTTAACTCAGTACATTAATTGCTTAATGAATCACCAGCTAATAATTTACAAGATAGATACATCCAGCAGAGTAGGGGATACTAATAAGGAATACCAACTGTTGCAGAAGAGATTTTGATTAGATTTGAGAGCACAGGCAATATCAGTGACTGAGTCAGTTTATGAGTTGTTTGCCTTGGATCAGAAAGCTCAGATGTTACATTTCTCACTCAGAAACACCAAAATATTCGAGAATTTGGATATAGACTCTGCCAGGACTCCGGAGAAAAGGGAGGGAGAGAACATTGAATTGTGTCAATTTGCACATCCAGCTGATTGATGTGGGTTGAAAGTTGGGAGTAAATGTATAACAAGACTCCCGTAGCCATTGAGCACAGAAGGAGACCATTTGTGAAATTCCGTCTGTCCAATCACCTCGCTGTATTCTTTCAAACTGCACCTTTGTCTTGCTCAAGTGCCCAACCAATTTCTTTCAAATCCATGATCATTTCTGCTTCCAGTGCGGTGGTCTGATGTTCAGTGTCGATGAGAGTAGGGACTGCAGGATGGATGTGCAAACTGACCATATCACTGTGGTACAGGAAGCCACTGAAGTAAGGGAAGTAACAAGGAATATGGGACAAATAGGGAGTAGTATCATGAGGGAGATTGACACCATTCTCAGGGCACGACTTGCAATGGGAGGGGAAGAATCCAGCGTCTGTCGTGCATGTGGGTACCTGTGAGATAGGTAGAACTAGGAAACAGGTTCTGCACAGAAAATAGGCACTACATTTAAAAGCAGAACCTCAAAGGTTATAATTTCTGTGGTATTGACTGAACCACACACAGAGAGTACATAAAATTAGAGATGAAAACATGCTTTAAAACTTGTACGTGTGAAAAGTGGGTTCTGGTTCATGGGCCATCGGTACCAGAACAGGAGAAAGTGTGTGATGTACCTTTGGGACAGTCTATTGCCTGAACCATGCTGTGATACCTTATGATTTATGTTTCATTAGGCCATTTTTGTGAACCACATAACTAGGGAAATAGAGATGGTTTTAAATGAAACAATGGAGGGAAGGGATCAAATGCGGCAATTTGTGGTGTATCAGACATTAGAGCCAAGGTAAGAGAGAAAAATAGTAATATGGAAAAGGAGGTTTCAAAGAATGGAATAAAGCAGGTAGAGAGAAAAAAAAAGCCTAGGAATATAACAACAATCACAACAAACTGTTAAGAGGTTAGCAAAAAGTCAAAACTAAAGGCTCTGTATCTGAACGTATACAGCATTCAAAATAAAGTAAAAAAATTGATTGTATGCCTTGAAGCAAATAAAGACAGTCTGATAGCCATTACAGAGACATGGCTCCAGAATGACAGGAATTAGGTGCTGAATATTGAAGGTTATGCAACATTCAACCTGACTATGAAGTTTGGTACAGGTGGTGAGCTTGCACTGTTAATCAAGGATGGCATTGGTACGATAATTAGAGATGATCTTGTTTCAGGAAATCCAGATGGGTGAAGATGAGGAATAGTAGGGGAAAGAAGTCACCAGTATAAGTAGTCTGAAAACTCCTTAACAGTAATCACAAAGTGTGGGAGAAAGTATCCAAGAAGAAGTATTGGATGCTTGTGATAAAGGGATGACAATAACCATGGAAAAATCGGAGCAGCAGCAGTAATCAAATGAGGAGTTCATAGAATGCTTTCGCACATTTTGGAACCAACCAGAGAACATGTTATGTTAAACTTGGTATTGAGTAATGGGACAGGATTGATTAATGATTTCAGAGTTAAGATAGCAGAAACCACAGTGTGACTGAATTTTATGTCATGTTTGAAAGGGGCTAGGACAGATGTTTTAAACCTAAATAAAGGCAACTATTTAAGTATGAAAGCTGAGCTAGCTGAAGTGGACTGGCATAACGGCTGGGAGACTGGATCAGGCAAGATATTTAACAGGATATTGCAAATTAGTCGGAATAAGTATACACCTATGATAAAGAAAATTCTAAAGGGAGGACCCACCATCCATGATTAACTGAAGAAGTTATGGAAAGCATCAAACTTGGTGAAAAATGATATAATTGTGCAATGATGAGTCGCAAGTCAGATAATTGATCAGATATAAGCAGCAGCACAGGAAGTTTAAAAGGATGGAGAAATTAGACTTCAAGAGCAAGCTGGCTAGAAATGTAAAAATGGATAACAAGTGTTTCTATGGGTATTTGAAAAGGAAAAAAGTCATTGAAATGAGTGTTTGTCTACTAGAGAGTGAGAATGGGGACTTACTAGTAGACAATAAGGAAATCGCGGATGAAATGAACAAATAATTTGTTTCTGTCTGCCCTACAGAGGATACAAAAAATATTCCAGTAATACAGGGGGTGGAACAGAGAGAGGGACCTAGCAAAACCACAATCATGAGGGAAGGGGTGCTAAAGAAATTCAGGGCTGACAAGTCTCCCAAGTCCAAATGGATTGAATCCCAGGGTCTTAAAAGAGGTTGTTAATGAGGTAATATATGCATTGGCATCAATGTTCCACAATTCCTTAGATTCAGGACAGGTTCCATTATGCTGGAAAATAGCAAATATAACCCCTCTATTCATGAACAAAACAAAGTTGCTGGAAAAGCTCAGCAGGTCTGGCAGCATCTGTGAAGGAGAAAACAGAGTTACCGTTTCGGGTCTGTTGACCGTTCCTCAGAACCTCAGTTCTGAGGAAGGGTCACCGGACCTGAAACGTTAACTCTGTTTTTTCCTTCACAGATGCTGCCAGACCTGCTGAGCTTTTCCAGCAACTTTGTTTTTGTTCCTGATTTACAGCATCCGCAGTTCTTTTGGTTTTTATTTAGTACCCCTCTATTCATGTTAGCTTGATGTCTGTCTTGGGAAAGGTATTAGAATCGAACATTAAAGAGATTATAGTCACGCACTTTGAGAATGCAAGATAATCAGGATGAGTCAGCATTGTTTCATCAAAGGGAAATCATATTTAAATACTTTATTTGAGATCCTTGAATGAGAAAGACATAAAGGGGAACCTGTAAATGGACTATACTTAGATTTTCAGAAGGCATTTGATGCCACATCAAAGGTTGTTATGGAAAATGGAAGGCCCTGGTATAGGAGAAAGGTATTAACAAGAATAAAAGGATTTACATCAATGCCTTTCATTTGAGGGAAGTGAAGGCATTGTAGATGACACCAAGATAGGGGGGAACATGTGGTGTGAAGAAAACATAAAGGAGTTGCAGACAAATAGTCAGGTTAAGTAAATGAACAAAAATCAGGCAGGTGGGTTATACTGTGGAAAAATGTGAAGCTGTGCACTTTGACAGAATGAATATAAAAGCTGAATATGATTTAATTGAAGAATGACTGTGGAATTCTAAGGTGCTGACGGATTTAGGTGTTCTAGAGCAGGAGTTACGAAAAAATCAGTCTGCGGGTACTGTCCATTTGAAGAGGGCTCATGCAGTGCTACCCTTTGTTCATACAGAGCATTAGTGAGAGCTCATCCCTGAATACTGTGTGCAGTTCTTATTCTCCTTATTTGAGGAGGTGGTGGTTCAGAGGAGGTTTCTTATTTCAATCCCTGGAATGAGTAGGTTGTCCTCTGAGCATTGGTTGGACAGGCTCAGATTGTTTCCGCAGGAATTTAGAAGAGTTAGGGGTGATTTGATTGAAGTTTATAAGATCCTGAATGTTCCTGACAAAGTGGAAATTGTGGCTGAGTCTAGAACTAGCTTCAAAATTAGGAGATACCCTTTGAGGACAAGATGAGGAGAAACATTTTTTATTAGAGGGTTGTGTGACTTTGTACCTTAGAAGGTGTGGTGTTGGAACTGTTGAATGATTTTAAGTCAGAGATGGATAGCTATTTGTTCGTGAGATGTGTCAAAGATTGTCGGGTGTTGATGGGAATGTGGAATTTGAAATGTAGACTGACCAGCCATGATCATATTTGGCTGAATATTCTGACTCTGCTCCTATTTCATAGGGTGGTTACTGTGTTCCAGGTCTTTTCCACTCATTACGTAAAAATATCCTTCCTCAATTTGCCCCATGCTTTTCCCAAAACCGTTCACCCGTGACCCTCAATCCCTCTGCAAACAGTTAATGGGAACAACCTTTGTCTACCTTAAGTAGACTTCGCATAATCCTATTTGAAGGAGCTTCAAACTCCTTTTGTGAAAGAACAGCCATAGCTTCCCAAATCTAATTGTGGAGCTAAGCCCCTTATCCCTGGACCCTTTTGTAAATACCCTTTGCACCTTCCTGAGGACCCAGCCATACTTCTCAAAGTGTAATCCACTAATCCAATTGTAGGGTGATCCGAGTTTTACCAAGATCCACCAAAGGTTCCCTACTATTGTACTCAGTGCCTCTATTTATAAAGCCCAGGATTCCCAAAAGCTATGCTAACATCTGTCCTGGTGGCCTGGATCTCCTCCATGCTGGGGTGATTCAGGAGCCCTTTAAGATAGGTCCTGATTCCAGAGTTTCCGACACTATTCCTGGGGTTCCTGATTTTCACATAAACACAGCCAGCAACCCACATTCAAATCAATTCTCTGTTGTTTTGCTCATCAACTCATTCTCCCTCCCTATGTCGACCTCCTCCCTCCCACTCCCTACCTCCTGTCTCTCACTTCCTACCACTTCCCTCCCTCTCTCCACCTTCTCCCTCCCTATCTCTACATCCTTCGCCCCAATCCCTATGTCCTCACTCTCACTTCCCACGTCTTTGCTCCCTCTCTCCACTTTCTCCCTCTATATCTCTACCTCCTTCCTTCCACTTCCTACATCCTCAGTCTCACTCCCTACCTCCTCCGTCCCTCTCTCCACCTCTTCCCTCCTTCTCTGTATCTCTTCCCTCCCTTTCTCCACCTCTTCTCTCCCTACCTCCTTCTTCTAACTCCCTACCTCCTCCTTCCTCTCTCCACCTCCTCCCTTTCTCTCTACCTCCTCCCTCCCACTTCCTACCCCCTCCCTCCCGCTCCATACCTCCTCCCTCTCTCTCTTTACCTCTTCCCTCCCTCTCACTAGCTCCTCCCTCCCTCCCTACCTCCTCCCTCCCTCTCACTAACTCCTCCCACCCTCACACTACCTCCTCCCTCCCCATCTCTACCTCCTCCCACCCCCTCTCCTACTCCTTCCATCCCTCTCACTACCTCCTCCCTCCCTCGCACGACTTCCTCCATCCCTCTCTCTAACCTCCGCCCTCCCTCTACCTCCGCCCTCCCTCACTACCTCCTCCCTCACTTGCACTGTGTATTACTTCAAACCCCGCCAAACCTGGATTCCCTCCCCCTCTCTCGAGTTTCCACCCTCCCTTGCTAACTCCTTTCCTCAGCTGCTCCCTCTTTCTATTTGTAGTTTTCCATGAACACTGGTCTGGACACTGATAACCTGGGAATCTCACTGCTGTTTGTTAACTGTCTGTCTGGGAGCAGAAATTCCACATTTTCAATGGGTTGTCTTTGTGCCTAGTGGCTACCATTTCCTGGCAGGATACCTGCTCCGTAGCTGTGACCTGTCCCTTTTGCTGCCTGTCTTGTACAGGCTCGGGCTGGGTACATTGCGCTGACTGTGAGCAGTGACTGTGCCTGTGTCTCTGTTTCAGGCTCTCATCTTTCCTGATCGTCTATATGAAGTTGTCTTTGATGAAGACGGGACCAGCACTAAAATGTCAGTGAGACTGTATGGCGGGGCCCTTCTCAGTAAGTATTGTTGGCAACAGTGCCCTTAAAGCTCATTTTATGTACTGTACTGGCAGCAGTCCACCTTAAACCTATTGCATGCACTTTACAGATGTAGTCCACCTTAAACCCCTTGTACACACTGTACAGACAGCAGTCCACCTTTAAGCCATTACATATCATTGTACCAAGAGAATTTAACTTTAAACCCATTGCAAACTTCTGGTAGGGAGTAATCCACCTTAAAACTCTGTCCAAACTTCAATCCACCTTAATTTTATTATTAATAATAGCATAGTGAGCTGCCTACCTTAAAGGCCTTGTACACATAGACCATCTACATTGTGAGATGATTCCACCGTAAGCAGATTCAACATGTACAACACCCAGCTCAGTTCCACCAACTCCTCTCCAAGCTGCTCCCAGCTGGTTCACTGACATCTGGTTCTGGATGAGGGACACTGTCCTCTAGTTACACCTTGGGTAGTCAATGACCCAAGTTATTGATGTGAGCCCTTCAGGGCATTGTTGGCACCAAGTTGGCACCCAGCGGACTTAAAGTCATAGAGTCATACAGCACAAAAGCAGACTCTTTGGTCCAACTCATCCATGCTGACCAGGTTTCCCAAACTAAACTAGTCCCATTTCCCTACATTTGGCCCATATCCCACCAAACCTTTCTTATTCATGTACCTGTGTAAATGTCTTTTAAATATTGTAATTATACTTACCTCTACCACTTCCACTGGCAGTTCATTCCCCAAACGCACCACCATCTGTGTGAAAAAGTTGATCCTTAAGTCCCTTTTCAATCTTTCCCCTCTCATCTTAAACCTATGCCCTCTAGCTTTGGATTCCCCTACCCTGGGGAAAAGACCCTGGCTATGCCCCTCATGATTTTATAAAGCTCTATAAGGTCACCCCTCAGCCTCTGACACTCCAGGGAAAAAAAAGTCCCAGCCTATCTAGCCTCTCCTAATAACTCAAACCCTTGTAGCATCATTGTAAACCCTTTTCAATTTAATAATATCCTTCCTATAGCAGGGCGACCTGACCTGTAGGAGCTCACCCATCTCCTGCGGCTCAACACGTAGATGGTGTTGCTGATCTTTAAGGGGCCCTATTCTCTCCCTAATTACTGTTTTGCCATTTAAATCTTTGCAGAATCTCTTTGCATTATTCTTAACCTTATCTGACAAAGCTATCTCGTGTCCCCTTTTTGCCCTCCTGATTTCCCTCTTAAATGTACTCCCACACCCCCATATTCCTCAACGGATTCATTCGATCCCAGCCAGTATGTCCATATCTGACATACGCCTTCTCCTTTTTCTTGGCCAGAGCCTCAATATCTCTAGTCATCTCACATTCCCCACCTCTGCCAGCATTACCCTTCACAAAAGCAGGAACATGCTGTCCCTGAACTCTCAATATCTCACCTTGGAAAGTCTCCCACTTGCCAGACATCCCTTTACCTGTGAATTGTCTCCTCCAAACAACTTTTGAAAGTTCCTATCTAATACCGTCAAAATTGGCCTTGCCCTAATTTAGAACTTTAACTTGTGGACCAGGCCTATCCTTTTCCCTAACTATTTTGAAACTAATAGAATTGTGGTCACTGTTCCCAAAGTGCTTCCCCACTGACACCTCAGTCACTTGCCCTACCTTATTTCCCAAGGAGGTTGAGTTTTGCCCTTTGTTGAGTCGGTGCATCTACATATTGATTAAGAAAATTTTCTTGAACACACTTAACACAATTATTCTCATCCAAGCACTTAACGCTATGGCAGTCCCAGTCTATGTTAGTTACAATTACAACTCTATTATTCTTACAGCTATCTGCAGTTTCCCTACGTATTTGCACCTCAATTTCCCACTGACTATTGGGCAGCATATTGTACAATCTCACCAAAGTGATCAGCCCCTTTTATTTCTCACTTCCACCCATGTGACTTCATTGGACAATCCCCAGGAACATCCTCCCTCAGTATAGGAGTAATGTTATCCCTAATCACAATGCAACTCACCCTTCTCCCTTGCCCCCCTTTCTATCCTTCTGATTGCATCTGTACCCCAGAATGTTGATTTGCCAGTCCTGCCCCTCCCTGAGCCATGTTTCTGTAATAGCTATAATATTCCAGTCCCATGTTCCCAACCATGCCCAGAGTTCACATGCCTTACCTGTCAGGTCTGTTGTATTGAAATAAATGCATTTTAATTCATCAGTCTTCCCTTGTTCTCTGCAGTGTTCTTGCCTGCCCTGTCTATTTAACTTGCTGTCTTAAACTTCTGTAGCAGCCTCAACCTTTTCTCTTGTCTCAATACTGCTTTGGGTCCCAACCCCCTGCTAGACTAGTTTAAACCCACCCAAGTAGCTCTAACAAATCTCCCCATCAGGATATTGGTCTCCCTCCAGTTCAGGTGCAACCTGTCCCTCTTGTACAGGTCATTTTTGCCCCAGAAGAGATCCCAAGGATCCAAACATCTGAATCCCTGTCCCCTGCAGCAGTTTCTCAGCCACGCATTCATCTGCCCTGTCCTCCTATTCCTACTCTCACTAGCACGTGGCACCAGGAGTAATCCCTGAGGTCTTGCTTTTTAACCTCCAGCCTACCCTGTATTCACTCTGCAGGACCTCATTCTTTTGTTTATCTATATCATTGGTACGAAGGCATAGAACAACCTCCAGCTGCTCATATTCCCCTTTTAAGAATTTGCTGCAACCGCTCTGAGATTTCCTTGACCCTGGCATCAGGGAGACAACACACTATCTTGAAGTCTCGCTCGCAACTACAGAAACACCTGTCTGTGCCCCTGACTACAGAGTCCCCATCACAATTTCTCACTTGGACTTTGCCATACTCTACAGCAGAGCTAGTCATGATGCTAAAGACCTGACTGCTGCTGCTATATTTCCCCTGAGAGGCTATCCCACCCCAAACAGTATCCAAAACAGTATGCTTGTTTGAGAAGGGGATAGCCAAAGGAGACTCCTGCACTCCCTGCCTACGTCTCCTGGCAGTCACCCATCTACCTGACTGTACCTGCGGTGTGACCACTTCCCTGAAGCTACTATCTATCGCACTCTCTGCTTCCTGTATGCTTGTCAAAGAGCTTCCAACTGCCGCTCCAACCTATCTGTGCGAACTGAGAGGAGCTGTTGTCGGACACACTTCCTGCAGACATAGTCACCAGGGACAGTCAACTGATCTCCCACATCTGACAAGAGGAACATACCATTCCACTGACTGCCATCTCTGTTTCATTAACAGCTAATGGACTGAGGGGGAGCAAAGGCTCTTACCTTGTTGTTGCTCGGCCTTCTCAACAAAACTTGATGTTCACCTAGGCCCACTCTTAGATCTAACAGCAACACGTTGACCACAAAGTAGCCCCTTGCAAAAATGACCACAACAAGACACAGCAATGCCACTCTTCCACATTTGCCTAAACTCCCACATTTAGCACAACTCCCAGAAATTGTACACACTCCTCCCCGGATAAAGACCAGATCTCCTAACGCCGGGCCTGGAGGGTCTTTCTCAGAGTTTATGGCTTAGACAAGGTGTTTATGAAATCTGTTGGCTTCTCTCTCCTAACCACGCTCTGACACACCAGCTCCACTCCTCTCCCTTTGTCCCATCGGTCAGTGCCATTTCAGAGAGTCTCTCACAGCCCTGATCGAAATCAAGGTAGTGTTGAGTCAGTTGTAGGGCACACAGAAAGCTACCAGAACAATGGTTCTGGGTCCCTTTCCCAGTGTGGACTCAGTCCTGCTGCAGTACAGGTGTAATGTTACGGTTCTGTCTCTCGCGACCAGTTTCTCACCTGCCCGCGGCCTGCGATTTGACAAGTTATTGATTACTTGAATAAGAGGATTGAAAGCTGGATATCAGGCCTGTCCTCTCAGCAGGTCATCAATTCCAGTCTTAGGAACTATGCCCAGCTGGTATCTGCATTCCCTTCAGCTCATTCCGAGTGGCTGTTCCTTCACTTGCCCCCCCGGAGTTCCTTCCTTAAGCCTTTCTGTCCTTATATATCCCTCTCCTCTATAAGCTTCTCCCGTCCTGTCCTTCTCCCAGTGTCTCCTTCTCCCAGTCTTTCCTTTTCCCAGTCTCTCCTTCTCTCACTTCCTTCCCCCATCCATTCATTCTCCTGGCCTCTCCCTCACCCTCTCCTGTTTTCCTTATGTTGTTCCCTGCATGAAATATATCATAGTAACTCCTGAGAAGAGAGCTTCACCCCTGCTGCCCTTTTGGTGGGCAGCTGTGCAGGGCAGAGGGTGTGGTGGGTGAGGGAGGTGGGCATGGTATCACCCTGTCCTGGACAGAGGGTAGTAGGAGCTCCCACAACTCCCATGTGAGGCTGGCGCTAACTCTGCCCAGTAGTTTGACACTGTTCTTCTCCATTCTGCTGCAGGTATTTCCCTGATCATGTGGCATGCTTTATACACGGTCGAGAAGCTGATCATTCGGTGGACGCTCCTCACAGAGGCCTGTTATTTCACAGTGCAGTTTATAGGTGGGTTCTCCATGAAAGTGCATCTCTGCAAGGAGTGACAAGTGCCGCAGAATACTCTGCCCTTCAGTTACCCCCCCGCCATTCAGGTTGCAGCTCCCCCAACCCCTTGCTCCTCTTTCTCCTGCTATCCATCTCTTTCTCCCCCTCATGGTCCTACTGCCCTTCTGATCCTCTCCTCCACCTTCCTGGGATGTGGGCATCGCTAGCTGGGCCAGCATTTATTGCCTGTCCCCAGCTGTCCTTGAGACAGTGGTGCTGAGCTGCCTCCTTGAACCGCTGAGTCTGCATCAGTGTAGGTAGACCCAGAATGTCATTAGGGATGGAATTCCAGGATTTTAACCCAGGGACACTGAAGGAACAGTGATGTATTTCCAAGTCAGGATGGTGAGTGGCTTGGGGGGGGATCTTGCAGATGGTGGTTTTCCCATGTATCTGCTGCTCTTGTCCTTCTAGATGGAAGTGGTCATGGGTTTGGAAGGTGCTGTTGAGGATCTTTGGTGAATTTCTGCAGTGTATCTTCTGCAGTGTACACTCTGCTGCTACTGAGTGTCGGTGATTGTGGGAATGGATGCTTGTGGATATAGTGCCAATCAAGCAGGCAGCTTTGTCCTAGATGGTGTCAAACTTCTTGAGTGTTGTTGGGGTTGTACTCATCCGGGCAAGTGACATAAGACCATACGATATAACAGCAGAAGTAGGCTATTCAGCCCATCAAAACTGCTCCACCATTCAATGAGATTATGGCTGATCCAATAATCCTCAACTCCTCATTTTCCTGCCTTAACCCCTTAATTCTTGATTCCCTTTACTGATTAAAACTCTGTCTATCTCAGCCTTCAGCTACCCTGTCTCAAAAACTGTCTGTGGCAAAGAATTCCACAGATTGAATACCCGCTTGGAAAAAAAAATTCCTCTTCATTCTGTCCTAACTCAGTGACCCCTTATTCTGAGATGATCCGCTATGGTTCCAAAAGGGGAAAATAACCTCCCTGCATTTACCCTGTCAAGCCTCCTCAGAATCTTGAGGAGTATTCCATTACATTGTTGACTTGTGCCTGGTAGATGGTGGACAGGATTTGGGGAGTTAGGAGGTGAGTCATTTGCTGTAGTATTCCTAGCCTCTGACCAGCTCTTGTAGCCACAGTTTTTACACGGCTAGTCCTGTTCAGTTTCTGATCAATGGTAAATCTCAGGATGTCAAGGAGTGATGATTGCATCGTCGCTTATTGGAGATGGTCATAGCCTGGCATTTGTGTGGTGCAAATGTTACTAGCCACTTGTCAGCCCAAGACTGGATATTGTCCAGATCTTGTTGCATTTGAACGTGGACTGTTTCAGTATCTGACGATAGTGAAGGCGGTATTTGGTACACTTGCCTTTATTGGTCAGTGCATTGAGTATAGGAGTTGGGAGGCCATGTTGCAGCTGTACCAGGCA
The DNA here is from genome assembly GCF_021869965.1 of Rhincodon typus. Lineage (NCBI taxonomy): Eukaryota > Metazoa > Chordata > Chondrichthyes > Orectolobiformes > Rhincodontidae > Rhincodon > Rhincodon typus. The sequence goes on from NC_063348.1 coordinate 13,999,177, forward strand.
TTGGTTAGGATCCTTTTGGAATACTGCCTTCAGTTCTGGTCTCCCTGCTACGGGAAAGATGTTGTTAAACTTGAAATGGTACAGAAAAGTTTTACAAGGATGTTCCTGGGGTTGGAGGGTTTGAACTATAGGGAGAGGCTGAATAGGCTGGGGCCGTTTTCCCTGGAGGGGAAGCTGAGGGGTGACCTTATAGAGGTTTATAAAATCATGAGGGGCATGGATAGAGTGAATAGCCAAGGTCTTTTTTCCCAGGGTAGGGAAGTCCAAAATGAGAGGGCATAGGTTTAAGGTGAGAGGGAAAAGGTATAAAAGGGACCAAAGGGGCAATTTTTTTCACTCAGAGGTTGGTGCATGCATAGAATGAGCTAACAGAGGAAATGGTGGAGGCTGGTACAATTGCAACGTACAATTGTAGAACTTCTTCAAGGTGGGCATGCTTAGAAGAGATGTGTCAGTGAGTTAAAAACTGAGTGGAAACAAAGAACTATAGATGCTGGAAATCAGAAACAAAAACAGAAATTGCTGGAAAAGCTCAGCATGTCTGGCAGCATCCATGGAGAGAAGTTAGAGTTAAAGTTTCGGGTCCAGTGATCCTTCCTCAGAACTGAGAAATGTAAAGTCCAGAGTGGAATTAAGTCAGCGGTATAGATGCTAGAGGAAGGATAGAAAGAGGGGCAAGCAAGGAGGGGTAGTGATGTTTTTGATTAGGGATAACATTACGGCTGTACTTAGGGAGGATGTTCCTGAGAATACATCTAGGAAGTTATTTGGGTAGATCTGAGAAGTAAGAAAGGAGATGATCACCTTGCTGGGATTGTACTATAAACCCCCCAGCAGTCAGCGGGAAATTGAGAAGCAAATTTGTAAAGAGATCTCAGTTATCTGTAAGAATAATTGGGTGGTTATGGTCGGGGATTTTAACTTTCCAAACATAGACTGGGACTGCCATAGTGTTAACGGCTTGGATGGAGAGGCATTTGTTAAGTGTGTACTGGAAAATTTTCTGATTCAGTATGTGGATGTACCGACTAGAGAAGATGCAAAACGTGACCTACTCTTGGGAAATAAGGCAGGGTAGATGACTGAGGTGTCAGTGGGGGGGCGCTTTGGGGCCAGCAAACATAATTCTATTAGTTTTAAAGTAGTGATGGAAAAGGATAGATCAAATCTAAAAGTTAAAGTTCCAAATTGTAGGAAGGCCAATTTTAATGGTATTAGGCAAGAACTTTCAAAAGTCGATTGGGGGTGGGTGTTCGCAGGTAAAGGGACGGCTGGAAAATGGGAGGCCTTCAAAAATGAGATAACGAGAGTTCAAAGACGGTATGTTCCTGTTAGGGTGAAGGGCAAGGCTGGTGGATATAGGGAATGCTGGATGACTAGAGAAATTGAGGTTTTGGTCAAGAATAAGAAGGACGCATATGTCAGGTATAGATAGCAGAGATCGAGTGATTCCCTAGAAGAGTATAAAGGCAGCAGAAGTATACTTAAGAGGGGAATCAGGAGGGCAAAAACGGGATATGGAATAGCTTTGGAAAACAAGGTTAAGGATCCAAAGGGATCCTACAAATACGTTAAGGACAAAAGTATATCAAGGGAGAGAATAGGGCCCCTTAAAGATCAGCAAGGCCACCTATGTGTGAACTGAAGGAAATGGGGAACATACTAAACAAGCATTTTGCATCAGTGTTTACTGTGGAGAAGGATATGGAAGATAGAGACCATGGGGAAATAAATAGCAATACCTTGAAAAGTATCCATATTGCAGGGGAGGAGGTGATGGAGGTCTTAAAACACATACAGTTGGATGAATCCCCCGGACCTGATCAGATATACCCTAGAACTCTGTGGGAAGCTAGGGAAGTGATTGCTGTGCCCCTTGCTGAGATATTTGTATCATCGATAGCCACAGGTGAGGTGCCGGAAGACTGGAAGTTGGCTAACATGGTGCTGCTATTTAAGGAAGGTGGTAAGGAAAAGCCAGGGAACTATAGACCGGTGAGCCTGACATCAGTGTAAGCAAGTTGTTGGAGAAAATCCTGATGGACAGGATCTATATGCATTTGGAAACGCAGCGACTGATTTAGGGATCATCAACATGTCTTTGTGTTTGGGAAATCATGTCTCACTATCGATTGAGTTTTTTGAAGAAGTAACAAAGAGGATTGATGAGGGCAGAGTGGTGGATGTGATCTATATGGTCTTCAGTAAGGCGTTCGACAAGGTTCCTCATGCTGGACTTGTTAGCAAGGTTAGATCACATGGAATACAGGGAGACCTAGCTATTTGGAGACTGAACTGGCTCAAAGCTAGAAGACAGAAGGTGATGGTACCTAGATGGTAGCCTCCAACGCTATTGGAATACTGCGTGCAGTTCTGGTCTCCCTGCTGTAGGAAAGATGTTGTGAAACTTGAAGAGGTTCAGAAAAAATTTACAAGGATGTTGCCAGGGTTGGAGGGTTTGAGCTATAGGGAGAGGCTGATTAGGCTGGGGCTATTTTACCTGGAGCGTTGGAGGCTGAGGGTGACCTTATAGAGGTTTATGATTGGTGGAAAATCGTCAGCGTGGAAAAGGTGAATAGACAAGGTCTGTTTTCCCGTGGTGGGGGCGTGCAAAACTAGAGGGGAAAGATTTAAAAGGGACCTAAGGGACAAATGTTCACACAGAGGCTGGTGCGTGTATGGAATGAGTTGGCAGAGGAAGTGGTGGAGGCTGATAAATTACAACATTTAAAAGGCACCGGGATGGATACATGAATGGAAGGGTATGGAGGGATATGAGCCAAATGCTGGCAAATGGGACTAGATTAATTTAGGACATCTGGTCAGCATGGACAAGTTGGACCGAAGTGCCTGTTTCCATGCTGTATGACTCTATGACTGTATAATGCTGGGGCAGTGCTGAAGAGTAGCCACAAGATGGCAGTAGTTCCTAGGGAGTGTTGACAGACAGCCTGTGAGCTGCTGAGTGAGAATCAGAAAGTGATTTGCACCAGACCCTTCTTTACTGATGTCTACGTGTGGTAACGTTACCAGCCTCCACACTACGAATCAAATTCACTGTGTGAACAGCATCATTCTTTCAGTTTGATCAGACACATTTCTAAGTGGAAATAGAATTTGTTGAACTCTCTTTCTTGTATAGAACACTTCTTCAACAACATAAAGTACAATATCAATTGATTAGCACAGCAAACATTGGGCTCCGAGTTTACAAATAAGGGATGCCCATTTCAAACAGAGAAGAGAAAATTTTCATCTCTCTGAGTCTTTCTCAAAAGATAGTGAATGCAGAATCCTTCGATATTTTAAAAATAGAAATAGGTAGATTCTGGATGACCAATGGGATGACAGATAATTGGGTATTTGCAGGAATGTAGGGTTGAAGTTAAAATCAGATCAGCCTTGATCTTATTGAATGGCACAGCAGGCTTGTAGGGCCGAGTGGCCTGCTCTTGTTCCTTGTTTATACATTCGCCCTGTCAGACCACAACTCCACTGTCTTCACCCCCTGACCACCCCCCACCCTTCGTACCTTTCATCCCCCTCTGTTGTATAAGATCACGGTTCAGGAAGGGTTAATGATGAAACCTGTGTTAAGCTCCATCAAGCCTGCTGATGCTGTGAGGAGTTGGGGTGGGATTAGGAGGATTTCGATGAAGACAGATCTGATACCCTAGGTCTCCTATTACCTGAGTCCCAATGTCTAATGTAGCAGTGTAACTTGGACAGGTTCCATTCTGGAGTCTGTTCACAAGGCGATTTGTACACTAGTCAGAACGCAGTGCAGGATGATAGAAAAGGGTCATTTGTAAGTACAGGAAATTATGTCAGGTCCTTAAAATTGCAGCCCTGTATGACTGTGTTCATAGGTATGAGCATTTGTAAATGAGATGTTTGTAAATTGGAGACCCCTGTACCTGATTGCAATCACACAATAAGCTACATCTTGGCTAAGACAAAAGCTTGTCTTCATCAGAGCCAGATTTCCTTTCCCACCCTGTAGACCCAGTCAGAGAAACAGCATAGTGTCAACAATTTACCCAACCCCACATTGGCATGGATTGGCATTGCATGAGCATATGACACCCTTTGTCACCATTACCTCCCTCCATCACCCCCCCAGCTCAACCTAGCACTCATCCCACAGAGCTGGATGTTCCATATGGATTGGGAATGGCAGCCAGTGAAAGTCTCTGATGTTATTCTCAATACAATTGGCCCAGGAATAGGTACAGCACCCAATCAATGGTCTTGGAGGCAGGAAGGGTAGCTGAGTGCAGGACGTTGACCTGGAGAACCTTTCGTAAAGGTGAGTGGCAGCTGTGACTAGGCTCTGTGCCCACTGTCATTGGAAGGTGGTGTGACACAAGCTGAGGCTGTCACAGGCAGTGCCACAGCTTTCAGTTGCCTGCATTAAGGCATTGGCGAAGGTCGTTTGGAGCCAGGACATGAAATGTTTGAGGCCTACTCAGAAAAACTACACAGAGTACAGCACGGACGCTTTGTCATTTGATGGGAACCAGTTCCTGGGCGGTGCAGGCAATGTAATGGGAATGCCTTCCCAGTCTGGCAGCCTTTCTCGCTCTCGCTGTCAGTCCTCATCGTGGTCAGGGTCCTGCCTCAATAACCTGTCCAATGTCAGAATCACTTCCTCCTCTTTCTGAGTTGGCACTCCTTTGACTGGCAGGCTTCCTCTGCCAATTTCTTCTGCTCCAGTGATGCCCGAAGACTGGTGCCTTTCCCTTGGCTCAAACCTCTCTCTATCTCTCGTTAGGAATACCAACCTCTTAGTGCCAGTGATGCCCACTCTGAGCCACTGTTTGTGAAAATGTTGCCCCTTGTAAATCAGCTGACCAGCATGTCATGGCTTCCCCAATCCTGTGCCCACCAGCTGCACTCTGATGTGTCTCAGACTGGGGGAATCTCTGTCCCTGATCACTGCCAACTTCAAACTCTCACTGAGCCATGTGTATTGGCCCATTATTACCCTCGGTGATCAGCACTGAAGAGTTTTGCAGCATTCTCAACCCGCCTCACAGCCGCCATTAGAAAATCATATTCCATTCTAAATTTCGGTAACACCCGATGGGAACGTGGCTCCAAACCTGTTTCCAGCCCCAGCAGCATTTGAAAATCTAGCACCGGGTGAGTCCCCTCACTGTCTTACCCTTCCAATCATACTGCTATCGGAGTCAGTGTTCATCATATTCAGAGAGTCATCGTCACAAGTTGGTGAAAACCCTGTTATTTTATTTACTATTAGACAACTTCTGGCACATCTTAACACATCGCATATTCGGTTGTGTTTAACACTGAACCATTGTCGGTGATACATTCCCTGTGCATTTGACACTGAACCATTGTCAGTATACATTCCCTCATTTTTAATACTGGGTCTACAAACATTTGTTAGGCTCTCCTTTGATCTTGAAAATTAACGATTAATACGTATATTTCCCAGTCCAGTGAATTGTACTTTTTTCTTCTTGACAATGAAATCTTTCATCCTCTTCCAGTTACAACCGTCCCGCTGTTTGAAAAGGGAACACTACCCCAGGGAGCGACTCTACTGCAATTGAGCCGAGGTCTCTTCATCCTCATCAGTGTCTATTTCTATTACCAAGTTGGCCGAAAGCCCAGAAAGATATGAGGAGTTTGCTGGGCCAAGCTATTCTATGCGATGGGATTGAGCTGCTCGGTGGATGGCTGCAAGGCAAGAGACTAGGAATGACTGACTGTCCTCCCAAAATGTATTTCATATTCCACATTACCTTTTCCTGTTTCTCGGTCGGACTTTAGCCTTTCCAGATTTGTTGTATTCTGAAGATTTTGTTGTATCCTGTCCCTGTGCATGTGCAGCAGCAGCGTGACAATATTGGATTCATTACCTCAAGAATAACTAATAAAAGAGTTTTGCGACCTCTGGTGTGGACTGTTCCCCGAATGAAGCCGCAGCAGATATAGTTACCATCCCTGTGGAAAGTGGAAATGTTTTAAAGAGAGAATCTTGTCCACAACACCATCCAAAAGAAAGGTGATGGACACAGTCTGACATTTTGATGTTTTTATTATGACAAACCAACTAAAAACAACACCATTTAAATATTAATGAACTGCAAATGAATAGAAAGGCAAATTCCATTTTAAACAACCAATGGGACAAAGGTATTCCCACCTCATTTCCAGCAATCCTGTCACATCCTGCACAGATATTGGTCCATGTATAAACTCTCAGTCTTCCTCATTACAGTTTTGATTATTTCAATCTCTCCTTTGACAGGATCAGAACATAATAAGAGCAGGTCATTCAGCCCCTTGAGCCTGCTTTCTCGGATGAGACTTAATCTGATTGTGGTGTCAACTCTTCTGTCCTATCTCCTCCCTTACCCGTTCCCTGCCCCCTTTAAAACTGTCTAACTCCACTTTGAATATATGCAGTGACCCAGCCTTCACTGGAGCGTTCCAAATACTAATGATTCTCAGAAAGAGGAAATTCCACCTCATCTCTGTCTTAATTGGCCTAGTGGTATTATCGCTGACTCTTAATCCACAGACCCAGATAACGTTCTGAGAACCTGGGTTTGAATCCCGCTGCAGCAGATGGTGGAATTTGAATTCAATTAAAAAAAACCTGGAATTGAGGATCTAATGATGACCATGAATCCATTGTCAATTGTCGGAAAAACCCATCTGGTTCACTAATGTCCTTAAGGAAAAGAAACTGCCATCCTTACCAGGTCTGGCCTGCATGTGACTCCAGAACCACAGAAATGTGGTTGACTTTTAACTGCACTCTGGGCAATTAGGGATGGGCAATAAATGCTGCCTTGCCAGTGATGCCCTCATCCTGTGAATGAATAAAAAATTGGGAAGAGCCCTCATTTTTAAACTGTGCACACTAATGCTGGACTGTGCACAGGAGGGAACATCCCAGCATGCATCTGCCAAGGATCCCCTTCAGAATAATATGTTTCAACACAATCACCTCTCGTTCTTCTAAACTGCAATGATCTTTGCTTCATAAGGCAACTCCTTCACCTCAGAAATCGGCCCAGTGACCTTTTTTGGAATAGAATTATATCCATTCCTCAGTGAGGGATACATGTTTGTATGCAGTTCTCCAGAGCAATGTCACCAACATCCCTGTATCGTTGTAGCAAGACTTTTCAACCTTTTATACCCTGTCCCACTTAGAATGTTTGTCTTCCTAATCACTTGCTATAACTGCCTTTCTAATTTCTTGTGATTCATGCACATAAGGACAAATGGAATTCTGCAGTCTCTTCCCATTTAAATAGTGTTCTATTTTTCTATGTTCCCCAACAAGACGGTCAATCCCACATTATATTCCAATTGCCAATTTCTTGTCCTCTCAGAGTCATAGAGTCATACAGATGTATGCATGGAAACAAACCCGTTGATCTAACTTGTCCATGCCGAACACATATCCTAAACTAATCATCCCATTTGCCAGCATTTGGCCCATATCCCTCTCAACCCTTCCTATTCATATACCCATCTGCTAGCCTTTTAAATGTTGTAATTGTACCAGCCTCCAGCACTTCCTCTGGCAGCTCATTCCATACATGCACCACCCTCTGCATGAAAAAGTTGCTCCTTAGGTCCCTTTTATACCTCCCCCCTCTCTCCTTAAATCTGTGCCCTCTGGTTTTAGACACCCCACCCTGGGGAAAATACCTCAGCTATTCACCCTACCCATGTCCCTCTTGATTTTATAAACCTCCATAAGGTCACCCCTCAGCCTCTGACCCTTCAGGAAAAGGAGCTCCAGTCTATTCAGCATCTGTCTATAGCTCAAACGCTCCAACCTTGGCAACATCCTTGTAAATCTTTTCTGCATCCTTTCAATTTTAACAGCATCTTTCTTTTAGCAGGGAGGCCAGAATTGCATGCAGTATTCCAAAAGTGGCTACCCAATGTCCTGTACAGCCACAACATAACATCCCACCTCCTATACTCAATGCATTGACCTATAACGACAAGCATACCAAATGCCTTCTTCACTGTCTTGCCTATCTGTAACTCCACCATCAAAGAACAATGAACCTGCACTCCAAGGTCTCTTTGTTTGGGAACACTCCCCAGGACTCTACCATTACTGTGTATAAGTCCTGCCCTGATTTGCTTTACAAAATGCAAAACCTCACATTTATCTAATTCGAACTGCATCTGCCGCTTCTTGGCCCATCTGATCAAGGTCCCGTTGTACTCTGAGATAACCTTCTTCACTGTCCATCAAGCCACCAATTTTGGTGCCATCTACAAACTTATTAACCATTCCTCCTATAATCACATCCAAATCATTATCCCATCTGCACCCCTTTGCAGACTCATTGCATCCTCCTCGTGCTTGCTTTCCTACCTGTCCTTCTTCAAAGTGGTCAGTAAATGAGTCTATAATACACTTAGTCTCCTCTTATAATATAGCTCATAAATAATGTCACCTCCAGTCCTGATCTCTGAGACACTCCACTACATACAGTTGGCTGTCTATGCTCTCTCCATGCTAAAATAGTTGCACCCATACCATCAAGCCTTCTGCGATAATTTGTTTTTGATATGGCACCTTAGTTATATTTGTTGATGGGTTGTGGGTCAGCATTTTGTGCCCATCTCTAACTGCACTGGAGAAGGTGGTAATGAGGTGCCTTTTTTAATTGCTGCTGTTCTTGAGGTGTAGGTAGACTCACAACACTTTCAGAAAGGGAGCTCCAGGATTTTGACAGTGAAGGAACGGTGATATATTTCCAAGTCAGGATGGTGAAGTGGGTTGGAGGGGAACTCACAGATGGTGGTGTTCCCATGTATCTGCTGCCCTTATCCTTCTGGATGGAAGTGGTTGTGGGTTTAGAAGGTGCTGTCTGAGGAGCCGTGGTAAGTTACTGTAGCACAGTAATTCCTTTTGCTTTTTAGCTTTTGGAAACAAAATACACTGTATCTGCTGGTTTCCCTTTATTCGCCCTGGTTGCAACATCCTCAAAGAACTGTTAGAATAAGTTTATCAAACATCACTTCTGCCTTTCACAAAACCATATTGATGGTTCTGATGTTCTCAATGTTTCCTTAGTAATGGAGTCTCATGTGTTCCCAATGACAGAGGTTGAACTAACTGGCCTTTAGTATCCTGCTTTCTGTTATGGACATTTAAATTAGGAGCATGGGTAGGCCATTCAGTCCCTCAAATCTGTGCTGTTGTTCAGTAAGATAATGGCTAGTCTGATTACTCTGTACTCCTAACTATCCCTGATAACCTCTCACCCTCTTGGCTGATCAAAAATCTATCAAGCTGTGCCTTAAAAATATTCAGAACTGAGTCATGAGTCTATGTGGGTATAAAATTATTTTCTGTCCTAACTAAGTGTACTAGATTCTCCCTAAAGAGAGACATTGAAACAGCCTCCCTATATCTACTCTGTCAAGACCCCTGGGGATTTTATTATATTTCAGTTAAGTTGCCTCTTACTCTTCTAAATTCCAATGGATAGAAGCTTAACCTATCTAGCCTTTCCTCATCGGACAGCCCATTTAGTCCAGGAATTTGTTTGATAAACTCACTCTGAGCTGCTTCCAATTCAGTTCCCCTCCCAACAGTCCATAACATTCCACTAGATTTCCTGATTACTTGCTGTACTTGCATACTGACATTCTATGATTCATGCACCAGGTCACCCAGGTCCTTCTGCATCTCAGAGCTCTACACCTCTCCACTTAGACAATATGCTTCTTTTAATATTCTTCCCACCAAAATCGACAATATCATGTTCTCTCACATAATACTCCACTTGCCAGATCTTTGCCCACCCACCGACTATCTGTAAGCCATTGTGTGCTCCTTAAGTCCTTTGCATAACTCACTTTCCTACTCATGTTTGTGTCATCAGAAAATTTAGCTATATACATTTGGTCCCTACATTCAAGTTATTTATATAAATTATAAAAAGCTGAGGTCCCAGCACTGATCCCTGTGCCACAATGCTCATTCCAGCTTACCAATCAGAAAATGATTCATTTCTCAAACTCTGCATCCTGTTAGCTCACTAACTTTCTGTCCATGCCAAATAGTTACCTTCGGACCGCAAGCTTCTTTTTTCCCACAAAATAAAATTGATGTGGCAGCTTCTCAAATGGTTTCTGGAAGTATAAATACTGAGCATCCACTGCTTGATTTTCCTTTCATAAAACAATGGTGTCTCTGATTATCGTCATTCTTTTAAGTACTCTGCCATGAAGTCTTTAATAATAAACATCTCCCTAGACAGATGTTAATAGATGTTGAGCTGACTGGCAGATATTAATGTTATTGAGAGGCGTTGAGCTAATGGACAGGCATTAAGCTAATGGACAAATGTTAGGCTAATGGACAGGCGTTGAGGTAATGGGCAGGTGTTAAGCTAACAGATAGATGTTAAGCTAATGGACAGGCATGATGCTACATTTCCTGGTTTCCTTCTCCCTTTTTGAACTTACAAAAACAATGCAAGGTTCTGAGTGAACTTGACAGAGTAACTGTTGGGAAGATATTTCCATTAGTGAGAGAATCTCAAACATTTCATTTAGCTCGCTTGGCCCTCTGATTTTTCCAGTCTATATGTTTGCTTAAAACCTCTCATGATTCTAACTATATTTTTCTGACAAGCTGCCTCTACTTCTTTCTTTATTCTTCCCCTACCACGTGGTTACCTTTAGGGGACCTGTACACTACTAGAATAAGTGACTTCTTGTCTTTATCTTTTCTCATCTCTGCCCAAGCAGTTTCTACATCCTGGAGTCCTGAAGTTAGATCATCCCTCTCTATCACCATCATTAATTAACAGAGACACTCCTCCACCTCTTTCTGAAATTCCTGTCATTCCTAAAATGTCAAGCATCCTTCAATATTCAGGTCCCAATGTATCACCCTGTCTTTGTCATGGCTACTAGACAATACTTTATTAAAATTATTTTTATTTGTGTTTTCAGTTCAGCCATTTTGTTTTAAATGCTTTGTGGATTCAAATACAGAGCCTTTAGTTTTGTCCTTTTATTACTTTTGTAATCTTGCACTTTATCTACTAATTTACTCTTTGATTTGACCACTTTATCCCTTTCATCACAGTCTGTATATCATTTACCATAATAATAACTCACTTTCTTGTCTTGCGTCCACTCTTTAATTTATCACATCTTCCCAAATTTGACCCTTTGCTTCCACAATTTATTTTAATACACTCTCTAACTCCCTGGTTATGCAATTCACTACAGCACTGGTACCAGCATATTGAGGTGTAGCCTGTTCCAACAGTAGGGCACTGCTTTCCCCAGTATTGGTACCAATATCCCTGCAGCTAGAATCTACTTCTACTGCACCAACCTTTGAGCTATGCTTTCATTTCTCGAATGTTAATCACACGTGCCAATTTGCATGTGATTCAGCTAATAACCCAGAGATTATTACATTTGAGTTCTGCTGCTCAGCTTGGTGCTTGTCCCTTCGTATTGACTGTGCTGAAAGATCCTTGTCCTGCCTCTATCACTGGTACATTAGGGTGGCATGATTGGTCAGTGGTTAGCACTGCTGCTTCACAGCGTCAGGGACCTAGGTTCGATTCCACCCTCAGGAAACTGTCTGTGTGGAGATTGTACATTTTCCCCATGTCTGTGCAGGTTTCCTCCGGGTGCTCCAGTTTCCTCCCACAGTCCAAAGACATGCAGGTTAGGTGGGTTAGCCATGGTTAAAAAAAAATCCATGCAAGATTAAGAGGATGGGTTAGAGGCTGGGTCTATGCAGTGGGATGCTCTTTAGACGGTTGGTGCAGACTCGATGGGCTGAATGGCCTCTTTCTGCACAGTGGCGATTCTGTGATTCTACCTACATGGATCACAGTGACTGGATTCCCTAGTCCCACTGTAAATTCATCTGTTTATCTCCAGCCCCTGAGCAGGTGTCCCAGACCTTGCCACTGGTTGGGTAACATGTCTTTCTGGACTCTTGCTGCTTGCTAAAGAAGACAGCATCAATCCTGCTCGCTATGCTGTCCTCTAATGCCACTACTTCGTGCCTGTGAGTTGAATGGTGTCCTGTACTATTGTGCAATGATCAACAAGATCATCCACCCTGTAGTCCACATTCCTATCCAAAAAAAATCATAAGTACCTCAAACCTGTTTGATAATTACAAAGACTGAGATTTCTGCCCACTATGTCACTGTACTAGCCTCCTGTCATTGAGCAGTGGTCAAATCAGACAATCCTGTGCTAAGGAGTATGGTTGCCTCCTCGAATAAATTGTCCAGGGAAACTTTCCTCCTCCCTAATATGTTACAATGGCTGCACCTTAACCTCCAGTCCACTGACCCTGAACCAAAGTTCCTGTACCCACAAACATTTACTTTAGATCGATGTGCCAGAGTCCAGAAGATGCCACTTACTGCAGTTGCAGCAAATCACCCACCCTGCCGTCTTTATTAAGTATGAATTCATTTTTTTATGTACTGAACCCTGCAGCACCCAAAATATTTAATACTGCAAATAAGCTTTGCCAATACAATTAAAAACTTGCAATTACCAGCAATTACAGGAACTTAGAAGCTTAAAAAAAGTATTTTCAAACATTGGAAATTATACAAGCAGCCCTCATTACAGCCTTGATTCAAACATGGACAAAAGAGCTGAATTCCAGAGGTGAGAGTGAGAGTGACAGCCCTTGACATCAAGACCGCATTCACACGTGGCATCGAAGAGTCCTAACAAAACTGGAAGCAATGGGTATCAGGGGAATACTCTCCAGTGGTTGGAGTCATACCTGACACATTGGAACAACATCGTGGTTGTTCGAGATCAGTCATCTCAGCTCCAGGACATCTCGGCAGGAGTTCCTCAGGGTAGTGTCCTTGGCCCAATGATCCTCAGCCGCTTCACCAATGACCTTCCACCCATCATCAGGTCAAAAATCAGGATATTCACTGATGATTACACAACGTTCAGCACTATTTGTGACTTCTCAGGTACTGAAGCAGTCCAAGTTCAAAAACAATAAGGTCTGAACAATATCCAGGCTTGGGCTGACGAGTGGCAAGCAATGTTCGCACCACACAAAAGCCAGGCAAAGACCAACTCCAACAGGAGAGAACTTAATCATTGTCTCTTGAAACCAATGGCAATATCATTCCTAGAATACCTTTCTATCGACATCCTGGGATTACCATTGACCAGAAACTCAATTGTACTTGCCACAATAACATAGTGGCTACAAGAGCAGGTCAGAGGCTGGGAATACTGTGGAGAGTAACTCACCTCCTGAATCCCCAAAGCCTGCTCATCATCTACAAGGCACAAGTCAGGAGTGTGATGGAATACTCCCCACTTGCCTGGATGAGTGCAGCTCCAACAACGCTCAAGAAGCTTGACACCATCCAAGACAAAGGAGCCTGCTTGATTGGCGCTACATCTACAAATATCCACCACCAATGTTCAATAGCAACAAGATTCAAATATCTACAAGCTTCACTGCAGTATTTCACCAAGACTCCTTCCACAGCATCTTCCAAACCCAGGACACTTCCATCTAGAAGGACGAGGGCAGCAGATACATGGGAACACCACCATTAGCAAGTTATGCTCCAAGCCACTCACCATCCTGACTTGCAAATACATTGCTGTTCCTTCACTGTCGCTGGGTCAAAATCCTGGAATTCCCTCTCTAATGGCATTGTGGGTCAACCCACACTGACTTGGACTGCAAGCAATTCAAGAAGACAGCTTACGACTGCCTTCTCAAGGGCAACTAGGAGCAGGTAAAAAGTGCCAGTGGCACTCACACCACATGAATGAACTTATTTCATAAATTCCGAAAAAAGTTACTCTCCAACCAATCGACACCTTCCGGCGACATCACTGCATTTTTCCTTCCAAAACTGCAGCTGTTAGACTCCTCTCCCTCTCTCTCTTCTGTCTGCAAGTTAAGTGCTCCCAAGCCTTTCTGAATTTTCCAGTCCAATTGGGCATTACCAGAACCTAGGGAATTTTGAAAGATTGCAATAAAGTATCGACCAAATTTCCTATCACTTCCTTTCTGTTTGTAGGATGCATGCCACTTCCTCCAGGAGACCTGTCAGACTTCAGTGCCATTAGTTTTCCCTTAGCCCCTGGATTTTCTATTAATCTCAGAATTAATTCTGATCCTTCCATTGTGATAACAGATAAAAAAAAACTTGTTCAAAGCCTCTGCCATTTATTTTGCACCATTATGGACCAGACCAAACCCCTCAAAATATATTAAGAAGATAGCCTAGACCTTATTTCTTTCTTATTTTAAAGGCCAGTGCCAGGCGTTGCATTCTGGATGAAATTTGTTTGGTCAAACTGCCAGTCTCAAAGCAAAACACACTGTATTCATACACTATAGTTAAAATATAACAAGTGAAAGATTGGGATAATTTAACTCCATTGGAAAACAGAATAATAGATTATTTCACTATTAAACAGAGACTGTTCCAATATAGTAACATCCCATAAACACACCCTTAGTGTTTTCGATCACAGAGTGTATCCAAGCGGTTCTTTTCAGATTCGGTTAAATGTAGTTAAGAGAAGACTCAACAATAGCAATTTTCTTAAATATTAACTTTTATTGAGTAATAATAAAAGATGAAAAAGGAAAGAACATTTATTAAGTAAATAAAAAGAATGCAACAGAGATGAAAAAAATCAATAAGCCTCACGCCCTTCTGCCCATCGGGGACCTCTCGATCAATGGTTGATCTGGAGGCTGAGGTTGTTCCTGGCATTGTTCACGATCCTGGTCCAAGGTGAAGTCCAATTCCCAGAACAAAACTCTCTCTCTTATGCGGTGTAACAAACAGCCAGGCACAGAAAATACAACTACAGAAAAACACATTACTTGTGCCAGCTTTGGCACGTACAGGAATGTTCACAGGACTCATTCAAGGTCATGCAACTGTCAAATATCATCAACAATTTTAGCCCTTCAGCCCATCCTATACACTGGGCAAAAGCAAATTCAGTAAAATAGATTGTCTCACATGCATTTCTCCAGTCCAGGAGGAAAAACATCAAGAGAAAACTCTGAGAGAGAGTAGTGGGAAGAGATGTACTGTAGCTTCCAAACCTAGCTTCAAGACCCCAGCAACTGCTACTGAAAAACTAAAGTAAAAAGTCCTGGTTCTGTGGGAACTCGATGCCACCCATTCAGGCTGCTTCTATTGTTCCAGCTTTAAAAAATAAACAAGGCCTCACAAGTTGTTTACTTTATGGGCTTTGAAGCTGACTTCTCACCACCAATGTCGCAATATGACTTCACAAAACAAAGGACCAAATACACCTCTTAAAGCCTTAGTATCTTCACAGCACCCATTATTTTTCCCTGTACTCATCTCTAAGGCAGTAATTTAGCCATTCTTCTTTGTTATATACTTGTAAAAAATTTTGACTATCTTTTTTATATTTCTATTAGTTTTCTGTCATTCCCCTGTTTATCATTTTCTTAAGCCTTTTTTTTGCTGGTTTCTAACATTTTCCCAATCTTCCGATCTACCGTTAATCTTTAAAGCAAAGTGCAGCTTTTCTTTGGATATTTCAGCCACTATGTCTTCATACTTTTCCAATTGTTTTTATTTTGTTTGAGACCGGAGTTTCACATTTCTCACCTTCAAACCTCATGTGAAGTTTTATCATTGTCACCCTCACCTTGAACATCATTTAATTTGAGGTTATCTCTGCAGACTTCAGAAAGACTGTATTAGTAAAGGAAATGGGTTTTAAAACAGTGAGAATGGTGCAGTGAACTGTGTTCCCTTGGGACATACCAAAATGGGGCCTGTGGGTTAAAATACCGAATAGAATTCTTCCTTCAATACTGTCACTGTGAGTCAGGCTACAAAGGGTTATTGAGGTTCTGCCTCTAAAGGAGAAGTGTTCCTCACTCCTACATCAACACAAATAAACAAATTAACATTTAAACAGCAGATCAGTTATTGATGGCAACTGTTTTGTGTTCCAAAGTGTTTAATGAAAGAGAAATTATTAATAAGGTAGCATGCTAGGAATTATGAACCTATTTCCTTGTACAAAGTTCATTTATGAAGCGACATAGACAGAATTTCTAGGATACGGGGAAGATAATGATGAAGTAGCTGAAGAAGGTGGGGTTAATGGGAAGTGTTTGATACTGCGGCGTTCACTGATGGAGTTGTCCAGTGGTACAGTTATACTGAGGGTAGAATGGTTCAACATGTCTTTGCTAAATGTTTTAAACTTCATTGTTGAGCTGTCGAAACAGAGTCCAACTTTTCAAAACAATAATTCCAGATCAGACGATTGCCCAAACTGAGTTACACAGGAAAGAAGGACCCTGGTGTTTGACAGTGGTTCAAACACCAGGTAAGGGCCAGGCAGTGGGGCATTAACAGGCATGTGGTGGTCCAGAGGTGGATAGCTAGCTTCCCCTTCCTTCCTGAGGTGGGAGCTAAACTGACTGCCTCCAGTGAACAGAACACACTGCACTTCTGTACGTCATTTTATTGTAAACGTTTCACAAGGCAATCAAACAACATGAATATTAAGAATTAACTCCACTGTTTCACTTTTCAATACAAAGAGCAGGTCCAGGAAGTTTGACCTCCACATTCCTATCACTACGAAACACTGTTTTTATAGATTGAGATACACACTTCACTTTTAGAAAAGAACAGCTTGAGGATAGGAGATCATTTGGAATGGACGTTAATCAAGAAGACAACTCACAATTTTTGACAGATGAGACTGTACTTTACCTAGAACCACAGCCCCAGCCAGGAGATACACTTTCCACAATTAAACTCTTTGGGTCAGGTCTTATTGGGATTATATCTACATGTCAGATAGCGTCCCACCTCCTCTCATCCCTATTCGTCCCCTCTCCCCACCAACATCCTCCCTCCCCTACCTCTCCCGTCTCCCACTCACCACAAGACGAGGGGTGTCAGAACTGGAAACTGATTGGTTGCTTCAGCCTCTAGTGACTGAGCTGATGGTAATGTCTTACTCAGTCAACAAACAGCGCACACTCTATATCACCCACCCTATATCACCTAACCTACAGCACTTCCCCACATCCCCAGCCTACAGCACTCACCCTACAACACCCACCCTATATCACTCACTCTATATCACCCACCCTACAGCAGTACCCCGCATCACCCAGCCTACAACATCCACCCCACAGCATCTACCCTATATCAGCCCCCACATCACCAACTACATCAGCCATCCTATATTACCCATCCTATAGCACCAACCCTACAGTGCCCACCCTATATTACCTGCCCTATATCACCCACCCTACAGCAGCTAGCCTATATCACCCATCTTATATCACCCACTCTATATTGCCCACCCTACATTGTCCACCCTAAATCACCCACCCTATATCAGCCACCCTATATAACCCATCCTATATCACCTACCCTATATCATCCCCTCCACAATGCCCACATTAAGACACCAACTTTATATCAACCACCATACAGCGTCCACCCCACAGCACCTACCCTATATCACCCACCAGCACCCACCTTACGGCACCCATCCTATATCGCCCACCCGATATCACCCAGCCTACAACACCCAACCTGCATCACCTAGCCTATATCATCCAGCCTACAACATCCACCCTATATCACCCACCCTGCAACACCTACCCTATATCACCCATCCTATATTGCCTAGCCTATGACACCCATCCTATATCACCCACCCTATATTGCCTAGCCTACAACACCCATCCTATATCACCCACCCTATGTTGCCTAGCCTACAACACCCATCCTATATCACCCAGCCTACAGCACACATTCTCACCCATATCCAACAGCACCAGCCCTTACCCCAGCGAACCTCTAACCCCTGTGCCGTGGTCCCTAACATCAGCAGCCATCAGCCAGAACATTATTTGATATAAATAGTTCAAATTATAAATTATTCATATTGCTCCACACAGCAACAAACTTGCTGTATCAGTTAAAGAATGTCAACAATATCAGAAATTGATTCTGGAGGTAAGATCTATTGTTTATCTCTTGTACATTTGTATAGCCTATTGTATGTACGTTCATTCATTTACAAATTCAAACTGATCTACCCCTCTTCCCCACTGTATTGGTTCCACCTGTGTTTACAACCTCAGGTCAAATTCTCAGTCCAGTCTTCTATCACAGGTCATACTTTCAGCTCATAGTCTGACGGTTAAAATGTTTGAAGTGTCCATTACATTGAAGTGCTCCGCAAAGTGATGCAGTTCCTATTGTTGCCACTAGGTGCCTGTCTGCCTCTGTCAACATTAAACATTAACACAGCCTTGGTCAGGGAGAGCTCTCTTAAGCTCGTTGGTACAGCCAGATTGCAAAGATCATCACAAATATCTGGAAGAGAGAAAGATCAACATCACTGAAAGCAGATGATCTGGTCACCATCACATATCTGTTTGTGAAACATCACTGTGAAGTGTTTTGGATGTCACAAGATCATTAAAGGAGCTGCAACAAAATTAATCTTTTTATTGTGTTAGGGCAGACACTGGTAGTGTCAATTGATAATCCAATGCACTGGGGACACAGGTTCAGTTCCCATGACAATAGCTGGTGGAATTTAGATTCAATTAATTAATAAAATTTAGAAATCATCAGTAATGGTTAATGTGAAAAGTTTATCTTTTTTTTCCTTAAGGGAAGGACATCTGCCATCCTTACTTAATCTGACCTACACATGTCATAAAGCAGACGTCAACCCCCCCAATAAGTAAAACCAAAACACCCAGAGAGAAGCACCTCACCCTATAATCTGTTAAAAGAGCCCCCAATCTGTTATAAAGGAGTGATTAAATAATTAATAAACCCCTGATACTCTATTATTAACAAGTAACAATGTATTTATCTAACTCTAACAGTCAACAAACTAAGTAAATTATTAACAAAAAGAATAAACCCTTTCTAACTACTAACTCTTCTCAAATAAAGCAAGGTTATAATGGTATGCTGTTCCAATAAATACCAGTGCCATTTATACAAAAGAAAATTTTTTAAAAATTAGAATTAAATCTCTCAAAATTACAGCCAGGTTACGTCTTCCGGAATGTTCTGTGTCTTTTCCGATGAATTTGTCTGTCAGTAATGTCTTGTCCGCCGAATTCGTTTGTCAGGAACATTAACTATTTGTGCTGTAATATAGATGGAGCTTACTCTAAGGCTTAGAGAATGCTGTGAGACCCACCAAGTCTTTCTTTTAGAGATGAGAGCTGTTTTCTTGGCAAATGACAAATGGCTCTCTCTCAATTTTCCAAATGCCCTCATGTTTTATACCCTTGATGACACATCAATTTCTTATAATAGCGTTGGTCCTATC
The DNA here is from genome assembly GCF_021869965.1 of Rhincodon typus. Classification (NCBI taxonomy): domain Eukaryota; kingdom Metazoa; phylum Chordata; class Chondrichthyes; order Orectolobiformes; family Rhincodontidae; genus Rhincodon; species Rhincodon typus. The sequence continues at coordinate 14,018,572 of NC_063348.1, forward strand.
TTGTCAAAACCATCAGAGGTAAATTTATTTTTTTACCTAAGGGCCTGGTTTAAATTAATTGGCTAAATTTGAAAACCCATTGTTTTGGTAAAAGTGCTGCTTTGCCTGCTAACAGTATAGCCTTTTGATACAAGTGTTTCAGTTCGGGTGCTCTGTGTACCTGCAAACCCACAGACATCCTTTTTGAATCTCTAAGCATAGAAAATGCACATCATCTTTTAAAAGGACCATGCACTGCTTTTCCCATAGCATTTTACAATCACCAACATTTTACAGACACCAAATTCTGATGTCCTGCCTTCCAATCCACGAGTACTGTACCCAACTTTGCAACAACACATATCTCCAGACCCACAGCAATCTGGTTAACTCTTAACTGCCCTCTGAAATGACTTAGCAAGGCACTCAATTGTACCCAGCCACTACAGAAAAGTCAATGAAACCTCATAGACTGACTGGCATCAAACCTGCCACCAGGAAGGACAATGACTATCCCGGCTCTGTTGCCCTTATAATGTGCTCCTTAATAACATTTTGACTTAATTTGATGCAGTTTGTGTCAAAATTGAGAGAGCTGTCCCACAGACTTGTCAAGAAACAGTCTGACATCATTACACAAACATACCTTACAAACCATGCTCTTGGATCACCATCTCCACTCCCTGGCATCAAAGCAGGACATATCCAGTAGGGATGGTGTCAGATTGCCATTCAGTTTGGATGGATTCACCTTGAATGGCTTCAACCATCCACCACCTTCAATGTTCACACCCTTCACCACCAACACAGTGACAGCAGTGTGTACTATTTACAAGATATATTGCAGGAACTGAATTATCGATCATGCTGATCATGGGCCTGTATTGCTTCAGTATCTGAAGAGTTGTGACTGGCAGTGGACACTGTACAATCATAAGAACAAGTTGATCATATGATGAGGCGAGTCACACTTACTACAGAACTAAGGAAGCTACAGGAGAACGTTATGTAATGTCGGACTTGGCAAAAAAATCTCAGGACAAGGGAAGCCTCAGGCCACAACAAAGCTAAGGAAATCAGACTGGGCTTGAGAATAAATTGTTTGTACGCTGTTTACAGGCAGCAAGGAGAAGGGAAAATATTGAGATGGTCAGTCATTTTTGATGCATTTACGCATCTTCAGTCTCCATATGTTTCACAGAATATTGTTGTGGATAAGTCAATTAAAGGATTACCTCAATTATTAAGATCCAAATATTTAGCGCTCCAAGCCCATAAAGATAATATTCCACCTGCTCTGAAATGGGATCGAAGCAGCCCTGTGTGAGATAGAAACAGACAGAAAATGTGTTTTTTTAGTGTGTGTATGTGTAACTATTTCAAATGATTACTCATTCCACCTAAATTCTATTCATTTGAACATCTAGTAGCTGGAGAGACAGGAGGATTCTCCACTGCAATTTTGGGACAGGTTCAGTGTGTCAAAAGGACTGGAGTTTATCCTTTAAGACTTATACATCAAATCCACCAGAAGAAATCCCCACCAGTCATAGACTCATATAGCATAGAAACAGACCCTTCGGTCCACCTCGTCCATGCCGACCAAGTTTGCCAAACTAAACTAGTCCCACTTGCCTTCATTTGGCCCATATCCCCTAAACCTTTCCTATTCATGTACCTGTCCAAGTGTATTTTAAATGCTGCAACTGTACCTGCATTGATCACTTCCTCAGGCAGTTCATTCCACATACAAACCACCCTCCGTGTGAAAACGTTGTCCCTCAGGTCCCTTTTAAATCTTTCCCATTTCACCTTAAAAATATGTTCCCTAGTTTTGAACTAGCCTACCTTAGGGAAAAGGCCTTTGCTATTCACCTTATCTATGCCCCTCATGATTTTATAAACCTCTATAAGCTCACCCCTCACCCTCCTACGCTCAGTGAAAAAAACCTTATCCAGCTTATCCAGCCTCTCCCTACAACCCAAACTTTCCAGTCCTGGCAACATCCTGGTAAATCTCTTCTGAACTCTCTCCAATTTAATAATATCTTTCCTATAACAGGGAGATCAGAACTGGACACAGTATTGTAGTTTAGGTCTCACCAACCTCCTGTATAACCTCAACATGACGTCCCAACTCCTATATTCAATGATGTGAGTGATGACGGTAAGTGTATTAAACACCTTGTTAATCACCTTGTCTACATGTGATGCAACTTCCAAAGAACTATGTACCTGAACCCTTAGGTCTATCTGTTCAACAACACCACTCAGGGGCCTACCATTAACTGTGTAAGTCCTGACCTTGTTTATTTTACCAAAATGCAGTACCTCACCTGCCCTTTTAAAAAAACACTGCCACCCTTTAAGATCTGCCAGTCATAAGCCCCACCTTGTATAAAAGATGTAGCCAGCAATAAACCTTCTTAAATAATAAACTCCCTGGGAATGTAATACTAGTGGATTTCTGGAATTAGAAAACTTATGAAGGTTCACACTCAGCATTAGTTTTTTTTGCTTGCAAACAAAGTAGGTTAATTACTCTTAGTCAGGTCATTTACAATCTTCATTCTGATCTGCTCAAAGTATTAGAAATGGAATATCCCATTGGAATATCATTACTTTCGATTTTGGAAAGAAAAAGAGGCTAATTCAGAGACTTTAGACAATATTGAAGGTATTTCTTCCCACTCAGTGGATGGGATTTACAAATCATGTTGGATATATTCAGGCCTTTCCGTGTTTCTGTGGTTCAGAAGACTATATTTCTTCCCAGAAGTTATTGCCGAAAGATATTAATTGCCAATTGAATGCCTGAAGCTCATTTTCACCAGAAAAAGAATGTTGCCTGCACCAGTCTGGTCACCATAGCCTTTGTCATGGTTCCATGGACACCATTCCAGGCAGCATCAATTAACTTGTGCTACCATTGCCTGGGCAACAGGCCACGGCTCCATCCAGATGTTGTCTTCAAGAAGTTGTCACCATTTGTTGCATACACAATGGAATGGGAGGAGCAAAGGGAAATAATGACCTCGAGTTGTAGGCTGGCTGCTATTTCATGAGTACTGAGAGCAATTAGGAATTCCTGTGTACCACATCTGAAACCATCAGCATCTGACTATAGACGCTATGAAATCCTGATATAAATACCTGGATGGAGATAGAGTCATAGAGTTCTATGGCTCAGAACGAGGCCTTTCAGCCCATTGAGTCTGCACCAGTCAAAAACAACCACCTAGCTATTCTCATCTCATTTTCCAGCACTTGGCCTATAGCCTTGGCGTTGTAAGTGTACATCTAAATCCTTCTTCAACGTCATGAGGGCTTCTGCCTCTACCACCCTTACAGGCAGTAAATTTCAAATTCCCAACACCCTCTGGGTGAAAACTTTTTCTTCTCATCTTCTCGAAACCTTCTGTCCCTAACCTTAAATCTATGCCCCCTCCATCAATGATCCCTCCATCAAGGAGTAAAATTCTTTCCTATCTACCCCATCATTTTATACATCTCTCTTCATGACTGAAACTCTCCAGCCCAGCTAACATCCTGGTAAATCTCCTCTGCACCATCTCCAGTGCTATCACATCCCTCCTACAATGTGGGTTCCAGAACTGCATATAATACTCTAGCTGCAGCATTGTATACAATTCCAGTGTCACCTTCCTGGTCTTAAGCTCCTAAGGCTCAACTAATAAAGGCAAGTATATGCCTTCTTAACCACTTTATCCACCTGTCCTGATACCATCAGGGACTGGTGTACATACATATCAAAGTCCCTCTGGTCCTCGGTGCTTCCCAGGGTCCTACTGTCCATCATGTATTCCCTAGTCTTGTTTATCTTGCCCAAATGCATCACCTCACATTTATAAAGACCAAGGGGTGTGTCCAGGGTAGTTTGGTGTAATTCCTAACACTGTCCCAAGATAGTAACACAGCTGCTGGAAGGGATAATTATGTTGAAGAGATGGAGGATACAGCTGAAGCCATCCTGTATGAGGAGGAACGAGAAGAGATGGAACAGGGCAGTATGCTACCATTGGAACTGTTAGCTCAGTGCTTCCCTTCACAGAGACTCTGATTATCCAAAACAATTTAGCCAAGTTACTCAACGTTAAAAGTTTCCATTTCCCTTTCTGCTGTCAAATGATAATAGTGCTCACAGAAGTGATCAATCATTGTCAGATTAACAAACAACTTTTGCCAGGAAATCGCACAGAAGTCCAGCCTTAATTTCCACAGCTACTTCTCTGAAACTGATCCTGGACTTTTTCTGCCACGAAAGTCTCCTGTAACCTCAATGAATGTTCTGCACCTATTAGATGTTTCCTGAGTTGCTAACTCCTCCCAGTGCTCATCACCTCCAACATCTCCTCAGCTTCCACAGGACTGAGATGGCCCTGGGATATTCTCTCAAAGAGATTTGGAGAATGTGAATCCTCTGCTGAACCTAGTATGGTAGTTACCTCTTCCCTCTATCAGTTTCACATTCTACCCCATAGAAGAACAGACTTCCCCTCTTCCCTTATTCCCATGTCCTCATGTTACCAGTGCTGTATTTAGACTTACTAAGTAACCCCTCACAAGCTGGTATCAGTGCATCCATTGCTGCAGGCATTCCTCCGAGCAGCAGAGGTTCCAGTTGTGTCCTTGCCCTCATTCTCTGCCTTTGACCTGAACGTGGATACTCTTCCCGCCCATCCCCACCCAACCCAACTGTATCTTCTTCAGCAAGAGAGAGAAGACACTGTGTTTGAATTAGTCAATTCACTTCCAGCATAGTGAGTGACAAATCAGAGATGTACTCCTCAACTCACCATCCACACTAGCCACATGGCATTGTGGGAATTAAAATCAAGATCTGTAACTGAGATTGAGGAATGGCACTGGCAGAAAAGTGATCTGCCTCTTCTGAAACATCACAAAAGAATTTTAAAATATTAGTTCCAGCCAAAAAGACAATAAAACATACTCTTTGCTATCTTCATCATGAATGTTTCCCCATTTTATTTATGGGATCCTCAGTCGGGCTAGGAAGTATAGTTAACAATTAGCATATTTAGTTTGTTGATTAAAGGATCATCGAGGCAACAATGATCACAATTCAATAGAATTCTACATTCAGGTTGACAGTGAAATATGTGAGTCTGAAATTATTGTTTTAAAGTCAGATAAAGGAAATTACAAGGGTATGGAGACAGAAATGTGCCATAGTGAAATGCCAAAATAAGCTAAAAAGTAGGAACTAGAGGTGCAGTTGTGGACATTTAAGGAGATATTTCAAAGTTCTCAACAAATATATATTTCACTGAGAAAGGAAGGCTCTAAGACTGATGCACCAAATGTTGATCACTAAGAATGTTAAGGATCATGTCAAATTGAAGGAAAAGATGTATAATGCTGAAGATTAGTGGTAGACTAAAAGATCGTAAAAAATCAATAAGCTAGCATCGGATGTTTAAAGTAAAAAAAGGGATGCATTAGACTGTGAGAGAAAATCAGCAAAAAATATAAAAATAGAAACTAAAGGTTTCTAAAGGTAGATAAAAACTAGAAAAGTCATGACAATAAATGTTTGTCAAAGGCTGAATGAATAAACGCTTCCACAAAAAAAGAAACTGCTGAAGAACTGCTTAGATTTTTATAATAATCGTTACAGAGGGATGTCTCAGGGCAGCTTACAGTGTGAAGGATTAGGAGTGGGTGTAGTGACCAAAATGAGGTCAGCCAAGTGGATCTCACAGAATACGAGTTCCCTGATTATGCCTGTGAATCCGGTCCAATCAGGGAGCCCTGGCTAACAGATATAAACAGAAGTGTCAGAGATACTGCCACTGCGGTAATTGACTCTGAATGATGCAGTACTAAAGTCAAGGACTGTTCATGTGTAAATAAAGGGTGACTTGGTAACAGGATACTGGCCTCAATAGAGTTATTTCAGTGGACATTGAATGCGAGTGAGGAGGTTTAGAAGAGAATGGTGGGAGAGTCAAAAGGATCTAGAAAAACTTGAACCAAATTGCATTTGGGCCCCAGACATTTTGAAAATATCTAGGTTCTAGGATCACATTGGTGGGCTTGAAATACCTACTACTATTTACAAACCAGGGCACTGGTTAACTGTCCAATTGCTGCCACTAATATTTAGAATTCTCTTCCCCAGAGAGCAGAGGAGACTGGGTCATTCTTAACATTGGATTGATAAATGGGGGGGACAGGATACTGAAGCTGAGCTTCCTGAAACACACAGTCCATAGACAGACACCTTCTATTGGGGAAGACAGCAATTCTGTGGAAAAAAAATACATGGGTTTGTCTTTTGGCTGTGCAAAGGAATTTGATGAAGTTTGATGCTTTGTAGTAAAGGATCTCTGTCACCTGTTAACTTCAGCCCTCAGACATGATGGCACAGAGTGGCTGACTGAAAATACCCAGAGCGACAGGAACTGAGACAACAGACATTGTCACCTACATTCCCGGTGAGATGGAGCGTATAATCACAAATCCACCAAGGAGCATCTACAGTGAGTCAAGGGAATGTCATTCGATCCATGAGGCCTTATTAATTGCTTCTTTGTGTGAAGGACAATCTATGTTTGCACAGCTCTTCCACCAGGGCCAGCCATGTTCTGAAGCTTCCTGCACACACCCCTCACCCACCACAGACCCATCAGACAGAGGAGATCTCTAAGCCACAGTATTTGTGGTGTCAAACCAGATTGTCATTGCAGTCAAGAAACCGCTGTGGCCCAGACATTTCCCCAGTGAGAGCCCGGGCTCCTGATTTGGCTGTGAGGCCCCACCCTAAAGGAGGTGATGGCCTAGTGGTATTATTGCTGGACTGTCAACCTAGAGACCCAAGTAAAGTTCTGGAGGCCTGGGTTTGAATCCTACCATGCTGGTATTCGAATTCATTTTTAAAGAAATCTGGAATTAAGAGTCTAATGATGTCAATTGACAGAAAGAGCCATCTTGTTCATTAATGTCCATTAGGGAAGGTAACTGCCATCGTTAACTGGTCTGACCTACATGTGACTCCAGACCCACAATAATGTCACTCTTAATTACCCTTGGGATGGGCAATAAATGCTGGCTTAGCCAGTGGAGCCCTCATCCTGTGAATGAATAAAAAAAGCTCTATTCACTTTCTTCCCTGGAGCCCCCAGCGTTGAGCTCCCATTCTACCACATGAGCTATCAACTAAGAGCCAATGTCAACATTTACCTCCTCTCCTCAGTCACTCCAAACCTGCCACACACCAGCATACAGGTGATCTTGCTTTTTTTCCTTCTTCAATGAAAGGATTTAGGGATATTTAAGTTGTGGTTTTAAGACAAAGAGACTTCATACAATTTTTAAGAAAATGCCGCAGGCTGGAGCTATTGATACAGAAGGCTTCTTTGTTAATGAGACAAATGTGCATTAGAGGCAGACAAACCGGCCTGAATAATATCATTGTCTATTTCCAACTGAGACAATGTGAATCAATCAACTCATCCCAGATCCATTAACCCAAAGTGTCTGCTGTACATTTCTGAGCAGAAGGCAGTTTCTTCAAACCGCATCCTAAGAGAGAAGGAAAGGTGTCTAATATTATTGATTGGACCAACTGGAGAATCACTGAAGGAGGAGGAAGTTAGAAAGCTGGCCATCCAATTTCTGGGAAGACAGAGAGAAAACAGTAAAGGGAATTCTGTGAGGCCGCATTGCTAACCCGATCCAGAGAGACCAAACCCACTCACTGCTCAGAAACAGACAGCTGCCCAGCAAATACGAAGTGAACTGGACAACAGATAGTGTTATTATTTATTATTGTTTTGCCCTTGAGGCTTGTCCCATAGTTAGTTGAATGATGGTAAGAATTGGTTGTTACTTTATATGTACATTTGCTGTGTATGAAATAAAGCAGCTGACCCACATGTACCTGATTTTGTTCTACTGAATATTTCAATCCACCTTTGGAAATGTCAGGGATAGATGTGTGAAATACATGGATCACAAGTGGGTTTTAACTGTTGTGCTACCCTCATTTCATTAGATGTTTGCATTTTGGCACGTTTTCTGGATATCACTGCTCATGAGAGAATACCCTGAAATCTCTATCATGTCCTCATCTGAATTGGTCTAGACCTGAAGCTGCTTTTCTGTACCTTATTATTGATGAAATCAACGGTTCCAGAGAAGCATTCCTCTGCATTGATGATTGCTCTGTCAGCTGTAAATTTGTTCCTCTTGCAACAAGCCTCTGGCACCTCACGGAAAGGGTTCAGAATGACAAACTCTAAGGTGTGTAAGAAATCCTTCGGACCATTCACGCCACAGCATTCAAACTAAGTGACAAAGGAACAAGTTGAATCAGTGGTTATTTTTCAATGTACACCATCCGCTGGAGGTTTGATAATGATGAGATATTGTCACCTCAGCTCGAAGGTTTCACTGAAGCTTTTATTGACTCAGCTTCCACTTCCAACTGATGGTTGCTCAGAGATTTTTCTCTCCCATTTCCAATATTTTTATGCAAACTTAAATGAATCAAAACCCGAAAGTCTGTTAAATTGCCCTGATTATTCTTTCCAAATTGCTAACAGCAGTGTCCAGGAGATAACATTTCAATTATAGGATCATTCACAGCTTCCTTTCAGGATTAGGGTTAGAAATGTTTCTCTTACCTAAATATATTGACTTTAGGGCCCAGGAAATGCAAATCAGCAAATGTCCCACATAAAATGATATTGAAATAAGTTAATTTGATTTATCCCTTGGCCTGTTTGCTATGTGACAGCTTGACTCAGTATCACTATCCTGTCTGAGGTAGATGCTTCAAGCCTTGTGTAAGGTGGGCTTGTATTTCAACATAGGATTACAGAAAAACTATATTGTCACAGATTATAACAAGGCCCAGTCTGCTTATTCCATGAATGGATAAAAATCATTCTTGCTGTTTGAACAGAAGCCACCCACCATTTCTTAGAACGAGCAAATGTTAAAGAAAAGTATACAGTTTATGCAGGACACTGAACAACATTGAGGGATTTCAAGTCCATAGCTCCCTGAAAATGGCCACACAAATAGATAGGGTGGTAAAGAAGACATATGGCATGCTTGTCTTTATTGGTTGGGGAATTAAGTACAAGAGTCAGGACATCATGTTGCAGTTTCATAAAACTTTAGTAAGGCCACACTTAGAGAATCGCATTCAATTCTGGTTGCCGCATTACAGAAAGGATGTGGAGGCTTTGGAGAGCGTGCAGAAGAGGTTTACCAGGATGCTGCCTGGATTAGAGGGTATGAACTAGAGGGAGAGTTTGGAGAAACTAGAGATGCTTTCTCTGGAGCAGTGGAGACTGAGGGGAGACTTGATAGAGGCCTCTAAAGTTATGAGATGCATAGATAGAGTTGACGGTTAGAATCCTTTTCCCAGAGTTGAAATGTCTAATACTAGAGGGCTTGCATTTAAGGTGAGAGGGGAAAGTTCAAAGGAAATGTGAGGGTTAAGTTCTTTACACAGACAGTAGTACGTCCCTGGTATGCACTGACAGGGGTGGTGGTGGAGGCAGATATGATAAGGGCATTTAAGGGACTTTTAAATAAGCACATGAATATGTAAGGAATGGAGGAATGAGGACCTTGGGCAGGCAGAAGGGCTTAGTTTAATTTGACGTCATGTTTAGCACAACACTGTGGGCAGAAGGACCTGTTCCTGTGCTGTACTGTTCTATATTCTAATTGCAAGTATTTTCACACAAATTGCTATAGCTTGGACAGTGTTGTTGCATTGAAAAAAGGGATTTGGTCAATTGTGTCAAAGCAAATTCTGTGAAAGAGCTATTCATTAAGTGTCATTTAACTGTGCTTTCCTTGTGGGCCTGTGAATATTTGCATGTTAAATATTAACCCATTACCTCTTTAGAGATTATTATAGACTTAGCCTACAGTACTAATTCGCACATGTATTCCATATCCCACATAAGATATGAGGGACAGGGCTGAAGGGCTTTGACAGTGCAGTGATAATGTCCCTATTTCTGGAACAAGAGTCCTGGGTTCAAGTCCCACCTGCTCCAGAGATGTGTCGTAACAAGTCTGAATGGGTTGATTAGGAAATATCTAAAGGGTTAGTTTTACAGACATCTTGTGGGCTGCAGTAATGTCATCAAAGAGTTAATAGCTGGTCAGTTAGAAAAACTCAAGATAACCAGGAAAGATCAACATGTTTTCAAGAAAGGAATATCAAGTCTAACCAATTTATTGGAATTATTTGATGGAGTAACATGGGTTGTGGATAAAGGAGAACCTGTAGTCATATTGTACTTGGATTTTCAGAAAGCATTTAATAAGATGCCATATGAAAGGAGATTGCTCATTGTAACATATTAGCACAGAAAGAAGTTTGGCTGGTTAGTAGAAAACAGAGAGTATGCAGAAATATGTCTTTGATTGGCAGGATTAAACAAGTAGAGTCCTATATAGGTCTATGCTTAGACTCAAATATTTAAAATTCACATCAATGACTTAGATGAGGGGAGTGAAAGTAAGATAGCTAAATTTGCAGGTGACACAAAGATAGATAGGAACATATGTTGTGAACAAGACATAAGGAATTTGCAAATAGATAAATATATACATATATAGGTTGCGAGGGGGGCAAAAATCTGGAAGATAATGTGAGAAAATGTGGAGTTGTTCATTTTTGGGGGGTAGAGTGGAAAAGCAGACTTTTGATTAAATAGATTGTAATTTCAAAGGTGGAATATATGAATGAGCAGAATATCTCATGAAGATGGGTTGGACAGATTAGAATCCTTTCTGTTGCTGTTTAGAAGAGTGAGGGCTGATTTGATTGAAGTGTATAAGACGGTCGTGACAAAGTGGATGAGAAAAAGGAAGTTTCCTCTTCTGCGTCAGTCCAGAATTATCGGGCATTGTCTTAAAATCATGGGGCCGCCCATTTAAGACAGAGATATGGAGAATTTCTTTTCCTGTCAGAGGGTTTGGAACTCTCTTCTGGAGAGATTGGTAGAGGTGGGATCACTGATTGTTTTCAAGACAGATATGGATTGATTCTTGTTAGACAGGGAATCAAGGATAATCAGGATTGGAATGTGGAATTCAAAGCATAAACACATCACCCTTAATCTTATTGAGAGATGGAGCAGACATGGGGCCCTACATCTGCTCCTATTCCATATGTTCGTACAAATACAAAGCCCTATGTATGCAAAACCTGAAGCTCTGCCACTGGGTTTGGACATCAAGCTTGGAGCAAGGCTCAAATTCACTGTAAGGGCAGCATCTTTCATTCATATTGGGGCACATCCTTTACTGGGATAAACAAAATTATAAAAACAGGCTTGGGGAAGAACTGAGAAAGAAACATTTGGCCAACTTGTGGAGCTAGGACTTGGGAAAAGAATGCAAAACAGAAAATGAATTGGACCTTTTTAAAAATATCTTTAATCTGTCATTCAATTCCCTCTTGTAGGTAGACAATATTTAAGTTCAAAGAGACATACCCACTGCATTGGTGAGGAGAGATTCAATGAGATGAACTTACTGAGATCATGATGGAATTGGAAATGGCTGTGTAACTATTGGTCTGATTGTCTCCAGTATAGTAATTTACCAGATCATCTTCAAAATAGTCCTTTGTCAACTGGAAAACAAAATAGATTGCAGGAATAGAGGTGATAACATCAAATTTACTTTTTTAACAATGCAATCAAATCAAAAACAGTGCCAGGACAGTGCAGTACAAAGGTTTTATCCTGATAAATGTAATGCATGTTGATAGATCCTAAAAGGGAATAACAGTGAAAGGATTGGAGAAAGAAAACAAATGATTCACATTTCTGTGCGCTCAGATCACTGAAAGTTCATGACTAATGTGGAGAATGCTGAAGCTAATAGGGACCTGGCTTGCCTGAATAGAATCATTCAGCATAATTTAACAGACCACATTTGGAGACTGAAGAGGTCACTGGGTCAGGTCACATCTGCCCAGTATTAGATCCCTACACCCTGGGTGATATATTGGTCTTGAAAAAGGCCTCAAGGAGAGCAGAACTTCCAGCTTAAAGAAAACCATCTAGTCAGCAAGGCTCAAAGACCTCAGCCTATTGCTTTCTCAGCAGCATAGACATAGAGTTGAGTTCGTCAGCGAAGGACAGCTTCCCTATTGATATATCATATTGAGGAAGACATATACATTCAAATCACCAAGCAGTGGGAATTATCTTACCATTGGGAGATGAGTCATTTGTTAGACAGTCGTGTTGCCACTGGTAAGGTCAATCCTCTGTATATTTTCAAGAGAGAGCTGGACTAGCTTTTGATAAACCTGGGCGAATGTGATCTTCTGATTGGGTTTCATTCACCTAAGGCAGGAATTTTTCCAGCATTTTTTCATTTCCCTACTGGCTGTAGATTTATATATATATCTCTGCAGTGACTGTCCAACTGCAGGAGGAGGGAAAAGGGATATGCTGAAGAGAAGTTGGGGCCGGAGGGATGAACAAGGTGCTGGCAACAATGATTTGGACACCGCGTGTGGGGCAGGTTTGCAGGATCTAAAGCAGTCATTGTCAGAGGTAAGCAGAGGTTGGAGGATGAGCACCAATGACTCATTTATACTGCAATGTATGCTGTATGACATGGCCCTTGTTATCACAGGTGTCGTCACATAGATGCAGCTTGGGAATTCTGTCATGAATCCAGTCAGGCGTTCTTCTGGAAGGTCAAAAGCCTTCCTCTGCCATAGGAAGGAGGATCAGCATTGACCCTGCTGTGAACAAGACAGAAATGCAGCTTCCACAGTATGATTTATGGCAGTTTTTGAAGATAGTTACAATAGAGACATAACTATACTGGGGAGTTCCTTTTCCTCCCAGATTCTTGATGTGAGCATATGCCCACCAGCTTTGAAGAGTTCAGCTAGAAGACCATCTGAGCCATAGGATTTACCATTTCTGGTTATTGCAACTCTGCCATTGCTGCTGAGGTTTTTTTTAAATAGAATCCCTACTGTGTGGAAACAGGCCATTCAGTCCAACAAATCCACACCAATCCTCTGATGAGCATCCCTCCCTGACCCATCCCCCTAGCCTATCCCTGTAATCCTGCTAATGCACCTAACCTGCACATCATTCCCCATTTCAGAGGATCGGTGTGTTCATTATGGGGCAATTTTGCATGGCCAATCCATTAAGTCTGCACATTTTTGGACTGTGGGAGGAAATGCACGTAGACACAGGGAGAATATGCAAATTCCACACAGACAGTTGCCTAAGGTTGGAATTGAACCCTGGAGCTGTAAGGCAGCAGTGCTAACCACTGAGCCACCGTGCTGCCATCAATTCTACTGTAGACAGAAGGATTGACACCTTTATTCAGATGTAGCTACTGAGCATGTGCAAAAGGAGTTGCATCAATGTAATGGTGGCCTCAATTTACATGGAACTGGAATCTGGATCTGTAGTCACCAGACAAGGTGCCTTCTCTTACTGTCTAATGAGAGTAGTTATGTTCGGTAAAACTTTTTAATGTTCATGTACAAGAGTGTCAATCTCATATTACTACATTGACCACAAGCCATTGAGGAAACAGCCCTGACAGAATTAGATCACACTCAGATTTGTGTTCTTTCTGGCATTGAAAGATTCTATTAGCACTGGTATTCCACAAGTATTCAGTCAACACTCCAGCAATGTCAACTACAATAGACTGGACATTCTGTCTGGGTGGACAAAAGCATTGCCCCCCACCAGATCCTGTTTCCATGACTCTCAATGTGTTCTGCTTTCAGTCATAATGCCTTAATGATGAGACAGTTGCAGCAAGGAGGTGAAGGAAAAAAGTTTGCATGCTGGATCCCACCATATCTTGGGATATGATCCGAAATACCATCAGGTTGGGAATTGGTTTGTTCAGTTACAAGCCATCAATTTTTAAATGAGCTGCAACAGGAAAAAATAAAGAAAAATTGAAGCAAAAAAGGGGATAAAAAAGGAGCAAGAGAGAAGGAAACCCAGTAAAAGATAGAAACTAACGTTGCAACCATAAGTCATGGAAAGGCAGAACAATAAGCACTAAAAGCTAAAATCAACATGGGAGCTAGAGCCAACATAGTACCAGAACACAACCTGAAACACAGCAATTGGTGTTCCATGGTCCAGCCTATGAGAAACTGTTTCACAATGTGTAGTGAATAACCAATTCCATGCACTGGCAGAGTCACACAGCAATGCCAATACATAAACATGGCTTTATTTCTTGAAGTCTTTTAACTAGCTGTTACCAATCACCCAGCAGTGGCAGTACTACCAGTATTGTACAGGTCTCAGTATAATTATGACAGTTAAATCACAATATATGAGCCAACAGTTAATGATCTGGAAAGATACGACTTTGATGTGAGATATAAGCCAGGTACAAGGATGCTTATGTCTGACATACTGGGCAGATTATCCAGCCCACAGAAAAATTTCTGGATGCCCCCAGACAATGAAATTGAAGACATTCTTAAGGTTGATCTGTATACTAAGGCCAAGGCCCATTGTAACCAGCAACTGCTGAAGATGAGCTACCACCAGAGTTGTCAAAGATTATTATCCAGGACTGTGACCAGTTAGCCTGGAGCCTAAATGGATAGACCCACATCCAGAATGGGCAGCCTTTCAGTAGTTAGGCCTGATGGAACTTTCAGGACAGGTCAAGCACAAAGCACGTGCACAAGACAAAGGCAGGGAAGGACAAGCCCAGACTTGCCCTGGGAAATGAGGCCATGTATTGGAACACGGTGAACAAACTCACTGATGCCCTGAATTCCCACCATGACCATATCTGGAGAGGGGGGAATGCCCTTGACACATCCGAGGCTGGAAAACCAGGGTAGCCTCAGCATCTTTCATACATGACATCAGGAATTCCATTGGATGCCATAACCTTGATCTGCAAGAATAATTGGCTGAGGGCTATTCCCTCAGTGAAGACTTGACCTGGCCCGGCAGCAGAACTCCAAACACTTGGAGAGAGACGGACAGGAAACGAGCATGTGCAAAACCATCCTTTGCTGAGTTTATCAGAGCTGACTCCACAGCCTGACCAAGTTGAACTACCTGGGTTGTACCTGGTCCTAGTCTGGTAGCCAGCAGTAATTTAGATAAGGATTGCACCCAAGACTTAACGTTGCAATTGGTAGAGCGATTAAAGAAAGAATCAGAAATTTTATTGGGAAAGAACAGGGTTTTAGATAATATTTGGCCATATGGCACCTTCCTGCAAAAATGCTATCCCCTATTCCCAATTCCTTCGCCTCCGCCGCATCTGCTCCCAGGATGAGGCATTCCACTCCCGTACATCTCAGTTGTCCTCGTTTTTCAAGGACCGTAACTTCCCCTCCTCGGTGGTCGAGAACGCCCTCAACCGTGTCTCCCACATCTCCCGCACCTCATCCCTCACACCC
>NC_063348.1:14034020-14063326 GCF_021869965.1 Rhincodon typus
ACTCTCTCCGTGACTCCCTTGTCCGCTCCACACTCCCCTCCAGCTCCACCACACCCGGCACTTTTCCCTGCAACCGCAGGAAGTGCTACACCTGCCCCCATACCTCCTCCCTCACCCCCATCCCAGGCCCCAAGAAGACTTTCCACATCAAGCAGATGTTCACCTGCACATCTGCCAATGTGGTATACTGCATCCGCTGTACCCGGTGTGGCTTCCTCTACATCGGGGAAACCAAGCGGAGACTCGGGGACCGCTTTGCAGAACACTTACGCTCGGTTCGCAACAAACAACTGCACCTCCCAGTCGCGAACCATTTCAACTCCCCCTCCCATTCCTCAGACGACATGTCCATCCTGGGCCTCCTGCAGTGCCACAACGATGCCACCCGAAGGTTGCAGGAACAGCAACTCATATTCCGCTTGGGAACCCTGCAGCCCAATGGTATCAATGTGGATTTCACAAGTTTCAAAATCTCCCCTCCCCCTACCGCATCCCAAAACCAGTCCAGCTCGTCCCTGCCTCCCTAACCTGTTCTTCCTCCCACCTATCCCCTCCTCCCACCTCAAGCCGCACCTCCATCTCCTACCGACCAACCTCATCCCGCCCCCTTGACCTGTCCGTCCTCCCTGGACTGACCTATCCCCTTCCTAACTCCCTACCTACACTCACCTTTCCTGGCCCCATCCCCGCCTCTTCGACCTGTTTGTTTCCTCTCCACCTATCCTCTCCTCTATCCCTCTTCTATCCGCCTCCCACTCTCTCCCTATTTATTTCAAAACCCCCTTCCCCTCCCCCTTTTCTGATGAAGGGTCTAGGCCCGAAACGTCAGCCTCTCTGCTCCTATGATGCTGCTTGGCCTGCTGTGTTCATCCAGCCCTGCATCTTGTTCTCTCGGATATGACAGCATCTGCAGTTCCTACTATCTCTGGCACCTTTTATGACTTTAGTACATTTTGTGAATACAATGTAATGAACTGCAAGTTGACTCTGACCCTTTTGTTCATTTCACAAGTATAATACCCAAGTCAAACAAGTTTAAATAGAAACTGGTCAAAGTGCCCAAAGCACAGAGAAGGCCTGACAGTGTTGAAGAGGTATGTGAGAGGATTTGTCCATTGTGGCCACACAGAGCTGAACTCGGTGCATCATGGCGAGTTATTTTCAAAAGCAGATAAGCCCCAAAGCCAAATACATATTAATGAAGACCTCATTCCCTGAATGAGCAATAAGAGCAAAGTCAAGATATCATCTCCATGATACTCCAGGGACACATGGGCACTGAACTCATAAAACTTGCTTGTATGGGCTGGCCAAGGATGGTTTGAGATATTCAATGAGTCATGAATGCAGTGAGGCATGTCAAACATATTAATCCCAGCAGTAGAGGGAACCTCTACATCCACTTAATGTCCTTCGACAGAAGTGACAATAGACCTATTCACAGTGCATGGGGCAGATTACATCCTTGTAACAGATTACTCTAAATTTCCCATTGCTCAACAACTTAGTAACACGATCATTGAGACTGCAGCTCAGGTGAGGAATGCTGTTTTCAGTTTATTCAGCATCCCAGAATGGATAGCGTTTGACAATGCACTGCTGGCAAACCGTTTAAAGACCCATGTGGTAATTGGGGACTATATCACATTGGCACCTCACTATCCACATTCCAAATGACAAGTGGGATGCCTGGTATGTACTATCACATCAGTGCTCAACAAGAGCTAAGCAACAAAGTGACATTTTCGAATTAACTTGCTGCAATGCCAGCAGGGAAAGGACTATCATCCCCAGCATAAGCAATGCTAAGAAAGCAACTTGACCCAACAACCAATTACCAAAACATTCCAAGGGACAAGACATTCTTTTTAAAGACAGAGGAATAATGATGACTGAGCAGATGAAAAACTATTGAAACTACGCACTGGACAGAGTGGGAGTTAGAAAAAAAAATATTAAAACTTGGACAGTAGTAAAGAGTTCTGGAAAATGCAGCCAGTTCAGATCATGCAAAGCCATCATGATCATGATGCTACATTGCACAGGACCAGACATCAGCTCAGAGTAATGTCCAATACAACAATTGTGCTCTAAAACAGCGAGGAAGAACAATGATGATTGTGCGGTGATGCCGAGTGACAGCAACTAACAACAAGACAACCTGATGGTCAATGAAGAGCAACTGAAAACAATGTGCACCTCTCCAGACAGGTATACAGTCAACAAAGCAGGGGGAGTTGTTAACCTCCAAAAAATTACATTGGAGTTTGAAATGTTAGTTTTGTAAATGCTGTTTTACCTGTTTGTAACATTATTGGATTGACAACATACCCTTCTGTATAACCATGTAAATCTGGACTTTTTTCATTTTTGGACAAAGGATATCGCATGATCAATTACAATGTTTAAAAGACATTTAGATAAGTACATGAATAGGAAATGTTTGGAGGAATATGGGCCAGGAACAAGCAGGTGGGACTAGTTTAGTTTGGGATTATGTTCGGCATAGACTGGTTGGACCGAAGGGTCTGTTTCCGTGCTGTATGACGCTATGACTCTATGATTCTATATCTCACAGTAAGTATGTCAGTGTACCATTAACAGACATACTCATGATATTGTCACTGGATCATTGCATGTGACCTTATTAGGACATAAAGGTCCCATACTCCACCTTATTGGAGATCATCTGAAGCGTGACAGGTTAATGGAAACATGCTGCCCTGTGTAACCTATCGTATATTGCTACACAAGGCACTTATGTACCTATGAATGTAATTTCTGCACATAATATTTAGCTATAATAAATGCCCATTGGATTCTTCAATAGCACAATATGTACAGTCAGCTCCTTATGTTATGAGGGATAATACTTAGTATTGTCATATCAGATAAATAACCCTGCTGGAGATAAACCCACACCATCAACATTCAGGGGTAAGCAGGGAAAGCAGGTTCCAAGTCTATCTCAGCTGGAACAGGAAATAAACTGGCTTTGGTGTCTTTAGTCAGAACTGTCTACAAGCCATCCAGCCAAGTGTGATACCCAGTCCCATGGCAATGTTGTGAAATAAAATTTGACACATCACCATACCAAGAGATATTAGATGAGCTGATGAGCGTACATTTTAAGGTGTGTGACTTTAGAAGGAAAAGCAGAGAGGTGGAGATGCTTTGGAATGGAATTAGGGTCTAGACAGCTGTAGGTCCAGTCACCAATGCTGGATAGAAAGCCTAGAACTAGGGGCAGCACTGTGGCTCAGTGGTTAGCACTGCTGCTTCTCAATGCCAAGGACCCAGCTTTGGTTCCAGCATTGGGTAGTTATCTGTGCGGAGTTTGCATACTCTCCCCATGCCTGTGAGGGTTTTGTCCGGGTGCTCCAGTTACCTCCCACAGTCCAAGTATGTGCTGGTTAGGTGGATTGGCCATGCTAAGTTGCCCATGGTGTCCAGGGATCTGTAGGCCAGTCCATGGGAAATGCAGGGTTAGAGAGTTAGGGTGGGGGTTTGGGTCTGGTGGGATGGTCTTTAGAGATTCGGTGTGGACTTGATGAGCCAAGTGTCCTGCTCCCACACTGTAGGGATTCTGAGTCAAGGGGGAATACACTCAGGATAAGGGGATATTTAGCACTAAAGTAAATCTTTGGAATTCTTTAGCCCAGAGTGTAGATTATGTTCAAGGCTGAGATCAGTAGAGCTTTTGACTTTGTAGTAACAAGGCAATGTGGGGAAAAGTGGATTCTAGGTCAGGAGTCAGTCATGGTGATATTTAATGGTGAGCAGGCTCAAAAGGCTCTGCTTGCTCAGATTTGCGGTTTGTATGAGGTCCTCATGCTTGTTCTGATGAGCACTTACTTGGTACTTGAAGAGTAAAGCACTAATGGCAGCACCCAGCTCGATCATGAAGACCACCAGAATTAGCATGAAGAACTGAAAGAAGACAGACCACTCTCATTTTAGGTACTGTAAAGATGGCAAACACCAGAAATATATTCTATAGCCCCATCTCCATTTCAGGTTTCTCACCTCACCTCTTTCATTGTAGTGGTAATGATCCACAGAATACTCAGTGGTTTCTAAATTGCACAGAGCAGTTGGTATGGCTGTAAGTGAATGGAACTATCTTGATGTTCACTTAAAGTGGGCACTGAGAGGCCCACACCAGAGCAGATTGAAATCAGACTCATTAACAGATCTTCCTTAAAGAGGATACTGGAAATCCCAGGGATTGGAGCACTGGGCAGTTCTAGTAAAGAGTTAGTTGAATGGGTTTATTGGGTTTTGCCATTTGTCAGATGGTTTTGAAGTTACACTCTGGGCCGAATGCTCTCTTAGTCTGGCTGACCATTGATCAGATCTTTGGCAGTGTGTGTGAGGGGGTGGGGGGACAGAGGGTGGCATCATTTCCCTGGGGGCAGCTTACTGCCCATCTGTTGTCTTTGAAAGCATTTAAATCATCAGCATTGAACAGTGACCTGGTGAACAGGGAACTGACCCAAATGGAGCAGGTAAATGAGCCCTTCTCTGGCGGCGATAACAGCTAAGGCT
This sequence comes from Rhincodon typus, assembly GCF_021869965.1. Taxonomy (NCBI): domain Eukaryota; kingdom Metazoa; phylum Chordata; class Chondrichthyes; order Orectolobiformes; family Rhincodontidae; genus Rhincodon; species Rhincodon typus. Next base: position 14,038,569 of record NC_063348.1, read on the forward strand.
ACTTTCCTGCCTCTCAACACCCTGACATGACAATGTCCACCCTTGAGAATAATCGTTCTGAAGGACAGGGTGGGTTGGTTATGGAAGTAACAACTTGAGTTTTAGCTGTGCCACTTCTTCCCTCAGTGGGACTTTATAAATCCAACTGATCCCTATCGGCAAGACATCAACCAAACCCCAAGTGCCTGATGATCCCACTGAGACTGTGGGATCTGTGATTCATGATAAGACTGCTCATCACTGCACATTCTGACACATTGACACACCAACATCATGCACCATGCTTAACCTATAACGTTATTAACTTTATAAATTGCAAGAAAACATGAACTGAAGAAAACGAGGCAGACTTACAAGCATCAACAGACCCCTGCTTTCCCGGTAGGCTGCAACACTTCCCAGTATTCCAAGAATGAGGAGCACAATAGATAAAATAATAACATAAACTGTTCCAGCGAAGATCACCGTATTGATTGACACAATGTGTCTAATTTCAGAGGGGTGGAGTAACAGCAATAGTGCAACTGCCAGAAGGAGAAGTCCACTTAGCTGTAACACAATGACACAATCATCAGGCCCATCCCATAATGCTATAAAACAAATATCATCCAACACGAACAGAGCTTAGGTTTTGAGAACAGAGTTGGTCAGGTGGAAGGACTATCAGTTGGGGAGCACTGTGCCAAAAGCGATCTTAATTCAGTTGGATTTGTGTGGTTATATTGAAAAAAAAAGCAAAGACAGACCAGGGATAAAAGTTTTCAAGTTGTAAAAAGTTATTTATACTGAGCTGAGATTTGATTGAGCTAAAATGAACTGAGAACAGATACTTAAAGGTATATCATTGTCAACTTACAGGGAGACATTCAAGAAGGCTATCTTGAGGGATCAGAGCATGTATGTTTCCTTAACGATAAAGGGTAGAACTAACAAATCCAGAGACCCCGGATCACAAGGAAATCTAAGGAGAGGATAGAGAAAAATTCTGACAAATACTAAGGGCCCAAAGCGCTGCTAAAAACCTAAAGCTGTGATTGTGCTGAAATGGAAAAGCAAAATAGGCTAATAAAGAGAAGGCACAAAAATACATCGGCAATTAAAATGAAGGCAAATTCGAAGACTTTTAATGAATACTTAAAGAACAACAGCGTGACTAGAGAAAATGCTGATCTATCAGGGAATTTAAAGCTAACCTTTATGTGAACACTTTACATCTGTCTTCCCAAAAGAGGTGGAGAGTACAGAGATTACAATCAACAAGGAGGAGTGCAAAATATTGGCTGAAATTAACATCATGAGAGGAAATATCAAGGAGTTTAACATCTTTGAAAGTAAAAAGGTTCCCAGGCACAGATGAAATGAATCGTAGGCTGTTAAGGATAGAAATAACAGACACACTTTCTAATACCCTCCAGCTACATGCATGGTGCAAAAGGACTGTAGGATAATTAACATTGTACCATTATTTAAAAAGGGAGAAAGTGATAGACCAAAGTCTTTACAGCCTACCTCAGGGATAGGAAAATTGTTGAAAAATATTCAACAGGAATAAATCTTCATTTAGAAAGACACAGCTTAGCAGCTTGTTGAGGGAGTGTCCTATGTGAGCAATATAATTGAATATTCTGAGGCAGCAACAAGGTGGGTCAATGAGCGTAGTACATTTGAAATATTTTTGTGGATTTTTGCAAGGCTTTTGACAAGGTCCATCAGGGCAGATGGGCTGTGAAAGTAAAAGACAATGGGATCCAAGGAAAAGTGGCAAACTGAATTCAAATTTGGCTCAGACTCAAGAAGCACAGGGTAATGGTCAATGGGTATTTGTGTGACTGGAAGACTGTTTCCAGTAGTGTTCTACAGGCTCAGTATTAGGTCCATTGCCATTTGTGATACAGGTCAATAAATGAATGCAAAAGGTATGATTCAGAAGTTGCAGATGACAGTGCACTTGGTAGTGAAGAAGAAAGTGACAGACTGCAAGAAGATATTAATTAGGTCAGTGGGCTGATGAGTGCCAGAAGGAGTTTAATTTGGATAAATGCAAGGTATTGCATTTTTCTAAAACAAACAAGGTCAACGCTTATATAATTAAAAGTAAGGCCTTGGGTAGTGTTGTAGAACAGGTAGACCTTGGGGTTCAGGTACATAATTCTATGAAGTTCGCATCACAGGTAGATAGGGTGGTTAAGAAGGCATTTAGCACACTTGCCTTCATTGCTCAGATCTTTGAGTCTAGGAGTTGGGACATCATGTTGAGGTTGTACAGGAATTGGTGGGGCCTCTTCAGGAGTGCTGTGTCTAGTTCAGGTCACCCTGTTATAGGAAGGATACTATTAAGCTAGATGAGGGTTCAGAAAATATTTACAAGGATGTTGCTGGGAATGGAGGGTTTGAGTTAAAAGGAGAGGCTGGATAGGTTGGAACTTTTTTCACTGGAGCATAGGAGGTTGAGGTGTGACGTTATAGAGGATTATAAAATCATAAGGAGTATAGATAAGGTGAATGGCAAGTGTCTATTCCCTAGCATGCGGGGTTTCAAGACTAGGAGGCATATTTTTAAGGTGAGAGGAGAAAAATTTAAAAAAGATATGAGGGGCAATTTTTTTTACACAGAGACTGTTTCATGAGTGGAATGAACTTCCAGACGAAATGGTGGATGTGGATTCAGTTACAGTATTTAAAAGATATTTGGATAAGTACATGAATAAGAAATGTTTGGAGGGATATGGTCCAAGTGTAGGCAGGTGGGACCAACTCTTCAAATTTACGTTCTGAGTCACTGTGACACTGGAGGAGGCTGAGGACGGACACGGTGGAGGGGGAGTGGGGCGGGGAGTTGAAATGGGTGGCGACCGGGAGGTTAGGCTGGCCAAACGGCCACCTAGTCTACGTTTGGTCTCACCGACATAGATAAGACCACATTGGGAGCCCCTGATGCAATAGGCTAGGTTGGAGGAGACGCAGGTGAAGCTCTGTCTCACCTGGAAGGACTATTTAGGGCCCTGGATGGAGGTGAGGGAGGTGGTGTGTGGGCAGGTGTTGCATCTTTTACGGTTACAGGGGAAGGTACCAGGTGGGTTGAAGTGGTTGGTGGGGAGTGTGGCGTGAACTAAGAAGTGCAGTTGCCTTGAGACCCATCCAACTTTCATCAGGGGTATGTTTAAAACATAGCTTAAGCACTTTGCACTGATGAGAAGATCTAAACTTGCTGGAGTTTTTAGAAGGGATAGATTATCCTTTTGGAGAGGGCCAAAAATTGGTAAAGGGATCATAAAGTATTATGCAACGATAGCTTGGAGATGCCATGAGTTGACATGGATGGGGCACGGTCAGATTGGAGGGTGTGAGGAGATATTGCCTGGACTGAGAAATGGAGGTCTGATGGGAAGGTTGGATAGATATTGGTGAGTTTCTTTGACTGAGGAAGCGTGAGAGGAGCCTTGCTTTTGGGTAGTTGAAATATATGGCAAATGTTCATCATTATGGACTGCCTGGATATTGTTTTGGTGGCATTGTAGAGATTTGATCTGATTCATTGAGAGTGGGATCACTTTGCTCTGTTTAATCACATGTTGCTTGCACTGTTTAACATGCATCTAGTCCTGTGTCTTGACCTTACCAGCTAGGCACTTAGTTCACAGCATGCCTCTGTGATTCCTCTGCCTGCCCATCCTCTGCTCCTGACAGGAATTGGGGGCATCTCCTGGCTTTGTGTAATGATCAGGTAGGGTTACAGGCCCTGAGGTATTCCACAAGATTGATGAAGGGAGTTGGAGCATTGACAGAAAGATACAGTTGAACAAATATGACTGGCAGGGAATGGTTTGACTGGTTTACGAGACATGTCTCCCTACTTTGACACCAGTAGACTCCCAAACCCTTATGCGTTAGTGACGAGTACTTTGTAGGCTGAGCAAAAAAGTTAAATTGCAAGTTTAAAGGCAAGGGAAACAGCTATCAGAACAAGAGTCAGAAGTAGAGTGGAGCTGAATGAGACAACTCAATCGGGGCTCATGGATCCATATGGGCACAGCTCATTGAAAGTGGAGAGAGTAGTTAATAAAGCATACACTGTTCATGGCTTTATTAATAGGGGCATAAAGAGAGTTGTACAAGACACTTGTTAGATTCTCAGTTGGATTACAAGAATGGTTCCAAGTTTGAGAAACTTCAGCCATGAGGATGGATGAAGATGTTGGGACTGTTGTCCTTGGAGAAAAGAAAGACAAGAGATTAGGTAAAGATTTGCAAAATCATGAGTGGACTGGACAGAGGAGATAAGGAGAAACTGTTCCTGCTTGTAAAAGTAAAAAAAAGAATGAGAGGTGCGTAAATTAAAGTGATGTGCAAATGAAACAAAGATGATGTGAGAAAAATAATCTGATTCGCCCAGCCAGTAGTGAGGATATGGAATACACTGCTTGGAAATGTGGTGGAGGCAGGCACGATGGAGGTACTCAAGAGGGGCATTGAATAATTATTTGGATAGAAATGGTGCACAGGGATATAGGGAAAAGGGAGGAGATTGGCACTAGGGAATAGAACTGGTGCAGGCATGACGGGGCAAATGGCTGCCACCTGCCAATTCTGTGATGGTGTGAATTACATTGAGTAATGCGAGAGGAATCTCCTGCATTATATCCCATCATGCAGGATGTCTCCACTCCAAGTTTCTGGGGTGTCTAACTATGCACACTCTGCACCAACATCTCCAACATGTTCTCAAGTGGAGCAGGAAGTTGCTTTCTGCTTCAGGATCACCTCAAACATGAATAATTTACTCTCAACGAAACTGTCCCTTCAATAAAATTCAGAGCAACACTTGAAGAACTGGACAGCTCGCACAGGCAAGGCTTGCATCTCTCTTCCACAGCTCCCATCACAGCACCTCTCGGAGACATGACAAGCTGCTCATAATCTCTCAAACTCACTTACACAGATCAGAATATTAAAGGCAACCATCAAATATTTGACACGTTCAAAGCGGCCCATCTTAAGTCATTGGCAACCGTGATTCCTCACTGTGAATGAGCTTCTGAAATCTGCTGGGAAAGAAAGCAAAGAAATGATTTATAAAATAACCTCTTCAGATTCAGAGATCAACTACTGATGTGATCCCTTGTCTTTATTTTATGCTCACTCAACAAGTCACCTCTTAACTCAAAGATAACACCAAAAGTGGTTCTCAACCATGGCATAGATTAGACAGCGGTTGGCAATGTCTGCATTGTGTTCATCAATAACTTTCTCTCCATCATAAGGTCAGAAATGGGGATGTTTGCTTATGATTGCATAGTGTTCAGCACCATTTATGACTCCTCAGATACTGAAGCAGCCCATGTTCAAATGCAACAAGATCTGGACGATATCCAGGCTTCGGCTGATAAGTGGCAAGTAAGATTCACACCACACAAATGCCAGGGCTATGATGATCACCTATAAAAGACCATCTAATCATTGCCCCTTGGCATTCAACAGTGCTACCATCACTAAATGCTCCACTATCAATATCCTGAGCTTACCATTGACCATAAACTCAATTGTTCTCACCATATAAACAGGAGCAGGTCAGAGGCTAGGAATACTGTAGCAGTAACTCACCACTCTCCAAAACCTGTCCACCACCCACAAGGGACAAGTCAGAAATGTGATGGAATACTCTCATTTCCCTGGATAGGTGCAGCTCCAATACCCAAGAAGCTTGACACCATCCAGGACAAAGCAACCCATTTGATTCACATCACACCCAGAAGCATCCATTCTATCCACTGTCAACACTCAGTAGCAGCAGTGAGTACTATCTACAAGATACACTGCAGAAATTCACCAAAGATCCTCAGACAGCACCTTCCAAACACATGACCACCTCCATCTAGAAGGACAAGGGCAGCAGATACATAGGAACACCACCCCCTGCAAGGTTGCCCTCCAAGCCACTCACCATCCTGACTTGGAAATATATCTCCACTCCTTCAGTGTCCCTGGGTTAAAATCCTGGAATTCAGTCCCAAACAGCATTCTGGGTCTACCTACACTGACATGGACTGCAGCGGTTCAAGGATGCAGCTCACCACCACCTTCTCAAGGGCAGCTGGGGATGGGCAATAAATGCTGGCCCAGCCAGTGACACCCATGTCCTACCAGTGAATGAAAAAAAGGTGCTCACATGCAACAAGTACCATCTTTGTAGCCAGATCTAATTGTTATAAAACACGCTGGGAGTTCACTGGGAGGGTAGCAAGGCTGGTGAGATAGCTGCTACTTAAAGGCACACTGTAAGACCTTCGAGCTTTTATCTCAATTTGAAGGGGGATGAGGGTGGGTGTGTGGAAACACTGTGGAACAATAGGTTAGAATTCTTTGCTCACAAATGAAGCACAGAGGGATCCCACAGGTTGGGTGAAGCGGCAGGAATGTGGCACTTATCTCCTTCAGTGGGCAACCAGCTGCCAATCCCCCTGATTGACTATACAGTCCCGCAAGCACTATCCAGGACTAACCAAGTCTGCCCATCTCCCTCCGTTTGACCACACAACCCCGCAAGATTTCACACTTTCCAGAGCATCACCGAATCAACCTGGCTCTGTCTGCCTCTCACGTCAGGAGGATTCATTTCCCTGCAGCTCCATTCTGCCTGCACCTGCTACTAACCTTCACAACATTGTATTCCCCAGCTTGCTGCTCAGACCCATCACAGAGCATGAAATGCTAATCCATTTGGTGTTCTCAGAGCATTGGTTAACCCCACTAACAGGGAACTCAATACCACAAGGAGTAGCAACTGAGATTGATGTATATCCAGGGGAAAACTGGATGAACACAAGAGGGAGAAGAAAATATCTGAATATGAGAGGGTTGAAAAAGAGGGATCAGGGAGGTTCAAGTGGTGCATAAAATCTGGTATCATCTGGATGGGCTGAATGGCCTGTTTCTGCCTATGAACTGTAAATAATTGCTTTCCTCCCAGGGGATCAGAAACGTAACAGGAGAGAGGTATACTAACACAGGGGGCTCCTACAGCTCTGCAAGCTGACAGTAGTGAAGAAGATCATCCAGAAAAAGGGCATGCAACATTGAACATAGTTGAGCTAGAGGCAAGGAACAGCAGGGTGTTGTGCATTTTCCCTTCCTTATTCATTCTTTTTCACATTTCACTCTGCAATCACACAGCAAGATGCACCGCCTAGTCAGCTGACAGTGCTTGTCCTGACATCAATGCTCTTCCTCCTTGACTCTGTCCTTTACCAGGTATTTCAATGCACTCGGACCCTCACATTGAGCTGGACAACACTATAGAACACGTTCTGTCTCTAACTCTCATCCATCTGAGTGGCAGCACACAAATCATCAGCCTGCATTGCATTCACAGTGAGTTAGAGAGATCTGCACACGTGAGTAGGAGCAAGTTCCTCAGGGGGCTAAGGAAATTTGGCATCTCACAATGACTCTTAATAATTTTTATAGACACACCAAAGAAAGCATCCTATCTGGATGCATCACAGCGTGATTTGGCAACTGCTCTTCCCAAGACAAGAAACTACAGAGTGTTGTAAATGCAGCCCAGTCCATCATGCAAACCAGCCTTCCATCCATTGACTCCCTCTACAGTTCCCGCTGCCTCAGGAAAGCAGCCAACATAATAAAAAAATCCCTCCCACCCCAGTTATACTCTCTTCCACCTTTTCCATCAGGCAGCTGATACAAAAGTTTGAAAGCACATACAAACAGATTCAAAGACAGCTTCTTCAGATTTTATGGGTAGACCTCTCATATATTACAGTTGATCTTTCTCTGCACTTTCTCTGTAGCTATAACACTATATTCTGCATTCTGTTCTTTTGCCCTGATGTACTTACGTAAATTATGATTTGCCTATAGAGCACGCAAAGCAACACTTTTCACTCGGTATCTCGGTACATGTGACAACAATAAATAAAATCAAAGTGTGCAGGGGTGAGAGGCCAGCTCTCTGAAGGAAAGGCTAGCTTGTGTATAGGACATAGCTATACCCGTTAGACACCTCATCTTTAAAGTGTAGCATTCCTCTGTGCAGCATCAGTCATTTAAACTTTTATGAGGGACCTGCTGCAGCTGGTCAGAGATTGTAGAAGAGCCCACAATCAACTTTTGTGTGGTTTGGTGGAGTCTCTTCATGTCACCCCAGGTTCTATTACCAACTCCCTCAAACCTGTGTCTTCGAGTTCCCAATCTTGCTGCCATTGGAAACAGTTTCCCTGTATTTATGCCAACAAAATCTATTGAATTTTTAATCTCTTAAATCTTCCTTGAAATAACTCAGTTCAATGGAGAACAATCCTAGACAGTCTAATCTGCCCCAAGTAGCTGCACATAGGTTGCCCAACAAACCTATAGGCTTTGCCCATGTTCCAAGCCCTCTGAATGCACCCATCTGGCTCAGGTGGTTGTTAATATTTCCTGGCTCAACTGGGGAGCACTATTTTTAACTTATTTGTGAGACATGGCTGGGCCAGCATTTTTGCTCATCCCTAGTTGCCCCTTGAGAAGTTGGTGGTGAGCTGCCTTCTTGAACCGCTGCAGTCCACTTGCTGTAAGTAGACAATGCCTTTAGGGAGGGAATTTCAGGAGGATTTTGATCTAGCAACACTAAAGGAATGGCAATATATTTCCAAGGCAGGATGGTGAGTGGCTTGTATGGAAACTTGCAAATGATGGTGTTCCCAAGTATCTGTTGCCCTTTTCCTTCTAGATGATTGACTTACAGATTTGGAAGGTGCTGTCTAAGGAGTTGTAGAACCAGTGTACACCCAGTGTACGTTCTCACAACAAATGCTCACAACCAGCTTTTAGTGGGGAATCCAACTTACTTGTCCTCATCAGGCTATAAGCCAGCCCCATTTTCCACATTCACAGTTTTGGTAATGAACTGTAAATAGCACTAACATTGGTTGCTCTGTACCATTACATTTGGAGTTATCATTTGTACTTACACCAAATCTCTTGGAATTTAGATTGTTTTTAGATTGTTACAGAGTTATGCCTCAATAACAGCCTCCAGAGCTGAGCTACAGAGACCACAACTGAAAGAGTAGAGCAAAACCAATTAGTTCTGTATCTCCAAACACCATAAAGTCCTACCTGTGTATAAGAGCAGATAACAATCTGAGGGTCAAGAGATTTCAGAGCAGCAATCACATCAAGTTCTTCTCAACTCTTCTTTCCTATGGGGTTAAACCAAATGTCTGTTAGTGGCAGGTTAGTTATTAAAATTGTACATAGCATCTTAACAAGACAAAGATGATATTAATAAAAGTGCTAACAGTTTAAAAAGAGCCCGGGATATCAACCAGCTTTAGGGAACATGAAAGCAAGAAATTAGACAATCTGAAGTTAAGCTGTGACAGTGTTCAATATTCTACCATTATTACGCTCACTGATATACTTCAGTGCAGCAGCGATGAGGAAATGGATGATGGAAAACCACACATTCCACAGGCATGAGCAGCAAATTCAGACTGACAGTTCACTGCAGGAGTCAGGCACTGTTAGGAAAGCTGCCTTTCTGATGAAATGCTTGAGTTTGATTTATTGTTGTCACATGTACTGAGATAGAGTGAAAAGTGTAGTTTTGCATGCTCTACAGGCAGATCGTTCCACATAAAATTGCATAAGGGTAACAGAACAGAGTGCTGAATACACTGTTACAGCTAGAGAGAAGGTAAAGAAAGAGAGGTCAGAATTAACATTTGAGAGGTCCATTCAAATGTTTGATAACAGCAGGGAAGAAGGTGTTCTTAAATCTTAAAATGCAATCAAACTTTTATATCTTCTGCCTGACAGAAGAGGTTGGAAGAGAGTATAACTGGGTTAGGAGGGGTCTTTGATTAAGTTAGTTGCTTTCCTGAGGCAGCAAGAAGTGTAGATGGAGTCAGTAGATGGAAGGCTGGTTTGTGTGACGGACTGGGCTGTGTTCATAACTCTGTATTTTCTTGCGGTCTTGGGAAGAGCAGTTGCCATGCAATGCTGTGATACATCCAGACAGGATGCTTTCTATGGTACGTCTATAAAAATTGGTAAGAGCCTTTGCAGACATGCCAAATTTCCTCAGCTTCCTGAGGAAGTACAGGCATTGCTATGCTTTCTTGACCGTTGTGTCGATGTGGGTGGACGAGGGCAGATTGTTGGTGATCATCACTCCCAGGAACTTGACACTGTTAACCATCTCCACCTCAACACCATTGATGCAGTCAGGGGCATGCCCTCCACACTGCTCCCTGAAATCAATGACCAGCTCCTTCATTTTGCAGATGTCGATGGAGAGTTTGCTGTCTTCACACCATGCCACTAAGCACTCAATCTCTTTCCTGTACTCTACCTCATTGTTGTTTGAGATCTGACCTACAATGGAGGTGTCAACAGCAAACTTGTAAATGGAGTTGGGGTGGACTTTGGTCACACAGTCATGAGTGTATAAGGAGTATAGTGGGGGCTGAGTACGCAGACTTATGGGGCACCAGTGTTGCAGATTATGGTGGAGGAGGTGTTCTCACCTATTCTTACTGATTGTTATCTATGGATCAGGAAGTTGAGGATCCAGATACAGGGGGGAGAGCCAAGACCTAGGTCTCAAAGTTTAGCAATGAATTTGTTTGGAACTAAGGTGTTGAAGGCAGAACTGTAATCAATAAGTAGGAGTCTGATGTAGGTGTTCTTAATATTCAGATGTTCCAAGGATGAGCGTAGGGCCAGGGAGATTGCGTCTGCTGGTGACCTGTTGCAACAGTAGACGAATTGAAGAGGAGCAAGGCATTTGGTAGGCTGGAGCTGACATGAGCCATGATTAACCTCTCGAAGGACTTCACAATAATGGAGATCAGAGCCACCGGATAGCAGTCTTTGAGGCATGCTGCATGATTTTCTTTGGTACCGACATGATGATATATAGAACATAGAACAGTACGGCACAGTACAGGCCCTTCGGTCCATGATGTTGTGCTGACCTATTATCCTACTAAGATCAAACTACCCTGCATACCCTACATTATACTATCATCCATGTGCCTATCCAAGATTCACTTAAAAGTCTCTAAAGGATCTGACTCCACTACCACCCTCGGCAGCACATTCCACACGCCCACCACTCTCTGTGTGAAGAACCTACCTCTGATATCTACCCTATACCTTCCTCCAATCACCTTAAAATTATGACCCCTTGTAATAGGCATTTCCGCCCCGGGAAAAAGTCTCTGGCTATCCACCTTATCTATGCCTCTCATCATCTTGTACACCTCTATCAAGTCACCACTCATCCTTCTTCACTCCAATAAAAAAAGCCCTAGCTCCCTCAACCTTTCCTCATAAGACCTGCCCTCCAGTCCAGGCAGCATCCTGGTAAATCTCCTCCGCACTCTCTCTAAAGCTTCCACATCCTTCCTTTCATGAGGCAACCAGAACTGAACACAATATTCCGAATGTGATCTAACCAGAGTTTTACAGAGCTGCAACATAACCTCACAGCTCTTAAACTCAATTCCCCTGCCAATGAAAGCCAACACACCATATGCCTTCTTTACAACCCTATCAACTTGGGTAGCAACTTTGAGGGATCTATGGACGTGGACCCCAAGATCCCTCTGTTCCTCCACACTGCTGAGAATCCTGCCACTAACCCTGTATTCTGCATTCAAATTCGACCTTCCAAAATGAATCACTTCACACTTTTCTGGGTTGAATTCCATCTGCCACTTCTTTGCCCAGCTCTGCGTTCTGTCAATGTCCCGTTGCAACCTACAACAGCCCTCCCCACTATCCACAACTCCACCAAGCTTCGTGTCATCAGCAAACTTACTAACCTACCCTTCCAAATCCTCATCCAAGTCATTTATAAAGATCACAAAGAGCAGAGGTCCCAGAACAGATCCCTGCGGAGCATCACTGGTCACTGAGCTCCAGGCTGAATACTTCCCATCTACTACCCTCTGTCTTCTACTGGACAGCTAATGGTGGTCTTCTTGAAGCAGTTGGGGACTTCAGATCATAGTAAGGGATGGTTAAAGATGTCAGAGAATATGTCTGCCAGCTGGCTCACACAGGATCTGAGCACATGGTCAGGACCCCATTGGGCCGGTCGCTTTCCATGGGTTTATTCTCAAGAAGATATAATGCCTGCAACGATGACCATGGGTACAGGTTCTTCTGAGGCTTCTAGGATAGGTGACATTGCTTCATTGACCATCTGTTCATACTGAGTGTAGAATGCATTGAGCTCATCCTATAGGGATGTACTACCTACAATTCTTAGAATCCCTTAGAATGCATATAGTGTGAAAACAGGCCCTTTGGCCCAACAAGTCCACACCGACTCTCAGAGCATCCCATCCAGACCCATCCCCCTATAACACACCTAGTCTACATATCCCTGGATACTGTGGGCAATTTAGCATGGTCAATCCACCTAGCCTGCACATCTTTGGACTGTGGGAGGAAGCTGGAGCACCTGGAGGAAACCCACGCAGACATGAGGAGAATGTCCACACAGACAGTCACCCGAGAGTGGAATCCCTGGGTCCCTGGTGCTGTGAGGCAGCAGTGCTAAGCACTGAGCTACTGTTCTGTTCAACTTTGCTTTGTAGACCATTATGTTGTGTAAGCCTTGCCACAAACAGGTCTGGGTCTCAGGCTTAGCTTGATATTGCATCTTGGCATATCTAATGGCCTTACGATGGTCAAACCTGGATTCCCTGTATAGGTCAGGGTGGCCCGATCTGAATGCCTCAGACCTGGACTTCAGTGGGGAAGAGATCTGCTGGTTCATCCATGGGTGGGTGTGAAGGTTGCATGGCTGTATTTATGAAAGAACAATGGTGTTCTCCCTTATGTCTTTTTGGATAATATTTATCCCTCAACCATTATCACTGAAACATATCTGATTATGATCACATTGGTATTTTAGAGAGACTGACAAATGTAATTTGGCGGCCACATTTCCTACAAGAGTGAATGCACTTATTCAAATGCTTGACTGTCAAACACATTGGGATGCGCAAGATTATGTGTGTGTTCGATAAAAGATTTTCTTTCTTTAACCTTCCAGAATAGTCTCCACTTTACATCACACTATAAGACCACAAGACATAGGAGTAAATTAGCCCATTCAGCCCATCGAGTCTTCTCCAACATTTGATAATGGCTGATATATTTCTCAACCCCATTCTCCTGCGTTCTCCCATAATTCTTGATCCCTTACTATTCAAAAATCTATCTATCTCTGTCTTAAATACACTCAATGACTTGGCCTCCACAGCTTTCTGTGGCAATGAATTCCACAGATTCACCACCCTCTGGCTGAAGAAATTCCTCCTCATCTCAGTTCTAATGAGCCATCCCTTCTCTCTGAGGCAGTGACCTCAGTTCCTAGTCTCTCCTACTATTGGAAACATCTTCTCCACATCCACTCCATCCAGGCCTGTCAGCATTCTGTAAATTTCAATCAGATACCCCCCCTCCTTCTAAACTCCATCCAATACTGACCCAGAGTCCTCAACTGCTCTTCACATGACAAGCCAAATGACACTGACAAACAGAGAACAGGGATATGTGAGTGTTTATCTCAAAGGAGAGTGTTTATCTCAAAGGAGGAGGTCCATTTAGAACCAATAGTTCAGGCATCTGGGCAGTATAGAATTATAGAATTTTACAGTGTAGAATGAGGCCATTTGACACATCATGTCTATACTGGCTCCTAAAATACTCCAGATGTAGTCTGACCAATGATTTGTAGGGGGTCACATCACTTCTTTGCTGTTATTCTCTTTGCCTGTATTCATAAAGCCAAGGATCCTATAAGCCTTCTTATTTATTTCACAACTTGCCTGCCCACCTTCAGACATTTATGTACTTGAACCCTGAGGGCCCTCTGCTCCTGTACTGCCCTCAAAGTTGTATCATTGAGCCTGTATTTTCTCTCCATGTTTCTTCTACCCAAAATGCATTCCCTCACATTGTAAGCCATTAAGGATGCCTATTGTGGATTTTCAGCGGCAGTAACTGATTTAAAGAGGGCAGGTGGCTCTGGATTCTTTAATTATTCAGGTGTATTTAATAACCATTCTCATTTCTTTTCGCGCGTCTGTACATTCATGCAAATTTCCAGATATCTAAAAGAAACTTAAAAATTATTCCCCCTGAAAACTTGGCTTTGTGGTAAGTTGTTGTGTTTTCAAGAGTTTTGCCTTTTGAAGTCCAAACTAATTTCTTCCATAGGAATTTCTCGTGACTTTAATATGAGATTAATACTTTCTTTTGTGTGCTATTGAAGGCAGCACGTGGTGAACATTGTAACATTGACAGGACAGATAGTTCCAGTTGTTACATTTGTACTCTATTGTTGATTATTGCGTGTGACTGTTCCAAAATATTGGTCACATTCAAAATTGCTTAGGGTAAAAGGCAAAGTTTTCCATAGATCATTCAAACAGTTCTAAATGTCACTGAAGGGCTCTTCTGAAGTCACAGTTAGGTGGAAAAGGAGACAGAGAAAGAGAGAAGGAAGCTCTATTCAGAAAATAACTGTTCAGCTGTACTGCTGAAAATGCAATTGAACTATACTGAGTTGGGATAGTTGAAGGCTCAGTGAAGGTACAGTTAGAACTCAGGAAGAAGGTCTGGATGTAGAAGGCAGCTAAGTATTGGAGTCAGGACTTCTGCAAATTCCTAGGAGCTACGAGAGCACACAAGAAGGCTTGTATCACTGATAATTCAATGCAGTTTGTGATTGCTGATGAAGGAAACCCAAAAAGCGTATTCACTTGATGCAAATGAGTCAGATTACAGCTCAGGGAGCAAAGCCATGGGCAGATTAATGAAGATCAATGATGAATAGTCGGAGAAGTGCAGTGAGTTAGCATCAGAGAGCAGTTGGTAGAATCCAGGAGAGTGTAATCTCAGGAAAGGAAAGTGAGGTACATTGAATATGAGCAGCCACTGAGGGCGACCCTACTTTCTTGATTTTAGAAGAAAACAAAATGTTGCATTGCTCTTATCAATAATAAATATTTGACTAATCCATCAAAATAATGCGATGCCTACCATAGCTAACTTGCTTTTTTATATATTGATGGACTTTCACCTCAGAAACATTTTGCAGGCTTGTGTTTTAACTGCAAGTCTGCTAATTTGAGAAATAACAAAATCCAGCTCCTAAATTCAGTGCAGAAAAATATGGTGTGCAAAAACAGGCTGTATTTTGAGCAATTAGGTACAACTGACTGCCTCTCATCTGGTATTTATCAATGAACATACACTCTTAATGTCACTCATTCAACTTCCTGGTGGTTATTGATACTGAATGGACACCATAGGATTTCTCCCTGGATACTTCATTCCCAGGCCTCAGCAGTTCTGTCAGGTCAGGGACAGGAAAACTCAAATCAAATGCCAGTGAGTGCATTCACAACAGGGAATGCCCCTGTTATCTCAAAGAAACAGTCAGAGCCAGTTGAGAGGAAAATAAATCTTCAAGTAAGATTACAGCCAGTCAAAACCCCAGAATGTCCTCTGAACATGATTTAAAAAAACAGAATTAAACGGTCTGTTTTTCAGCAGCTTACTATACGTTGCATCTTTGCAGGGCAAACACTGAATAATTAAAACCTGTAATTAAGACTCCCAAAATACTGTCAGATCATCTGAAAACTATTAGGTGCCTTGGGATGTTAACTTATGTTAGGCATGTTCTATAATTGCAATGTGTTGCATCTGTATCTGGTCAACAGTGAGATGAAGATGCATCATATTATAGGTTCGAAATCTCGCCTTGTAACTATTGGTTGGTATTCATGATTTACAACAAGCAAAAAAATGCCTCAACTTCTCTGTGAAATTTTAGCAAACTGACTCATAGCATGAAGCCCAGATTGGCAGATTAAAATACTGAAGCTTGATATGTAAATCAAAGCCCTCAAATAACACAAGCATCATTCAGAACTCCATAATTCATTTAAATTGGGTTTATTTTGAACCTTCAACAGGAGATGGATATTGGAGGGTAAAATGCTCCAATTCTCACAGTCTCACTGTATCTGAATTGGTGAACTTTAAGTGAATATTTGAACCTAGGGACACCACTCTTCAAAAAGAGTGGTCGATGTAAACTTCCTTTATTCACTCGTGGGAGATGGGCATAGCTGGCTGGCTAGCATTCCTTGCCCATCCCTAGTTGCCCGTGAGGAGGTGGGAGTGAGCTGCCTTCTTGAACGACTGCAGTCCATGTGCTGTAGGTAGACCCATTTGCCATTAAGGAATGAATTCCAGGATTTTGACACAGTGACCATGAAGGAACGACAATATATTTCCAAGTCAGGATGGTGACTGGCTTGGAGGGGAATTTGCAGTTGGTGGTGTTCCTGCTGCCCTTGACTGAGGATCTTTGGTGAATTCCTCCAATGCATCTTGTAGATAGTACACTCTGCTGCTACCCAGCGTCAGTGGTTGAGGGAGTGGATGCTTGTGGATGTGGTCCCAATCAAGCGGGCTACTTTGTCCTGGATGGTGTCAAGCTTCTTGGATGTTGTTGGGGCTACACTCATCCAGGCAAGTGGGGAGTAATCTATCACATTCCTGACTTGTGCGCTGTAGATGGTGGACAGGCTTTGGGGAGTCAGGAGGTAAGTTACTTACCTCAGTATTCCAAACCTCAGCCATTGTGTTTATGTGGCGAGTCCAGTTGAGTTTCTAGTCAATGGTAACCCCAGGATGTTTATAGTGGGGGATTCAGTGATGGTAATACCATTGAACGTCAAAGGGTAATGATTTAATTCACTCTTGCTGGAGATCGTCTTAGCCTGGCATTTCTGAGGTGCGAATGTTACTTGCACTTGTCAGCCCAAGCTTGAATATTGTCTAGATCTTGTTGCATTTGAACATGGATTGCTTCAGTATCTGAGGAGTCGCGAATGGTGCTGAACGTTGTGCAATCATCGGTGAACATCCCCACTTCTGACCTTATGATGGAGGGAAGGTTATCGATGAAGCAGCTGTAGATGGTTGGCCCTAGAACAGCACCCTGATAAACTTCTGCATAGATGTCCTAGAGCTGAAATGGCTGACCTCCAACAACCATCTTCCTATGTGCCAGGTATGACTCCAACCACCAAAGAGTTTGCCCTCTGATACCCCTTGATTCCAGTTTTGCCAGGGCTCCTTGATTCCATGCTTAGTTGAATGCAGCCTTGATATCAAGGGCTGTCTCTCTCACCTCACCTCTGGAATTCATGTCTTTTGTCCATATTTGAACCAAGGCTGTAAGGAGATCAGGAGCTGAGTGACCCTGGCGGAACCCAAACTGGGCATCACTGAGCAGGTTATTTCTGAGCAGGTGCTGCTTGATAGCACTGTTGATGACACCTTCCATCACTTTACTGATGATCGAGAGTAGGCTGATGGGGCGGTAATTGGTCAGGTTGGATTTGTCCTACCTTTTAGCAGGGCAATTTTCCACATTGTTGGGTAGATGCCAGTGTTGTAACTGTTCGGGAACAGCTTGGCTAGGGGAGCGGCAAGTTCTGGAGCTCAGTAATATTTCTGGAATGTTGTCAGGCCCCGTAGCCTTTGCATTATCCAGTGCCTCCAACAATTTCTTGATGTCATGTGATACTGTGATTAAGAAAATGATGGTGATACAAAAGTATTATGCAGCCACCAGCTCCAGCTCTTCAGGCTGTTGCAAGGTTGCTTCTTTTGTTGATAGCCATGCCATCCAGCTGTGGGGTCTTCATTCTCCAGGACTGATCGGTGATGAGAATTGAGCTGCATAGGGCACACCATCATAATTCTTGAGATGCAGATGCTTGAAAATGTGCAGAAAGCCTGCAGACAAACGTGGACTGTACTCTGACCTTGTGGTGCCATTTTTACTCACTCTAATGGATCACTGGGTTTCAAAATAGTAATCCTGAAGGAAGCACATGTGTTTCCCCCATGGCCAGTAGTGATAACACCGCTGTTTGAGAATCTATCCATTGGGGCATGAGAAACTGGAGCAGAAAGAGATTATTCAGCCATTCAAGCTTGCTCTGCCAAACAGTTCAATCGTGGCAGAAACGCCATTTCATCTTCACTTTAGTACCCACTGATCCGCTGAGAAGTCAAACTATCAATCTCAACATCAAATATGTTCAACGACTAAGGGGCCACAACATTTTGGGATGCAGAATTCTGAGGACAACTCATCCTGAAAATACAACTCCAGATTTCCTAGACAGAGAAGTGATCTTTCAGCATTTAACCTTCACTGTTTCAATGAGATCACCTCTCATTTTTCTAAAGTCAAGAGGGTATATGACCAATTTACTCAATTTCTCACCTCAGGGTACCCTAACATCCAAGGATTCAACTTAGTTATCACTCACTTCACCGTCTACAAGTCAAAATTAATCCTTCCTTCGATACAGAGAGCCAGACTGCACTGTAATCCCGGTGTGGTCTTACAAACACCCTGTACAACTGCAATGAGACAGATCCTCCCTTAGACGTTGCAATATCCATGCAATACACACTGCTTTAACATTTCCCCAATTGCTTGCTGCACCTGCAAGTTAACTTTCTGTGTTCTTACTTTCAGAAACATTAGCCCTTTTATTGTTCTATTTTGCCATTGTGAAAATATTCTGTTTTTCCATTTTTCCTAACAAAGTGAATAATGTCACATTTCCATACATTGTACTCCATCAGTCACTTTTCTTTTTTCTGCACTGATTTCACCTGTAGTCTGTGGTAGACAGGCTGAACGTTACAGAGGATGAGATGTTATAGATTGTGAATAGCTGAGGGCCCAGCACTAACACCGGCAGCAACCAATGAGCTACAGGCTAGCAACCTCAAAATGCCTCGTGTATTCATAGAGTTTGTTCCTTCAGTCAAGTGTCTAACTACAGGAATATCTTATGCATAGTCCTTGAGCCCTTCTCTTGTGCAACCGGTTTGCATATGACGTCTTGCCTTTGAAAACTTGCTTGAATACCATCCAATGATTTTCCCTCATCTAACCTGCTATAAATCTGTTAAATTCCAAACACAATTTCACTTTCATTTTAAGAGATAACAAGGTCTGGAGCTGGAGGAACACAGCAGGCCAGGCAGCATCAGAGGAGCAGGAAAGCTGACGTTTTGGGTCGGGGCCCTTCTTCAGAAATCACTTCCATTTTGTCAAGTTGGTTCTGCCTAATGGTTTTCAAAATGTTCTGAGCATCTCCTCAGTAATAGATGCTGGCACTTTCCTGATGACCTCCTCTGCTCCTGCTCTGTCTTGCTGTAGCCCAGTGGGACTTGGAATTATTCCTGCTATGACTGGGTGATGTGAAATACCCAAAAGGGCTTTCAGAACGACATTGGATCATCCCAACATTCAGTACCATCCCTTCAGACTTCGATTTAGATTAGATTTAGACTTTATTGTCATGTGGACTTAAGTACAAAAATCCAGGAGTACAGTGAAAAGTTTACACACACACAGTGCCATCTTACGCACAAAAGTACCTAGGCTCAAAATCTTAAGTACAAGGTCGAAAGAAACAAAGAATAAAGTTAAAAGTTAAGCATTACAGTTACTCTTAGTATAACATTAAAAAAGTTAAAAGTTAAACATTACAGTCCTTCTTTGTATTAAGTAGAAAAACAGAGAAAGAAAGCTAAATGATCAAACATTACAGCCTTTCTAAAGTGCTAAACCATGTTGGGACTGCACTTCCTACATGGGATCAATCTGCTCCACTTTGGCACGCTTTCCCCACAAGGTCCATTCCAGGAGTCCCGCTTTGGGGCCACCACACTGTGCCACCAGGAGTCCCGCTTTGGGGCCACCACACTGTGCCACCAGGAGCACCACACCAGGCCTACTACGCCACTCCCAGTGCAACTGCCTCTCCCGTCAATCCACTAGGAGTACCGATTCAGGTCAACTGCATTGCCGCAGCTGACTGACGCCGACTGTAGAGGCCACCCCGCTGTCACCGCCATCTTGAAAGCCGATGCTGCTGGCACCAGCTCAACTCCTGTGCTGGGCCTACCAACAATGAAGTCGCCATGTTTCCAGCGTCATCTCTCACCGCTGGACCCACACTCACTGCTGTCTCTCTGAGGGCTCACTCTCCTCCACACTGGCCCCGCTTTCCCAGGACATGACTCCTGCCGCACGTTACCCAACTTCCTAGAAAACATCCAGCAACCCAGAGCAGCCATTAACTCGGCAAATGTTAGGTAACTGTAAAATACATGCAGCTTATTTCTGAGTAGTGATGCTGGTGAGGTTTTGTTGAAGAACGCTAACAAACATACAGAACAGGAGCAGAATTAGACCATTTGACTCCTCAAGCCTACAGCGCCATTCAATAAGAGCACGGGTGATTAGATTTTATCGAGTTCCACATTCCCATTCACCCTGACCACCTTTGATTCCACAGCCTAACAAGAATCTATCTCTCTCCGTCTTAAAAATATTCAATGACCCCCAACTCCCTACCTTCTAAGCTAGGCTACTAAAGTTGCAGCTCTCTCAGAGACACAGAAATTCACCTCCACTCTGTCCAAAAAGAATGACCCCTAATTGCAAAAATGTTCCCCTTAGCTCTGCAGACACCCCCATGAGGAAATATCTTTTCCAAATCCACCTTCTCAAGACCTTTCACAATCTCATAGACTTTATTCAAGTCATCCCTATCTCCTCTGAACTCCAGTGAAAACCAGCCCAGCCTGTCCAAGCTATCCTTGTAAGACAACCTGCTCATTTCACATATCAATCTGGCCCAGTTCACATATCAATCCGGCCCATTTCACATATCAATCTGGCCCATTTCACATATCAATATTTCACATGTCAATCCAATCAGCTAGGGCGTTGTGGCTGGGTGAGACTTGGAGCTAATGCAACGTTAGCCAAAAGATTCCAATGGGAGAGACCAGTTTGGACCAGGTCATGTCTCTGGCCTGTTCACTTGCTCTCTGAGTTCTCGATCACTCTGAGGCTACCTGGATATGCACAGCACACCATCCCTGCCTTGCATACTCTTGCCTTGCCTTTTTTTGCACCTTGCCTCTCAGCCAGAGATTCATATTATTTCTGGTTTTCTTGCCTTTTTGTACAGAAGAAGCTTGTCATGGGTGTCAGCAGTGTTCAGTCGAGTGAAGGGAGATGGCCTTCATTCAGAGGGTGGTGGGGGGGAGGGGGGACCCCCGAACAGTAAGTCAATGGCATCGTCCAATATCAGTGCAGGGGCTTAGAAATTGTCAGTCAGCCATTTGGGAGGCTCAGAGTCAGGATGCTGATAAAGACTGAGCAGCACCCCACCCAGCAGGTTCTCCAGGTACCTGCACACAAAAGACAGTAGGGGGGTGCAAGTGTTCCCTTATCTGCCACGTCCAGGAAAATGGCAGGAACTGTGCAGGGCAGCTCTGGACTGACAGTGCTAGCCTGGGTCTCAACCCTTTCAACATGAGAACAGAGGCCGAAGGCAGCACGGTGAGTCAGTGGTTAACACTGCTGCCTCACAGCACCAGGGACCCGGGTTTGATGCCGCCCTCGGGTAACTGTCTGTGTGGGATTTGCACATTCTCCCCATGTCAACGTGGGTTTCCTCCGGGTGCTCCGGTTTCCTCCCATGGTCCAAAGATGTGCAGGATAGGTGGATTGGCCATGCTAAATTGCCCGTAGTCTTCAGGGATGTGTAGACTGGGGAAATAGGTCTGGGTGGATGCTCTGAATGGTTTGAACTTGATGGGCCGAAGGGCCTGTTTCCACACTGTAGGCATTCTATGATTTAGGTCAAAGAGGGTCTGCAGAATTGGGAAATGTCCACAATTGAACTGTCTGCCTTGGTACTCAAACCTTAGTCGCAAGTGTGATTGCCACAGGAAGTCAGCATTACACACCCTGAACACACTGACCCAAGTGATTCTAAATGATCAATCACAAGCTGGTCATAACTCAGGCCAGTGCCTGCCAGGTCCGTGTCGGCACGTAATCGGGAGAAATAATGTATTGTCTAAATCCTAATGTTGGATGTAGTCAACTTTAAATTACATCAGCGCAAATATTAATTTTAATTCCCAAACTATTATGTAAAAGATGATCCATTTATGGCTCATAGAGCAATTTTGAAAGGAATATCACTCAGACATGAGTATTTGTGAGTTAATTGCACTATCAGAGTCTTTTTTGGTGCATGTTCTGCTGAGATACAGCGCCAGTCTAATGATGTCAACTTCTTTCCATCTCATCAATTTGTTCTTTGTTCTTTTTAGGTTTAACTTGTTGAATTTACATGGTGCTGTGTCCCTGGTGATATGTGAACTGTATGTTACTCACAAAGCACCATGTGCCTTCTCTAGCAGCTGGAAGGGAGCAGCATAACCTGGTAGAAGAATGAGTTGTGACCTGCTCCTGGGACCATGGCCAGGAGTGAATTATAAATAGGTCAATGGTAGGAAAACATAAGGAATATTAAAACTATGAATTCTCGTTATACCAAAGTGAAAAAAAATGCAAACTTCTCAGAGATAAAATTTTCACTTATTTTTCCGTTTGTCAGCAGCTATTCAGTCAGGAGCATTGTCGTCACCTTGTTGCAAGATTCAGGGGTGACATCCCATTGCTGGAGCTGGATGCAATGCAATACTGGAGACATGCTGCAGTGTCTGAGTGCTGGCTTTCAGAGCAGATGATTAATTAAGGCCCCTAGCTGCCCATTGGGAGTTATCCCTGGTCATTGTCCCTGTTATCTCTTTGTCATCAAGATGGCGGTAAAGTGGGGCTCCTGAGTCAGGCCTCATCTGCTTTGACCACTTTTCTTTTACCTTTTCCTTTTCTTTCTTTTTCTTCTCCCTTACGTCTTGTCCTGAGCTTAGATGGTATTGGTGGCAGTGAGGAACCCCAGCACAGACTCGAATGAGCCCAGCACAGTCAACGTGGCAGCAGTGAGTGGGCCCAGTGCACTCTCGAGTGAGCCCCTACTTAATTTTCCAGGGCAAGCACGGGACACGGCATCAGAATTGATGGCTGTTACATCGGCAGAGTTGACGTTGGCGAAGTAGGCCCAGCAGCAAAAGATGGAGCCAGAGGATCGGCAACTTTGTCTTTGGTAGGATCCAGCGCTGCTGGCGGCAATTTGCAGTTGGAAGGGCATCATGGTGACCCAGCGCTGAGAGATGAGACTCTGATGTTCATGGGTACGGCACAGGTGGTAGTAAGGAGGTAGTAGAGGAGAATTGGCCCAGCGGCGAAAGATGGCGCCTGAGGATCAGCAACTTCAGTGTTGGTTGGGTCCAGTGTATACAGCAGTGAGGTGGCGGAGGAAGGATGGCAGCACAGGCATCATTAATGATGAGCTGGCTGAGGAATGACAGACTCTCATTAAATGAGATCTTTCTACTGTTTTCTTTGAACTAATCTTTATATTCTTTTCTTATTCTCAAAACTATTTAGAATGGCACTGGATCACAGTGACAGTGGAAAAGCTTTTACTGTTTTTATCACTGTAAAATACACTTGCCAATAAAATCATTCAAAATCAAAATCAACATCTGTCAGTCAACATCATCTGCGGTCGTTATCACATTGTTGATTGTGAGAATTCACTGTGTGTGCTTTGGCTGCCGTGTTTCTGACGCTACGACAGTGACTAGATATCAGAAAGCACTTCATGATCAGGAAGGCACTTTGCCAGTAAACTGAATTTGTAACAGATCTTATGTCAGGTTCTGAAAGGGTTAATGTTGGAAACAGCATTAAGCTCCACCTAATCTGACAACGTTGTAGAGTCCTGGTTGGGGTAAAGAGAACTCCAACTCCAGATCCCAACGGAAATGGCTGAGTCATGAATATCTCCTGAGAGTCTTAGTTTCTATGTTCAACAAATCAACATAAATAGTACTGACTGCTAACATACAATAAACTATATCCAGGTCAGATAGTGCCTCTTCTTGTTAAGACTCATCAGTGGATCATCCTTGAGAACAGTGAACCAAAAAGCTCCCTGTGGGCAGAGAGGAAGTGCAGGTATACGGTGTTCAGCACTTGCTTCGAAGTGGGACCGCTTGCTCTTTGTGTTGAGAATCTCCTCACTGGACATCTCACCAATCTCGCCACCATTCTCACCCTGACCCATAGCATTCAGAGGCTGTGATGATTCTGCCTCAACTTTCCACTACCTCAGACTCACTTCAGCTCTGCTACTGCACTCACCTCCAACCAAGGCTCATCTCTTACCCATCTCAATGTTACATTCAGCATCTTCCCCCCACACCCTACAAAGAGAAACACACACTCAAGTACACACACACAACTCCACACACAGTAACGCATGTGCACAACCCTACACGCACATAAACAGCCATACACACACAACCCCACACAGACACATACACGCGCATATACATCGCGCACACACACACACAGACACACACGTACACAAGCCCACATACAGAAACACACGTGCATACACGCACGTACACACACACATACACACACACGCACACACATGTACATACAGACACACATACAAACGCATGTACGTACATACATACAACATACACACACACACACGTACACATGCATACACACACACACATCCACGCACGCACACACACACACACACACTTTCTCCCACCCACAGACACAGACACACACACTTTCTCCCACCCACAGACACAGACACACACACTTTCTCCCACCCACAGACACAGACACACACACACACACACACACACACACTTTCTTCCACGCACTTTCT
>NC_063348.1:14078326-14091817 GCF_021869965.1 Rhincodon typus
AGACACACACACACACACACACACACACACACACACACACAATAGACTGTGACCGTTCATGTGGTGATGCTGAGATCTTTGTGTCCCAGCGACACTGAAGGATTCATTGTGATGTGCAGCTCTCCCATTGACACCACTCTAAACATATTCGGAACATGCTCAAGCTTCTAGCCCGATTTCACAATGAGGCACAGGCAAGACCCACACAACCTCCACTGTGAAGGGACCAGCTCCTCCGGTCATCACCTCCTCCTCCCCCTCTGAGGACAAGGACCTCCCACCAGCTCAAATACTGATCCCTCAGGGCGTACGATAGCGAGATTAGAGTCAGGAGCGAACCCTGGTGAGCACATCACTGCCACACCTCCACAGCTGTCTGAGGAAGAAATGGCCCAATGGAGACTAGGCACCTACTCAGGAACAGCCCCACTCCATGGATCCAGTCATTGAGAACTTGACCCAAATGCTCAGATAATCATGGGGCAGCTGGCAAATTTGTTGGAAACACTCAAGATGCTAGATTGAAAGCTAGAGGAGTCCACCCACACCAACTGTACTATCTAGTCTCTGTCTGTCTCTGTTGGCACAGAGGCTGCTGCCATGTGTAGCCAGCTCCAGGAGTATGCTAATTCTTTTAGGCCCTCCACCCAGGGTGGCACTCCCATTTCTGTCAAGAATGGTGTTCAATGCCAACTGCAAGCTGGCAAGGGCTAGAGGGACATGGACCCCACTCCAGGCGCCCCTTTCTAACCAAGAGACAAAGTACCAGCCAGAGGAGAAACCATATACAGATCCCACAGGTGTTATGTTGTGTTAGTTCATTTGGAAACCTCCCCCACCTCCCCCACCTCCCACCTTCCACCTCCATTCTGCCTTCTGTCATCAGCATGTGGAAGTTCACACTGAGGAGGGTGATCCTGGCTCTGGGCCTCCAGCCCTAAATGCTCCGCAGTGTGAACCATCCAAAACTCCAGGGCCAATGGGCACCACTGTCAGGTGAGCTTCTACCATCTAGCTGAGGCTACACTTAGACATAGAGCAATTTGTAATCTGACCTGTTAATAAACATTGTTTGAGGTTTTCAAATGAACTAACTGCACGTTACTCAATCTGTGCTATTTGCCAATGACATAAGGAAACATAACATCCTACTAGCCCTCTGAAATCTGTGTTAACTCAGTCCCGGCCACTTGAGAAACTCGATTTTTAATAACAGCTCAATGTTCAGTCTGATTTGCAGCTCCTCAGATACAGCAAGATCTGAGCAATATTCAGGTTTGACCTGGCAAGCAACACATACCAATCATCCCACCCGAGTGCCAGGCAATAGCCACCTCCAACTAGAGAGAATCTAACCATTGACCTCTTGATATTCAAAGGTGTTACCGCCACTGAATCCCCATTATCAACAGCTAAGGCATTACAGTGGCCAGAAACTGAACTGGACCACCAATATAAATACAGTGGCTACAAGAGCAGGTCAGAAGCTAAGAATTTTATGGCACAAACTCACTTCCTATCTTGCCTAAGTCTCTGTACTATCAAAAGGTACAAGTCAGAAATGTAATGGAATACTCCCCACTTGCCTGGATGGGGACAACACCAAAAACACTCAAGAAGCTTGACACCATCTAGGACAAAGCAGCCCACTTGATTGGCACAACATCCACAAGCATCCATTCCCTCCACCACCGACGCTCAGTAGCAGCAGTGTGTACTTTCTACAAGATGCACTGCAGAAATTCACCAATGCTCCTTAAACAGCACCTTTGAAACCCACAATCACTTCCATCTAGAAGGACAAGGGCAGCAGATACATGGGAACACCACAACCTTCAAGTTCCCCTGCAAGCCACTCACCATTCTAACTTGGAAATATATCGCTGCTCCTTCACTGTCACTGGGTCAAAATCCTGTGATGTATTCCTAGGTATCTGTTCACAAGTATTTCTCTCTGTTTTGTTCGACAGGAATTTATTATTTTTATAAATCCTGAGAAGTTGTGTGAGAATTTTCTAATTGGAGCTTGATAAAATTGGAACCTCATGAATGGGCCTTCATGATTCAAATTTCGCTCTCAGTGAGAACAGAATTATAAAAATATGCCAGTAAGGCTGCAGAATGTAATTGAGAAACTCAGGGTTTTCTTCATCACCAGCCAGGCCAGATCTCAAACTAGCTGTTACCCAGCACTAATCTCCATCCTCCTTTCTGTCACAACAGAATAGAGCGCTATGGCAACCAACACACACTTCTTGCAGCAAGGCATCCTCTCTTGAAGAATTTCATTAAATTTGGAATTCAGAAAGATAATAACACAATCTAACAACAATTACTCTTGTATATTCACAAATTAAAGAGCCAAGTGTCTCAATGGTTTTAGTGAATCATTCAAGTTAATCACTGACCAACATTACACTGTGACAAAAAATGTATGTCTACATGTTCAGCGTGTCTCCGTTATGAAAATAAGTCCTAAATACTTTGACTAATTTGTGAATTTGAAACAAGATGGAACAATTTGTAATACAACAGCTTCATCCCCAACGATCACAGTTGGTGGCTCAAAACAGTTACATGCAGCATTAATTCCAAAATTGTAAAGTGTCTTGGATAAAGTGCGTGCCTGCTCCCCATGGTGAAACTGCTTCTTCAATTATCATTGCACCGACTACACTGGTCATGACTATGCCTGTAGGTTCCTCCAAACCTGAAGTAGTATGGTGTGGAGAAATACCCACTGTTCTGGTCTAACTAGAAGAGTCTTGTTGAGTAAACATTCGGATGTTTCCTGTATTACTGCAGTTATTTACAGATTACAGGAATATGACCTACATTATGTCAGAGACTGTAAGGGATACAATAGCCTCAGGTCTGCCTCCTCCTAGGACCCTGTTTCCTCTGCCCGAGTCCCTTTGATATCATCATAGTGGGTGGTATTTAAGACATTCAATCAAGAATTAACGCTTTCAGATCTTGCATCTCCCTCCCATCCTACAAATTTTTTGCATCGTATTATTGTTATACATTTATAAATATATTTACATTTAGCACTATTCCATATCCCGAAATCTTTGAATTAATAAACTTAGATGATTGGGAATGTGTTCTCTTCAGACTTGGAAGAATGGTAGATTGTTAGATAGATTGTTGTCTTCCTGAAGATCCATAGTCCCTCCTGTTTTCAGTTTTACATTTGGATGACTCAACCATAATGGGACAAGGTTCCTTCATACAGCCATATTAGCAGTGTGGACAATGTACGGTCTTCATTGGTTCATGTTTCTGAGGACAATCATAACTTTTCTTTTGAAATTTTTAATCCACATCTATTAGGTGTGTATTGTAACCCAGTGTGTATAATAGGATTGCTCTTCATGTACAAGCTTGGTACCTCCAATGGTGCTAGTCCACATTGGAATGGTATGGCCTACAATTCATCAACAGTGTGGTGTCGATGACAGAATTCTTGCTCAATAGTGACTGAATGTCTCTGAGCCCACGCCCAGCTTCCTCGATAGATTGTGTCCCATGGTGAGCTTGTAACATGCTCAAATCTAGAACCAACAGTGAAGTTGCTGAAGCACTCATTCACAAATTGTAAACCATTGTCCAAAATGACCAGACAATTTTATGCATTCCAGAAATCTCATGAAAGATTTGGTTAACTGCTTCCCTGGATGTTGTATACAATTTCTTAACCTCAATCTGTTGGGAAATAATCAGTGATATTGAGGTACGACTTCCCATTGAACAAACAAATCCATTTCCCACACATTCTCGCAGTCTGATGGGAAAGTTGGTGAATATTGACATTTATTTGCTCAGGCCTCTGGGTGGAATGTGTCTAACAATTTCCAATGAATTTCTCCATATACTTGGAGAATCTCAAGCCATCTCCCTGCCAACCGAGCTTCAGCCAGGCACTTGGTGATTCCTAAGTGTCCTTGGAGCAGCTTTCCCAAGATATCCTCTGGAAGTGAGGCCAGGATGACCCATCATTCATTACACACTGCTAGTAAGTCATCAACAATGAGAAAATGAATCCTGTATTTGTGGCATATTTTTATGGCCACCCCACAGAGCCGTTGCCGCGGACAACATTCAGTACAATATTGGTAGATGGTGAGACATTCCAGATCACTCATTTGTTCTTGTTGAATCTGGCTAGGCTGCTCATGACCTGCTGGCTATCGTGCTCGGTGAACTCACATTCTTGAATGAAGTCTGTATCACAACTGGTGAGGCTGTCAACCATCACTTTGCATTTTCCACTAAACATGGATTAGTTTGCTAGGGAATCTCATGAGGTGAAGTTGAAATCTTGTTATTTCCTTCTCATTCAGTGTAGAAACTAAAGGTATGTGATCCATTTTGATCACTTTCAGAGCAAGAGCCTAATCGGAAAATCTCTTACAAGCCCATG
Organism: Rhincodon typus; assembly: GCF_021869965.1. Taxonomy (NCBI): domain Eukaryota; kingdom Metazoa; phylum Chordata; class Chondrichthyes; order Orectolobiformes; family Rhincodontidae; genus Rhincodon; species Rhincodon typus. Next base: position 14,082,753 of record NC_063348.1, read on the forward strand.
TAAGGGAGAGAGCTTTCTATTTTATACTACATTTTGAGTTTCTATGTATTGTAACATAATGCACTTGATACATTATAGACTTATTTGTAATATCCATCCAGCTGCTCCTCAAAGAGTGCTGGCCCTAAGCCTAAAGCTGAAGTAATGTCTGGTGTCTGCCCTGCCAATTTTATTCAATTAGCTAGTGTATCTTTTTTTTTTTAACCTCAGGAAATGAATAGATTCTGTAGATCTCCTATGTCAATTTTTATCTTATCCTCCTAAGACTGATCTGTTTTGTTTTCAGATCTCTGATTCGCTCACCTCAGAAATGCTTTCTCTAGAGTTACATTTTCCTTGCAGAAATCAGACCAAGAGCTCATCAGTAATGTATATAATACTCTGACCTGTATCATTATATTGTGCCCTTTTAAGGACGTCGTTGATTCTGAGGTTGAAATTATTGACATAGGTTTTCAATATTTGTGTTTGTCAAAAAATAAATTAAAAATCATCTGCTATATTTCCACATGTGTACAGAAGTGAACTTATTTGTTCAGCATCTGATTTAGTTTGGATACCAGTCTATACTTCCAGAATCCTCTTCGCCAGGATTTCCAATTTTGTGTTCTCTTTGATCCATTTTGACATTTATTTTCCTTGCAACTACTTCTGATGCCACAAATGGCATTTTATTGGATATTTTATTATCTTTAAAGATTTATATTCAGTGGTAATGGCAGTTTTTATGAACTTTACTGCTGTTCTGGATAGGTTTTCCCTCCCTCTCCAGACATTCTTAAACTTTTGTGGCTGTAATGGACCTTTTCCCGTGCTTCAGAGGCTCTCTCAAACCCTTGCTGTTTTCTACTGTCCCTCCAATATATTTCATTAGACTAGATTTGCATATATCTTAAACTTTTATCTGCTTCCAGTGACTTGGTTAGCAAATTCCACAGTGGTCTGCCCCCATCATGAGGTCTCTCTCATGATCTCCATTTTGTTTCTTTGGTTTGCCTTGTGGTAGCCAAATACTGTGACATTGATGTCTAATCAGGGCTGCAAACTTTCACTCAGAATTACTGTACCATTTAAGGTTTCCCCTTTTGTTTTATCTCATGCAATCCTTGACATCTATGTGGTTGCTGACTTAACTCTGCTTCCACAGGCCACTGCCTCATGATGTACCTCTGCCTTGGACCTGGAGAGTTCTTCCATTCCTGAGAATTTCCCATCATGCTTTTTTATGTCATTCTCTGAAGTACAAATGTGAGAGTTGCCACAAAGTTTGTTATCACCAGCAATCGGCAGTATCTGTTCATTTTGAAAAGTCTTCTGGGTTCTTAGCATGTTTTTATGGCTTTTTTTTTTGAAGCCTTGAATTAGAGAGTGCTATGAGTTAAGATGAGGCAGGGCCCACCAAATTATCTATATGGATTCCTTCAAACCCAAGTTGGTATAGCATGGATAAGGATAGCTACCTTTCTGGTCTAACTATAAGAATCTTGTTGGGTAAACATGGTGAGTTTGTTTAATTTCTGCAGTTATTGATGGATTACAGGAATATGACAGACCTTACGTTATGACTGGAACTGTAAGCCACATCCTAGCCTTGAATCTGTCTCCTACTAACCTCTTTCTTTACTCTGCCCCATGTCTCTGTGACATCATCACATTGGGTGGTGCTTACTGCATTCAGTCAAGTATGAAATCTTGCTGACACTTATACAACAATGACATCACCAACCTGCAATGCACCCTGGGTAATATGTGGCTGTCACAGGGTGAGTGTAGAGTCGCCATTCCTCATGGAAACTGACAACGTGGCTGACAGAGGATGGGAACTGGTGAGCTTTCTTTTCACGGACTTTTCTTTTGCCAGCACACACGGGAAAGGAAGACAGAAGCAGAAGTGACTAGTTGCTTTTTGTATTTGTAATTTTTTTGTTAGTCAGTTTAAAATAAGGCAATGTGACATCACCAGGCTCAATGACAAGGGGACAGCACGATTGCTGTGACACTTGTGATCACCCGTAACCTGGCAACAGACTCTTAACAAGGGCGATGATGATGAGTGCAAATCTATTCCTTATGGGAGGTAATAATTGAAGGAGAAGCAAATTGAGAAGATTGAGATTAAAAAGAGAATTCGCATCAGCATTTTAAAGCAGCTGTCAGATTAAGCAGAAAATGTTTGAGGTCAGTGCAATTAATGTCCTGAAATCTAATTCTGTTGGAACTCAGTTTAGATTCACCAATGCATTCATTCAGAGGGCAGGAAAATTCCTTACGGAATCAAATCCACTTGAGATTAACTAATTATAGTAATTTCAACCAACGAAGCCATTCAGCCCATCATAGCTACACCAGCCTCCATTACACAGCTGTTTTCCCAGGTTCTATTTTCTTGTTCTTTCCCTATGCTCTTTAAATTGTTCTACTTCAAGTATTCACTTTAATCCCCTCTCGCTAAAACAACCCCACATATTTTCAAACACAGCTATGTGATATTTGCAGACCCAGAGACCTATCGTCTCTCTCAAGCTTTTTATTTATAGCTCAAAACCAACATCCATTGATAAACTTTGCTTGAAAAACAACATAGTGATAGTTGATCTGCACCAACTGTCACACTCTTTGATCATAAAATGTTGCTCCTAAAATTTCTTCAATGTTGACTGCAGCTACCATTGCACATTACATTTAATTCCATCCACCCACCTGTCTAACGTTCTGACTGGCGTCTGTAAGCTGATATCAAAAGTTTTCTCTTTATTTGCTAGTCACTGTAGAAACCTGATTTGTGAAAAATATGAAATCCTTCCAGTTCTCCTCTTCAATCCTCATCACGAACTCGCAGAACTCAAAGCAAAACCCAAAATGAGTAAATCCACATACTCCTGCTACTGTCTTGTTCACTGACCCCTCAAAACCCTTCTGCTTTTCTGCCATTATTACTACAATAAAACTGTACCCTTCAGTATGCTCACACACTTCGCCTCCTACTGTTTATACTTCAGATTATCTATGTCAGCACTCCTTTGTTTCTTGCTTATGAACTATACAACTCTGTACAATCCCCTGTAGTGTCAACCCTTGGTTGATAAGGAAAAAATTGTATGCCATCATTTTGAAAGAAAATATAATCTTTTACCATGTTAACTCTAAATAGAAAGTATTATAATGTTAATCCCATGGAAAATGGGATAAAATTGTATATCGGATATTAAAAATACACAGGGAGAGGATTGTTTCAATGTTTGAAATATATTTTACATGTATGCAAGTGTAAAACAAGTATTTTCTTGTATAATATATAACGTTTTGAGGAGACTTGGATTTTTGTGCAAGTTATATAATGGAAGCTTTGAGAATTTAAGTTTAAAGATGCGGGTTGAATATGTTCCTAACTGAAAATGTCTGAACCTGGAGGTGCGTGTAGGGACAGGTCATTGAGGAAAGTTGCTTTCATTATATTTACATAATGCCTTTAACCTAATTAAACTTCCCAAGGCACTTCATAGGACTGTTACAATACAAATTCTGCTGCCAAATCACAAGAATGGTGACAAAACACATTATGTAAGTGTGTTTTAAAAGGAGGAAAGTAAGGAAGAGAGGTTCAAGGGAGGATATTCCAGAGTTTGCCACCTTAGCAACAGAAGACACAGTACCAATGGTTGTTTAAATATGACTGGGATTGCATATAACAGAATTAGAGGTGTGCAGATATTTTTGGAAGGCTGTAGCACTGAAGCAGATTAGAGAGATGACAGGGTATGATGAAATTTGAAAACAAGGTTGAATATATTTTAAAATAAAGTTTCTTTATGACTAGCCAGTCTTCTGTCGTCCCTCCCCCAAACAATATGAGTTTTATTTTTCCCACAGTAATCATTTATATAACACCTTCATTAAATTCCTTCTGTATGGTTAAGTGCAGTACATCCATTGCTTCCACTTTATCCACAGCACATTATTTCCCCAAAAAACTCCAACAGATTGGTTAAACATGATTTCCCTTTCACATGTTGACTCTGCATGGTTACCTTGAATTTACTGAAATCCCCCACAATAGTATTTTTTAATAGCTGCTAACCTGTTCTCTACGATACATGTTAAACCAGCTGGCATGTAGTTTCTGTCTCTCTCCCTTTTCAAATCAAGGAGTTATGATAGGTATTTTTCAACTGAGTGGAACCTTCCCTGAATCAAGGGAAATGGAGCTGAATTTTGAAACTGAAATTTAAAACTAACCTGTCAACAATCTCACTAGTCAATTCTCCAAAGACCTTTTGGATGACATTCATAAAGACCCCAGGACTTGTCAGCCCGCACTTCCAATGCTTTGCTCAGCACCACTTCTCTGGTGATTATAAATTTCTCCCTCCATGCTTTTTCCTGATTTACATCTATTTCTGGGATGTCATTTCTCTATTCTCAATGACAAAGACCAATTCAAAGTACTCAGTCAATGCATCTGCCAACTCTATATTTTCCATTATTAATTCTTAAGATTCACTTTCTGTAGGACCGATACTCACCTTGTTAACATATTTTTTTTCTTTTTCAACCTCCAATAGAAAATCTTACAATGTACTTCTATATTTCTAGCTAGCTTTCTCTGTACTATATTTTTCCCTCCTTCATAATCTTTGTCATTCTTAGCTGTTATTAAATGTTTGTCCAATCTTTTGACCTGCTGCACATCTTTGCACAATTTTCTGTGTTTCTATCATTTTGATTCTATATTAATGCTTCAGTTAATCATGGATAGTGGTCCTCCCCTGGGAAAAATACATTTTCATGAGAATGTACCTATTCTGAAATAGCTCGTTAAAGCCTGCCAGTATCTTTATTGACCTAACCCTTATCCTAATTTGCCACTGTCTCTGCTGTCATGACCTCATAATTGCCCTTACTCAAGTTTAAAATACTAGTCCTGGCCCGTCTTCTCTTCCTCAAACTGAATGTGAAATTCAATCATAATTTGGTTGTTGCTACAATGTAGCACCTCCACTGGAAGATCATTCACTAATCCTATCCCATTGCCAACACCAACTCCAGTGTAGTCTGCTCTCTGGTCAACTCTAAAATATACTGTCCTAAGAAACTATTCTGGAAGCATTCTGTGAACTGTTCCAGGCTAATCTTGACCATCTGATTTTTTTCCAGTCTATATATATAGTAAAAAACCCATTTTTATCACTGTTTCTTTCTGATATTCACGCACTATTTCTTCCTTTATAAGCTATCCTATCATGTGGTTACAGGTGGGCACTTCCTACAAGTGACTTCTTCCAGGTCTTATAATTTCTCACATCTACCCATGATGCTTCCACATCATGGTTTCCTGAACTTAGGTCACCCCTCTCTTTACAATGTTAAGATCATCATTAATTAACACAGTAACCACTTCACCTTTTCCAAGCTCCCTGGCCTTCACAAATATCTTGTATCCTTTAAGATTCAGGGCCCAATCTACATCTTCCTGTAGCCACATCTCTAATGGTGACCAAACTGCATTTTCCATTTGCGCTGTCAGTACCTGACCAGAGACAGTCTGGTCAGGTATGAAGTTAAGTGTTTGGGAGGTAGTTGGAGGTAGGATATTTGTTGCCCAGGGCTGAAATTGGTTAAAACTCGGATGGAGAAATTGCAAGTCACTCAAGTTGAATGAGTGTTAATAGTGAATATGGTAACAGCCACTGCTACCCAGAACCAATAAGGAAAAGGAAATGCAAAGATAGTAGGAACTGCAGATGCTGGAAAATCTGAGATAACAAGGTGTAGAGCTGGATGAACACAGCAGGCCAAGCAGCATCAGAGGAGCAGGAAAGCTGGATCTGGTGCTTAGCAACATGATGTGGACATCCCTGATTAGAAGAAGATGATAAGAGGTTCAGGGACAAAACAGAGCATGACCTGAAATCTGCAGCATAACTCTGGAAAAAAGCTGCACAGAGGCAAGTCCTTGCCAGAAGGCAGGGTGAAGGCAACAAACAAACTGCAGCCTGTCCAGCTGACCATTCCTGGGTATTGTTTTTCAGCTAAGTGCAGTATTCAGTTAGCAAAAAGGTGACTAATGTGGTTTCCTTTAACCAATTATGATTTGTATTTGGGAATAATTTTGATACTTGATAGCTTGGATACTTTTGAGAATAAAAGAGTGAATTGGTTAAGTTACAGAGTGCTCTATACTCACTCCCATTGAGGTTAACTGTTGCCTCGGATAGAGACAGCCAGCAACGTTTTAAAAACAATTCATACAAAATACTAGGGATGGGGGTGAACGAAAAGAACAGTAAGAAAATCATGACTAATTCAACTGGAAAATACTGGTTGGAATAATAAATCATTCATGGGAGGAAGGCTGACAAAGAAGAACTTCAAGGAATTCAGGCAAACACTGCAAATGGAAGTCTTTTAAACATTCGAATAACTAGAACACATTTGAATAAAGATGCAAATATCTGAACTGATTCTGCAACAAGAAAAAAGCCGGGTATATGTGAGAGGTGGAGTATTGAAGTTCTGAGACTGAAATCCTTAAATAATTAACAAACATGCATTCACAGCATGTGTCCTCCAGATATTTCAAGCTACTCCCAGCCAATGATTTACTTTGTGAAGTGCAACAACAGTCATTATGCAGGAAAGTGCAGTATCTAATTTGCATAAATGGGTCAAGATCGTGTTTCTGTTGCTGTGGGTTGGGATGAATTTTTCTCCGGAATATCAGGAAATCTCCCCATTCTTTCAGATCCACATAAGCAGGCAAGTAACAATTGATTTAACATCTAATTTGACAAGTGTCCATCACTCCACTCACTGTCAGCTATTACAGTCATAGAGATGTACAGCGTGGAAGCAGACCCTTTGGTACAACTTGTCGGTGACAGCCAGGTATCCTAAATTAATCTAGTCCCATTTACAAGCATTTGGCCCATATCCCTCTAAAAATCTTCCTATTCATGTACCTATCCAGATGCCTTTTAAATGCTGTAATTGTATCAACCTCCACCACTTCCTCTGGCAGCTCATTCTATACATTCACCATGAAAAATGTTGCCTCTCAGGTCCCTTTTATATCTTTCCCCTCTCACCTTAAACCTATGCCCTTTAGTTTTGGACTCCCCTCCACTGGGAAATAGACCCTGGCTATTCACCGCACCCATGCTCCTCATTTTTCTATAAATTTCTATAAGGTCACCCGTCAGCCTCCAATGCTCCAGGGAAAATGGCCCCAGTGATTATCCCAAATGATTACTTTCTACCTCCCTGACAGACATCAGTCATGCTCTCTGAAATTGGGATGTATACTCTACACACATCCGTGTCCAGCTTTACACTGGAGAGTGTTCCTACATTATCAATAAAGCTTTTGCTCTTTCTAACATACTGAGTCCACAGATAGGTGAACACCAGAATGATATAAATTTATATATTGGTTCTGATATCTACAATTGACCTTAATACCTAAATAGGTACAAGATACATATACAGCTACTTTTGAGTTATGAATCTTAAAAAATAACAGACAACAAGCTCTGAATCTAATAGCCTCTGCTCGAAAATGAGTGTGGACATCATGAGGATATGATTGAATTTAACTATGCTGCTTCTATGATCAAACAGTCTGGTGATGCTTATTTTTCATATTACATTGTGAGAATGATCGAGGAGGAGACTTGCAACTGAATACAGAAGGAGCACTATTCCAGTCAATCTAAGACCCGCTTTTCACAGATTATTGCACTGCTGCTATTCTTTAAGTATCTTATTGTCAATAAATCTTGAATTATCACTCCATAAACTGAGTCTTCCTAGCCCTGAATATTGGATCCGTTCATTTCCTCTCATATCTGCAAAGTAGAATGTTCTCTGTAAATGGACCCTGTCATCTCACTGTGTAGGAGGTTAATGAGGTCTCATCTGTCTGAAAGAATTTCATAGAGAATAATAAATGGTTGCACAGCAGATTGCACACAAGTAAAAGTCATCATCAAAACATCCCCACAGGGACTGTACCCACTCCCAACAGTGTATTCAGAAAGCGTCTGTGGAGAAATGTCATGCAATTACGTCCCTTATTTTATGAGACTTTCAGAGGCATATCAGAAGAAAGGGTAAAAAAAAGTGAGTCAATTCACATTCTGACAGTTGAAGTGGTGTGCACATGGGTGATCAGGAACACGTTGCTCAGAGGCAACAGTTTATAAAGGAGGGAACTGAGGAGGGAAGAACTACATGGGCATGAAGTATCATTTGAAAATAGTACTAATGTCAAGCTAAGAGTGTAGGGCCAACTCAACATTTGGCCACTTTGTTAGCCAGATGAATGTCGTAGAGGTGATTCTAACAAAGAACTGTGGATGCTGGAAATCTGAAACCAAAACAGAGAAACACAACAGTTCTGACAGCAACTGTGGACAGAAAGAAGAGTTAACGTTTTGTGTATGTTAGCTAATTTATTTACCAGATTTATTTGTCAAATTGTTGTCACTTATTACTGACTAGTCCAGATTATTCCACTGGTTCAATGTTTACAATTGTTCATTGACATCTTATTGTTTAAGTTAAGAATAGATATGTTAGCTACTCAGCGACTCCCTTTTGCTGCCCAGCCATTGATACTGAAATTCAGTTGTTGGCAGTCCCATACTGCCTTTCTCTTAAGGCTGAAGAGTATGTGGCTACTTTGAGGAAGGAACAGTTATCAGTCAATTCTAGTACAGCTTCTCTCATTTATTATGATACATAATATGACCACACACAAGGCCACAGCAAGAAGGCAAAAGTTGCTGTGGAGAAATCATTGTGTTTCATCCACAGAAAGTCTTTGCAAACAGTTTTACTCAAATAATGATGGCTATTTCCATCCCTGTATGTTATGTGATTTGTCTCTTGCATCTGCTCATATGCTGCTGGATGTTGTGCTGAACATGATACCAAATGAAACAGAGATAGTAGGAACTGCAGATGCTGGAGAATCTGAGATAACAAGGTGTAGAGTTGGATGAACACAGCAGGCCAAGCAGCAAGAGAGGAGCAGGAAGGCTGACGTTTCGGGCCTAGACCCTTCT
>NC_063348.1:14092217-14184534 GCF_021869965.1 Rhincodon typus
CCCTATTTATTTCAGAACCCCCTTCCCCTCCCCCATTTCTGATGGGTCTAGGCTCGAAACGTCAGCCTTCCTGCTCCTATGATGCTGCTTAGCCTGCTGTGTTCATCCAGCTCTACACCTTGTTATACCAAATGAAACTAATCCCTTCTGCCTGCCCTTGGTCCATATCCTTCCATTCTTTGCATATTCATGTGCTTATCTAAAAGTTCCTTAAACACCCTTATCGTATCTGCCTCCATCATTACCCCTGGCAGCACATTCCACACTCCTACCACTCCCTGTATAAAAAACTTGTCCTTCACATATCCTTTGAACTTTCCTCCTCTCAACTTAAATTTATTAGACATTTCTGACCGTCAACCGTAGCTATGCCTCTCATAATTTTAAAGACTTCTATCAAGTTTCTCCTCAGCCTCTGCTGCTCCAGAGAAGACAATCCAAGTATTGTTCTAACCTCTCCATATAGCTCACACCTCCTAACCTAGGCAGCATCCTGGTAAAACTCTTCTGCACCCTCTCCAAAGGCTCACATCCTTCCAGTAATGAGGCGACCAGAATTGAACACAATACTCTAACTGTGACCTAAACAAAGTCACATAAAGCTAAAACATGACATCCTGACTCTTGTACTCAGTGTTATTTTTTTATAATGCTCTCACAAAGTGTCTTAGAGTGCAGCAGACTTACTGTTTGGTAGAACATAAATGCATATTAATTGCATTTTCAGTTTCCTTTTTAATGTTTGAACATAGAACTCACTATAGAAGGCTCAGGAGGGAGGTCCCATTTTGCTACACAGCTGATGGGTAAACTGGGCTTGCTGGTCAATGACATCAGAGTCAAGCTTCGACTGTGCATTCAGAAAGAGAAGAGAAGAGAACAAAGCCAGAAGTAAGTACAGAGTATTCAATTAATCCTGGGTGCTATTTGTAATAAATATATACATTGGGACATTCGCTACTTTAAAAAAACTTCATTATAAACATTTAAACAGTCTTTTCAGTATTTTTCACTAATTAAAAACAGACACTAAATCACCCACCCTACACTGGATTCTAAAACCACTGAAGCCTTGAGGTCATTATCCAGGACTGTAAAAGATGCTTATCTTTGAGTATTCTCTCTGCTCCAACCACTCACATCCGACAGTGAGCTCACAGATGTACAAAGTGTCAGATTTACAGAAGGCAGCGGACAATCAAGTGCAGACTTCTCCCAGTGATTAGAACTCTGTTTCAATTGATGGATTAACTCAAAGGGAGTGAGGAGTATGTTAAATTGACAATTAGCCCCTCCCAATGTATAAATGTCCCTTTAACTGGAACAAGCCGACATAATGTTGCCGAATGCCGTTCAGGATGAGCCACGACAGCCAGCCTCTGGGTGCAATAGAAGTGTTAAAGCAGCTGGTGCTGTCGATACTGAGGTTCGTTTCTTCCTGACAACCCCTGAGGGAGAGCCATGTGTCAGCCATCTGGCTCCTACAAATCACATTACACCGGATCCCTTAGCACAGCACAGGGGCTCTCCAACATTGCAGGCAAAGTGGGCTCTGTTAAATTCCATTCACTCCTTAGAGTTTTCACTGCCAAACCAAGGGTTCACAGGTTAAACTGCTGCCAGCCAATAAAGTGGATCATTTAGGGTTGCGAGAGGTTTTTGCGATTTTCACTGTCAGATTTACGAACTTTCTCCAAGGTCATAAAATGCACAATTTATCAACTGCAGGTAACTCAGCTGGTGCATTTCTGTCTGAGTAAAGTTCAGGCCGGCAAGAGGGCAGAAAGCTAAACGAGAAGATGAACTGAATTGAATTGAATTAGCTTTATTGTCATATGTATTCAAATGATTATAGTGAAAAGTTTATAAATCACCACTCAGCGCCATCTTAAGTAAAAAGGTATCTAGGTACAATCCTTAGTTACACAGTAGAGAAATGAAGAGAAGGAAGGTACATTACAGCTATACACAGTATAACCATAGGTCAGAAAGACAAGAAGCAACGTTAGAAAGACAAACATCACAGTCTCTCTCCAAGGGCTCTCCACAGCAGACCAGCAAGTTGAACATTAAAGTAAACATCACAAATACAAGACCAAAAGATGAGTCAGTTCGGACGTTAAAAGTGATGCCTGAAAGATTCACTGTCTTTACAAATACCATGAACTGAGAACTATGATGAAGAGTGATGGTAACACTATCCCAGAGTGAAGATTAAGCTTGTATTTTGTTCCACAAGGCAAGATGTGCTGAGTGAAACCTTGATAATTAACAATTACATTGGCCGTAACATACTCTACGTTTCAAATTCTTCAAATGAGAACCACTTTTTACTGCTATAAATTATGAATACTTTGAAGCGCTGATCATTAATAAGAGGCAAGATCAGTCAAAGGGAGAAGAAAGCTATGATTATCAACTAAATTATTCCTTTGTTGGTTCGAAAGGTTGCATTTTCCATTTTTAAATAACACTTGGGATATCCCAAAGAATTTCACAGCTAGTGAAGTACTTGTGAAGTGGAGTCACTATTATAATGTTTTTGAATCTAAATTAAGGAGCAACAAACACACAGACTTATCTTAGAAACTATAAATCTTAAATATTATGCAACAGGTGAATGAAAAGCAAAAATTTGCAGATGCTAGAAATCTGAAACAAAAGCCAAAAGATTGAAACAAAAACAGGAATTGCTAGCGATACTCAGCAGGTCTAGCAACATCTAAGGAGAGGAAATAGTTCATGTTTCAATGTTGAGATGAATTCTTCGGAACTCTAGAAAATGCTGGAAATGCTTGGCAAATCAACATTCATAAGAGACAGAAGCAGAAAAGCTAACATTTCCAGAGTAGACCTTACTTCAGAAATCAGAAAAGGCATTTCCTGAGAATATTTGTGTTATTTTGCTGTTTTAACAGAATGACTGCGGGAGTGGGTTTGGGATTTGGTCCAATATTGTATCACATATTGCTTTCTGAACCAGAAGCTGAAGAGTTTTATTATCTAATAAGGTCTGAATGGAAAAAGGGAACATGCGATGAAGGTATTAATGAAGAGTTAATTGGATGGGAATTGCATGGATAAATATGGGGAGTTAATAATCAATGCACAGTTTTATGGAGTATGGTTAACTGAAATGAAACTCTCATGAAAAGTGTGGACTTGAACTCTGTTCAAAAACACTTATCTTTGACTGGATAGCCTATCTGGGAGGTGCATGGAACCAGCAAGCCATTTAATGAATGGCCGAATGCTGGAAAGCTCAGAGGAACAGAGGGGTCTTGAGGTCTTGTCCACAGACTCCTGAACGTGACAGGACAGGTTAACAGGGCAGTTCAGTAGCTATACAGGACGCTTGCTTTTACCGGTCATGGCATAGATTATAAGAGCAGGGAGGTCACACTGGAGCTGCGAAGAACTTTGCTTATGCCACAGCTAGAGTAACTGTGTGCACTTCTGGTCACCACATTATAGGAAGAATGTGAGTGCACTGGACCTTTGCCAAGGAGATTCACCAGGATGTTGCCTGGGATGGAGCAGTTTAGCTATGAAGTGTAACTGGATAATCTCAGGCTGTTTTCTTTGGAGCAAGGAAGTTGGAGCGGGGAAGGTGATAGAGGTGTATAAGATTCCGAGGAGCATGAACAGTGTGAATTGAAAGCAGTTGTTCACTTTAGCTGAATGGTAAGTAATGAAAGGAAGCAATTTTGAAGTGAAAGACAGGATTTAGAGGGGATTTGAGGAAAAATCTTTTTCACTCATAGGGTGGAATGCACTGTGAGGATAGTTGAGGCAGGTAACCTCACAATCTTTAAAAAGTACTTGGAAGAGCGCTTGAAATGTCATAATATTCAAGGCTATGGGCCTAATGAGGGGAAGTAGGATTAGTGTAGGTAGTAGTAAAGTTTTAGCAGTATGGACTCAATGGGCTGAAAGGCCTCTTCTGTCCTGTATGATTCAATGGAGACGGGTTGGTTGAGTCAAAATGTAAAGTGTCTGTGTATGATTACCCATTGTTGTTTTCTGACAATGATCCTATGATGTGGAAGTGCTGGTGTTGAACGGGGTGGACAAGGTCAGAAATCAGACGACACCAGATTATAGCCCAACAGGTTCGTTTGAAATCACACAAGAGACAGAATGTGTGTGTGTCCTATGACCAGTGGAAGAATGAAGTTACAATATGAACCTGGGTTACTAGTTTAACAAAGAGAAAGCAAGGTATGTTCTTAACATGTTTGTTACCATGCAGAGGCATAACAAAAGGCAAAGATTTCCTTTAAAAATTAAAGCTTTGTAGTTTGAACACAGATGAAGGTTTTGACTGATGGTTAACTTCCATGAAGAAAATTTATGAAAAAGATGATTTTATTGACTACTTATGAGGTGTGGTCAGATTTTCACAAATTTGGAAAGGCTGAGAATTGTGGTATGAAAAATTGCAGAAAGAGATTCAGCAGATTAGATGCAAGACTGCAGAAATTCCATTTGGAAATTCCCCAATCTGTGCTGGCATTTAAATGATTGAGCTATGCCAACGTATGGGCAGACTTGTAAATTTGACAGGAGTTAAATTTGTGGATAAACATACACAACTCCAACAAATGTCAGAAGCACTGAACAAAAATTCTTCAGAAAGCATTTGTCCCTAACAGCACTAAGTGGGCAATAATGACACTGCAGAAAATAGAGGGCATGATGTTAGCAATTTGGTGAGACCAACTAGATGCAATTTGTAGGCAACAATATTAAAGGAAAACTGCTTCAAAGGAAATGAAAACAGAAATGTGATTGATCATTTTGTGAAGTGAAGAGAATTTATGATTTACCATAAGAGGATGAAGTGCGGAAAAGCACACGGTGTACGCAACCCATTGGTCAGTTGCGATTCAAAGTATTGTAGTACTGTGAATTTTTTCAAAGGATTTAAGAAAGTATTTAAAACTAAATATGCAGCAGAAAGTTTGGAGGAAGAAGATGGAAAAATGGAACAAAGACAGGATATTGCATTGGTCACAAGAGGCTATACCCTGGGTATTACATTTCACTGGAGGGCAGTTTATGCCTGGACGCAGGCGTGCAGAGGCTTGCTCGGGATCAGTGGCCTGGGTAGGTCTTCAGGCTCTTTCCAGCTCCCTGGACAAGGGTGGAACCAAAGACAGCTCTGTAGATCCAGAAAAAAATGGAATTGTCACTTGGACTCCTACGGATTTGCAAAGGAAAGGCATGGATTGGTCGAAGGCAAATTGTGATTCACTGACTTGATTGAGGTTTTAGATGAGGCATAGAAAAGCAAACAAAACCAAAAAATTACCCCTTGGCCCTCACTCTCCATACCCCTCACATACTCCCCTTATCCCTGACAACTGATGGCATCTCCTATGCTTTCCCCACCCTCTGAAGCTCCCTCATAACCTGCAGCTACAGTCATTTTGCTTAAGTGTTTAAGGCCCATGTGTCATGTTTTAAATAGCCCACTAATGAAAAATAGCATCTGTTTGAAGGCAGCTGTATTTTTACATCTGCTTTCTTCCTGAAGCACGAAAATGCAAACTGTAGCCATGTTACATTACTCCATCCCAAAGGAAATGCCACATGCCAGGTCTCAGCATAGAATGTCCATCTTGAGGGCCCAGGCACCATTTTGGTTCAAATGCATTGCTCTTCAGTCCCTGCAATAATCAAGTACTTGAGGGATAACGATGTATTGAATGGTTATTATCTCTAAAGGGAATCTTTTACATTCGCCTTGGAAGACAAGCAAATTGCATTTAGTTAATAACTTGATTTAAACATCACATCCAAAAGCTGACGCTCTGATCATGTACCACTCTCTTGGACTTGCATTAAAGTGTCAGCTGAGATTGTTCCATTACAGACAGTCTGATGTGGAAAGATAGAACTGGGCCACTCTCTATCCACTTCTATATTCACTTGTAGAAATTTTTATACATTACCTCCTCAACCCTACCACCACAGTTTTAGTCTTATTTTCAGAGCTGAAATGAATTTTCAGCAGATATCTACCACCCATATACAATTAAATACAAATGATACATAATTAGCATCAACTGTGCGCTCATATCACTGGAGGGGAATTGAATCTACAACTACCTGTGGAATGTTGCCAAGCAAAGGGACCTTGGGGTGCAGGTTCATAGTTCCTTGAAAGTGGAGTCACAGGTAGACAGCAGGAGGGTGGAACTATTACCTCCTTCAACAACTGTAACAAATCATGTTTCAGTACTGACTAAGAAAGAGTTAATTTGCAGCAGTGTGCTAATTCCTAGTTCCTTGTAATTGGAGTCACAGGGTGGCGAAGAAGGCATTTGGTATGCTTTCCTTTATTGGTCAGTGCATTGAGTATAGGAGTTGGGATATCACATTGCAACTGTACAAGACATTGGTTAGGCCATTTTTGGAATACTGTGCTCAATTCTGGTCTCCCTGCTATAGGAAGGGGACCAAATGGGCAACTTTTTCACGCAGAGGGTAGTGCACATTTGGAATGAGCTGCCAGAGGAAGTGGTGGAGGCTGGTACAATTACAACACATAAAAGGTATCTGGATGGGTACACGAATTGGAAGGCTTTAAAGGGATATGGGTTAAATGCTGGCAAATGGGACTAAATTAATTCAGGATATCTGATCAGCATGGATGAGTTGGGCCAAAGGGTCTGTTTCTGTGCTGTACAACTCTATGGCTCCATGATTGATGCAACGGTGGAAGTGACATCTCTAGACCAAGGCTGACACCTTATCTAAAATGTTATTAAATCCTCCAGCCTCTGCTTCCTTTCTGTAAATTTTCACAGCTGGTGATCAGGGACAAGTAAAGGGATTAGATGATTAATAATGAAGGACTGACAAAGCTGGTGCAGGAAGTGGATTTGGAAATTGTGGTGAATAGGTCCTTAAATACTGCTAAAAAGGTTAACGGAATTTAAGGTGGACCAAAAGAGGTATGTCGAAAAGATCAAAAAGAAGTAATTCTGTCTTTAAGTAGCGTAATAATTATTCCTAATGTGGAATATTACATTTGTTCTTAAACCCATTCCGCACTATTGGAATGATGAGACAAGGCAGCAAATTAACCTCTTGAGCACAGACTGAGGATTTGCTTCAATAGGGAGGAAAAAATTGACAGGAAATTATTGTGGTTTTCAATTTGACCTTATGCAGGTTCAGCCACTTGTATCAGCATTAGACAGAGGCATGAGGAAGTGAATTTAAAGTAAGTAGAGGTAGATTTAGGCAGGATTTCAAAAGATATTACTTAACTGAAAGGTAATTTGTCAAGAATAGTTTATCAAGTGACCATATGTGACAATTAGTTTTGACCTCCAAGACCAACTTGTCCAGAGAAAATCATGCAAAACCGTGACTACAGCTCAGACAGCATGAGGGTAAATCTATTACCTCCTTCAAAAATTGCAATAATTCATGTTTCAGTATTGACTAAGAGAGAGTTAATTTGCAGCAGTGTGCTAATTCCTTTCGAAGAGAGTGCTCCAGGATTTCAGATGAATCAGCTAAATTTATTGTTAATGCTCTGAATCTGTCTGAAAATAAAAATCAGCTGAAAATGCAGGAATGAAATGCAAAAGGATTTAGTTTGTGCATTACAGGGGGCAGGATGACAAATTGGCTGAATGGATCATTATTCAAATAAGTGTTTTTCAGCAGTCTGAAAGTACAAATCACAAATTCATCCAAAGAACAGTTCAACATTTGCTCAGTGAGGGAGATCATAGGCATATGTTTGGAGAGAGAGACTAGCTATTCTTACAGCATGTGAAAGAATTACAACTAGAGAAGGTTAGTTCAGGAGCTAAAGCAAGACAATGCTGGTCTTCCCATTGGTATCATCCTGGAAAATGATTCCAAATTCTCACCTCAGACTCTGATGGTCATATGATCAAGCTCCTCCCTAAAATATAAAAACATTCGAAAGACAACAGGATAGTGAGCAACTTGAAAATTTCCCTTTGCCTTGGCTCCATATTCCTTGAATAATTCTTTCTGAGCAAAACTCTGTTCATCTTAAAATCAAAGTTATCAATTAAGTGAACATCAGCTGCTTTTTACATTAGTGAGTTCCATGCTCCAGGAGCGTCTCCCCCAGGTATTCTAAAAAGGTTCTCCAGAATGAATACAACTACATATAACATGGAGCAACATATCAATTCTTCCCAAAAGATGAATTTGTAATCAGCTACTTGCAATTATTTACATTCCCTTCATAATGGCATAAATATTCAGGATGCCTTACTTTTTGGATTTACAAAGCTATAATTACTCCACAACGAACTGGATTAGCACAGTTCTTCTGATTGCTACATTTCATCTTTTTCATCCATAAGTAGTCGCATTCACATCCATTTTCCATCGTTGGAATATTTTCCATTCCTCTTCTGTCCTACTTGTTTCTTTTTCTTCTCCACACCTCCCAATATTTCTTGTGTGCAACTTCCAAAGGGGAGTGTCATGGGTATCTGTCATAAATGGCTGTTCAGCAGTCATTTTACCCATTACAAAATTTAAAGGATTGGGGGATGTCAAGGATTCCCCTCAGCTTCTGTTGAACTGAGCTCCCCTTCAATAAATGGCAATGAAGATGAGCATCGTGACTAAGCACACCACTGGAATGTCCAGACATAGTGAGCAATGACTTGCACATGTGGCTGACAAAAGGATATTTGTACGAACAATTTTCAAACTCCTGTTCCAGAACAGCACAGACCCCTAGTTTCTGGCGATGACCTTTCATAACTTGAAATGGAAAACAGTGGGAATGCGATCACACCAGCCCCCTACCCCCAGCTCTACCACACCAGGACAACATCATAAACAACTGAAAGTGACCATCATTGCCATTCCTTCTGGTGCCCCCGATCTCCTGCTGCACTAATGTAGGAGATTGAGCCAACCCCCAGCTGAAATTCAGGATCATCCCCAGATGAGATTGATACTTGGTACAGACCAAATCAGAATGTCGGAAAGCTTATTGATTTTTGATACTCCCAATCACTCAGTTCTGACTATCACTTTTACAGATACAAAAGCAAATAGTTTGGATGCCTCACAAAATATGTCTGGTTTTCAAGCCAGACATTGTTTTCACTTAGACATTGCATAATGTATCTCACCTTGTCTCCTTCCCCTAAATCCTTGGTCTTAAATATAGAACAGATTCTACTAAGGCAGACGATGCCAGTAAATATAGGAGACGTCTTTCAGAAGAAGCTGGATGAGTATGTGAAGGAGAAAGGAATAGAAGAATCTCCTGATAAAGTTAGTTTGGAGGTGGTTCCCCTGGGGTTTTGACACCAGCCAACTGGACTGCATGGTCTGTTTCTAGGGTCTATGTAAAATCAAAATACGGAAACATTGGTCACTGAAAGCTTTGTTGAAAAGATGGTTTTTACGACAGGATTTTAGGCTGGTGTGGAAGAGGGAATTAGAGACATTTGCAGGGCTGAGGTGGATCTGATAATAGAAGGTGCGACACAGAAACGATGAAAAGGACGTGTAAGGAAATAAAAGTCTGAAGGAAATTCTAAAGGTATAATGGAGTGCGGCCTTTGGCAGGTTTGAAGATCTTCATTCCATTTTTGTGCAGGAGTGAGCATTTATGGCTGGACTAACACTTATAGCCTGTCCCTAGTTGCCCTTGAGAGGCTTGTGGTGAGGTACATTCTGCTGTAGGTAGATCCACAATACTGTTTAGGAGGGAAGTGAGAA
This sequence comes from Rhincodon typus, assembly GCF_021869965.1. Taxonomy (NCBI): domain Eukaryota; kingdom Metazoa; phylum Chordata; class Chondrichthyes; order Orectolobiformes; family Rhincodontidae; genus Rhincodon; species Rhincodon typus. Next base: position 14,101,962 of record NC_063348.1, read on the forward strand.
CCACGTGGCAGGAGCTGAATGTGTGGGGTTTGTTGTGCAGTGACAACAGATCGAGCGTGGGCCAGAGCCATGGCGGCGGATCAAAAATGGGCCGATGTGATCGGGCCGGTGAGGCAGCGACGGTGAGAGAGGAGCCGGTGAGGCAGCGACGGTGAGAGCGGGGACGGTGAGGCAGCGACGGTGAGAGAGGGGCCGGTGAGGCAGTGACGGTGAGAGAGGGGCCGGTGAGGCAGTGACGGTGAGAGCGGGGCCGGTGAGAGCGGGGCCGGTGAGGCAGTGACGGTGAGAGCGGGGCCGGTGAGGCAGCGGCGGTGAGAGTGGGGCCGGTGAGAGTGGGGCCGGTGAGGCAGCCCAGAGTGGGACTCTGGAGGTGGCATGACGAGGGTGAAAGGAAAGTTGGAATCTCTTAAGTTATTTTTTCTGAAGAAGGGTCGAGACCCGAAACGTCAGCTTTCCTGCTCCTCGGCCTGCTGTGTTCATCCAGCTCCACACCTTGTTATCTCAGACTCCAGCATCAGCATTTCCTACTATCTCTGATCTCTTAAGTTATTTTTTTTTGTCTTATTCTACGTTAATGTGAATGGTGCCATATATGTATGGTGAAGGTACACACCTTTCACTGTATTTTTACAGTGTATACAGGTGACAATAAATGATTCAATTCAATTCCAGGACTTTGATGCAGGGAGACTGAAGGAATTGCGATATATTTCCAAAACAGGATGGTGAGTGGCTTGGAGGGGAACTTTGAAGCAGGTGATGTTCCTGTGTATCTGCTGCTGCTTTTCTTGAATTGTGCTGAGCTTCTTGAGTATTGTCGGAGCTGCACTCATTCAGGGAAATGGGGATTATTCCATCACATGCCACAGACTTAGAGCTTGTAGATGGTGAACAGGCTTTGGGGGAGACAGGAGGTGAGGCTGCAGGATTCTAAACCTCTGACCTGCTCAGTTTCTGGTCAATAGTCGTCTCCAGGATGTTGATTGTAGAGGATTCAGTGATGATAAATCAATCAAATGTCAAGGGGCAATGGTTAGATTCTCTCTTATTGGAAATAGTCATTGTCTGGCCCTTGCCTGGTGTGAATGTTACTTGCCACTTATCACCCTAAGCCTGAGTATTGTCCAGATCTTGCAGCATTTGGACAATGGACTGCTTCAGTCCCAGAGAAGTTACAAATGGGGATAACCATTCTTCAAACATCAGCAAACAGAGTAAATCATTTCAGATTTCCATACAAAGTGAAAAGATTGAGTATTTGACAAGCAGGGACAAAATGAAAGCTTCATTTATCTTCACCTAAGTATATGTTACCATACGACAATAGCCTGAAGTAATGTATTATATTTTCAGAACAGTATCCTAGACAAGTAAATTGATGATGGTGAAAGATTCCACCGTGACCATCCAGACAATGTTGGGTGCTTGAGGGGAAATTGAACATTTCTAACCCATAATTCTCAAGCCATTAACTTTGAGGAACTTGGTCAAATCAGAACATTCCAACATTTATAGTGACAGATGCTCAGTTCTACATTGTTACTATCATTTTTAACTAAACAAACTCCTTGTGTTCTGTGGCATCAGGAATTATGTCACTGTTCCTTCAGTGTCACTCAGTCAAAATGCTGGAACTCCCTCCCTAACAGCACTGCGAGGTCTCTACACTCTAATGACTGCAGAGGTTCATTAAGGCAGCTCACCACTACCTTCTCCAGGGATGATTTGCCCAACTACAGCCGCATCCCAAACATGAAGCAAGAAAATGTGACATCTTAAGAACACAGAATCCCTACAGTGTGGAAACAGGCCCTTTGGCCCAATAAGTCCACACTGACCCTTGGAGCATCCCACCCAGACCCATCCCCTTATAACCCACCTATGCTACACATCCCTGAACATTACGGGCAATTTAGCATGGCCAATCCACCTAACCTGCACATCTTTGGACTGTGGGAGGAAAGTGGAGCACCAGGAGGAAACCCAGGCAGACACGGGGAGAATGTGCAAACTCTACACAGACAGTCACCCGAGGGTGGAATTAAACCCGGGTCCTTGGAGCTGTGAGGCAGCAGTGATAACCACTGAGCCACCGTGCCATCCCACATTATGGATCACCACTATTTCCACCCAGTTTCGAACCGGGGATCTTTCGCGTGTCAGGCGCGAATAAATGATATGTTTCTTTATTTAACTGCACATAAATGCATTAAGAATGAAGGAATTATAGAGGTTTATAAAATCATGAGCGGCATAGATAAGTTGAATAGCAAGGGTCTTTCCCCTAAAGTGAGGGAGTTCAAAAGTAAGGGTCTTATTTTTAAGGTGAGAGGAGAAAAATTTAAAAAGTATATGAGGGGCAATTTTTTAATATTATGAGTGTTTTTTAAGAGTGGTTCATGTGTGGAATGAACTTCCAGAGGAAGTGACGGATGCAGGTACAGTTACAACATTTAAAAGACATTTGGATAAGACATTTGGAATGTTTGGAGGGATATGGGCCAAATGGAGGCTGGTGGAACTAGTTTAGTTTTGGTGTTATGGTTGGCATGGGCTGATTGGACCAAAGGGTCTGTTTCCATGCTGTTTGACTCTATGACTCTATAATTGAGGATTCCTCAAAACCAAGTCTCAAGGTTCTGGTAAAGCAGCTCATGTGAAGAAAGGGAAAAATGTCCACTATGGTGATGTGAATAAAGGACACAGAAAATGATGGTGAAAGATTATTTCTCTGATTGGAGGAAGGTATGGAGCGGTTCTTCCTAGGGTCACTGCTGAGATTGCAGTTTTTCTCCACATAGACATTAAATTTTATGCTGTCTGACTCACGGCTTTGAAGGCATGGTATTGTAAACACAGCATGTAGCTGACCCAGTGCCTACCCACCTGCTCTGAGCTCAGCTGTGGTCGAGCTGTTGGGCAGCCTGCTCATTCTTTGGGCCTATTGAAACTGTTAAGTGACCAACTCATGGCCACATAAGTTTCTCAACTTGCCTCCATTGCACTTTGCGCACTACAGTGCGAGGCCCAAGCATGAACTTTTACTAGGTGTGCTGGTTTCAGGCCTAGGAGTGGGGGGGTGAATGGCAGGGCGAGGATATAATTCTCCTTTGGTGGTCCATTAGAAACATAAACCTCCAACAGGGTTTTATCCCCAGCCTTTCAGACCCTTCCTTAACTCTCCTCCATCCAGATCCTGCCATAAGCCCAGCCATACCTGAAGTCCAACATGGGTAAATCCTTCTTCAGGCATTAGTTACAGTCCCAGCAATTGCCATTGCTCAAACTCTGGTGTTACTGGGATTCAGAGCTAGTAGCCAAATAGATTGGCCTGCAGCTGCCTTGCTTAGAATTTTATCCCTAGATAGAAGTCATTGAGTCATACAGCATAGCATGCTGTCAGCCCTGCATGCCTATGCTAACAAACATCAACTACACTAATCCCATGTGTTTGTATTTGGTCCATAGCCTACAATATACCCAGGCATTTTAAGTGCTCATCCAGAAGCTTCTCAAATGTTGCGAGAGTACCTGCCTCCACCACCCTCTCAGGTAGTGCATTCCATACTTCTACTACCTTCTGGGTGAAAAAATTCTTTTTCATATTTCCTCTAAACCACTTGCTCCTCACCTTAAACAAATGCTGTCTTGTTAGACACATCAACCTTGGCCAAGAGATTCCCACGATTTACTCTTTCGAGACCTCTCATTTTGTAAATCAGATTTCCTCCACCCCTCACTGTCGGCCTCCTCTGCTCCAGGGAAAACAAACCTCAGCCTATCCAGGCTGTCATCACAACTGGTACCTAGAGCCTCACCAGCCCAACTGAAATCCCCAGCTACAATGTCTTACACCTCTGTGAGAAGTATTCATTCAAGACCTCACTCATGTCTAATGGCTCCAAGCACAGGGTGTGCTTGACTGTAAATAGGTCCCACACTGAACCCTGGTAATCCTCTTATTCTTAATGTACTTATAAAATGCCGACTTGTTTTCCTTCATCCCACCTGCCAAAGGTAATTTGTAGTTCCCCTTTGCCCTCCTACCCTCCTACACTGTATATACTTTTGAAGAGCTTCCCCTGTTTTTAATAAACTGTACCTGACATATGATTCCTTCTTTTTCTTTATCAAACTCTCGACAACCATTGACTACAGGAGTTCCCTGGAATTGCTGTCCTTACCCTTCACTCTTAGAGGAACATGCTGGGCCTGAATTCTCATGATATTACTTTTAAGAGATTCCTGCTTTCTGAATATAGACTTATCTGCTCCAAGTTTATGTTTGCAAGATCCTGTCGAATGATAAACAAAAACAGAAATTGCTGGAAAAGCTCAGCAGGCCTGGCAGCATCTGTGGAGATAAGTCAGAGTTAAAGTTTCAGGTCGAGTGACCCTTCCTCAGAACTGCTGACTAATGATGTTGAAATCAGTCTTCCCTCAGTTTAGACACTTAACTTCTGCACTATCCTTATCCCTGTCCATATTGACTTTGAAACTTAACAGTTACGGTCATTATCCCTGAAATGCTCCTCTACTTACACTTCACCAGCTTCATTCCTCAGGATTTGGCCAAGCTCTGGGCCATCTCTAGTTGGACCATAAGATCATAAGATACAGGAGCAGAATTAGGCCATTCATCCCATCAAGTCCCCTCCGCCATTTCATCATGGCTGATGTGTTTCTCAACCCCATTCTTTTGCCTCTCCTGTGAACCCTGCCCCCCCTACTAATCAAAAACCTATCTATCTCTGTTTTAAATACACTCAATGACTTGGCCTCCACAGCCCTCTGCAGCAATGAGTTCCATAGATTCACCACCCTGTGGCTGAAGTGTCCTTTCACTCTAAGGTTATATCCTCAGGTCCTAATCCCTCCTGCTAGTGGTAACATCTCCACATCCACTATATCCAAGCCTCTCAATATTCAATGAGATTATCACCCCCCTCCCCCCCGTATCCTTCTAAACTCCATCGTGTACAGGCCCAGAGTCGTCACCTATTCCTCATATGACAAGCCCTTCATCCCCAGGATCATTCTTGTAAACCTCTTCTGTACCCCTCCAAGGCCAGTGTATCCTTCCTTAGATACAGGGCCCAAACTACTCACAATATTCCAAATGTAGTCTGACCAGAGATTATACAGCCTCAGCAGTACATTTCTACTCTTGTATCCTAGCCCTTTTGAAAAGAACGCTAACATTGCATTTACCTTCCTAACTGCCACTTCACCCTGCATATTAATCTTAAGAGAATGCTGAATGAGGACTCCCAAGTCTCTTTGTGCTTCAGATTTCCAAAGCCTTTCCCAATTTTGACTCCTGTCCCACTCCGACTGAACCTAATCAGCTCCTTTGTCAATTAACTCCGCACAAAGAGGGAACTGGTTGTTGTGCAGGCAGGATATGTTGTTCCCTGTGTCCGCAGATGTCACAAAATGTGGAAAGGTTGTGAATGGTGAGGAGGACAGTGAAAGGCCTTAAGAGGGTACAGAGATGTTGTCGTGTAATGCTGATAGTGCCAGGTTTTAAGGAAGATCTGAATGCATTGGACAGAGTGCAGAAGCGATTTACAAGACTGGTTCCAGGAATGGAGAGAAGAAGGCCAAGGGAAGATTAGATAGAGGTTTTCAAAATTGTAAGTGGTCTGGACAGAGTAATTAGGGCGAAGCTGATCCTGCTTGTCAAAGAAACAAGAACGAGAGGGGCAAAGATTTCAAGGGATGTGTAAATGAAACAAGGGTGATGTTAAGAAAAACACTCTTTTTCACACAGTGAGTTGGAAGACACTGCCTTGGAAATGTGGTGGAGGCAGGTACACTCAAAAGGGGCATTTAATGATTATTTGGATGAAAGTATTGTGCAGGGGTTTGGGGAAAAGGGAGGAGATTGGCTCTAGGTAATAGAACTAGTGTAAGCATGATTGGCCAAATGGCCTCCTTCTGTCCTGTACCAATTCTGTGATGGTGCGGTGGATGAAACTTAATGCAGGGAAGTATGAAGTGGTACATTGTGGGAGGAAGAACAAGGAGGCACCATACAGAGGATACAGTACTAAAACGTACCAATCTGAAAGGGAAACTGGGGTAATCTACACATGAATCAGGAAAGACCACGGGACAGGTTGAGGAAGTAATTAAAAAGGGAAATGGGCTCCTGGGCTTTATAAAGAGAAATGTGGAGTGCAAAAGCCAGGAAGTGATTAAAGCTTTTTAAAACACTCATTCAGAATTTTACTGGAGAATTGTAACTCGACTGGACACCACACTTTACGAAGGATGTGAGGGTTTTGGAGAAGACATAGATTAGATTCCCAAGAATAGTCCCAGGAATGACGGACTTCGATTCAGTGGGTACATTGTGAAATTACTGCACAGATGCCGGTATCCCATCACCAAGGCACCCTTTATTTACACCTGGGGAATCCTTGACACAGCTCCAGCTCCCTTAGAGCCAGCTCTCAGAGTGACCAGGATGTCTGACAATCCTGTTCATGAATATCAGCCCCAATTAACAGCCCCAATCAAGGAACTCATATTCTATGAGGTCCACTTGGTTGATCTTGTTACAGTCTCTACACTCCTCTCCCTCTGAGTCTGAGGACATGGGCCTGTTCTTTCTTTTCTTGTAGCTTCTCCTGGGGCAACTTAGCACCAGGTCAGGTTCTTCCACCTCTGCCTCTGATACAGGAAGTGTGTAACTCACAGTAGCTCACCTCTTGCACCTGGAGCATCTTAGAAGAAATTCATTCTGTTCTTCAGGCAGCAAAAGTGTCGAGATGACGACTTCTGCCATGTCTGTCTCAGATTCCAAGGTTCCTTCAACGCTTGATAGAAAGGGAGAACCCGTGGGTTCTGGAACAGTCAGAAAGTTGAGGAGCCAGGCACTTTAGCTCCTGCACCATTTTCGAGTTTGCAGCTTTGACGTGGTCTATGTGTTTGATCAGGACCATCGCACCTGCCCGAACTTTATACATCATTAGAACTGGCCTCGTGTCAACAATGCCTCTTACCCATGCTGAGCCATTCCCATTGTTCCTATGCCAAACTTCATCCCTTGAAGTAAACTGTCTCTCTCACTTAGCAGAGTCTTGTGTCCAGCATTGGCACTCCTGATGCCTTCTGCCCCTCCCTGCCAGGTCGGAGAAGATCAAATTTAACCTGGGGTGCAGTCTTCTCCTAATTAGCAACTCTGCTGCAGCTGTCCCTGTAGTTGCATGAGGGGTGGTCCGATAGTCAAATAGGAACCGGGACAGTTTGGTATCGAGTGAAGTTATTTCTCTAGCTTGCCTTCAAAGTTTGGACCGCTCTGGATGATGGATAATGGATGACATAGAGCTGTCTTTATATGCCGAATACCATTCGACTTTAGGAAATGCTCAAATTCCCTGCTGGTAAACGATGGCCTGTTATCCGTGATCAACACTTCTGCGAATGTATTGCAATAGATACACACAGTTGTCCCCATGCTTGTCAAATGAGCTCCACACACATCAAGCCACTTTGAGTGGGTGCCGACAATCCCTAAGAACCTTGCCAACATCTTCCTTTTGGAAACCCCTGGATGATCCTGGTAGAGTTCTGCCAGTGTCTGGGACAATCACCCTTGCTTCCTGTAATAATATGCCTTCCTCTGCTGTGATCTCATCTCTCAGATCCATAAAGGTTTCAATTCTGGTTGTGACATCCCTTTGGCTTCCCCCATCACCACTGGCTACTTCACTTTTGTCAGGACTGGACCTTTCTGCAACCAAAGTCTGATATTGTCAGCTGTGACTGGAAGCGTGTACAGCAAATTTAAAACCATTATGGACTCTTCCAGTAGCGGTACCACTGGTGGTGTAAATGCCAGCGGGAAGTGGCTCAATGCATCTGCGTTTGCTACTTGGCCTCCCGGATGGTGGTCTAACTTGTAATTATACGCACTTATTATTAGATCCCATTGCTGAATTTGGCCTGAAGCTATACGCAGCGCTGCCTTGTCCTTTTTAAGTAGACTGAGCAGGGGTTTGTGGTCTGATATTATTGCAATTTTATGTCCATAAAGGTCTTGGTAGAATGTCTTGACTCCAAATATAACCGCCAAGACCTTCCTTCTCTATCTGGGAGTATTTACACTCTACATTAACCAAAGTCCTGCATGCATACGCTATTGGGCATTCCTCTCCATTGGGCCAACAACGAGCTAATACTACCCCAACAGTGTACGGAGAAGCATCACATGTCAATACCAGATCTTGCTTGGAATTATTGTGTGCCAACACTTTAGAGAACGATAACTGTTGCCTCACCTCCCTCAAAGCTATGGCTTGTCTATGTGACCATTTCCAAGGCTGACTGTTTTTTAAGAGTTGATGCAAAGGTGCCAGGACAGAGGCCAGGTTAGGCATGAACTTTCTGTAATAATTCACCAGCTCAAGGAAAGACCTAAGCTCCAGTACAGATGTGGGAGCTGGAACATCTTTGATCACTCTCACTTTATCTTCCAACGCGTGTAACCTGGTTTTGTCGACTCTGCAGCTCAAGTAGGTAATTTAGGGTGCCTGGAACACACATTTGTCCCTGCTAAGGTGTACGCCCGCCTGGGAGAAACCTGTAAGGACTATGTCCCAAGTTGTCTAAGTGCTCATTATTGGTCTTCCCTGTTATCCACATGTCATCTAGATAAATAGTGACCTGGGATAGGCCTTGTAAAACGTTCTCCATCATCACTTAAAAATTGCACATGCTGACCAAGATATAAGTACAAACTCTTATGGGTATTAATGGTAGCATACTTTTCATCTAACCGCAATGCAAGTACACATGGCTCAAGTCCAGCTTCAGGAAGCACAGCTCCCTGCCAGCTTTCCGTATAAATCCTCTGTGTGATGGATTGGATATTAATCCAGTTCCAAAAAGTGGTTTACCATTTGTTTAAAACCCTCAAAAAGGCGAACTGACCCACCCGGCTTCACAATCAGTATGACCGGAGCTACTCATTCCACAAACTGGACCGGTTTGATGATTCCATCGCTTTCCAGCTTCCTGATATTTGCCTCTGCTTTTACCCGTAAGGCAAATGGAACTGGGTGGCCTCGCAGAATCATGGAATTGCTTCCTGGTCAACATGCAAGATGCCTTGGCTCCTTTGATAGCCCTTAATCCTTGCTGAAAACCCTTCAGGTATTTCATTAGGACTTCTCTCAGGCAGTCTTTTTCTAATTGAAAAATGTTGAGCCAATCAAAGTGAATCTCTCTCACCCGATCGAGCTTTGGCCCAAGTCTTTTGTTACAATCACTAATTTAACCAGCTGCTTCGCATATGAGATCAGAACTGAAGTTGTACCCCTTAATCTGTAAAGGTTCTCTGGTATAGATTCTCAGTCCACCTGAGGTCTTGCACAAACTTGAGGGTTGGAATCCAGAGTGAATTTTGTGAAGTAACACAGTGTGGAGCTAGAGGAACACAACAGGCCAGGCAGGATCAGAGGAGCAGGAAAGCTGATGTTTTGGGTCAGGACCTTTCTTTAGAAATGGGTGAGGCGGAAGGGAGCTCAGAAATAAATAGAGAGAGGAGGGGTGGGGCTGGGGAAGGTAGGTGGGATGGTGATAGGTGAGTGCAGAGTGGTGGGGATTGGTCAGTGAGGTGAGAGGAGCGGAAAGGTGGGAGATGGACAGGTTGTGTCAGGGCAAGGAGGCGGGGATGAGAGGGAGGGTTGGTCATGGGATAAAGCCAGGGGTAAGAAGATTTTGAAACTGGTAAAGTCCACATTGAGACCATTGGTCTGTAGGCTCCCGAGGTGGAGTAAGAGGTGTGCTCCTCCAGTTTGTGGGTGGTGTCATTGTGAGACTGGAGGCGGCCCAGGATGGACATGTCACCCAGGGAGTGGGACTGTGCGTTGAAATGGTTGGCGACCGGAGAGTGTTGTCGTTTGTCACGAACAAAGCGCAGGCGCTCTACAAAGCGGTCTCCGAGCCTCTACATCAGAGAAATTGGAATGGTTGTTGAAGAGAAGAAGTCTGAGAGGAGATTTGAGAGAGCTGTTCAAAATCATGGAAGGTCTAGAGAGTGTGGACAGAGAGAATGTGTTCCCATTGGTCAGAAGGATGGAGAGCACTGATTTGAGGTGGTTGGCAAAAGCAACATGAGGAAGTGTCTACTCACAAAGTGTTTGGTTAGGATTGGGAATGTGCTGTGTGACATCATAGTGAAAGCTGGTTCAACCATGGATTTTAAATTGAAATTGATTAAATATTGAAAGAGATCAGAGAAATTAGAGGGGTACAGTGAAAAAGCGGGAGAATAGGATTCTCTGAGTTACTCCACAGAGCCACAAGAACACAATGCGCCAAAATGCATTCCACAAAATAAAGAGATGTTAGTGTTTATAGTTTCTGCTATTGGACATTTCGAGGTCTGGATAGGGCTGCATTAAACGGAGATTCTTGAAGAAGTAATATGTTATAAATGGAGTTACAAAAATTATTTCCATGTGCTATCGTGACTAATGGATTCATTGATATAGTGTACAGAGTGAAAACTGGATGAATGTGTACAGAAGTTCAATAATCTGGAATACAGCGTACATGGGGCCACGGCAGGTAGGCAGAGGACCACAGTTTGGCAAGTGGGCATTCATGAGACTGTTTGCATTTATCCTTTGAAAGATTCCTTCACCCAGACTCTGATTTGCACCTCTGAGGGGAGTGAACTATAGCCCCATGAAAAGTTGGCCCTACTCCAGAAAGTTACAGGCTAGAAGGAAATCTCAATCCCTGCAATGGGTACCAAGCAGATCAGGAGTGTAGTGTGTCCAGCACCAACCCACACTGGTGAAAACTGAGGGCATCAGGAAAGGGAATCCTGGAATTCAGGAATGGTCACAGTCAGGGACCTCTCCTCATAGGAGGTGAGAAGCCAGATATCAGGAATACCACTACCCTGACTCTTCCTGCCCTACTGGGGACAGTTTCTCTCCTGGAATGAGAACAAGGCAGGTATTGAGGGAGATGAAAGTAGGTGGTCCAGATCTTACAGTAGGTTCAGGTGGGGAAGTGTCTGAATGAGTGATGGGGCAGTGCAGAGATCAGGGTTAGTGTTGTTGGGGGAGGTAACAGCAAGTGAGGGAAGAAGTTGCTGGCAATACTGAGAGTGGTAAAGCACGAGCCTTAGTGGGAGGTGAGTACAGTATTAGAGACAGAGTGAGTATGAGCTATCGGAGAGAAGATACTGCCATTTTGTTGCAGGGTGGAGTTGGTCATTGACATTTTTCCTACATTCCTATGAGAGAGGGAAGCAGCACCAATAATGTCATCAATATACTGGAGAAAGTGGTGTGGGTGGTGGCCAGAATAGGGCTGGAACAAGAAATATTCCACATACCCCACAAACAGACTGGCATAACTGGGACCCATGCGGGTACCCATGGCCACCCCTCTGACCTGAAGAAAATGAGAGAAGTTAAAAGGGAAGTCATTTAGGATGAGGATGAGCTCGCCCAGGTAGAGGGTCATGGTGGTGCATAGGGATGATTCAGGCCCTTTTTTCCAAGAAGAAGTGGAGAGCCCTGAGACCATCCTAATGGGAGACAGATGTGTGAAGGGATTACATGCCCATAGTAAAGAGGAGATAGCTCGAACTCGCAAACTGGACATTCCGAAACTGGCGTAAAGTGTCAGAGGAATCGCAGATGTAAATGGGAAGGGACTGGAAGATGGGAGCATAAAACCAAGAATATGAGCTTGGAGGCGGAGGGCAGGGAGTGGAGGTGGTGAGATCATCAGATGAAATGAGAGAAATGGTTAGCCACTAATTTGCACATTATCAGCCATTCTTTCTCCAAAGCTGACCATTATCTATTCCTTTTTCTGTCCAACTGTTCTCTCTCTTTGGGCTCTATCTCCACTTATCAGTTACTCCTTACCTCCTCCCCCAAACCTACTTTTTGCACAAAAAGACGAACATTTTCCTAGCTGCCATCAGTTCTGAAAAGGGTCACTCGACCTGAAACATTAACTCTGATTTCTCTCCACAGATGCAGCCAGGCCTTTTGAGATTTTCTATCAATTTCTGTTTTGTTTATAAGATTCAGTCCATTGTTTAGAAACAGCAAGTGAGGTTTAATGATATAGGTTAGGCTGCAGCTGGAGTACAGTGACAAAATATAGTCACCATTGTTTATAGCAATGATAGGCCTTTGAGAAATGTGGACGGAATACAACCGAATGGTCTCAGGGATGCAGACACTTGGACCGACTGTAGAAATTTGGATTGCGTTCCCTTCAGCAGTGAAGTTTGAGGGGAAATGCGATTGAGATAAGTAATAAAATATGTGTGGTCCAGGGCTTTATAAGTAAAGGCATAGAATATGAAAGCAAGTGATGAACTTTTATTAAACACTGATTCATTCTCAACTTCAGTATTGTGATATTAAAGCATTTGAGAGTGTTTAAGATTCATCCGAATGATTCTGGGATGAGGAACTACAGTTGCACAGTTAGATTAGGGAAACTTTCAAAAGACTTGTAGAAGTGCCCAACACAATGGGTAGTCAGGCAGATTAGACATGGGGCAACTGTTTCCATTTGTGGAAGGGTTGAGGACCAGAGGGTACGGATTTAAGGTGAGATGCTTTTCTTTCTTTCCATAATATTTACTTGGAATCTGGGATGCACTGCCTGAGAGTGTGGTGGTGGAAGCAAATGGTTTTCAAAAGAGAATTGGATCATAGGCTGAAGAGAACAAAATTGCAGGGGAAAGGCAATGGAGGTACATTTTCTCAATGACTCTTGCAGAGAACTATCAGAAACATGAGGGGCCAATTGGCCTCCTTCTGAACTACAGTGGAAGGCACATGTATTGCACTGAAGCCATATATTTCTATAGTTTCTGCATAATGACAATAACGTACAGCAGTCCCAATTTCTTTACAACGTAGAAGCTAACATTCCATACATTTCCTTGCTAACTCTATAGTAATGGTGATGTGTATGTAGCACCTCTGCTCTGTACATTGTTCAATGCAGCCCATGTGGCACCTTTTGCAAGTTTTGGTTCTGGGTCACACCTGAGTTTTTAACTTAACTGTTTCTTTCTATGGATATCGATGGGACTACTGAGACTTTGCAATATTTTGAATTTTGATTTCAACTCACCAGATGTTAACTCCATTCAGAGAGGTTTAAGTGGACCTGCAAATATTTTGAGAACATGCTCGCAATCATAAGGGCGTGCTTATGATTGGTGCCTGGGTAAGGTTTTGTACAAATAGCTACAGGACAGTGGGAATCAACTCCCATGGAAGTTGGATTTATGCAGTATTGGCTGATCACACTGAGACCAATGAAGTATCTATACTTGCACTGATTTTGTAGCATCAACTCCAAACTGACAGATCTATGAGGGAAAAGTTATGGCCTCTGTAGTGATTGGAATGAGGTCAGCCCAGGTGGACCTCAGAGAATATGAGTTCCCCGATTGGGGCTGTTAATCTGGTCCAATCAGGGAGCCCTGGCTGACAGATATAAACAGGATTGGCTCTGGGGTTCTGTTCAGTCTAGGAGCTGGCTCTGAGCTAGTTGGGTCAATATCATGTATTATGCACGTGAAAATAAGGGGTGAGTTGGTGATGGGATGCCAGCCTCTGTGGAGTAATTTCAGCCTCCATTTTACTTTAATCACAAACATAGACATTACATCTTGGTTTATTCACAGTCAGACTGTAAAGTTGTCAGGTAATTTAAAGTGATTCTGATTTCCTCAATCCTCAATATTCCAAGATAGGCAGTCCTGTTGAAGGGAGCGTTAAGTGTTTCAGCAGAGTCTGGCCAGTGACTGCTTACTGGAGACCTGTTGGCCTTGGATCCACTCACACAGATCAAATCATTTTGACTTCATTCCTTTCACTCTTCACTGTCCGACACAATCACAGGGATTCCTGAGAAATACTCTGGGAGATTCGGAAACCGTTCAGCTTGTCATCAAAGGGTAATGGAATGTTGCGGCGCAGGGCACTTTACAGAAATAAAGGGATAGGACCCAAGGAAGCAGAAACTAATTTTTCATTGTTTAGGGAATGTACATTAAAACATAGCACAGTATCTACCTTAGCTGTTCCCACTTGACAGCAAGAATAATTCAAAATAGACACTAATTTTCTGAGACAATCTATGAAAATTTCTGTGTCTCAGACAGCAGCAGCTTCAACATCAAATAATACTTTTAAAATGTAGAATCCAAACCCTCCTATTGTACAGCAATCTGCCTTCTTTCGTTTAAAGCTTACTATTAATTACAGTTGTTACGTGCTTGAACTTAAGACCTATTTTGGTCTCTAGCCCATAGTTCTCAGAGGATTTCTCTCCAATCGTGCACAACCAACTTCAAAAGCTCTCCTTGCTGTATTTACCATAAATGGCCATAAACTTTCAGACTGTTTTTAACCCCTGCACCACCTTTTGGTTTCATTGCAAATGTCGAACTTCTCAGTTTTGTTTGGCTTGTCTCACATCTGTTTCATATTCTCTTCACTTGCAGTGTTCTTAATTTCTGATTTGCTATTCTGAGTTACTTTCCAGTTGTTTGCCTTGTGAAAGTATTTGAGTGGAGTCCGGACTGATTAACTTCTGTCTTGAAGGCAAAGGATGTAGAGCTATGCATTTTTCCACTACATGTATGATCGAGAAATCGCAGTGACCTATTCTTCAGTAAGTGGATCCAGGAAGAATTAAAAAAAATCAAAAATATATTAATGAAAATAAATGGAGGAAACACTTAAGTTGTTTACCATTTTCATTGAGTACTTCCTTCACATATTCAGCACCCACACTCCAGTGAGGTATGGAGGGAGTGCTGCCCTCTCATAGGTGCCATTTTTTCAGTTAAGAACCAAAGCCCCTTAATGGGTGGATGAAGAGATCAAGAAAGGTCTCTCCAGGATCCTAGCCAGTATTTGTTCTTCAACCACCATTACAAAGTTACTCTCCTCTCCTCCACTATAAACATTGTCTTCCTTTTACATTGCTATTCGTGCAAATTTTCCTGATGAGTGTAAGGCAAGATGTTTAGACAAAATGTGTCTTTTTCCAGCAATGTTCTATACATGTTAATTATATTCTGACTTACAATCAGAATAAGCTATCAAGCAATTAGCATTTTGCTCGTTAATTTCCTCTTTGTAATTGATCAATGCTCTGCAGTTTCGTTGATGATCTGGGGGGAGGCGATGGCCTAATGCTGTTATTGCTAGACCTATTGATACAGTGAATGTTAATGTTCTGGGGACCTCGGTTAGAAACCTGCCAGGGCAGATGGTGGAATTTGCATTCGACAAAAATCTAGAATTAAGAGTCTTATGATGACCATGAAACCATTGTCTGATTGTCAGGAAAAATCTATCTGGTTTGATAATGTTGTACCCTTAGGGAAGGAAATCTGCTGTCCTTACCTGGTCTAGTTTACATGTGATTCCAGTCCCACAGTTGACTCTCAGCTGTCTCTGCGTGATTAGGGACAGGCAATTAATGGTAGCCTAACCAGTGAAAGCCCATCATTTGAATAATTTTTTAAAAATAAAATTTACCCTCCCATTACCCATATACCATTGGAAAGAGCAGAACAGTTGTTACATTTCACGGTGGTAAACACTGGTGAGTTTCCTCAGTTGTAGAATCCTCCCTCCTCACACACTTATATCTCTTAACTGAAACACTTGCTTCATTGCCTGGCACATTGTGCCAATTCCTATCCATTCAATGAACAAATCAGAATATGTTGCATGTACAATGATCACTGACTATTACCACTTGACTGACCACTGGACATGCATACTACAAATATATTGTCTACCCCTTAGGTACAGACTATTTTGACACTTATAAACAGAAATAAACTCTTGAGCCCTCAGGGTTTCTCCATCTATCCGACTAGATTACATTCTCCAAGACTCAACTGGCATCCAAGTGAAAGGCCAGAACTAATCATTAACCACTTTGCATAATTCATGTATAAAAGGTGCTGTTGCCGAGGGTACTGTACATAATAGATGCCTCATAAGCTCTCATCCATTTATAATTTCGCTAGGACTGAAGTACCATGAGGAAAGGAAGCTGATGTTTTCCACTCAACGCTATACCCATTCCTGAAATCCATGAGAATCAGGCATGAGTATCCGCAGAGCATGGAGGTCAGCTCCTTTCGCTATCAAGGGTCCAATGAGATCTGTTTCCCTATCCCCAGTATCATGCTTTATTTGATCATGGTCTGTGGACATGGCTGGTAAGGCCAGTATTCACAGAATCATATCATTGTTACAGTGCAGAAAGAGACCATTCAGCCCATCATGTCAGTACTGGCTCTCTGATCATCCTGACCGAGTGTTGCATTTTTCTGATTTCTCCCCATAACCTTGCACATTGTTTCTCTTTAAATAATCATCTAATCCTCCCAAGGATGCTTCAATTGAACCTGCATTCACCACATTTCCAGGCAGCGTGAAGCAGATACTAACTACTCACTCTGTGAAAATATTCTCCACTCAGAATTGCTTCAAATCTGTGCCTTTCTGTTCTGAATCCATTTACGAACAGAAATAGTTTGTTCCCTACCTACACTGTCCAGACCCATATGAATTTGAAAACTTCTATTAAATCTCCTCTCGCACTTATCATTTCAAAGGAAAGCAGTTCCAGTTTTTCCAATCTTTCCTCATAACTGAAGTGTCTCAATCCTGGAACCATTCCTGTAAATCTCTTCTGCAGTCTCTCCAATATATTTACATGCTTTCTATAGTATGGAGCCCAGAACTGTACACAATATTCCAGTGCTTTTATTTTCTGCCCAAGGGTCTAGGCCCGAAACGCCAGCTTTCCTGCTCCTCTGATGCTGCTTGGCCTGCTGTGTTCATCCAGCTCTACACCTTGTTAGCCCTAATTGTGAGTCCACTTCAGAAAGCAGTTAAGAGTTGAGCACTTTAAGAATAAGGACGTCAGATTTTCTCTCCAGAAGGACATTAGTTGACCAGACATTTATGCAACCATTAACGTTACCAAGGTAAGCATTCAAATCCAAATTTATTAACTGAATTTAAATTCCACTTAATGCATTAGCCTGAATTTCTATATAACTAGCCTAGTGACATTGCAACCACACCACTGTTGTATAAGCAATACTGACCCCTGCCTGTTGTGTTGTATGAGGCTGTCTACAACATTCCTCACCGTGTGATAGATTTGCTGCTGTCATCCTTTTCTTAGAGTAGGAATCTACAGAGTGCTCTTGGTCATGTGTGTTGAAGGAAAGCTACTTGCTAACGTAACAGGAAGAGCCTCTTGTCTTAAGCAAGGTGCAATTTGACAGTTGACTGCCAGGCTTTGTTTAAATTGTAATCATCTTTAAATGATGCATTCTCTATGACAACGCATTGATCAATCATTTATTTCATTCACGTAGCATTTACCAGTCATGCAGCATCAATGCTGGTTTCCCCTTTAACTGGTATTCTTGCAAAGTGTCCTGACAAGTCAGCACACTCAAGTTCTATACAGTTGGACAATTATTTTGTGTTCCAGCGGTTATCTATTTCCCTGTTGCACGTTCAACTAGACCTATCTCCACCACAATCTCAGGTAATACATTCCAAATCCTAACCATTCATTGCATAAAAATAGTATTCCTAAATTTGCTTCTTCTGCCAGCCATTTGGTTCTCAACCCTTCCATCAATGGAAATAGCTTTCATGTATTAACTCTATCTAGAACCTTTGTGGTTTTGATTTCACCAAATATCTCAACTTTCTCTTCTCTGAAGAGAATAACTCAGTTTCTCTGATTTATCTCTGTAACTGAAGTCCCCATTCTCACCACCATTCTTATCGATCTCCTCTGCACCTTCTCCACCACTTTCATATCCTTCACCATGTGTGGTGCACTAAAGTAGACAATATTCCAGTTGTGGCTGATCTGGTGTTTTATAAAGGAACATCTCAACAGCCTTGCTTTGATACTCTGTGCTTCAGTTCATAAAGCCCATGGTTATGTTTGCGTTTTTAACCACCATCATATGTATCCCCAGATTCCTCTGTTCCTATACTTCTTTAGGATCATGTCTTTTAGTTTATTATCATGTTTTCCCACCAAAATGTAATGCTGCACACTTCACCATATTAAATTTCATCTGCCACATGTCCAACCTTTTAACCAATCTGTCTATATCCTCCTGAAGTCTATTGCTATCCTTCTCACGCTTCACAACACTTCTGCATTTTGTGTCATGTGCACGTTTTGTAATTGTGCCCTGCACACACAATATTACATCATAACTGTCAAGAAACACACTGGTCTTAGTATGAACCCTGGGGAGCTTCAATGTGTATCTTTTCCTTGTCAAAAAAAAACAATTGTAGAATCATAGAGTTATACAACATGGAAACAAATCCTGCCGTCCAACCAGTCCATGCCGACCATATTCCCAAACCAAACTAATCCAACTTGCCTGCACTCAGCCCATATCTCTCCAAATCTTTCCTGTTCATCTACTTATCCAAATGTCTTTTAAACATTGTAACTGTACCACTTCCTCGAGAAGTTCTTTTCACACACAAACTACTCCCTGTGTAAAAAAAATTGCCCCTCATGTCTTTTTACAATTGTTCCCCTCTCACCTTAAAAATATAATCTCTACTCCTGAAATCCCCCACCATAGGGAAAAGATATCTGCCATTAACCTTATCTACATCTCTCATGATTTTACAAACTTCTATAAGGTCATCCCTCAATCTCCTACACTCCAGTGAAAAAAAAGTCCCAGCCTATCCAGCCTCTTCCTATAACTCAATCCTTCCATTCCTGGCAACATCCTGGTAAATCTCTTCTGAACCCTCTCCAGCTTGATAATCTCCTTCCTATAACAGGGTGACAAGAACTGCACACAGTACTTCAGAAGAGGCCTCACCAATGCCTTGTACAACCTCAACATGACGTCCCAACTCCTATACTCAATGGTCTGAGCAATGAAGGCAAGCATGTTAAACGCCTTCTTAACCACCCTGTCTGCATGTGATGCAACCTTTTAGGAATCTTGTACCTGAACCCCTCGGTCTCTCTTTTCCACAGTACTAGCCAAGGCTCTACTTTTACAATGCCCTTGTTTGTTTTACCAATTGTTCCTCATTACTGTTTCCTGTTGCTTAGCCAACTCTGTGGCTGTGTTACCATTGTCTCTTTGATTCCATTATTGTGTTCTTGTAACCGATGTGTGAATCAGCTGCAAGTTTTTTTAACCCCCTCCTTAGGTCATGACAAAACATTTTAAGTCTTGTTTGCACACAGCTATATCACACTTTAATTGAAATGTAATTTGCTAGTTCAAGCAACATCAAGGCTTCCTGGAATAAAGACAGATTTTTTTCTGCTTACTGTCCTCAACAAAAATAATAAAATGCAACATCAAGTACACACATATATAAGCAATATAAAGCTTAAACAGGGGAGAGCTATGGTTAGGGTTATCAAATGGAAGCTCAGCAACATGCAGTCCTTCAATTTTTATTGAATGTTAGATTTGTCCTGAGGCTACAGTCCTTCAATTGTTAATTTATGATTTCCACTGTAGCAGAATGTATGATAGCTGTGAACTCTTGGTGAGCGGATGTTTCTTGGATTTGCTTTTCATTGGATGTTACAGCCTGAAAGGCTGAGGGAAAGAGAAAAAGAAATAAGCGATAGAGAACAAGATTTCCAGATCTGATGTTATGAATTCATTATTCTTCTCTCTGCTCTGAACAAAAGCTGAAGCCTGAAATAAAATTCCTTTGCGTAGTCCCATTTCCAGCTTAGCTGTTTATTTTTTCCCAAGTTTGAAAATGTGCTGGTGACTTTCAGAAAGAAATGAATGAAACAGGAGGTGCAGAGCATAGTGACCATAAAATTTCAGTAATTTTGATGCCATGTTAAGACTCGGTCTTGTTTAAAATTGGACAGATGATGTTGAGATCATTTGAAGTTAGTGTTTCATTTTGTAAAAAAAAAATTATGAATAGTCCCAACGTGTTAAAATCAGATGATGGAAATCAAACATTAATAATTCATTTTCACCACTAACGTAACAATATGTATCGAGTGCCTTTGTTGAATTCCACGTATAGCATGTGAACAGCATTACACTCACTTAGCATCTCTCTTTTCTCAACAAATAACACATAAATAAAAGCAGGTAAAATGTGATTTGGCTTTTCTCAAATACTTTGTCCTTGTCCAAGTGACATTTTAACTCCATTTTATCATTTCCAAAAGGATTTACGAGCCTGACTGTAGTTTCTGGGTTAATTCTTCCACATTTCATTTGAACAAGTGTGTGATTTGCAATTCTTCAGTCCTCTGGTACCAAATCCATATCAAAGGAGGCTTGGAAGACTACAGCGTTATTTCCTCAGTTTCATCATTTATTTCCCAAAGTGACCTCAGATGTCTCCTATTCAGCCATTGACTTTGTCTATTTTAAGTATAGGCAACTTTTCTAATCTTTGTGCTTTTTCAAATTTTAGCCCATTTCACAGTCTCACCTGCTTCTCTTTCAGTTTGACTTTGGCAGCGTTACCTTTCTTAGTAAAGATAGATCAAAGTATTTATTTAACATCTCAGACATGCCCTTTGGCTCAATGCTGCCCTGTCAATTTTTCTGAGGTTTTAGATGTATTTTAAGATTGCAATTGTTAAATTGATGAAACCATAGTAGGAAAATATGTGATATCTATTACTGGTCATCCTCCAAAAGAATTTTTTTTAGAATTAGATTTAGCTTTATTGTCATTGGACTCATGAGTACAGTGAGAAGTTTACAAGTCGCCACTTACAGTGCCATCTTAGGTACCAAGGTACACAGGCAAAGATTCTTAAGTACAAATTTTTAGGAAAAATTTTAGGAAAATAAAGAAATGAAAAGCTCAGTGTTAAATTAGAAAAATTAGAGAAATAGGAGTTCAGAATAACAGTCCTTCCAAGCCAGACCACACCAGGCTTCACCTCGAGGCCAGGAGTCCAAGTCCATGCTGCGGCCGGGATCAAAAATCATAAAATCCCTACAATGTGGAAGCAGGGCATTTGGCCCATCAAATCCACACTGACCCTCTGAAGAGCATCCCACCCAGACCCACCCCCTACCCCTGTAAAGCTGCATTCCCCATGGCTAATCCACCTAGACTGTGCATTCCTGGACACTATGGTCAATTTAGCATGACCAATCCACCTAAGCAATAGAGACTGAATACACATTGAGGATGGGTGTTCAAGCCCATGCTGAGACCAGGATTCTGAGTCCATGCTGAGGCCAGGAGTTAGAGTCCACACTGAGACTAGAAGTTAGAGTCCATGCTAAGGCTGGGAATCAGCTTTCAGCCCGGACATTGCCAATGCTGCCTAAGGACGGGATGTAAAAAGGAAAAGAAAAATAAACGCAAAAAAAGAGAGAAAGAAAGAAAAGAAATGATGGAGCAGACAAGCTCTGGCTCAAGAGTGCTACTCCACTGCCATGTTGGAGATATTTTTACTTTAGTTGCTTCTTGTCCTTTCCAATGGCTAGATTCATTCTTACAATACCAAGGTCACTGTTCCCTAAAACATTTCCTCCCAATGCACTTGAACCATCTCATAGCCCAGAGCCTGATCCACCTGTACCAGAAAATGATGTGTCAACCAAGTGAAGCAAGAACTGTTTGTGTGCCAAGCAGCAGAAGCAGCAAGCAATAGATAGAGCCGAGAAGTCGCACAACCAACAGATCAGATCGAGAGCCCACAGTCCTGTCACATTCAGTCCTAAATGATAGTGAACAATTGAACAATCAATGCAATGAGGAGTTTCCACAAATAACTGCATGATCAATTTTGGGACGGTGTAGTTCGTCAGGGCAAAGGGCAGACTAAAGCCTTTGTATCCACCTTCAGTCAAAAGTGACAAGTGGATGATCTATCTTGATCTCCCCTAGTGGTCCCCAGCATCACAAATGACAGGCTTCAGCCAATTCAATTTACTCCACGTGATGTCATAGACTCATAGAGTCCTACAGCGCGGAGATAGGCCCTTCGGCCCCAACTGGTTCATGCTGACCAAAATGCCCATCCATGTTAACCCCATTTGCCTACACTTGGCCCATATCCTTCTAAACCTTCCCAATCCATATATTTGTTCAAATGTTTTTAAAATGTTGTTAATGTACCCACCTCAACTGGCAGCTTATTCCATTTGCGTACCACCCTCTATGTAAAGAAGTTGCCCCTCAGGTTCCCATTTATTCTTTGCCCTCTTACTTTAAACTGATACCCTCTAGTCCTCAATTCCCCAAGTCTGGAAAAAGACTGAGCGTATTCACCTTATTCATGCCTCTCATGATCTTATACACTTCTACAAGATCCCCTCTCAGTCTCCTAAGCTCCGAAGAAAAACGTCCTAGCTTGTCCAATCTCTCCCTATAACTCAGTCCCTTGAGTCCTGGAAACCTCCTTATAAATTTCATCTGCACTCTTTACAGTTTAATAACATGCTTCCTGTAGCAAGGTGACCAAAACTGAACACAATAGTGCAACCTCACCAACTTCCTGCACAACTGCAACATAACTTCCCAACTTCTATACTTAATGCCCTGATTGATGAATGCCAATGTACCAAAAGCCTTCCTCACTGCCCTGCCTACCTGACACTCCACTTTCACAGAACTGTGCACCTGAACTCCATGGTCCCTCTGTTCCATTACATTCCTTAAGGCCCTACCATTCACCATCGAATTCCTAGCTTGATTTGACTTTACAAAATGCAACACTCACACTCAGCTACATTAAACTCTATTTGCCATTTCTCGACCCACATCCCCAGCTGATCAAGATCCTGCTGCAATTTCTGATAACCTTCCTCATTGTCCATGATACCACCTATTTTAGTGCCATCTTCAAACTTCATAATCTTGCCTCGTACATTCTCATCCAAATCATTGTTATAGATAACAAACAGCAATGGGCCCAGCAACAACCCCTGAGGCACACCACTTGTCACAAGCCTCCAGTCTAACAACCATCCTTCCACTATTACTCTCTGCTTCTTACCATCAAGCCAACTGTGTATCCAATTTTGTCAGCTCTCCCTGGATCCCATGCGATCCAACCTTCCAGAACAGCCTACCATTTGGAACCTTATCAAAGGCATTACTGAAATCCATATAGCCTACGTCCACCACCCTACCCTCATCAACCTTCCTGGTCACTTCATCAAAGAACTCTAACAAAGTTGTGAGCCATGATCTCCCACACACAAAGCCATGCTGACTGCTACTAATCAAACCCTGTCTTTCCAAATGCATGTATATCTTATCCTTCAGAATCTTCCCAAGTAACTTACCTACCACAGATGTTAGGCTTACTGGTCTTTAGTTCCCAGGTCTTTCTTTGTTGCCATTCTTGATTAAGGGCACAACATTCACTACCTTCCAGTCTTTCAGGACCTCACCCGTGGCTACCAATAATGCAAGTGTATCAGCTAGGATCCTCGCAATTTCTTCTCTAGCTTTTTGCAGGGTTTTTGGATATATCTGGTCAGGACCAGGAGATCTATTCTAATATATTCTATATATATATTCATATGGACTGTCCCCAAGATATCACCACTAACTTCCCCAAGTCTTCAAGTCTTTTTCCATGTAAACACAGAGGAGAAATATTCATTGAGGACCTCGCCCATGTCCTGCGGTTCCTTACACACATGTCCACTTTGGTCCTTGAGGGTCTTATTCTCTCTCTAGTTATTCTTTTTCTTTTAATGTACTTAAAGAATCTCTTTGGATTCACCCTAATCTTCCCAGCCCAAAGCTATTTTGTGCCCCCTTTACACCCTCCTGATTTCTTTATTCAGTAAACTCCTGTATCCCTCACATACCTCCAGGGATTCCCTTGATCTTGAGCTGCTTGTACTGGAGCCATGCCTCCTTTTTTTCTGGCCAAAGCCTCAATATCCCTTGTCATCGAGGGTTTCCTACTCCTGCCAACCTTGCCTTTCACCCTCACAGGAACATACAGACCTTGAACTCTGGCTATCACACTTTCAAAGGCTTCCCACTTGCCAGAGGTTCCTTTGCTGCAAACAAACTACTCCAACCAACTCCTGTAAGCTCTTGTCTAATTCCATCAAAATTCGCTTTGACTTAATTTAGAACTTGAACCTGTGGATCAGTTTTATCCCTCTCCATAACTATTTTAAAATTAATAAAGCTATGGTCTATAAAAAAACTTTGCAGGTACCGGATACTGCAAAGGCTAAGGGCCCTGACAATGTTCCAGCAATAGTACTGAAGACTTGTGACCTTAGCCAAGCTATTCCAACAACTTGCATCTACCTGATAATGTGAAAAATTGCCCAGTTATGTCCTGTATTCAAAAAGCAGGACAAATCCAACCTGGCCAATTCCCACCCCATCAGCATACTCTTGATCATCAGTAAAGTGATGGAAGATGTCAGCAACAGTGTTATCAAGCAGCACTTACAGATCGATAACCTGCTCAGTGACGCCCAGTTTGGGTTCTGCAAGGGCCACTTGGCCCCTGACCTCATTTCAGCCTTAGTTCAAACTTGGACAAAAAAGCTGAATTCTAGAGGTGAGGTGAGAGTGACAGCCTTTGACATCATGACAATATCTAACCGAGTGTGGCATCAAGGAGCTCTGGCAAAACTGGAATCAATGGGTATCGGGGGCAAACTTTCCATCATACCTGGCACATAGGAAGATGGTTATATTTGTTGAAGGTCGATCATCTCAACTCCAGGGCTTCTCTGCAGGACTTCCTCAGGTTAGTGTCTTAAGCCAATCATGTTCAGCTGCTTCCATAATATTTCAGCACCATTCACAACTGAGAATCATAGAATCCCTCCAGTGCAGACAGAGGCCATTGAATCGGCACCAACTCTCCAAAGAGCATCCCACCCAGACCCAGACCCCTACCTGTGACCCTGCATTTCCCACGGCTAGCCTAGCTTAACTCACCTAGCGTGCACCTCCCAGAACACAATGGGCAATTTAGCATGGCTAATTCACCTAACCTGCACATTTTTGGACTACTGGAGGAAACCAGAGCACCCAGAGGAAGCCCACACAGACACAGGGAGAATATGCAAACTCCAATAGTCGCCCATGGTTGGAATTGAACCCAGGTCCCTGGTGCTGTGAAGTAACAGTGCTAGCCACTGAGCTACAGTGTTGCCCAAATTGTCATATACTTGTCATATACAAGATCTTATCATATTCACGTTCATGCAGATAAGTGGTAAGCAACATTAAACCACACAAGTGCCAAGCAACAACACCATCTCTAACAAAACAGATCCCAACCATTGCCCATTTCAATGACATCAATATTGTTTACCTCTCCCCCACTATCAACATCTTGGCTCAGAGTGGGGTGCTCTATTGACCAGAAACTCCACTGGATTAACCTTATAAATACAAGAGCAGGTAAGAGGCTGGGAGTAGAGCGGTAATAAGAAAGATATTTATTTGCCCATGTTTAACCTAATGCCATAAGATTTTCTGCATTCTGTGGAGTCTGTGTTGAAAACTTCAATAGTGAAGTGATTACAACTGGGGACACAGAAGACAGAATGCCGAATCTTGCAAGTTGTGGGTCTGGAGGACATTAGAGATGAGACAATGGAGGAATCTAAAATAAAGGTGGAGAATTTTAATCTCAAAGTGTTGTTGGACCCAGTGTAGGTCAGCGAGTACAATGATAGGCAAAGAAATATGTAAATATAGAGGAAAGAAATTGAAACGAGAGAGTTGTGGAGTGCAAAGAGAGCCACCAGTACCATGAGGGATGTCTCTGCATTGAGAGTATGACAGTCAAAGTCTAGAGAGAGGGAATTAATAATTTGATGAAAAAATTGTTAGTTTAATGGAACTGTGGTATGGCTACACCTACAAGATAAGAAAAGTAAAGCAGTTTGCCTCAAAGTTTCAAGATTTTGATCCAAAACGAGGTAGCATCTTTAAAGATGTGTGTAAAATACATGCAGAAATGGATGTTTTTGTTTTCATAACATTGCCTGTAACTGAGTGTGTTCAGTCAAGTATGTAAGCTGGGGCCACTGGGAGTCTGATCACTAGAGTTCAATCGTGCTGCAAGGGTGCTGTGATCAAACACTACTTATTTCTCAATAGCTTCTACAGCAGCAGGGGGTGGAACTCTTGAGTTTGATCGCACCTTGATATTGAATACGCTGAAGGCTCCAACAAGTAGTGGGTGCTTTAATCAGCTCCTGGTCCATTTTCTAATTTACAACTAGAGAAGACTGAGCCCAAGGTGGCAGCTATTTCATTACAAACTGGAATGAATTCACTGATAAGGCAACACCCTTTCCTCTCTGTCACTGAGATAGAGGATCCACTCAAACCCCTTCATCGAACTCTTCCAAAGATTTCTGTTTATCATTTACAGGAGGTTTCCATAGCAACTGCATCCCCAAGTGGCTAGTTGTCATAATACTTCAGATACACTTGCTTAAAACAGGGAATAAAGGCTGAAAGTAATTTCATGTGCCTAGCTCAGCATAGCTATATTCAGCAAAGAAATCATGATTCTTCCTGTTGCATGATCCAAATAATCTTGGAGGGACATGTAAACAGCTTCACCCTCCCTGGTTTTTCCAATGATCCATTTGTTTCTAGGTGGGTTCAAATAGTGATTCAACTTTTAGCTGAATTCGGTGGCCTCCACACTGACAGATGATGTGGTTAAAACCAAGAGAGTCAGACAGGCAAAACTGAACAGGACAGCAAGGCGAATGGTGGGGAGGATGGGGCAGCTTTCATGCCCTTTCTTGCATTTTTAACCCTGCTCATTACCCTTTCCCTCATCCAGCTCTAGCCCAGGGGATGTATCTATCCTCATGTTTTTCAGAATTTCTAGCACATCCTCTTTCCTAACATCAACCTGTTTGAGCATATCAGCCAGTTTCATGCTGTCCTCACAAACTACAAGGCCCTCTCACTGGTAAATACTGAAGCAAAGTATTCATTAAAGACCTCCCCTACCTCCTCCGACTTCACCCACAAGTTCCCTCCACTATCCCTGATCGGCCCTACCCTCATTCTGGTCATCCTCTTGTTCCTCACGTAAGCATAGAATGCCTTGGGGTTTTCCTTGATCCCACCCGCCAAGGCTTTTTCCTGCCCCCTTCTAGCTTTCCTAAGTCCATTCTTCAGTTCCTTCCTGGCTACCTTGTAACCCTCTAGAGCCCTGTCCAATCCTTGCTTCCTCAACCTTAAGTAAGCTTCCTCTTGACTAGATGTTCCACATGTCTTGTCATCTAAGTTTCCTTCACCTTACCATCCTTTCCTTGCCTTTCCAAATCTATCCGGCACTCGCAGCAAGTGCTCCCTAAACAACCTCCACATTTCTGTCGTGCATTTCCCTGAGAACATCTGTTCCCAATTTATGTTCCAGTTTCGTGTGCATTACAGGCAGATCATACCATACAAAGTGCATTAGGGTGATAGAACAGGGTGAGGAATACAATGTTACGGCTGCAGAGAAGGTTCTCAAAGAGCAGGATTAACATTAAACTTAAAATTTGAGAGGTCCATTTAGCAGTCTAATAATAGCTGCGAAGAAGCTGTTCTTGAATCTATGCATTATGTTGGCTGCTTTCCCAAGACAGTAGGAAATGTAGATGAAGTCAGTGATTGAAGACTGGTTTGCATGATATACTAGGCTGTGCTCATGACTCTCTGTAGTTTCTTGTGGTCTTGGGAAGAGCAGATGTCAAATCACACTGTGATGCATCCAGATAGGATGCTTTTTATGGTGAATCCAACCTGAGCAACTGGTGAATAATACCCAGTGGAATACTTGATTGTGGAAAGCCATAAATCAAATAAAAATCAAATACAAACCAATCTGTGCAAGCTACTACTCAAATGGAACATGAATAAATCGTTGCAAGGTAAGGGTCAAATGGCAACCCATACAGATTGATCCCTTTGTTTCCCTCTTCTTTCTCACCTACGTTCAAGCATCAAAAATAATATTATCGAACCTCGGGATAAAAGCATTTGCAGCCATGGAATAATCACATCTACAAATACAACCACAAGATCTGAAAGGAGAAGGAACATGTTAAGGGTTCTTAAGCTTTATAAAAGAAGTCCTTTAACACATATGCTGATAGAGTGTTTGAAAGCTGCCAGCAATGAAATATCTTGGCTGGAGAGTACTGAACATCAAAGAGATCAGCTCACAGCTATATTGCAAGAGAGCCTCAGACCCAGAATAGGAATGCATGCTATTGTAAGCAATACAATGCAAGAGCCAAGAAGCACTGAAATAAACTGTCAAGGGGGAGCGATGGCCTCTACTAATCTAGTTGCAAAGCTAGAAAGACTGCATAGGAGGAATGGAAAGGGCAACAGTACTTGAAACGGATTTCCCGACCTCCCCTAACTTCTGAGCTTCTGAGCTGTGCCCACTAATGTTTATGCCAAGTTGACCATCATGACAATAACCATAAAAACTGAAAGATGATAACAGTGAGCAACTCTTCATCTTAGGATTTGGAGTTGTGCCTTTAGTAACCCGGGTCCCACATTCTGGAATTCCATCCTGAAATATTTCCACCTCTACCCCTTTAACATCCTGTTTAAAGCCCATCTCTGAGCAAAGTTTTGGTCCCGTCTCCTTTGGCTCATCATC
Organism: Rhincodon typus; assembly: GCF_021869965.1. Classification (NCBI taxonomy): domain Eukaryota; kingdom Metazoa; phylum Chordata; class Chondrichthyes; order Orectolobiformes; family Rhincodontidae; genus Rhincodon; species Rhincodon typus. The sequence goes on from NC_063348.1 coordinate 14,130,660, forward strand.
CATTCTTATCTGAATATCCCTCCTGAATACACATCCATACAATTGTGGGCACCACATAGACACGAGTTCTTATGTCTGTTGAAAGATGACTTGGGCTGCTTTGCTCATCCTATCTAATAATTAATGACTGATCATTTTTGATGCATTGTAGATAACGTCACTTCACTTCCTTTGAATTATATGGCAAGACCATCATTCTGGAGTGGAGCTTCTGAGCTGTGCCCACTAATGTTTATGCCAAGTTGACCATCATGACAATAACCATAAAAACTGAAAGAACTGTGGATGCTGTAAATCAGGAACAAAAACAGAAGTTGCTGGAAAAGTTCAGCAGTTCTGGTAGCATCAGTAAAGAAAAAGATCAGAGTTAACGTTTCGGGTCTGGTGACCCTTCCTCAGAACTGCTGAACTTTTCCAGCAACTTTTGATTTTGTTCATGACAATAACCATCATAGTATGAGCTGGAAGACTGGCACTGTGGCAGTTAAGGCAAATAGGAAAGTACAATATAACAATTCCTGGGAACCAGTATAAGCATTGCTGAGCATGGGGAAGACTGAAAAGAGTCAGAAAAATGTCATTTCCTTCTGTATTACCTGCCATTTACTGGCATCACCATACACCAATGTGGGTCTTATCATGTACTTTGGGAACTAAGTGAATTTTTCCAAACCATTGCAGTCCCGTAGCACTGAGGAGTCAAATGGACTTTAAATCCATTCTCCCAAATACCAGGAAGTAAATTAATTCTACAAAGTAACCAGGAGCATATAGTTCCACATTCTCAGAGGGCCCTGTGAACATGAGACCCAAGTACTTGTACAGACAGCTCACTTTCTTCCAAATGGCCCACATTAGAAAACAGAAAACATTTCAAAATGATTCTGGATGGGGGATAGTGGTCTCAATCAGGGAACTTAATCTTTGGAACCCAGAGCCGGACAATAAAAGTCTGATCAGCTTAACAGCCCAATGTACTGTCAGCTGTATTTCAGTCAATAGCCTGTTTCCTTCTCAGCTGAATGTTTGTCGGTTCAAATCTCACACTCGGATTTACACACAAATACTCAAACCTGACACTTCAGTGAAGCATTGTTGGGGGAGGAGGCTCCATTGTCAGAAATGCCATCTTTCAGATGAATGAATGAATGAATTAGCTTTATTGTCACATGTACTCAAATGAGTATAGTGAAGAGTTTATAAAGATGTTGTGTTAAACCAAGGCTCCATGTCAGCTGAGCATACAAGATCCCAAGCCACTATTTCTAAGAAAAGCAGGGAAATTATCCCTGATATCCAGACCAATAGTTACCCTCAATCAACATCCCAAAACTGGATTATTCGGTCATTAGCATAGTTGTTTTTGGGGGTTTGTTGCGTGCTCTGCTTTTGATACAATAACAGCAAATACCTGTCAGAAGCATGTCATTGGTTATAAAGTCCTGTGGGATGTTTGGCAGTAGGGACAGCGCTACTTAAAGGCAAATTATGGTTCTTCATGAATCTTAGGTTTGACCGTGCCACAGCAGTGAGGTGGAGGTGGCAGAGTTCTGACAGCTTTGGCACAGAATTAGTTTCCTGTGTGAAGAGATGTCACTGATCTCTTCTTTCCCCTCTGTCGTCCCCAACTCGAATGTTCCTTCTCAAAACTGGAAGTTCAGGGATGGGAGATGGATGGTGTTAGGCTTAATCCCTACCTTCCTGTGATGCTGCTGCTTCTCAGTGCAGACTGTATCACTCCCACGGTGGTCAGGCTCAGTCAATAATACATGAACATCAGCCTTCAGTGTTCAGTGGCCAACAGACACACAGATTGACGCAATGGCTTTGACCAGTGCTAACATCTGAAACATTCATAGAGTCATAGATTCATACAGCACAGAAACAGAACCTTTACTCCAACCAGTCCATGCGAAACATAATCCCAAACTAAACTAGTTCCAACTGTCTGCTCCTGGCCCATATCCCTCCTAACTGTTCCTATTCATGTACCTATCCCAATGTCTTTTAAACATTGTAATTTTACCTTTATCCACCATTTCCTCAGGAAGTTCATTCCACACATGAAACACCCTCTGTGTAAAAATATTGCCCCTCATATCTTTTTCAAATCTCTCTCATCTCACCTTAAAAATGTACCCCCTTGTCTTGAAAATCCCCCATCCTAGGGAAAGGACAACTACCATTAACTCTATCTATACCTCTCATTATTTTATAAACTTACATCAGGTCATCTCCTACACTCCAGTGAAAAAAGTCCCAGCCTATCCAGCCTTTCTTTATAACTCAAACCTTCCATACCTGGCAACATCCTGGTAAATCTCTTTTGAACCCTCTCCAGCTTATTAATATCCTTCCTATAACAGGGAGACCAGAACTGGACACAGTACTCCGGAAGAGGCCTCGCCAATGTCCTTTACATCCCATCAAACATGAGCTGCTCTTTCTGTTTCCTGCTATCCATGAAAGCATTCCTCACTAAATCATATCAAACTAACACATTCCAGGACAGAGACGGAAATGGAGGTGGAAATTGCCAGATACTTGAAGCTGTAATTGTAAATAAACCCATGGAGCAGAGCAGCAACAGAAGTCTGTCGCTGGGCCGATTATGTCCCGTCAAGCAGGATACGGGCCAATGTCCTCACGTACCTGAGTTAAATTAATTAACTGGAGATAGAATCTGCCAGAGATCTGGGAGTGGTCTCTGATCAATCTCAATACTAGAAGCACAGGACAAAACTACAACATGAAACTCCAACTTCACTTGTTGACATCTTTTGCCGCCATTTTCTCCCCGTTCTCTATCTCTCCTGGATGCAGTGACTCATCACTGGAGCCAAGTTCCACTCTGCCCATCACTCCTTTGTGAGTCTTGACATTGTCACAGCCCTGAACCCTTCCTGATCCCAGGGCAACATAGAAACTCACAAACAGAAGTTATGACAAATGTTTAGGTGCAGGAACACTAGAGGGCTTTCTGCTCCAGAATCCAAGTGTTGTCTAGCCACGCAGATGTCAAAATTTCTAGAGATTGACCCTTTAATAAATATATAGCTGGATAAATTAGCTAAATTAGCAGGGAAATTTAACTCTTACTTTTAACAGGATCTGACAGAGTGCTAATGAAGGAGTGGCATTCTGCTCCTGCTCTAACCTGCACCATTTAACAAGCACAGAATAAAACCAAGGGAATGATTTGACATCGGAACTAAAGAGGAGTAAGGTCATTCACAAGCCATCTGAAGCCTGCTCTCTGAAGCACAGAGAACCACAACACATGGAGAAGGCAAAAATGCATGAGAGAAATCTCAATTCTGTCTCTCTTTTTAATACAATTATGATGATGATCTCATTGCTGTCTATCCTTGCTCAGGCCTCATTTAATCTTTCGGTCGATACAGGAACTGTAGGCTGCTCATCTGTTATTCTTCTCCAAGATCTGTCTTTTTCGCACATGCAAATCTTCCTTCTTCAGTGCAACACATGAACACTGACTTGACACATAGACTGCACAAAGCATAACCATGTCCTACACTCAGTTTTGTCTTTATTCCATTATCATTATCACCTTCACATACCTCTGTATCCTTCTATCATTCTAACTCTCAACTCTATATCTGTCAGGGTCTCTCACCTTCAGTTATTTCAGTCAGTCTTTCTCTTACAGTTCTATGTGTATTATTCTATCAAGTGCATCTTTGCCTCTATCACTGCTGCTGCTGACTCACAATTTATTCCACTCTGTTTTAGAACTGCTCTGATTTCCTCACAGTAACAGCCCACTGTGCTGCTGTTTCCTGAAGCCAGTCAATCTGATCAATCTATCCGGCCAGTGGTCTCACTTTGAGTTTTCAAATTGCACCAATATAATGACCTTTTCCTGACTGGCACACTCAGAATGCCAGCAGTGAATTCTGTCACTCACTTGGCTGCCTAACACTTCCAAGTTATTTCCTCTGGCACTAACAAATGAATTCCAAATGACTGGAATTAGGAAGCAAATGGTAGTTTCTGGGAGTATACCTTCCCCAGCAAGGCACCCTGTAGAGCAGAGCCCATGTGTGAAACTAGTAGGAAAGTCAATCTCACTTGGCATTACAGTATAGGACCTGTTCTTCTGTAAGGCATCTAAATGAAATAATGTCTTAGTGAGAACAAGCTATCCACATTGAATGCTTTTTCCTTTTAAGAATGGGTTTATGAATGAAGATTGAGCAAATCACAATTACATTCACCTAGACTAAACTATTCTAAGGTGAAAACTCTGACTGCAACTAGGTTTCCAGCCCAGCTAGAAGTTTAAATCCTCTCAGATTAAAGAGGTGAAGCTGGTAACATTGAGGCTGATGCTATTTCTCACTGCCTTTTACACCTGCAATAAGCAAATCACGTTTCAAATACTAAATAATTCTAAATAATCAAATACCAGTTCTGAGAAAGGGTTACTCGACCCAGAATATTAACTCTGATTTCTGTCCACAGATGCTGCCAGACCTGTTTCCAGCAATTTCTGTTTTTGTTACTTTGGTTCAAGTCTGTCCACAAACAGTAATGTGATCATCGTTATAATTAGCTCAAATACAGAGCTAACTTCTGTAAAGAGCAGAATGTGGAAGTTGATCATGCAGTCATTGGACTAAACATTCGCACTCACTCCATACTGATGCATGACTGAGGCGTTCTCTCTAACAGTCTCTCTAATACTGTGGCAGTGGCTTTTTTAACAGTCAGTGTATGGACAGCAGTGAGAGGGATCTAAATAAGGCACAGCATATCGAAGACCTTTCCACACCATCATCTTTAAATATAGATCAAAGATGTTTATTTCAGTGAAGGGGGAGTCATCAGTCACGTAAGCAGAATAATAAACAGACAAGTTATGATAGATGTGAAAATAATGGCCCTTAATAGTTTGTGCAGTTGTGGTAACAGCTAGCTAGTATTGATGTTTAAAAGGTTGTATTATGGAGACAGGCTGCATAGGCGAGATTTGTAATCCCTTTGAGTGTCTCCTTAATGGAGTCCCTCGCAATTGCAGACGACCCGCCTCCTCTCCATTTTTATTGGTTCTGAATCCAATGCAGTGCTCCGCAGACTCTGCCACCTGTGAGGGCAGGCGAAGATTGAAGAACTTGGTGGATGAATTGGTTGAAGATCGGTGCATTCTCCCTGAAGTCTCTGCTGTTCCTGATGAAGCCTCTTGATGTGTTTGGTGCCTTACCAAATCAACCCTCTCCAATCTGCTTAATCACAGGGAGAACTTTGCTTTGAGGACATCCCTGAAGCATTTGCACTGCCCTCCGTGTATCTCCTGCTATAACCGAGCTCCCATTCACACAGAATCTAGTGCCAGGCTTTTGAGTGATTAAATCCTCAGGGCTGGCAGGTTAAATAGGCAGAGGATAGTCCTGTTGGACAGTCTTTCTTGTCACTGGATTTTGAGGATCTTGCAAAGGCGGCCATAGTGATATAGAGTTATACAACATGGGAACAGACCCTTCAGTCCAATCAGTCCATGCCGACCATAATTTCAAACTAAACTAGTCTCTCATGCCTGCGCTTGGCTAATATCCCTCCAAACCTTTCATATTCATGTACTTATCCAAATGTCTTTTAAATGTTATAACTGTATCCACATCCGCCACTTCCTCTGGAAGTTCCACACACTAAACAACTCTCTGAGTAAAACAAAAGCCCCTCAGGTCTTTTTTAAATTTTTCTCCTCTCACCTTAAAAATATGTCCCCTAGTCTTGAACTCCTCCACCCTAGGGAAAATATACCAATCATTCACTTTATCTATGATTCATCTTATACCTCATCATTTTAGAAACTTCTATCAAGTCACTCCTCAACCTCCTATGCCCCAGTGAAACAGTCCCAGCCTATCCAGCCTCTCCTTGTAACTCAAACCTTCTATTCCTGGTAACGTCCTGGTAAATCTCTTCTGAACCCTCTCCTGCTTAATAATATCCTTCCTATAACAGGTCAACCAGATATTTCCCAAGTGCTTTGAGGTGCCTGCTGTTTAAATCATATAGGAACACAGGGATCACTGCTGCCTGATGAACCACAATCTTAGTCTCAGGTTTGAGATGGCCAGTCCCCAAATTCACATTTCCCCAGTTGCCTGAGAGCACAGTTGGCATTTTGACGGTAGCCATGAATTTTGTTATCTCTGTCAAGAGGAGCTTACGGGTCTTAATCAACGAGGGATGGTGATGTGCTGTGGAAAGTGATTGGAAAAAGATCTTAGTTTTCTGGGTGAGGTCTTTCAGCCCGAAACGTCAGCTTTCCTGCTCCTCTGATGCTGCTTGACCTGCTGTGTTCACCCAGCTCTACACCTTGTTATCTTAGTTTCCTGGGTGTTGTGTGAAAGGTCCATTTTCTCATATGCTCTGGAGAAAGAGTGAGCATTGACCTGGAACTTGGTTTCTGATTGAGTGTTGTCTGAATGCTGAGGGTCACTGATTGAGATTGGCATGCTCTGGGATTTGGGTGCAGGAGTGTATCTCTGCCATGTTTCTGAATTTCAACAGGGATTCCATCTGCCTCGGAGACTTTGTTGCTCTTCATATGTTGAATGTGACCAGGGTAGCCCTGGAATTGAGTTTGACACATCTAATCATGCCTAGCCTGAACTCATATTGTCATGGAGTCACCTAGCTATCGGACAAGACCCCACGCCACCAACACCATGTAGTACACAGCATCATCCCACACAATTAAAACTATGCACAAGCATCTTCCTATCATTAAAATAGTGCTTGGAACCAGGAATGTCAGGATCCTCTGCAACAAATCCAATCTGAGCACCAATCTCATAGCTCAGCACCTTAGATGCCATAACATCGACCTACTACACTCCATGAGGCATTTTACTTTAATTATCCATGGGATGTGGGTGTCACTAACTAGGCCAATATTTATTGCCCATCCCTAATGGCCCAGAGGACAGATAAGAATCAATCACATTGCTGTGGGTCTAGAGTCACATGTAAGTCAGATCAGTGAGGATGGCATATTTTCTTCCCTAAAATATATTACTAAGCCAGATGGATTTTTAACAACAATCAATATAGTCACCAATCAGCCACCTCTTGATTCCAGATTTTTAATTGAATTCAAATTCCACTAGCTGCCATGGTGAGATTCAAACTTGTGTTCCCCAGAACAGTGGTTAGGGTTTGGGATTGCTTGTCTGATGGCATTACCACGACTCCACTGTGTCCTTCATATCTAGACAATTGAAGGGTACTCTACTTGAGGCTTTTCAGGCCAATAAAGGATTTGATAGGGTAGATGAAGAGAAACTACTCAGACAGCCCAGAGTAGAGGCCATTCTGGGGTGATGTCAGGAGCCCCATTTCACGCAGAAATCTGAAACTCATGCCCAGAAGGGTGCTCAATTAACTATTGTTTTCAAATTTCAAAACTGAGCTTGATAGCCTTTTGAGCAGTTAAGGTAAGCATCCGCTATGATCTAATTAAATGAGATCAGGGCTGAATGAGTTATACTCATTCCTACGTAACTTCCAGAATTATAACCTGAGGATGAACATCTCAACCTAAGACAATTTAACAGAAAAGCAACTGTTTCACACAAATAGTGTCAGCACAAGGGAACAGAGCTACTTCATATCTTTTCATCTCATGTCAGCAAGTCAAATACAATGAAAACATTGGTTTCACACCCATCCAAATCTAATGAGCACAAAGTAGCTGAATTTAAATAATCACATGCCTCCGCCAACTCATAACCTCAGTACACAGCCCTTACCTGACATAGAGGGAGGAGGTCAAATCTTACTCTTCCAACTGGTCACAGTGCTGCCTGTGAAGCATCGATTCAGGATTACTTTTGAAATTAAACTTCATTTACAGCTTGGTTAAGCCATTGCTAATCCTTCAGACATGAAAATGGGACCATATATGGCAGGAGCTCTGTTATGTCACATTTTAAAAAATTGTTTGTCTAACGCTGGCAGAGAAAAATGACAGAACATTGTTCTGGCAGAAATCAGACAATTTTGCAGAGAACCTATCAGCAGAGTTAGCTTTGGCGCCAGCAAAGGGAAAATGAGAACTGACAGGTTGAAAGTGCTGGATTGACCCTAATGGACTGCGTTACTGACTGAACAGTGGCCCAGGGGAAATCGTGAAGTCAATTCGCCACAAATTTCTAAATCTTTCCTCTGCTCCACTAATACTGAACACATGGTGAAACATGGGGAGGCGGCAGCTGTATCTCCTCACAGAGACACACTGAGTCAGAACAGCAACAAAACTCAAAGCCAACTCCGTCTAAAGGGGTTTGCCTCAGACACAACAGTCCGAAAGACTGCAACCCAAACTTGTAAAATGATAAAGTATCATTTTGCAATGAAAGGGGAAAGAAAGGCTAATGTTAAAGAAAGCTTGTGCAAAGTAGCTTGCCTATCAGAAAGGGGCCATTGGGACGTATGGGTAAGTTATCAATTATCAATAATTCTACGCAGAGACCACTGATGAAGCTGCTTCGACAGACATGCAATTTAGCTTCAGCAGACATTTGATTCTTGCGATCTTGCATGTAACACATTTCTTTTTCTCTCCATGGTGACACGTTGATTTGTTCTGGTCTCATTATAACAGGTAAAGAGCAGATTAACTGCTCAGGGAAACAACATTGTCCCACATAAGTCGATACAATGACCCAAGGAAACATCTGGATGGATTTTGTAAAGCTCTGAAATGTTATTGAACAAGCATTTCAGAAAACCTGAAATATGGAATCAGGATAGAGCATTGCAGTTTGCCTGACCACTTTCCAAATTAAAGTCACACAATGCTGCCTATCCATCAACAGATCTTTTTCCCAAATAACTATCACTTCTGATTTGAACTTGCTGATCAGATCCATCTTCACCTCCTGCTCTATGTATTCTGTGTAAAATATGTTTAATTCATGAGTTCATTGTGTGACTGTTCCACATGTTCCATCTCTAATGGAGGTAAGAATGTGGTCATCAATGGTAAGGATCATATTCAGGAGCACATGATGTATAAAGCTCTAGGTAAGGGAAGGACAGCATACCCCATATCTCCCTCTTGTGCATAGCCATTTTGTGTGCAGCTGCATCAAGATGTGTATAGACCTCAGGATACAAGCACCAACAGCTGAATTTTTTTACCATTAGTTGAGAAACCATGGGCTCCATATCCCAATATTGTGTTTGTGAGTGCTGAGTGCACTCACAGGAGCATGTTATTTTCACCTTGGGGAGCCAAAGACACTGCCTCCCAATGCAGGCCTGAGGCTAGAACACAAGATCAGAAGATTTTTATTCAAAGAATTCCAGCATCTGTTGAGTTTTAGACTAAGAAGATATCTGAACTTTACATTAAAACAATAATCAAAGTACATTGCATTCAAATAACACATTTAAGTCATATTCTCAATGTTGTTGATTATAGAAAAGCACTTTATCCACCGGACAAAGTACTCTAATACAAGCAAAGATACAATGCAGGTAAATTTAAATGTCACCTTTTTATGACAGAGCCGTAACCATTTTGTGAAAAACTTAAATTATCGTACACCAATACATTATGCCTTTTAAATTTTTCAAGTTCTTTAAAACTTAACTGTTGTAAAGACTTTGACTCTACAACAGGCTTCCCCCAAGGTTCACAAACTGGATGACCTGACATGTTTCACACATGCTTTAGAAACCTTCTTGCCTTGCTGAAAATATCAATCACTGGAAAATTTACAATTGAGCAGGCAGCTAAAAGGCAAAATCACTTTGACTAAGCTTTGACCATCCTTCAAATGGCAGCTGATGTGAATTGGGTTGGAACTTTGACTTTCAGGTCCATGTGTCTCTAAGTTTGGCTGCCCCGTAGTGGGTTTGCCTAGTGTAAGAACAGAGTAATCAGTTCCCAAAAGTCACAATGTGCTGATGTTCTATATGTCCCCTGTTGCTGTGGTAATGCTCCAGAAATTTGGACTGTATCATTCTATCTATTCGTCAGAGAAAGGTTTTTGATACAAAACACATTTGACCACATGTCTAGCAAAAGTGGTCCTCATGCAACATCTTTGAGGCTCTATGGAAAAAGAAGATGGAGGATCTTATCAAATAGTCCTCTGAGCAGACAATCACAGTTGCTCAGTAGAATACCTTATCACTGGAAATTTCAAATAAGCAGCAAGACGTATCTTGCCTGGCCTTCACTGACAGATTGTTTCTCCAAGCCCAGAGACTCATCCTTCATGGAAATGGTTTTAGTCCACCTGCTTCTTGGATGTGCCTTTGCTCTGAACATTTCGAAAGAGATGCAGTCATTTTTGTTGACATTCATCCCAAGCAGCAAGCTAAATGCAGGATTTCTTTTTCAACATGCTGTTCCCAAGGGTACACACTGAAATAGATATCAACTATGGCTGGAGGACCATCAGCTTGGTGAAAAAACACTCTTTGATCTGCCTGAAACGTAGCTGGCCTCCAAGTGGAAAGAGATGTTGATGATTGAGTGCTGCAGACTCCACATTTCATGTTCAGGACGACGTGTTGAGGGATGCATCAAAGCAGCTGCTCCAAAGGTTCAATGGAGAAAGGTTAATGCTCGAGAGCCTCCCACCATAATGCATGGAGGTACTATAAATCATATAAAACCCTTCAGACTTTCAGCACCAGAGAACGTTTGACATGAAATACAAATCTACATTCTAAAGGTGACCTGTGAGGCAAGAATATGGAGGCATCTTATGTACTCCTTTGAAATATCTGTATCATACTTTGGAACGTCAAATTTGACTTATGTATTTTACTTTCACACATTTTATATTTGGAGGAAAAGAAAGCTGCTTCACATATTCATTAAAAACTGTGTAAAGTCTGTCCATATGTGTTTATTTTTCCCCAGAAGCTCAGAAATGAATGCCATGTCCTTTGAGTGAAATGCCACAGAGAGAAAGGGAATAATAGGGAGAATGTAGAGACCGGAAAAACTGACTGTGGAGCGAAGGGTTAACTCTATCTTTACTCTAAGAATAGTTACTCAGCATGTGGGTAAGAAAATAAGTCACAGTGATGCCATCGAACTGGGACCTGAGTCTGTCAGATTCCAGAAATGTTGTCTCTTACCATCCCTTATAGAGACGTACTCATCTTCAATAAAATCTATTAATGGACACTCACCTGAACATGCAATGCTCAGCATCATTCACGACTCCTCAGATATTGAAGCTGTCCGTGTCCAAATGCAGCAAGTTTTGGACAATATCCAGGCTTCGGCTGACAAGTAGCAGTTAACATTCATGCCACATAAATGCCAGCGAATGATCATTTCCAATAGGAGAGAATTTAAATATTGTCCCTTGATATTCAATGACATTAAAATCACTGAATCCCCCACTATCAACATCCTGGGGGCTACCATTGAGCAGAGACTCAATGGGTCTAGCCACATAAACACAGTGGCTACAAGAGCAGGTCAGAGGCTAGGAATCCTACAGCAAGTAACTCACCTCCTGTCTCCCCAAAGCCAGTCGACAAGGCACAAGTCAGGAGTGCGATGGAATACTCCCTACTTGCCTGGATGAGTGCAGCCCCAACAACACTCAAGAAGCTCGACACCATGCAGGACAAAGCAGCCCACTTGATTAATACCATATCCATAAACATTCATTCCCTCCATCACCGATGTTCATCAGCAGCAGTGTGTACTATTTACAAGATGCACTGCAGAAATTCTTTAAAGCTCCTCAGACAGTACCTTCCAAATGCACAACCACTTCTATCTGGAAGGACAAGGGCAGCAGATACATGAGAACACCACCACCCACAAGTTCCCCTCCAAGCCACTCACCATCCCAACTTGGAAATATATCGCCATTCTTCACTGTTGCTGGGTCAAAATCCTGGAATTCACTCTCTACGGCACATGGACTGCAGCAGTTCAAGAAGGCAGCTCACTACTACCTTCTCGAGGGCAACCAGGGACAGGCAATAAATGCTGGCCCATCTAGCGATGCCCACATCCCATGAAAGAATAAAACAAAAATAATATTACTGTTCCAAACATATTCTTAGTAAGCATTGAGAAATATTGATTTCACGGTGACTTTTCTGAGGCAAAAGCCATTGCTGAAATGAAATTCAATTCCTGTCACACTACCTTAACACCAATCTACGTTGTCATGGTAAAGTGTGCTGGAACATTGACCTCTCACCTTCAGAGATTATGTGCAAATGAGTCAAACAAGCAGAGGCTTTTGAACAACGTGTATAATCAATATGTCCCTCACCAGGCTGCTGGGATACAATCCTATCTGATATGGAACCGAAAACTTTGAGATTCCTGTAACCAACAATATTTATACTGCACACAACTAACTAATTATCACAGTTGCATTTAAGTAGTGTTATATTAACTTGCCATATACTTCATTCCATTATTCTTCTGAGACCAATAATTGATTATTTTAGATACAGTTGCCATTTTGCTCAACATTATCCTACAGACAGTAAGTAGATCCTTGTGGTCAGGTTGGGAGGATTTTCTCTCTGTTTGTACTGTGCGATTGTTAACTATTAACTCAGAAGGAAAAAGAGGTTGAGTAACTGGCAATGCATCATTCAGTCAGTCCTGGAATATCTGCTGGGATTCTATGTCTAAGTCATGGTGTAAGGTTTAACCCCTGATCTTCTGATCAAGAGAGGCCAATGCTACTGAATGATCCACCTGACAGAAACAGATTGAAATCCAGCACCATTACAGAAATAAGAACTCGCCTGCTGTTGTCTCACTAGATTCCTGTACAATTCTAGCCAGACTTCCATGTTCTTGTACTGCAGTCCCTGGCAATAAAGGCCAACATGCCATTTGGGCTTTTTGTTGCTTGCTGTTCTTCCATGCTAACGCTCTGTGTTCCTTTGCACCAAAGTGTCTTTGAACATCAACATTGAAAAGTTTTAAAAATAATATTCAAATTTTCTATTCTAATTAACAAAATGAATAACCTCACACTTCCCCACACTATCCATCCAAGTATTGCCACATTGCTCACTCCATGGGGCTGTCTATAATTCCTTGAAAACACTTTAATCTGGCTCTTACAGGGAGTGGCAAACATAGTCAGGTTGCCGCTCTGCTGAAAGTTTTATTTTCCGTTACAGAAGAGCTCCACGTTTCTGGCAGAAGATTTGTTGATGGCTCCTGAAGAAATATGGAGTGTACCTTAAGTCCAACTGTACCTTTGTAGTGGTGGAAAGTGTGGGATTAGGGAGGGTGAAATATCCCTTCCTCATGGCAGTAATTGCCTCACTCTGGGATTTAGATGTCCAGCAGCTACTTTGATCTCTCCTTTAAAATGGGAAAGGTACATGCGTGAGATTAGGGCACCATGTGGGCAGTATGCCAACTAACCTAGCACCTCAGGTGGCAGGTTTAAATTTTTTGAGAAGATTTGTATCTCGGGTTGTGGATGGGGCTGTAGACTTACTCGCCGAGCCGGTGTGTTTGGTTGCAGACGTATCATCACCCTGCTAGGGAACATCATCAGTGTGCCTCCGGTGAAGTGCTAGTGTTCTGTCCCGCTTGTTATTTATAGCCTCGGTTTGCTGGGGTGGTTGGCATTACTTCCGGTTTTGTTCTTCACTGGTTTGTATATCAGGTCCAGTTCAATGTGTTTGTTGATGGAGTTCCGGTTGGAATGCCAGGCCTCCAGGAATTCCCTGGCATGTCTCTGTTTGGCTCATGCTATTATGGATGTGTTGCCCCAGTCAAATTTGTGTCCTTCTTTGTCCATGTGTAGTGAGACCAGTGAGAGTTAGTCATGTCTCTCGGTGGCTGTTTAGTGTTTGGCTATCCTTATCGTCAACTAGAAACCAAAAGACATGACCAACTCTCACTGCTCTCAAAACACACGGACGAAGAAGGACACAAATTCGACTGGGACAACACATCCATAATAGCATGAGCCAAACAGAGACATACCAGGGAATTCCTGGAGGCCTGGCATTCCAATCAGACATCCGTCAACAAACACCGGAAGTAATACCAACCACCCCAGCAAACTGAGGTGTATAAATAACAATCAGGACAGAACGCCAAATCTTCACCGGAGGCCCACTGACGATGTTACCTAGCAGGGTGACGAAACATCTGCAACCAAACGCACCGGCTCGGCGAGCAAGTCTACAAGCTCATCAGGTGGCAGGTAGATAGAGTGCAAGGGTGCCAGGTAGGTTGGATGTGAAGTTTGTAGGGTGCAGGAGGGTAGGATACGAGTTGGTTGGGGCACCAGGACTCAAAGTGGGAAGGGTGCCAGATAAGTGATTGAGTGCATGGGGTAGTTCAAGTTAGATGGGGGATATCCATGATGATAGTGGGAGGTGAGTGGGATTTCAAGCTCAGGGAATGTGGGATGAGGTGCAGAGGCTGCTGTACCCTGAAAGGTGAAATAGATGTTGCGTTCCAGGGTGGATAAATATGGTCTTGGGTCTCAGGGATGATTTGGCGTTGAGTCCTGGGACTGGGGGAGGGTTGGGTGTCAGGGTAAGGGTCTCTGAAGAGTGCAGTGGCGGGGGTAGATGGGGTCAATTAAGTCAGGGTCTAGGGTGATGTTAGTTGGAGGAGATGTGGTAATTTGGGGGGACATTGACTAGATTTTTAATAGTTTGACATTTCTTGAATGACTATTAGGTTAACTGCAGTACAGCCCTTCAAATTTTCTAATTACAATGATTTGCACTTTGAGCATTCCAAGTGCAGATGGATTGTCAATTGGAATTTTCAATTTCCCGGGAAATTTCCTCAGAGCCTGCTACATTGGAAATTCCACAGTGTCTCAACTGTAACTTCTATCTACCCTGCAAAAACAGGGACTCAGCTATCATAAAATCCAAGCCAATCCTAATAGCTTAATTTCACAGCCCGCTGTGCATTGTTAACAAACTTGGATGGCATTACTCTCAGCCTCGCTTCCCAAGTCATGAATATAGATTGTAATGAGGTGACACCCCAACACTAAACCATGCAACATTGCAATGGAAACCATCTACAAGCTTGAGAATACCAGTTTATTTCTTACTACCTTTTTCCTGTCTATTAACCAATCCTCCATTCACCATTCCCCAACTCCATGAAGTCCTTACCTTGCACATTAACCTTGTATGTAGCACCTTACTGATTGCCTTTGGAAACCAAACCTACTGCATTCAGTGGCATCATTTATTCCAGGTACCACCCTAAGAAATTCTAGTAACTTTGTTAAACGCAATTTCTCTTTTCATTAAGTAAGATACTTTTTAAAAATTCAATTATGGGATGTGGGTGTCATTTATTGCCCTTGCAGGTAAGGACATCAGTTTCCTTCCCTAAAGGACACTCAGGAACCAGATTTGTTTTTACAACAATCAGCAACATCCGGCACTTAATTCCAGATTTTTATTGAATACAAATTCCACCATCTGCCATGATGGGATTTAGACCCAGGTCCCTAGAACATTATCTGGGTTTCTGGATTAATAACCTAGCAATAAGACCACTGGGCCATTATCGACCGCACCTCCCCATCCCCCACCACACCCTGGTCTTCTCAATGCAACACACCACCACCTCTCACCTATGACAGATCTCCATCAATTATGGCTCATACTTCACACTTATAGCTTCATTTCATCCCATCATACATTTAACACTGTTGCAAACCTCACATCCACATCTCACACATCACACACACTGTCAGTTATTGAAAAGCAACAGATACAATCATCCAAACATGGAGCAGCAGGCTGACAAAGACACTTTCACTTCCAGGAGAAGATGGTGAAGAATTGATGACAGCAACACACAACTGGTGGATGACACAGTGGAATGGGCGGTGCTCACCATCATTGGAATGGTCTTGACCAGGCCTATGGTTTACATAGTTCACTGCTCACTTTGGTTCCTTTACTGCAACCCTGCCTTTGTGCTCACCTCCTCTGAGAACTGGCACCTGGCCAGGGCTGGGAAACTGGGAGAGTTTAATGGGTGTCATGACAATGGAACCCCATCAATTGATCTAATACTCACAACTACCAGCTCAGATACCTACACATAATTATACTCCAGAGGGTAGCATAGAGGCTAGATCTGCATATGGTGGTCTAACTAAAGTTTATACAGCTACAGCATGACTTGCCAACTTTTATACTCAGTGCCTCAACCAATGAAGGCAAGCATGTCCTAAGCCTTCTTTACCATCTTATCCACTTGTGTAGCGATTTTCAGGGAGCTATGGAGTTGCACTCCAAGATCCCTGTGTATATGAATGCTCCTAAGGATCGTGCAATTTACTGTATACTTTTCTCTTGCATCATCTCAAACTTCCTTGGATTAAAATCCATTTGCCATTTCTTTGCCCAACTTTCCAAATGGTCGATATCCTTCTGTATCCTTTAATAATTTTCCTCACTATACACAACTCCACCAATTTTTATGTCATCTGCACTTATTAAAAAGATCACACACATTTTCATCCAATCAGTGTAGATAGCTGATGGTTTATATTTGTCAGTGCAGACTCGATGGGCCAAAGGGCTCCTTCTGTACCATATGACTCTATGACAAGTTTGTAGCCAATAGTTTTAATTTTGACAGCACTCGCTCCCTTCCACGACTTCAGCACATAATCTAGGATGACATGTCAGTGGGCTATGTTATTGGAGATTTTGGCTTTCAAATGATCTGATAGAATATAGTCCCCACTTTCTCTTTAAACGATCCTATGGAACATTTCAGAGGTGAAAACGTAAGTTATTCTCCTGTCCTTATTAACATTTATCCCTCAAGTAATATGACCAAAGCACGTTAACTGGTCATTTATCTTGTTTGCTGTTTGAGAGGTTTTAGTAATGCAACTATTGGCTGTTGCATTTCTTAACATAGCAATAGTGAGTACACTTTAAAAATAATACAATTACTGTGATTCACTTCAAGATGTTCTGGAAGAAACTTTTTCTTATTTGTTGGGCTGTGATCCTTCAGATACAATGTTAGGGAAACAGTAAGAAAGAGTGCTAACAGCTTTCAGACTGACAAAGTTCAGAACTCTAAAATCTGATATCCATTGAGGTTTTCTCTGTTGAATATTCAGCCAGCTTTAGACACTGCTGTTATAGCTGTACTGCACATGATGTAAGTGGGATATTCTCAGTCATATCAGCATTGATAAAGGGCATACTCCATCAGAAAAGTACAACTCCGAACTAAGGTCTGTGGTGATTCTCAACAGCATCACTGAACGACTTGATAAAGGACATCCTACAGAACAGTAATGGCACAAATGACTTTGCAGTCCACTGAATCATGACGTTTTTTTCAATGCATGATCTTTACTTTCAGCTTGCCTGATCCAGCAAGAACTTATACCATAGTCACTTTGATGCTTTGTAATTTCAAAGTTGTATAAGCTACAACCTCATGGCAATTAATTTGTGCTTCACTGTTAGTTTTGTTATAAAACCCACTGAAGCACAGCATGAAAAGAGCATATTGAAATTCCTTGTCAATAATAAAACAAATAATTCCATATAGACTGAACAGTAGTAACTACAATTGTGGTTAATTGTTAGAATTAAATAATTACAAGGAGACCTAAGCCAAGAGTCCAGCATGGTTGTTATAAACACATAGAGGTTATTTGATACTGCATGCTACAATAACAAACAGGCTGATATCACACTATCTAGATTGCGTTAAAAATTATACCTCAGCACCCTGTTAGAGATCACAACCTTCACATCCTAATGTACATTACATCACACTACAACACCCTGTTGGATATCTTATTCTGCACCTCTATTAGATATCATAGGATCCACACTATCGTAGCCTCCAGATCTTATTCATATCACTTTCTCTGAACGTTAACAGAACTATTGGAAAAATAAATATGTTGCATTCTAAATGTGGCTTCTGCTACTAACAGCTTTCAGCCTTAATATTAATGGCTGTCCCTTCTTTAAGGAAGCAGACAAGGTTAATAGCTAAATAACGTAACCGTGGTACATGGCAAGAAGAACCACAAAAAATACCACAATGGGGAAACTAACACAATTACAGAGAAACTGCTTCAGTTTCTGTCAAATGTTTTACTAATTTAAAAAATATTGCCTTCAAGGACAGTGTAGAAATCACAAAACTTATTAATGATCAATATAATTCAATATTCAATGTCTGCATGACAAACTGATCATTTTTCAAGAATCCAATTGGAGTTTATAATGTGATCGGTTTCAGAAAAGACCTGCAGGTTCTACAAAGTCAGCAGACAGAGGATAACAAGGTATTAGGCCAGAGACTGTTCCAAGGCGGCTTATAGCATCCCACACTGAATGCAGTGTGGACTTCCAGTTAACACTTCAAACACATCATTAATTGAAGAAATAACTTGCATTTTTACAGCACATCAGAATATTGCAAAGTGTGTCACTTGATCATGTTTGAAGTACAGTTCCAGTTGTAACATGAGTAACCATAACACTCAATTTGTGCCTATGTTCCACAAACAGCAACGAGATACACAATCAGATAATCTGGTGTAGACCTGTTGTCTGAGACAGGAATATTGGCCAGAGCACCAGTGAAAATGCCCTGCTGCTTGTCAGTCATGGAATATTTTAACATCACCTTAGAGAGGTCAGTTTAATGTCTCCTTTGATAAACAGCAGCCATGACAGAGCAACATTCCCTCTGTCAGCTCAGAAATGGTCTGGTATTTGTGACATACCCCACACTGTGGGTCCAGACAGAAAGATTGTCGAGCCAGTAACAGGAGCATAAAATTTCATTACATCATAGAGACTCTTTCTCCCCTCGTTGGAACTCTATAGCTTTCCAGCCTTAGATTTCAGACCTGGTAAAGTCTGGAAACCAATCCATGGAACAGGAAAATTTCAATTGCCTCAGGATCCAACACCTTCCAATTCAGTCAGTTCTTACATTCATTCCACTTTCCATATGCCACATCCTACACACCCATCCCAACTTCTAAAGTGCTGATTCAGGAATACAATTTCTTCAACAATTTCTTCTTAACATGCCCTGACCAGGCTTAGTACTGTAGGTGTCTGAGTGCAAAGCACTCCAAAACTGCATGTGGTGTTGATTTTCCATCAGCATCATATGTCATTGTCATAAATACTGGAACAGTTTAAGCAGCGATTTGTAGCAAGCCTTTCTTCGATTCCCAATTTCTATTAAAGCTCTCAGACTGCTCATTTCCACTTTGGCTCACTTCAGTTTCTGCTGCTTCACTACAAGTGGAATTTTTGCTAATTTGGGATATGCACTTTAGTACTGTACCCAGTTATGTTTGGATTGCAGGGAAGGGAGACTTTTAATTTCTCACAGTTCCTCCCATCTTCCAACCCCAAGAGAATGATAAATGCCCAGAATCAAAAACTTCATCTGTGATAGGATTAGGATAAGAATTAAGGTTAGATAGGGTTAGGGTTATGGTTAGAGTTAGGGTTAAAGTTAGGGTTACAGTTAGGATTAAAGTTAGGGTTAGGGCTAGGGATAAGGTTGGGGCTAGGGTTAGGGTTAGGGTTATGATTAGGGTTAGGATTAATGTTATGGCTAGGGTTAAGGTTAGGATTAAGGTTAGGGTTAGTGTTTGGGTTAGCTAGAGTTAGGGTAAGGGTTAAGACTCGGGTTAGGTGTTGGGTTAGGGGTGGGGTTGGGTTAGGGTAAAGATTAGTGTTAAGGTTAGGATTCGGGCTAGGGTTAGTTGGGGTTAGTTAGGGCCAGGGGTCAGGGTTAGGGTTAGTTAAGGTTAGGGGATGGGTTAGGGTTAGGGTTAGGATTAGGGTTTGTGTTAGAGTTAGACTTAGGGTTAAGGCTAGGGTAGGGTTACGGTTCCTGGAGAGAGCTGACAATTTGCCCCACTCAATTCTCCAGTGAGCTCCAACCTATCTAATGCTCAATGAAAGTGTATTGCACACCTCATAACCTGATGAATTTGCAGAAGTTGGGTCAATACAAAGGAAAAGGGCACTTTACAGGTCGATATCCACATTTCTTTATGTGTCATTAGTGAGTTACTGCATTCTGATATTTTGTGTCTCTGACCGCTGTGCCAAGTCAAGGTGATTGCAGTAAATGTAGTCATTTACACACAGGCTTTGAACTGAGATTGGCTTTCAGTTCAGATCCTAAAGGGGGAAAGAGGCGAAAAGACATCCCAAGAATAACTCCACCTGAAGCACCTACTATCTTTGTCAATTGGACAGGGGGGTAGGTGACAGCTTCATGTAATCCAAACACAACTGGGTACAGTACTAAAGTGTATATCCCAAATTAGCAAAAATTCCACTTGTAGTGAAGCAGCAGAAACTGAAGTGAGCCAAAGTGGAAATGAGCAGTCTGAGAGTTTTAAAAGAAATTGGGAATCAAAGAAAGGACAAAGAGCAGGAAAACCAGAAGGTGAAAAATGTTGTAAGGAAAATCATGATCAATGATAAAAAGTTCTTATACATATATTAAGAAAAGGAGAGCGATAAGGAGGAATGTGGGCCCATTAATAGATGCTACAATGACTATAATAAACAATTTAAAAAGCAGACTTGTTAACTGAGAACTTGTAAACATTTTCACAGGAGAGAAAGGGAACAAATACAAGGGAAACTAACAATGGAAAGAACAATGCAATTAACCAATTTAAAGGACCCGATGTTTTGTACCTCACAGTTTTAAAAAAACTGCCAGAGAAATTTCAAATACTATGTTCAGATTTTCTCAACCTCTCCAGTCTTAGGAACTATGCATTTGGTTCAGAAAACTGCAAACATCATTCGATTATTTAAGGAAGAAGGGAACAGGAATCCAGTAATCTATAGGCCATCAATTTAATAGTTTAGAATCTGCTTTGGAAAGATACTGACACCTATCATTGACTAATTTGTAAAAGTTGGCCAGAGAAAGTCAGCATGAATTTGTGGAGGTTGTGGCAGGTCAGGTCTGACTGAGTTAGTTGCATTTTCTGAGGAAGTGTAAGAGTGAGATCTATGGTTGTTTATCAAATGGACTTCCAGAAGAAATTTGCTAAGTTTTGCCGGAGAAGATTTTAAGTAACAGGAAAAGCAGGCAGGATTGAAGGCATTGTTACTGCGTTGGGAGAGAGATAAGACACAGGCAGAATCTTATAGGTGTCCAAGTGACGTGGGTTATGGTGGGATTTGTGGAAAATTTGGATGAGAAGTCAAATGAGGTCAGGAGCATCTCACTCCATTGCTTATGTTTTACTCAAGCAAAGTGGTGTCAGTTTCACTAAACAGCAGTCAATTCAAGGCTTTATTGCTTGTTAAATGCCTTGCGAATGGCCCAGTTTGCCTCGTTAATAGTCAGCTTTTTATATTTTTGCACTTGGCAAACAAGCTAGGTGTCAAGAAAAGACGACATGGAAACCTGAGTGGATACCTGGCAGAAACAGCTTGCTCGAAATAACCTCCATGATGGGCAATGGCCACACAGCCCCTGGTCACAGACATTGGCACATGACATGTGACAACCTCTAAGAACCCTCTTGGCTAAACTCTGATCCACTGCTCTTCAATACTGCCCCTCAGACAGTAACTCTTGCTGTAAAACTGCAGCAAGGACACTCTGTGCTCAGGGACAAATCCCCAGTTCATGGTCTGCACCAGGTTGCACCTGCTGGCCCTTCCCTCACTCATTCTGAACCCATCCTGGGTGCTCACAGCATCCTTGCCCCTCCCCTTGTCTCGTCTTTTTCTACTTTTCCCACTTTGCCGGAGATACCAGGCTCACAGTGCTGGTATAATAGATACCACACTCACAGTGCTGTTGCATTGTCTTGCCATTTAATGCAGGCACAAAGCCAGGAAGCTTGTCATGGCTGTCATCAGGCCACAGTTAAATCAAAAGGGATCGAGTTTGCTCAGGGGGTCCCAGCAGTAATCAAGGGCAGCCTCCGATCCCAATCTAGAGACTTGGACACACTCAGTCAGCTGCTCGGGGTAGTCAGAGTCAACATGATGGGCTGAATGTCAGGCAGTTCACCACCTCCCTTGACTCTTCCTGTCCGAGAGGGGGCAATTTCCCTCCTAGAATGAGAGAGAGGCAGGTATTGGAGGAGATGAACGTAGGTGGCTTGGCTGTTACTGTAGGTGCAGGTGTCCCAAATAAGCAACTTAGAGTGCATGGAGGGTTACTGCTGTTGGAGGTTGGTGGGGGTGGTGAGGGAAGATATAGGAAATAGTGAAAATGTGAGTTAATGAGCATTGGTGGGAGGTGGGTACATTAACAAAAATAGAGTGACTGTATGATGTCAGAGAGAAGATAGCGGCACATATGCCATAGTGACTGAATTTCTTTCGACAGCGCTATGCTTTCCTCTGGATGGCTGAGAGCACATTGACTTAAATGGCAACCTCGCACTAAAGTGACAGGGTCTGGTAACGTTGCTTTCAATCTCGATCATAGGGGCAAAGAGGAACTCCTGCTCTTCCCCTTCCTGTCCAACAGGACTTCCAAATGCCTGTCTGAAAAGCAAGGGTTGAGGATTCTCCCCAGTCTGCCATGTCTGAGGTAAACATTTAGAACCGTTCAGGGCAGCTCCAGACTGACATTGCTTGCCCAGTCACAAAGGCCTTTTAAAGATGGCACATGAGGAAGGAATACCAGTGAATTCTGAAATATCCACTCAGTAACAAATTGTTCCAGGAATGGCATATGACAAGATAGGGCTGAAATCAGAAATGAGGGATGCTATCAGGTTGTGTAAAGGTGAGTTTAGAAATTCCTCCAAATAAAATCCATTACAACTCAAACTTAGATCAAAAAAGTAAGATTCAGCCCAGAGAATAGGAATGTGGTAATGTTCTCTGACAATTTGTGAGGTGGTGTTTCTTAGTGATATAAATGGGGGCCTCACCTTGTCGCTATGTATAGCAATGACTTGCATCAAGACCTGGAGAGGTGTGAATCTAAATTTACAGATAGTGCTACATGAGTTACCACAGTAAAAGGAGCAAGAGGTTGCAAATAGATAACAAACTCCCTGGATTCCTACATTTTAGGATTGGCTGCAGAAGTAGTGGATTCACTACTTCTGATCTCCTGAAATCTCCTAGAAACTGTGACGGTCTTAGTGAGTTAATGTAAAGTGCTTATTCAAGGTGGGGGGGGTGGTGGGAGAGAGAAAATCAATGAATTGTCACAGCGTTATAGAGCCATAGAGTCATAACACGGAAACAAACCCTTTGGTCAAACCAGTCCACACTGACCATAATCCCAAACTAAACTAGTCCCACCTGCCTGCGCTTGGCCCATATCCCTCCAAATTTTCATATTCATGTACTTATTGAAATGTTTTTAAATGTTGTAACTGTACCCACATCCACCACTTTCTCTGGATGCTCATTCCACACATGAACCATTCTCTGAGTAAAACAAAGTGCTCCCCGCGTCCTTTTTAAGTCTTTCTCCTCTCAGCTTAAAAATATGACTACTAGTTTTGAAATACCCAATACTTGGAAAAAGACACCTACTATTCATCTTTTTGATACCCCTCCTGATTTTATAAACCTCTATAAGGTCACCCCTCAATCTCCTACGCTCCAGTGAGAAAAGTCCTGGCCAATCCAGCCTTTCCTCAAACTCTCCATACCCAGCAACATCCTGGTATATCTCTTCTGAACTTCTCCAGCTTAATAATATCCTTCCTATAACTGGGCAACTAGAATTGGACATAGTACTCAAGAAAAGGTCTCACCAATGTCCTGTACAACCTCAACATGACGTCCCAACTCCTATTCTCAAAGGCCTCAGCAATGAAGGCAAATGTGCCGATGCCTTCTTAACCACCCTGCCTACATGTGTGGTAAACTTCAAAGGATTACATCATTGAGTCCAATATCAGCTTATCTGGAGAATAATTGAATCCATAAATAAGGAAATAATAATTGGATATTTAGAAATCATAATGTGTTTACATGGAAAAATATGGTTTTATGAAATAGAAATCATAATTGACAAATCTCTTTGAGATTTTTGAGGATTTGTTGAGATGCCTAGATAAAGAAGAACCTGCAGATAGAGGATTTGATGTAATTCCATACAAAAAGTTGTCGCACAGGATATGGGTTCATGGTTTGAGGGAATAATACATTAAAATATATAGAGATAGAGTTAAATGGCAAAAAGTATAAACAATAAAATTAAATGAGTCATTTTCAGATTAACAGACTATTAATAATGTGGTACTGCCCAGAATAGCACCGGGTCCTCAGCTATTTATAATATGTAGGAATGATTTTGGTGAAGAGACCAGCTTTAATGTATCCATGTTTGCTGATGACAGCAAGTTAGGTGGAAACACACGCTGTATTATGGCACACTAGGACAGCCTGCCTTTGCAAGCCAGCAGTCCTTTCAGACTTACTGCATTATACTTTGCCTGCCAAGGTTTTGACCATTTACATCCCTTTGAACACTCTTTGTGTCCTCCTCACAGCTTGTTTTCTGACCTATCTATATCATCAGCCATTTTGGCTATGATTCAGTAGGTTCCGACATCCAAGTCATTGATTTGAATCATAAATAGTTGAGGCTCCAGCCTTGATTCCTATGGCACTCCACCTAATTGCCATTTGCCAACCTAGAAATTAACTATCAAAACTCTCAGTCTTCTGTTCTTCATCCATGGTTTTCACTTCAAGGCTCAGGTCATAAGTAAGGTCCTCTGCCTCTGGAGGCAGTTTGGAGGTGGCTGTTGAGGGGAGAGTGTGGAGATGGGACGGTTAAAAAACACCTACTTCGGTTCTTCAAGGTTTTAATATAATTTTATAAAACGATTATGGCCTTATAGCCATCAGTGAGCATTCTGTCACTCGCCGAAATGCCCCAGCATACCCCTCATACCTTTATGCTCCCAAAATCTCCCACCACCTCCATAGCTACTCAATCAGTATCCAGCATGGGCAGACATAAAGAGACATATAGAGGTAAAGCAAAATCTAACAATCTAAAAGAACTCATGCTCTTTCTACTGGAAAAAAAAGGCTCATTTTCAAAACACATTGAAAATTTAAAATTCTCATCAAATAGCCATTTTTTTTGCAAGAACACACTTCTAATCAATAATTAAACCAAGACATCTGATCCTTTAATAGCCTCTTAAAATGAACAAACAAAATATGAATTCAACACCCCTTGTTGCCATAAATGGATTTTAGAACTTCTGAATTTCAACCAAGCATTCAAAATGGGCTCAATTTTAATCACAATGCTTGGGAAATATCAATATTGGCGTCAATAGAAACTGCAAGAACAGACAGTTGTTAGTTTGGATGAAGCTATACCAGATGGCCTGTAAGTTAATGTACTCTAGAAGCAAGAAGCTGATTTATATTTCTAACTGATGGGTGAGATTTGTTCATTTTTCATTTTTAAAGAGTTCAGGATATAAATAACTCAGAATATAAAAAATAGTTAGCCTTATTCACCCTTCACAAGCATTTGTGCCTCCTCTATAAATTTATGACTGCCACACTAATGGTTAGGGCCCAACAGAAACAAAACTCAGTCTCATTTCAAATGGTCCTATTAGGGTTGAGTTTCCTGCCTCTCTTCATACCCTGCAGCCTTCCCCCATTGGCAAAAAAATGTGATTTGGCAGAAATAGGCTTGGAATGTCAGCATCTAAGTCCCACCTGCCATCTTTAAAGAAGTCATACAGACATCCTAGAAATTAGGTCCCTGTCTCTGATCAACGGCTCCCACACAAACATCGCTTAGTTTAGGAAGTTTTTCACATTTCCCTCAGCTGACCCTTGCTCACAGGAGATTACACACAGCCTTCCTACACTGAGTAACCTCTCAGCAAACATACCTCAAGGCCTCTGCTAATGTGGCAGTACGGCTAAGTGCTTTGAGCTCCAAGAAACTGTTTCTTTCCCCCATTTTTATTCCATCACATGGGGAGCTACTCTGCTTCCCAGCTTTTCCAGACTGGTGACAAGCTGTGCTGCAAATTGCACGATAAGAATATTTATACAGGCTGTTTGCATGCATTCTGTGTTGCCAAGCAACCTGAATAAGATATTGATTGCAGTTTTCCCCCTAAGTACAGCAGTCTGATGTTCCTTTGTGTGAATTTTGATGTCTTGATTCAATTGAATTACATGAGGTTTTGGCTCATGATGAGAAATATCAAACTCTTATGATAAATAAAAGGCAAGTAAAGAAAAAAAAAACAGTTCTATCAATAATAACCTGAAAAAAAATGCACTTACTTTTTATAATGTGCAATCAAATAGACTTCCTATGGTGACATCGGATGAGAAGTGAACTGTATTATAGAACAAAAACAGTTTAGTATCTTACTATCTTTACTCTGACAAAGCACCACCACATTTCTCAAAAGCTGAACTGCAACAAGTGGATAACTCATTAGACTGCAGGGTAGACATATCCTTTCCAGAACTAAATATTAACCAGGATGAATAATTCATTAATAACGTCAGCTGGCCATTCACGTTAGGCCATGTGGGGTTGAAGTTCAGCAAGAGAAACTATGTGGTCAATTTTGTTATGGAGTATAACCTGATTATTGGCAAGGAATCAGTTTTACTTTCCCACTTACAACGTGACTATTCAAAAAGGTTTAAGTGATCAAAAGCCACAATTCAACACCAGCAAAATATCTCAAATTTAATGCCAGTGTTTCAAGGATGTGAATGCCATGAACCTTCTCCTATGTTTCTGCAGGATGAGCTGAGGATCCCTTAAAATAAGACACACAGTTGACATTTCTCAACTTGTAACACCCAACAAGTGGGCCTGCTTTCTTAATTTGGATGTGGAGTCAGGATTTGAGAACTGTCCTCCCCAGCTTGAGTGGAATATAGGCAGCACGTAAACTCCATATTGTCTCCTCATTGCTGTCATTATAGGATAAGGTCAGTGTCTGCCATTCAGTTCACAGCTCTGGGCTCTGCCAATAACATGGCGCACAGTCAGCTTTCGGCTCTTAAAGATGACCTGTCTCTCTTTAGGAGAACACTGAATAATATTTAAAATGTGGAAAAATGAACACTGATTCAAAATGAAGATTCCAGGTTGACTGTTATGTTGCTAGAGGGATTAATGGTTATTGTGGGTAAGAGTAGAGAGGTCACGTGTCTTCAGTAAGGTGAGGATCACTTTCAGATAGGCAAGGGAGGAGATGGGTAGACATTGTTTGTATTTTACCTTTTTAACTCCAAGAATATACACAAAAAGGATTAAGAACCACCTGCAACCCTTGGTCTGTGTGTTAGTGGGCTGATGTCCCATTGTGGCCCAGTGTTCTGCGAAGGTCACAGCTTGGAGATTGTCAGTAGATACCTCTCTACTGCAGGTAAAGAAAGACTCTCGCTCACTTAATGCTGGAAGTCAGGCAAGCCCATAAAGTCACTACCAATAAGAATATCAGCATTTTGGCCCATGTCCAATGCCAAGAAACTTAAAATTAACTCTTTTAGTACTGACATCAGCATCACCATTGCCATCTAAATTAACAGCCTACCATTTACTCTTCACAGAACCCATATACAGATATCTTTATTTTAACTGCCATGTTTTTTTTACTAAATTCACATTTCTAATCTGTGTACATGCATGTTGTGTTTTGCTTTTAATTATGTTTAGTAGCTAACAAATTCATTCTTTTATTAATGGAAGATGGCCTGGCTAACTTGAATTGGGCAAATGCTATTTACAAAGAAAGGGATCCTTATGAAATTAAACTTGTGTGACCAACTAAGAGCTGGGTTGAATTAATAAAGGGAACCATTTCATCCCTCTGCATCCAGGAACGTAACCATTTTGGAGGTGCCATTTCTGGAATTGAAATAGATTAGTGACGCCTCACCCAGGAAGCAGTCAAAGCAAATGACATACAAATTTTGTTCAATGGTCCATTTGGTCCAATTTCTTTCGTGTCGGCACTGTGGTTCAGTGATTAGCACTGCTACCTCTCGACGCCAGGGCCCCGGGTTCGATTCCACCCTCGGGTGACTGACTGTGTGGAGTTTGCACATTCTTCCTCTGTCCGCGTAGGTTTCCTCCAGATGCTCTGGTTTCCTCTCACAGTCCAAAGATGTGCAGGCTAGGTGGATTGGCCACGCTAAAAATTGCCCATAGTGTTCAGGGATGCCTAGATTAGGGGGATAGTCCTGGGTGGGATGCTCTGAGGGTCAGTGTGGACTTGTTGGACCGAAGGGCCTGTTTCCGCACTGTAGGGATTCTATGGTGTCTGGTGCAGTGTCAGCCACTGGGGCCTCTGTGATGCCAGGATAATGCCAAATCAGTTGTTTCGAGCACACTTATGGATGTCTCACACAGGTGACCTTCCCAAGACGTCAGTGCAGCATGCCCCAGAAAAAAGAGGTGTCAGGTCTCCATACTATTGTTCTCAGTGGCACAACAGAAACAAACTTCACATCCCCACCCCCAAAATTGTGGCCAAATTGAAAACCTGGTGATAGCAATGCAAATGTTAATCATAGAATCCCTACAGTGTGGAAACAGGCTCTTCAGCCCAACAAGTCCACACTGACCCTTGCAGCATCCCACCCAGACCCATCCCCTTTAACCCACCTAAGCTACACGTCCCTGAACACCACAGGCAATTTAGCATGGCCAATGCACCTAGCCTGTACATCTTTGGACTTTGGGAGGAAACCAGAGCACCTGGAGGGAACCCACGCAGACATGGCGAGAATGTGCAAACCCCACACAGACGGTCACCCAAGGGTGGAATTGAACCCAGGTTCCTGGTGCTGTGAGGCAGTCGTGCTAATCACTGAGCCACCATGCGGCCGTAGCTAAAATTGTGACAAGGAAATCCTTGACTAGAAGTCACAAGGGCATAGATGAGGGTTTCAGCATTTTGTCATTAAGGCATTGAGTCAGACAGCACGGCAACAGACCTTTCAGTCCAAATCATCCACGCTGACCACATTTCCCAAACTGAACTAATTTCATTTGCCTGCATTTGGCCCATATCCCTCTAAACCTTTCCTATCAAGGAATCCGTCCAAATGCCTTTTAAATGTTCTAATGGCAGCTCATTTCATACACGCAACACCCTCTGTGTGAAAAATTTGCTCCTCAGGTCCCTTTTAAACCTTTCCCCCTCACCTTAAACCTATCCCTTTAGTTTTGGACTCCTCCTACCCTGGGGAAAAGATATTGGCAATTCACCTTATCTATGGCCACTCATGATTTTAAAAACCTCTAAAGGTCACCCCTCAGATTCCTAAGCTCCAGGTAAGGAAGTCCCAGCCTATCCAGCCTCTCATTATAACTCAAACCCCCCAGACTCGGTAACATCCTGGTAAACCTTTCTTGCCTCTATTCCAGTTTAATAACATCCTTCATGTTGCAGGGCAACCAGAATTGTATGTAGTACTCCAAAAGTGGCCTTACAATGTCTTGTACAGCCGTTCCATGACAACCCAACTCCTATACTTACTGCTCTGACCAATGAAGGCAAGCATACCAAACACCTTCTTCACCACCCTGTCGACCTGTGATGCCACTTTCAAGGAACTATGTACCTGAACCCCTAGGTCTCTCTGTTTGGCAACACCAATCAGGGTCCGACCATTAATAGCAGTTGAGCTGAGGTAGGGGCAAAGTCTGACAGTGTCTTTGAGGTCAAACACATTTTACTTGATGACGGGGCAGAAAACAGTTAATCTCTGGGTCAAATATAGGACAAAGAATAGGAAAAATCAGGTTCCATCTCAGAAAGAGACCAAGGGAAAGGATGGCTTTCACAATGAAGGAGTAGTGTTTAGAGGAGGCAGCTGAGAGAACACCTACAGTTTCCCCAACAGTTAGTTGAATGTAAATTTTCTTTATCCAATAATGGCTATCAGATCATGGAGGCCTCTATACAGAAGATGGAGAAATAGAAGGGGCTTTTGTCACTGTAGCTGCACTCTGGGATGAAGATTCCAAGTATAAGGATGTTACGGTTTTAAGAGGTGTATTTTGCCCTGTTTATTTATGAGGAAAGATTGAGACGGAGGTGACGAGTGTTCTGCTCTTAAAGCAATAAAGTAAATGGCTTGTGAAGCCTTGTTTTTTTTTTTTGAAAGTTGGAACAGTAGATGCAGCCTGAATGAGTGGGGTCAAGCTCTCACAGAACCAGGATTTTTAGTTTTAGCCTTCAGTAGCAGTTGCTGGGGTCTTGAAGGTAAATATGGAAGCTTTTATTCCTCTCTTTGTTACAGCTAAAAGCTGGAGTTCTCTTCCTGCTGCTAGAATTGCATGTGAGACACTATATTTTACTGAATTTGCTTTTGCCAAGGCTGTGTTTGTGGGGTGTTATTATATTGGAACAGTTAATTATTAGTAGTTAATGTATCTATTATTTTGTTAAGCATTTTGATAGAGTTACAGTTGAACCAATTCTTTTATTTTTATTTTGTCTGTATTTTAATTATAGTGTATGAATAAAGTGTGTTTTGTTTCAAGCCTGGTAGTTTGACCAATCAAATTGCAGTCGGAACACAATGCCTTGAACTTACCTTTAAAATAAGAAAAAGTTAGAGTCTAGACTATCTTCTTAATATATTTTGAGAAGGTTTGGTCTGGTCTATAACACAAGGAGTAGCATGTTGTTGAGAAACAGGATAGATGCTCAAAGATATCGGAGATATCAGTAGAGAGGCAGGAAGGGAAGGCATTGAAGGCTATTCTCTGACCATGATTAAATAGGCCAAAGTGGAACCAGGAAAGTATAGTTCCACTCAGCTGGACAACAATGGAGAGGCTTTTGAGGAGGACAATGTGGTCAGTAGTGTTACAGGCTGTAGACAAGTTCAGAAGGATGACTTTGGGTGGTTTGCTAAGGTCAGACCCACACAGCAACTTTTATAAAACATGCCTGTGTACTGTGGTGGATGACATGTGTAGCTTTCCAGGCCCCAAACCCGAGCTAAGATAATTCCACTGGCAAGATTTCCAACAATAAAAAGGCCAAACTAATTTTAGAGGTAATTTACTGCTAATGGTACAGTGTTCACAAAACTGAAAATCTGATGAAAGGAAAAATAAAATGATAAAAAGGGTGAAGAATCGTAAAAGTGCACAGTTGCAAAATGCTGCCTGACACAGATTGAACCTCAATCCATTTGAATGGCTGTGTCAGCGGTCATTCCATGTCAGTTCAGAGACAGCATTCATTCCACTGGAAGCAGGCCAGTTACAAACAGCTCAATAAAACCACGCATATTTATTCAGGTGCTATTGATCAGACAGAGATTTAATATTTCATCACTTTTCACAGGTGTCTTAGCTGCCTGTAAGCACAGGCTGTACTATAGAGGCTGTAAGCTGCACAGCATAGGAGTCTGGAACACACACATTACAACACTGGACAGGGTGAAACTGGTAAATCATTGCCACCAGACTGTAGAGTGATCAGCACTGAACTCAGAGTAGGATTACTGTTTGACTGCAGATGAATTAATACAGCATTCCAGAGTGTTTAAGGTCAGAGCGTTGGGGCAATTAGGGTTGAAGTGGGGGTAATTAGGGTCAGATTGTGGGGCATTAGGATCGGACTTGGGGATGATTAAGGTCAGGCTGTGGGGAAATTAGAGTCGGAGTGTGGGGTAATTAAGGTCAGAGTGTGAGGGTTTAGGATCAGACTGTGGGGTAATTAGGGTCAGAGTGTGGGGTGAGTAGGGTCAGAGTGTGGAGTGATTCAGGCCAGATTGTGGAATAATGAATACTGGAGTGTGGAGCGATTAATACTGGAGTGTGGAGAGATTAATATTGCAGTGTGGAGAGATTAATACTGGAGTGTGGAGCGATTAATATTGGAGTGTGTGTGGATTATTTGTGGTGAACCTTTGTATCTTGTTGACTCACAAATGGCATGATGGCAACGCAAACTGACTGTAAAACTTTCAGATTGTTTATTTACATTATTTTTACAACTACTCTCAGCTACTGCAGGCCTGTTTGAGTTTTCTGATAAGATTATCTTTTTTTAAATATATTTTTGTAAATTTATTTGTGACAGGTTTTTCTAAGATTAACTGTTTTCTCAATTAGAATGTAGCTGGTCTTAATGTAGTGGTTAAACCCATTTAAACATCAATGCTTCCAACTCTAATATAAAGTGAAGATCAAGAGCCAGAGTGGAGACAAAATAAATTAAGTAATAAATATAAGTGAGCAGTTTAAATCAGACTTGTTCCTTGAAGGTAGAATTGCTTTAATCTGGCTACTTTTGTTGTTTGCCTTTAGTTGGGACTGACTGACAGTCTTAGTAACTGAGGAGTTGCGAATGGTGCTGAACATTGTGCAATCATCAGTGAACATCCCCACTTCTGACTTTGATGGAGGGAAGATCATTGATGAAGCAGCTGTAGATGGTTGGGCCTAGTACACTACCTGAGAAACTTCTACAGAGGTGTCCTAAAGTGGAGATGACTGACCTCCAACATCCACAATCATCTTCCAATGTGCCAAGCGTGACTCCAACCAGTGGAGACCTTGCCCCCGAGCCCCATTGATTCCAGTTTGTAAATACAGGTCTGCAATACAGTGGTTCACTCCTGCTCTATTACATGCTTCTCCCTACTCTGCTCTGTCATGGCCTTTTAATATCAGAGTAACATCAACATTTACATCACCTTTATTTGCATATTCTTTTTTTCTATTCATTTGTGGGATGTGGGTGTCGCTGGCTGAGCCAGCATTTCTTGCCCATCCCTAGGTGCCCTTGAGAAGGTGGTGGTAAGCTACCTTCTTGAACCACTGCAGTCCACCTGCTGTGGGTTGACCCACAATGCCAATAGGGAGGAAATTCCAGGATTTTGATCCAGTGACAGTAAAGGAATGGAAATATATTTCCAAGTCAGGATGATGAGTGGCTTGGAGGGAAACTTGAACATAGTGGTGTTCCCATATACCTGTTGCCCTTGTCCTTCTAGATGGAAGTGGTCGTGTGTTTGGAAGGTGCTGTCTGAGGATCTTTGGTGAATTTCTGCAGTGCATCTGTAGATAAAACACATTGCTGCTACTGAGCATCAGTAGTGGGGGGAGTGGATGCTTGTGGATGTAGTGCCAATCAAGCGGGCCGCTTTGTTCTAGATGGTGTCAAGCTTCTTGAGTGTTGTTAGGGCTGCACTCATCCAGCAAGTGGGGAGTATTCCATTGCACTCCTGACTTGTGCCTTGTCGATGGGGGACAGGCTTTGAGGAGTCAGGAGGTGAGTTACATGCTGTAGGATTCCTAGCCTCTGGCCTGATCTTTTTTTTCTTTATTCATTCACTTGATGAGGGAGTCACTGCTAGGCAGCATTTATTGACCATCCCTAATTGCCCAGAGGGCAGTTCAGAGTCAACCACATTGCTGTGGGTCTGGAGTCACATGTAAATCAGACCAGGTAAGGAAGGACATTAGTGAACCAGATGGGTTTTTCCCAACAATCAACAATGGATTCATAGTCATTATTAGATTCTTAATTCCAGACATTTTTTTTTAATTCAAATTCCACCATTTGCCATGGTAGGATTCAAACCTGGGTCCCTGGAATGTTATCTTGGTCTCTGGATTAACAGTCCAGTGATAATACCACTAGGCCACCGCCTCCCCCATCTTGTAGCCAGTATGTTTATGTGGTGAGTCCAGGTGAATTTCTGGTCAATGATAACACCCAAGATGTTGATAGTGATGGTAACAATGTTGAATGCCAAGGGACAGTGGTTAGATTGTCTCTTATTCATGATGGTCATAGCTTGGTCTTTGTGTGTCACGAATGCTACTTGCCACCTGTCAGACCAAGCCTGGATACTGTCCAGATCTTGTTGCGTTTGAACACGGACTGCTTCAGTACCTGAGGAGTCGTGAATGGTGCTGAAAATTATGCAGTCATCGGTGAACATCCCCACTTCTGACCTTATGGTGGAGAGAAGATCATTGATGAAGCAGCTGAGGATGGTTAGGCTGAAGATACTACCCTGAGGAGCTCCTGCAGAGATGACTTGGAGATGAAATGATTGACCTGCAACAACCGCGACCATTTTCCCATGTGTCAGGTATGACTCTAACCAGTGGAGAGTTTGCCCCCCATACCCAATGATAACAGTTTTGCCAGGGCTCCTTGATGCTACACTCAGTCAAATGCAGCCTTGATGTCAATGGCTGTCACTCTCACCTCACCTCTAGAATTCAGCTCTTTTGTCCATGTTTGAACCAAGGCTGTAATGAGATCAGGAGTTGAGTGGCCCTGGCGGAACCCAAACTGGGCATCACTGAGCAGGTTATTGCTGAGCAGGTGCAGCTTGATGACACTGTTGATGACACCTTCCATCACTTTACTGATGATCGAGAGTAGACTGATGGGGCGGTAACTGGTCAGGTTGGATTTGTCCTGCTCTTTATGTACAGGACATACCTGGGCAATTTTCCACATTGTTGGGCCGATGCCAGTGTTGCAACTGTACTGGAACAGCTTGGCTCGGGCAGCGGCAAGTTCTGGAGCACAAGAGTTCAGTAGTATTGCCAGTACTATTACTATTGTCCGGGCCCATTGCCTTTGCAGTATCCAGTCTTTCCTACCATTTCTTGACATCACGTGGAGTGAATCAAGTTGACTGAAGACTGCATCTGTATCTGTATCTGGAATGCAGTGGAACACTGGAGGAGGCCGAGATGGATCATCCACTTGGCACTTCTGGCTGAAGATTGCTACGAGTGCTTCAGCCCTTTCTTTTGCACTGATATTCTGGGCTCTTCCATCATTGAGGATGGGGATATTTGTGGAGCCTCCCCCTCCAGTGAGTTGTTTAATTGTCCACCACCATTCATGTCTGGATGTGACAGGACTGCAGAGCTTAGATGTGATCCGTTGGTTGAGGGATCACTAAGCTCTGTCTACCACATGCTACTTATGCTGTTTGACATGCAAGTAGTTCTGCTTGGTAGCTTCACCAGGTTGACACCTCATCTTCAGGTATGCCTGCTGCTGCTCCTGACATGCCTTCCTGCACTGTCCCTTGAACCAGGGTTGATCCCCTGGCTTGATGGTAATGGTTGAGTGGGGGATATGTCGGGCCATGAGGTTACAGATTGTGCTAGAGTACAATTCTGCTGCTGTTGATGGCCCACAGTGCCTCATGGATGCCCAGTCTTGAGTTGCTAGATCTGTGCAAAGTCTGTCCCATCTAGCACGGTGATAGTGCCACACAACACGATGGAGGTTGTTCTCAATGTGAAGGCAGGACTTTGTCTCCACAAGGCTCTGAGATGCCAATACTGTCATGGACAGATGCAGCTGCAGCTGGCAGATTGGTAA
The DNA here is from genome assembly GCF_021869965.1 of Rhincodon typus. NCBI lineage: Eukaryota > Metazoa > Chordata > Chondrichthyes > Orectolobiformes > Rhincodontidae > Rhincodon > Rhincodon typus. The sequence continues at coordinate 14,166,026 of NC_063348.1, forward strand.
GGACGAGGTCAAGTATGTTTTTCCCTCTTGTTGGTTCCTTCACCACCTGCCACAGACCCAGTCAAGCAGCTATGTCCTTTAGGACCTGACCATCTAAATCAGTAGTACTGCTGCCGGCCACTCTTAATGGTGGACATTGAAATCCCCCACCCAGACTATATTTTGCGCCCTTGCCACCCTCAGTGCTTCCTCCAAGTGTTGTTCAACATAGAGGATAACTGATTCATCAGCTGAGGGAGGATGGTATGTGGTAATCAGCGGGAGGTTTCCTTGCCCATGTTTAATTTGAAGCCATGAGATTTCATGGAGTCTGGAGTCAATGTTGAGGACTCCTAGAGCAACACCCTCCCGACTGTATCCCACTGTGCCTCCCCCTCTGCTGGGTCTGTCCTGCTGGTGGGACAGGACATATCCAGGGATGGTGATGGTGGTGTCTGGGCCATTGTCTGTAAGATATGATTACATGTGTGTGACTATGTCAGGCTGTCGCTTGACTAGTCTGTGAGACAGCTCTCCCAATTTAGGCACTAGCCCCCAGATGTTACTGCTGGGTTGACAGGGTTGTCTCTGCCACTGTCTTTTGCAGTGTTTAGGTCAGTCCCAGGTGATCGTTTGCTTTCATTCCTTTGAGACTTTGTCGCAATTGGTTCAACTGAATGGCTTGCTAGACCATTTCAAAGGGTAATTGAGAGTCAACCACATTGCTGTGTGTCTGGAGTCACATGTAGGCCAGGCCAGGTGAGGATGGCAGATTTCATCCCCTAAAGGACATTAGTGAACCAGATGGGTTTTTCTGACAATCGACAATGATCTCATGGTGGTCAGTAGATTCTTAATTCCAGTTTTCTTTTAATGAAATCAACAGTGAGCTTCAAACCCAGGTCCCCAGAGCATTAGCTGAGTTTCTGGATTAATAGTCTAGCGATAATACCACGAGGCCATCACCACCCCTATTATAATCCCATTATATTATATAATACACAGGTTTTTTTTATTTGCAGTCCCACATACACCACAGTACTATAGTGCATTCTGATTTACTGTTCATCTTCAGATTACAGTCCCATGTATAGCCTAATACTGCAGTTAGTTCTGATTTATAGTTCATTCTTGTAACAAAGTCCCACATAAAGCCCAGAACTACAATATGTACTGATTTATAATTCGTGTCTGTAATATAGTTGCATATACAGCCCAGAACTACAGTACGTACTGGTTTACAGTTTGTGTCAGTAATCCAGTCCTCCAAGCATTTCCACATTGTGGACCATTGATATTGTTAGTTCTTTCTAACTCACCAGTCTGAATCTTTTTTCCGGTTGTCAACCTTTACAATGTATGCCTAGCTGCACAAGTGCAGATGTTATCAGAACTCAGTCTAGGCACTCAACTATGCAATCACAGCAGGGCTTGCTGTATGGTGACAAGTTCAACGTGGAACCCAATTGTTTACCTCTATATTCAGCAATATAGACCAATTGTTGTCTGACTCTCTCTACCCTTGTGGGGATCAATTAACTCACCTTTGAATTACATTCAAACGAACACCCTCCTGGTTGAAATGCTTAATGTGGCATTACACCCCTGCCCAACAAATAATTCTTAACAGAATCACCACATATCAGGCGTGGTGGTTGGCACGTTGTTATCCTCTTTTAGTTGATTCCTAATTATAGCTCACAGCTGAGCAGAAATGGAGGCAGCTAAAAAGGAAAAATGCTATGGCAGAGGATATTTAGTCTTTCATCAGGGATTTGGGAATAACTAGTCAATAGTTTCTATATTTTCAAATGTGTCTTCTCATTTTAAGAATTGAAGTATAATCTGAATATAAATGGATACAACTGATTGTGAAACTGTTAAGCAACTCTGATGTGAATACAACTCAAAAATGCCTACATTTGTAATACTGAAAAGCTAACCTGTGCGCACAGCATTGATTTGTGGTGATTTTCACATCATTTGTGGGGAGCAACAAATATTTGAGATCAAAGGTTACGTATGAAAAGAATCTTATCAGAGGATACATTTTCACACCAATTAGTGTGAAGTTTGTGTGACTGAAGTGAAAGAATTATTTGATTCCAAGCAAAGTCATCCAGTGGGATGCACGTACCTCCAATAGCACACCCCTCTATTGATTTGTGCCAATTTATTAGATTTGGTCAAAATATAATTCCTCCTTATTTTGAGTGTGTCCAAGCCATAAATGATTTCATCATCTTCTATAAATGCCCTCATAACTGAAAAGTCAGAATAAAAAGGAACTCAATGAGATCTCAATAACGTTTATAGTATTTGAATGCACAAAGTAAGGTAAATAAAGTTTGTAAGCTGCAGGTGAGGATAGACATGTACAAATATGATGTTGTAGCAATAATAGAGATCAGTGTTTTCAGTGTTGAGTCAAACAGACGCAGATCTCCATAATTAATGTAATAAAATGGTTACATATAGTTTGTGTCTGTGTCTGTGTTTCCTGTAATTTGCCTTGTAATGCTTCAATTTGTTGTAATCAATTTATTATGATTATGAAAACATTTCTTTCACTTCCAGCAATTTCTTTTTCAATAATGAAGTCATCGCTGGTTGGGTTAGCATTTATTTCCTGTCCCTAGATGGCCTTGAGAAGGTCGTGCTGGATTTTGACCCAGCGACAGTGAAGGAACAGCAATATATTTCCAAGTCAGGCAGGTGAAGGGCTTGGAGGGGAACTTGCAGGTGTGGTGTTCCCATGTATCAGCTGCCCTTGTCTTTCTAGATGAAAGTGGTCATGACTTTGGAAGGTGTTGTCTAAGGAACTTTGATGAATTCCTGCAGGGAATTTGTTCAGTTTCAAATACTGTCTCAAGAAAGGTTGTATGCTTGACTCAAAACTGGTCCTAATGCCTCAGGAATCTGAACCATTCCCTCCACACCACACCCAGAGTCTGCATTTAAATCCTGAATGCAGGTATATTGTCCAAAATCATGCACAGGACTGGAGAACTGTGTCCAATTCTGGTCTCCCTGTAATAGGAAGGGTATTATTAAGCAGAAGAGTGCACAGCAGAGATTTACCAGGATGTTGCTGGGAATGAAAGGTTTGAGTTATAAGGAGATGCTGGTTAGGCTGGGACATTTTCACTGTAATTTAGGAGATTGAGACGTGACCTTATGGAGATTTATAAAATCATGAGAGATATAGATAAGGTGAATGGCAGATGTCTTTTTCCTAGGGTGAGGAACTTCTGGACTCAGGCCGTATTTTTAAGGTGAGAGGAGAAAGATTTAAAAAAGACAGGAGGGGCAATTTGTTTTATACAGAGAGTGTTTTTTGTGTGGAATGAACTTCCAGAGTTGACGTGTTAGGTAATATGATTGTGAACTTTCCACACCCTGCTGCTGTGGAAATGGATGGAGATATGAGGCTGAATTTGAATTTTCTCAAATTCCCATACAAAATTAATTGAAGTAACTGCAGGCTGAACTAATAAGTATAGCAACCTTGTTATCAGCACTGGGGAATTAGTGTGAAAAGATATGTCACACTCTAGATCTCACTGAGAAGCAGAGAACACAATCAGCAGAGACCTTAAATGCTTTAACAGCATGTTTTGATCCCTTTTTGAATGTTGCTTATAAATGGTATGTGTTCAATATCAGAGTTTACTAGAGTGGGAAACTATTCATCGCTTTTAGCATTGACACTTCTCACTGAAGCATGTGAATTACAATAATTTGAGGATAGACTTATCAGAGATGGGACTGTCCTAGGCAAAATATATCCTGCTGTGAGAACACGTCAGCTGAGAGAGGAGAGACTTACTTTTGAGGAAGTTACCAATATGGTAGTGGAGATTCATTGTGCCAAAGGGCCTTTACTGTACTGTATGGTTCTATGATTCAGTCAAGAAATATAAAGAAACTCTGAAGTCATCAGTTGTCAACTGCTGAATATCGATGTGATAATAGACAGAGTTTTACATTATGCTGAGACAATCCAGGGAAATCAAGGTAACAAATTGGAAAAAAAAAAGAAATATCTATTTCCAGGAGAGCCAGCAGAAAGATCAAGGACAGTGGGCAGGCTGTAAATCATGAGGATGACATTACACAAAAGAAAATGAAGCATTTTGCAACATGGACAAAAACAGTGCTATAAATGAAAGAAGCTGAATCACTTTTCATGCAAGTGTTTAGCTAGCAAGAAGCAAAGGGATCCCATAGAAATGGCTGCTGGGGTGATATCAGGTCTAAAGGTGATCAATGTTTGTGACTGTGAGAATGGTGACTGTAGAAGGAGAGGATTGAGTCAATGTTTCGTGTGGGATAGACAATGGAGCATTGTTCTACATCATGAGATTCATGCGACTGTGGCTCAAAATAGTGATTCAAAAATGACGCTGTCGCAGGTAGAATTGAGCCTTTGTGATGGAACGATACTCGTTCCAGGAGGACAATGAAGCTAGGAGCCCAGTGCAATGGGAAGAGTGAAGAGTTCCAGACAGCAGACATGAAAGAAAATTCACTCATCTCAGTGAAGTCAGTCTAAACTTGGTGGCCCTACATGTACCAGGGGAGATTTGTAGCATTTCACAGTTCACAAAGCTATTGACTGCTGAAAAAAATCATGAAAAGTTATAAAGATATTTTTATAGCTCTTGGATTCTTCCTCATACATGTCATCTTGAAGTGGATGAGTGTGAGAGCTTGACCCAGCATCTACTGAGGAGAGTTCCAACTACCCTCAGGTCCAGCCTGAAAGATTGGAGATAAGAGCAGGAAAAGGAGAGAACTATCAAGAAAGTGACAACTCCTACAGACTGGATTACAGTAAGTAACAGTGCAAACAACCCTGGAAAATTGAGAGTATGCATAGATCCAAAGAGAATCAATATATCTTTGAAGAGATCTCACCTCCACGGCAATTATTGAAGAACTTTTGTCACAATTGACCAATGCAAAGGTCTTTACCATCCTTGATGTGAAGGATGGTCACTGGAAAGAGCTGGATGAATGCAATAACATTCTAACTACATTCTGAATGTAATTTGATAGACAAATAATTGCACATGACATTTGGCATTTCTACTGATCCAGATGTGTGCCATCCAGACACCATGAGATAGTCATTGATCTTTCTGGACTAGAAGTTATAGTGGATGGCCTGCTGGTTTGTGGATGTGGAGACCCAATGGCTAAAGTCATTCCAGATCACAGTTGGTATGTAGTGCAACTGCTAGAGAGAGCTCATTAGATGCACCTTAAACTGAACAAGGAAAAAGAATTGCACATCCTATGATCAAGTACATAGGTCATGTATTGACACCAAAAGGATGTTGCTCGGATCCTGACAAGGGAACGGCCTTAACAGAGAGACAGCAATCAGTAGATGTGAGTGCAGTGCAATTTGTTGGAAACAAAGTATTTACAATTTCTTGTCTAATTTGTCATCAGACTGTGAACATCTATGCAAGGTTACTACTAAGGATGTGCAGAGGTACTAGGGAACAAAACAAGAAACAACTTTCACTGGAGTCAAACAATTAGCGAAGACCACATCAGTGCTGAAGTATTATGGTATCAATGGTGAATACGCCCTTCAGTGTGTTGCCAGTGAGTTAGGACTTGGAGTAAGCCTAATGCAGCAAGGACAGCCAGTTACATTTCCATCGAAGACTAATTGGATGATGTTATGCTCAGGTTTAGAAACAGTGACTGGTTATACAAACATTTCATAAGGATGATCGAACTGATTATAACTTCAAATCCTTATTTCCACCCACCCCTGATAACCTTTCACCTCCTTGCTCAACACAAATCTATCTACTCCTGCCTTAAAAATACTCAAGACTTCTGCATCCAGCACCTTTTCTGGAAGAGAGTTCCAAAAATTAATCCAGGCCCTCTGAGAGGAAGAATTTAACCTCATCTCTGTTTTAAATGGGTGATCTCTTATTTTTAAACAGTGACTCCTACACCTTGATTCACCCATTAGTGGAAGCATCATCTCCACATTCAATTTATCAAGGCCTCAAATCTTGTTCTTTAAATCTTTGGTGGATATAAACTCTGGCCTGTCCAACCTATCCTCATGGCCAACTTGTTTACTTCCCTCCTCAGATAAGGTGATCAATATTTTACTCAGTACTTCAGATGTCGCCTCACCAGAGCCCTGTATAACTGAAACATTAGCTCCCTACAATTGGATTCACTTCCCCTCACATTATTGATAACATTCTATTAGCTTTCCTAATTACTTGCTGTACCTGCAAACTAACCTTCTGAGATTCAAGCGAGAGGATATCCAGATGCTTTTGCATTTCAGAGATCTGTAATCTCTGACCTTTTAAATAATATGCTTCTTCCTTTACTTCTCCTGTCAAAAAGGACAAAAATCAGATTTTTCCACATTTTATTCCATTTGCCAAAGTTTGCCCACTCGCTTAACCTATCTACATCTTGAACATACATATCTATGTAGGTATATACTGTTATAGTTGAGGTTCTGATTCTGAATTCAGTGCCTGACTCGTCATACCGATTGCACAGAATCTCCTTTTCTGTCCTGCCTATGTTAACGTTGACTACATGGACCACGTCCTATCTCCTGACTGCAAATTCCTGCCAGTCCTGAGCAGATGGCCCTAACCCTGGCACTGGGCAGGCATTTCAACTCACACTTTTTCCTCTGACTACAGGGTTTCCTCAAAGTACTACATTCCTCTTTAGCCCCTCTGCTTGAATGGCCTCCTACATTACAGTGCCATCATCAGAACTCCAATTTTCTAAAACAACCTCAAACGTGTTCAACAGAGGCTGAGGCTCTTATGCTCCTGTCCTTTCAGCCTCTTCACTCACAATCACATTCTCATGTCCCTGAACACTAACCAACTCAGATGAGACAATGCTTACAGGTGCAACCATCTACTGGAACAAAGAATTCAGGTAATGTTTCACTTCCCTAATGCAGTGTAGTTTCTCTAGTTCAGCTTCCAGCTCATAAACTCTAATCTGAAACTTCAAAGACTTACTGCAGATATGTTTGTCCTGCATCAAACTGATACCGATGAACTCACATATGCTGCAGCTGTGGTATATCACAAGTCTGCCTTCCTGATGTATTCTGATTAACTACTTAATTATTTTAGTCAATTATATATTTACTTATGATTCATGTATTTAATTAACCTTAACCACCACACCCCCCCCCTCCACCCCAGTTGCATGACTATGTTGAACATTAGGAATAGAATAAACCTTAGTCATTTGCCAGATACAGACCAAATAATTAGCTTCTTCTCCTCTAGCAAAGTAAGTAATGGAGCACCTCTTACCCCAACTCCCTTAATCATACAACTCTAACACTCTGTTGTCAGCTATACACCGTTAATTGCCCAATTCCAGCCCTCTACTGTAAATCTCACTCAAGTGTTAAATCACACTATGTCGACTAGTTTGTATACACCTAACAGAAAAGGTTTACCTCACCCAGTTTCAGGGTTACTGAGCTGCTTCTTTGATTAATTCAGCTCAACTGCTCTTCTAATGGCTGTGTAAAAGAGTCTTACTGGACCTCAAATGTTAACTTGGTTTCTTGTCGCTGCCAGAACTTGTTGAGTTTCTCCAGAATTCTCTGCGTTTCTCCCAATGGGTGCCTTGTTAAAACCCTGCTCAAGGCCAGGAACTTCCAAATTTAAACTGTAGATTTCAGTTAAATGCTAATTAAAAATTAGATTTGTGCAAACAAAAGATAGACCGTCTTACACGCCAACTGCCAGAATTCAATCTATTGTCTTTCTCCATGGGTATTTCAATCCATACCAGTATAGGAGTAAGAAAGGGACAAGCCAGTTCAAAGCATCTTTCTCAAACTGCTTCTAGCCGTTCCAAAGCATCTGCAAAGATTGTTACTTCATTTGCAGAGATATAATCTGAACATGACAGACAAGGAAGGAAACAGACATACATTATTGACATGAGGTTAAAAGCAGTACTCCCCTTAAAGAAAATTGAGCATGCCAAAAATTCAGCCTATTGAGTCTAGACTAAGGAAGGCAAGGGACGTGCATTATTGGCCAATCAAAAGCAATGAGATGAAGAGCCACATCAGTATCTGTAATGAGTACAAATCTAAGCAAGCCAAATGGCCACTTATATGACATCCCAGTCAGACCATAGATGAAGCTGGGAGTAGAAACTTTCACTCTCACAGGAACTGATTATCATGTCACAATTAATTCCTGTTCTGACTATTGGGAGTTAAAGTTGACATCAACAATTATCACTGAAATTATAGAATTCCTGAATGCACCCTTTTATCATTATAGCTTTCCATATATTGTGATAAGTGACAACGGCTCTCAATTCATAGGTGAAGAATTCGGGCCCTTGATAAATGATTGAGAGGTTCGACACCACACATCATCTCCACACTGTCCCAGTCAAATGGAAAGGCTGAGGCAGCAGTGAAAATTGTCAGAGATCAGAACAAAATTGAGCAAATCCATCATAGGGTTATACAGGGCAATCCCTGTGTGAAGAGACAGACCTACTGAAGGTACGAATAGTAATCCAACCCAAAACCTAATGTCACACGGCACCAAAACAACTCTTCCAATCGTGAAAAAGCCCTGGAAGCAGAAGAAGTAACAGCTGTGAGTGAAAGTATTCAAACTAGAACCATAGGAAGCCAAATTTCACTTTCATAGAAATGCTAAATCATTGCTCAATTTCCCAATGGCCAGCAAAAGCAGTTAGCATGGCAATAGCACTCCACATGGAAACAGCACTGTCCCGAGAAGGAATATCACCCTGGAACGAGCAAATACCAGGTGGTTAGCCAGCAACACAGGTCTGTATTATTAGATGACTCACGCAATGTAAAGATTACAAATAATATGCAAGCTCAGAGACAGACAAAAGTGGGACAGATTATGATTCACACAACATTTAATTAATGAATCACTTTCTTTGTTCACCATTATATTAGATAAATTTGATAACTTGCAGCTGAATTTTTTTTATGAAAACGGTGATGTTTGATGAAACACATTTGTATGTAGTGTACTGGTGACCTTGCTGTGGTCTTGTGACCTGTACCTTTTTTGCACATTGCTTTCAGTTTAATTGAAGGCAGCCACTAAGCACATTACTTAAAATGGAGATGTTAGTATGCTTTATCTAGCATTGACTTGAATTCATGTACAAAAGGAGAAATGCAAGTGTAGGAAAAAATGTGTAGTCTTTAGTCAGGGAGGCATTATTTATCTTACCTTTTTTCATTGCCTTGAGCCTGTATCATAGAGTTGATGTGATGACTGATGCGATATGTCATATAGCCCATTGGATAGTGAAGGCAATCTCCATCTTGTTTCCAAATTGGGTTTGCTTCCAGATCAAAGACAGAAGTCATATGACACCAGGTTATTGTCCAACAATTTTATTTGTAATCACAAGCTTTTGGAGCGCTGTTCCTTCATCAGGTGAAGAACCACATTGTCACTTTACCTAATGAAGGAGCAGTGCTTCGAAAGCTTATGATTTCAAATAAACCTGTTGGGCTGTAACCTGGTGTTGTGTGACTTCTGACTTTGTCCACCCCAGTCCAATACCGGCATCTCCACACCCAGATCAAACAGTATAAGGGTTCACACACAATTGCCAGTCCAGATAAAACTTTTTTCCATTTCAAAACACATTTAAATGCTGTACCAAGCAGGACGGTGTGGCTACAGACTCTCTGTTACTTCTACTCTTATCTAATCGAACATCCTACCTTGCACCTTTTCCTTCCTTGAGCTCATCCAAAACTCTGCTACCCACATCTTTTAATTCATACTAAGTCCTATCCACCTGGTTCTTTGTGTTTGCAAACATCAACACCATTCCCCAGACCTCATCCCCATCCAATCAATCACCTCCTGGGGGGCTTAGAAACAATTAATTGGTCTCCATACAAGTCCAGAAGACAGTTCAGATGGTTTCAGGATATGAGTATTTACACTTCTTTGTTCTGGGATGTCTCTTTGTTCTATCCAGATGATGTGGGAGCACTTTCTGGAATCATAAGACTATGATGATGCTGAGGTTTTAAGAGATGTATTTTGTCCTGGTTTCTTTTAAAAGAAAGTCGACGAGAGGTATTGAGCAGTCTATGGTCATGTAAACAGCTTGTGATGCTTTGGGATTCTTTTATAAAAGTTGGAACAATAGAAGCAGCCTGGATAGGTGTGGCCAGCTGTCACAGACCAGGATTTCTCGTGTTTTTTTAGGTTTGGCAGAACCAGGTTCTGTGGAAGGATCACTCGACCTGAAGCATTAACTATGATTTCCCTCCACAGATGCTACCAGACCTGCTGAGCTTTTCCGGCAAATTCAATTTTTGTCTCTGATTTACGGCATCCACAGTTATTTTTGGTTTTTATTGTGTGTTTATGTGATGTTATTATATTGGAACAATTAATTATCAATTGTTACTGTATCTATTATTCAGTTAAGTTTTCCAATACAGTTAAGTTATTGTAAGCTCTTCTTTCTATATTTTACCTATAGTGTTAGAATAAATTGTACTTTGTTTAACATCGAGCAGTTTGACCAGTCACATTGCAAGTGGAACACAGCCACTTTACATTTGCCTTTAAAAAAAGAAAAAGTTGGGGTCAAGGCTACCTTCTTAAAATATTTTTGAGGGGGTCTGGTCTGGTCCATAACAACTGAGAGTCAGATGAGACTGCCATCCCCACCCCTTTCAACTGTCACCACAGTGGCCATGTTTCCAGTGTCCATTCTCAAAGTAAAAGAGTTCCAGAAATTTCCATAGAAATCCAGCCCATGTTTGAAATCATGACTGGGACATATCTTCAATGACCTAGACACGAGGTTGTGGAATTCCGTCCCTAACACATTCTCATCTCCTTTAAATCTATTTATTTGACTTGTGTTCCGGGTGCTTCAGTTTCCTCTCATAGATGTGCAGGATAGGTGGATTGGTCATGCTAAATTACTAATAGTGTTCAGGGATGCGCAGGCTTGGTGGATTAGCCACTGTAAATACAGACTTGCAAGCCCAATATCAAGTTCAACAATTTCAAATCATAATATTTGCCCCTATTTTGTTTACTTTGTTTTCCCTTTTTTCTTTGAAGTTGAGAGTTATCTGTAATGCTGCCATTCAAACCTCATCCTCTTACAGGGATAAGATTGGGTGTTGGATCTGAGTGGGGTGCTCTTCAGAGGGTCAGTATAGACTCAATGGGCTGAATGGCTTGCTTCCACACTGTCAAGATTCCATGTGGCAACATTTGTTAGGTAACATGAATTTTCTTGGAATGTGGTGCTGTAGGTGCAACATAAATGCAAGTAGCTGTTGTCACAAACGCAGTCCACAGTGGTGCTAATGAGACATTAGACAAAATTTTGATCCAGAATAGTTTTACAGTGTGAGCATTTGCCCACAGTGCCATTTACACATCTGCTAACAAAGTCAACATGGAACTGTTCATACCCAATTATTACAAGGAATGGGCCAGATTTTAATCTAATAGGTGAGCAGGAATGTGTGAAACAGGCACTTTGCAATCAAACAAAGACATAAATCATGCAGCTGTGTACATTTTAATCAATATACAAGGATTTAATTGCAGTATGGAATTGAAGTAATTGCTGAAGTCATAATTCAGTCTATAATTAATGTACAATTTCCTATTCTAACATAAACCATAGCACAAAACACAGTTTTCACCATCTTCCTCTTGATGAGACACATCTCACATTAGATGACTGTTTTGCAGAACATTTTTAATTCCATTTGCAGTGCGACCATGGATTCCCAGTTTCCTGTCATTTTAATTCCCCACCATGATCCTACACTGATACCGTTATGTGCAAACTTCTGTAATGCTCCAATTAAATTCAAGACCGGTTCAATGAACTACACCTCTTCTTCTGATTGGCTACATTACAGACTTGCAAGCCCAATATCAAGTTCAACAATTTCAAATCATAATATTTGCCCCTATTTTGTTTACTTTGTTTTCCCTTTTTTCTTTGAAGTTGAGAGTTATCTGTAATGCTGCCATTCAAACCTCATCTAGGTTTTTAAAAAGTCTCTTTATTCATCTCATTACCACTCAGTTTTGTCATTTCATCTCTCATTGGAAATCTCAGGCAGATGCTACCGATCTCTTTCAGCAATGGAAAAGGAAAAAAAGAGAGAGAAGGCAGGAATTTCAAGATCCACTGTACAATCAGATATTGGCTTATTTGTTGATTTTTTTTTTGTTGGTGCCTGCATTTTATTAATATGTTCTTTCTTCTATTCTTTTTCTCTGTCCATGCAGGTCATGTATGAGGTAGACAAAGTACTTATGTCATATTGCTAGATTTTTTTTGGTATGCCACACTGTCTCCAGAGGCTATAACAAACACAGAAAATGCTGGAGAAATTCAGCAGGTCTGGCAGCATCTGTGGAGAGAGAAACAGAGTTTATATTTCAAATCCAGTATGTCTCTTCTTCCATTCTGAAGATGAGTCATAACAGACTCAAAACACAGGCTATGTTTGTCTCTCTCCACAGATACTGCCAGACCTGCTGAGTTTCTCCAGCATTCTCTGTGTTTGACTCAGATTTCCAGCATCCACAGTTGTTTGCTTTCCCAGAGGTCATAGCTTGAGGGACAACACTTTGCAACTAACATTGCTGACCAGTCATCTCTCTAGCTCTTACTGTTTACTATTGGTGGATTGATAATCAACCTAGTCAGCCATGTTACAAAGGCACCACATTCCATGGCCATCAAGTCTGGAAGTGGATCTCAAGCCTTTAGCTCAGAGGTAGGGAAACAACCCACTACAATGAGACCTCCTGCAATATAATGCGTAGAAGTTATCTCTTTTTTTGTCAATATGGATGAGTAATTATCCAGCTAAGAACAATAAACAAATAACTGATCCAGATTATTTTGTCATAATTTTTGTATACAGGAGTATGGGGAGGTTAGAATTGGAGATTTTAACACTTCCACTTTAAACCCTCTTTTACTGCATGAGTCTCGCCAGGTATCTGGTCAATGGCTGCTGGAAGGTTTCTGCCCCAACTCTGTCATCATCTTCCTTGTCTTCACTCTTTTCAATGGTGCTGTTTTCTTGTACTGTGTTTCCCATCCTATATTTCCTACCCTGACTCTTCTCAATCATATTCACCTTTGTAAACATCAATATACGGGAGGAGCTCTTACAAGCAATGAGTAGGAAATCAAATTCTGAGCTAAAAACTTTGTATTTAAGGATTAAACTGAGACTTAATGGACATGGAAGACGCAGTCACAATATGACCAAAATGTTGATTATCATTCTATAATCTTCCAATACATCTATATCAGACAATAACAGTGGGAGGGCATTCTGGTCAGCCACATTTGATATCTTCCTCAAGCTAAGCCTCTGGCAACAGCCTAGCAACCCCTTCCAGAAAAAAATCATTGTGGAAAAAATGTTAGTGAGTCCTTCGGCTGCTTCATATGACACCAGATGTGGACAGAAGAAAGAAAGGAAGGAAATAATATATTGTATTAATAACATACAGGAAAGGAAAACGCTGAAAGCCAGGTTAGAGTGGTCAAAAGAGTACCAGGTATTGCTTGAGAAGTGAAATCCATTTTGATCAATTAATGAATGTTGGTTGCATCAAATTTCATTAAGCACTTCCAAGTAGCATTTGATGACAGTGGTTTGGGACTGAGTGTAGAACTGTTTCAAGAAGATTGGTGAGGCATGCAGAAGCCAACAAGATACTTTTATAAAAAGTTAAATTAACACAAAAAAGGAAAAAGAAACAGTCAGGTTGCTATTGGCTCTTAAATGCTGTTAAGAATGTGTCAATGATGACCACAGAGAGACATTAGGAAATGGTGTTCGTAAAACCCCTGAATTTGTGGAAAAAATATCAAAATCCAGTTCATTTTGATGGAGTTTGCTATTATAGCCTTATTTTCAAAAAAATGCTCTTATTTTGAGAACTAACAGAATGTAATCACCAATACATTGTCAAAAAAATTACTTTGTTTGAAGTTACTAAGTGCTGACAAGCCAGCAGAAATAATTGTATAGTTTACATATAAAGGGCAAATGAAAATACACATATGAATGTGTTTTAATTTTTAAAAATACTTCATGTTTTGTTCACACATTGCAATGAAACAAATGTAAAAATAGTGTTTCATTTTTCCCAAGGTTTGTGCGGTTACTCTTTTGTCGCATGTTTTTATTCCGGACTATTAGACAGAGCAGTTGAAGAGAAAACAAAATCAAGCACTATCCTCAGTCTTATTGTTCAAAGTAATGATACTTATTAGACCTTCATACTAAATAATATTACACATAATAATCTTGTAACAGGCTCGACCCATAATTACATCTCATAATAATTAATCTATCTTTTTTGAGAATTCATTTCCATGTGCTCTCTCAATCTCTCAGACAGTCACACATTCCAATGTGCTTCTTCCGGTGTTCTAATCACACCCTCACTGTAGTATTTATATCCAGTGACTCCATGACATCACAAGGTTGCTACAGGGTTCAGCCATGTTTATGTAACAGTAACAGAAGTACTTCATATTTAATATTTCTTGAAGGACTTAGTTTTTGAAGGATTGTGGGACAAAAACATTTATTTCACGTTTTTAAGGAAATATTGGCAGTGGTTTCCTTAAAGGAGGTTGTTAGATGGTCACTGGGGACTTTGCCAACTGTGATAACTGCTTGCTTTGCTGTTGACTCCAGTGGAGTGTTTTCACAGTGATTGGACGGAGAGTGCTTTGATATCTGGAATTACTTGAGAACAGAAAAACCATGAGGACAGGCTGCCCAGTTGATCTCTCCTGTTTCAGAAACTCACTCTTTTGTTGAGTTCAGGGTGAAATGTATTTGTTCTTCTGGGAGTCTGACTGGAAGAACTTCTCAACATTATACTTCCTAAGCAAGTTGAGTATGCCAAGAAGCTAGTGACTTGACTGCACAGGCCAGAACATAGGACTGCCAGACTTCAGAACCTACTAGACAGTTTATTATTTCTGGTCTCAAAAATAACCCTGATTGCTAGTGAGTTGTTTGTTTTAAGGTGAACATCCACAGAGAGAAACCCATTTCCTTTCTCTTTCTCTGAAGTAAGTGTGTTTGTGTGTGTTTTTTTTTTCTTTCAAGTTATTTAGAGAGATAAACATTTAGACTCCTACATTACCAGATGTTTATGCTATCCAATTACTGCATCTTCTTTGAATTTGGTTTGTGTTAGTGACAAACTAATAACTGCACTTATTAAAGAAACTCAATTGTCAGATCTTTTTACAGAAAGCCTGGTATTAGTAGAATTAGAGCAACCTCTCATCTCAGGCATTATAGTAATTTACACTGATTTATGTAATATTAGACGCATCTGATAACGGGCCTTAATTCATAAAATTACTATGCATTTAAACAAACAAGATTGTCTGATTTGCATAAGTATAGTGAAATATTATGGGGTGATTTTTGTTAGCACATTCCGGCATTAAAGATCCTGCAAGGGGTTGAAGATGGGACTTTATTATTCTGGTAAAGGAATTGAAAACAGTACAGGAATAACTTCCTGGATACTTTATTATGGATTGATTGCTATCTAAAACGCCTGCTAGGTCTTGTGAAGGAAACTTCACAGAATTTCAGTTTCATTTCCTCATTCTGACACCATCTCTGACAGCAATTGTGAATTGATGTGAATTTCAGGCATCACTTGGTAATTTCACCCTCAGTTAATGGCTGTTGCTGCTGGAACTGTGAAGAGGACCTCAGAAACACATTGGGAAACCATCTGAGAAACTTTGACAACATTTCATCAGCTGTGTGTCAATAATTATTCCAGATATTCTTTAAAGACGTGACTTTAAGGAGCAATTGTTTTGCTATTCTATGTTCTTAGGGATCTTATAGGAGTTACCAGAAGAGAGGGTTATCAACTGGATACAAGATACACTGATATGGTAGACATTAATATAGAGACTATGAGGAGAACCTGGATGGTAGGTCTTGCTCACTTGAGATCCTAAACTGTTCTCCCACCAGGTTCATAAGACATTACCGCAGTGGCTGGTGCTTCAGGCTCTGCTCTGGATTAATCCTTTCAGATCCTTGTACCCTTGTATAACATCCTGTACACACTTGGCCAGAGCACGGCATGCTCTGAGAGTTAAAGCTGCAGCTGTCTGGTTTAGGCAAGTTCCAATTATGGTCATTACCAAATTCAGATCAAAGCTGGGAGTTTAATCCAGACCTTCAAGATGATGTGTCTGATTATCACAATACCTATTTAGAAGATGGTTACATCTGTGGGCCAAAGTAATCCTCCATGTTTTGGTGCAATTCTTTTGAATTCTGCTTAATAAACTGCTGATTTTTACTTTGTACTGATGCATGCTGAATTGCTTCCTCTTCTAATTTAAGAACAGAGGGAGCTTGTTACTGATGAATGCTTTCACATATTGAGTTCAGTGGATTTTTAAAACTGTAATTTAAAATTATAATCCAAATAACAATTTCCTCATCTTCTCCCCATTTCCCTGCAATCAGCTGTTTGTACAGTAACCCCTTTTACAGCTGAGATAACACTGTTCTGTTCTAATGAGCAACAAGCAAAGGTGCAGAACATAATAATCCACACATTCATACCCGTCCCTCACAGTTGGATATTTGCACAGATAGTTTGGAAGGTGTCAGATTCTTATACAAGAACACAAGCTGCTCAGATTTTTCTGAAACAGGTTACTGGTGAGCACAACCTGATTGAATCTGTGCTGCAGCCACTCCAGCACTTTTAGCCCATTCTGAATTGTTTTAGAATGCCAAATGCACACTGCACTTTAAAACTTCGCATACTTCTGGAATTAAACATCCACACAACTGTTTTCTTGTGACTTCTATGTTAAATATTGCAAAGCAAATATTATTGAGAACATAGACAATTAATCAGATAATTGCGCTACAACACATAATGGGAAGAACAGGGCGGAGGCTTGGCTGTCTACATTTCAGTCTCTTCTTAAATTCAATGCACCTGAGCTGGACCAGCCACATAATTACCACAAAAGCAGGCTAGAAGTGAGGAATCCTTCGGTGAGTAACTTACCTCCTGTCTCCCCAAAGCCTGTCCACCATCTACAAGGCACAAGTCAGGAGTATAATGGAGTACTCCCCATTTGCCTGGATGGATGCAGCTTCAACAACACAGATTTCGAGTGGGTAGAGGTTTGACATTGACTCTCTGTGGGCGGAGCTCTGGTGTATGTTGAGAGCTGAATTTCTTTGAAGTTTCTTTAAGACAAGACCAGGTATTGCTTGAGAAGTGAAATCCATTTTGATCAATTAATGAATGTTGGTTGCATCAAATTTCATTAAGCACTTCCAAGTAGCAATTGATGACAGTGGTTTGGGACTGAGTGTGTTTGGAGGAAAGTGCTGGAAAGGATGTTCCAGAACATATTCATTGTTTAAAACCAGGATGTCAATCTGCTTTTCTCTTTCTTAAGAATGAATTTTGAAAGTTGTCTGAATGGAACGTTCATCTTCTCCTGATCACACTGAGGCAAGCCGTTGGCAATTCAACTGATATTCACTAACTATTAAACTCTGGATGTGATGGTTTTGGATCTAATTAATTCTGCAATAATTGAGGCAATATGGGCAAAGTGATGAGACTAACTGCAGGTTGGAGAATATTTAATGATTTGTAAGCACCATCCATGGTCATTCCTTTACTTTGACAATTTTAATAATTCTTTTTCTGTGTATTTCCTATCACTTTTGGAGTAAATAATGTTTCTTGTTACAATAGTTAACCGGGATTTTAGTTCAAAAAGTTAGTAACTGTGGTAAGCTGGAGAGCATCTGAGGGATAGATTTTATTGTGAGCCCTCGGTCACATCAATCAGGTTAGTAGCAAGTTAACTGGTAAAGGTTGGATGCTCATATCGTTCAGTTCGATTTCCTGCCTTAATCAATACAGGTACCGAGGGACACAGAGACTGAGGTGCAGCAAATACTGTGGACTAGCAGATACTGAGGAGCAGCAGATACTGAGGAGTAGCAGATACTGAGGAGCAGCAGATACTGAGGAGTAGCATATACTGAGGAGTAGCAGACACTGAGGAGTAGCATATGCTGAGAAGCACAAGTTCAGTGGAGCAGCAATTACTGAGGGTCAGCAGTTACTGTGGATCAGCAAATTCTAAGGAGCACAAGAGACAGAGGTGCAACAGATACTGTGGAGCAGTAGATGCTGTGGAGCAGCAGGTAATGAAGAGCAGCAGATACTCTGGAGCAGCAGGTACTGTGGAACACAGGCTTTGAGGAGCAGCAGATACTGAGCCCCCTCTAACCCTGGCCTCCCTTGTTAAACCAAAACCTGTCTAACTGGGATAGCAAGGTGTAGAGCTGGATGAACATAGCAGGCCAAGCAGCATCAGAGGAGCAGGATGGCTGACGTTTCGGGCCT